>NW_028123876.1:0-600000 GCF_965194805.1 Balaenoptera borealis
AAGGGAATCTTCCTACATCGAAAACATGCATGAGAATCCCAGAAGATGGTACACCGTGTGATGGGGAAAGGTTTCTAAAACGCACCTCATTTCTCATCTCCTTGTGCTCGGGTTCGCCATTCCAGCCACTTTACTAGCAATCTCCCTCCTTGGAGCATCAGCACCTTTAACCTCCTGTTCCGTACAGGTTGCAATTTGTCCTGAGGATGAACGGGAAGACGTGGAAGCAATGAGAGACTAGCTCTTGGTGTTGGGACAGGCACAGGTCACTCTATTTTCCTATCAGGAAGAAGAATTAACCACAATCTCAGCCTGCCACCCGGAACCAGAACAGGGCCTGAAGCCATCCTGCACTATTGCGGACAGCTCCCTAAAAAGCGAGTTGTAAAATGGAGGTTCAGGGCACTGCAATTCACAAAACTGCAGACTTATAAATGATAACTCTCGTCCACAAATATATTGAGGGAAGGCAAAGAAGAGGATTTGAAATCAAGGCAGAATTGCAGGAAACAGATTTCAGGAGGTAGATTCGAATCGCCTTTAAAGCACATGAAAAGCGGCAAAACGTTGACAATGATGCCCTTGGCCAAAAAGGGCGTATGCGTTTTTTCCTGAATATATTCAGGAAAAAACGCATACGCCCTTTTTGGCCAAGCAAGCAACCTGGAAAGGCAAATCAGCGCTACAAAGAAGTCTCGCTTCCCATCGTTCAAAAGGGCCATGCTGAAAAAACTGTCAAAACCAGAAATGCAGGACAGGCCATGGAGAAATGGGAGCCTTGCTACACTGATGGGCGGGATGTAAATTGCCAACAGCCACTCTGGAGAAGCGTACGGTGTGTCCTGAAACATCTAAAAAACACACCTTAGAGAGCATAGGGCACTTCCACTCATGGGGGTATAAATTGGGAAAATGAAAAATCAGCAAGACACAAGCACCCCAAAGTTTAGGGCTGCTCTGTTGACAAGGACCTCCACTTCATTCCACCTTCAATATCCCAGGAAAGAGAAAAATGGATAAAGAAGTTGTGGTCCATATGTACAATGGAATATCACTCAGCCATGAAATCAATGTCGTAAGGCTAGTAGCAGCATGATGAGTGGATTTAGGTACGACGATTCTAAGTGAAATAAGTCACACAGAAAAGGACACTTCTCATAAGGTATCACTTATAGAGGGAATGTAAAAACCGTTACACTTGAACTGAATTACAAAACAGAACAGAGTCACACATGCAGAAAACACACTATGGCTGCTTAACGGGAAAGGTGAGGTGGGGTGATACATAAAACAAGGGTTTCAAATTAGCTCAGATACCGTTCCATTAACCCAATATGTAATAGACTAGACCTACTCCTTGCTCAGAGAACTGGACTCAACACGCCCTATTCACCGCACAAGAATATATCTGACTAGTAATAATCTTAAAACCTATGTATTGATATCTCTCTGTTAGTGTGTCAAGTGGGTGTAAAGCGGCATAAACACAGCACTGAAAAGCAGCTAAACCCCATTATAAAAATAAATTACTTTGAAAAACCCATGAAACAAAGACAGTGAAAGAGATAGAAATTCTTACACAATGCGTTCACGGGCTGTGATGCAACCTGGATTGACCATATCTAGACCCACAGCTGGATGAGACATAAGGGTGGACACTCTTGGGGCTGAGAGGTTTGGTGAGGTTGGGTGAGCAAACGCAGACCCTTTAAAGTAATACTGCGTGGTACCCATCGCATGGGTCCCAAATCTCCAGGTTCAAGGGCATCTTCCTACATCGAAAACATGCATGAGAAACCCAGAAGATGGTACACCGTGTGATGGGGAAAGGTTTCTAAAACGCACCTCATTTCTCATCTCCTTGTGCTCGGGTTCGCCATTCCAGCCACTTTACTAGCAATCTCCCTCCTTGGAGCATCATCACCTTTAACCTCCTGTTCCGTACAGGTTGCAATTTGTCCTGAGGATGAACGGGAAGACGTGAAACCAATGAGAGACTATCTCTTGGTGTTGGGACAGGCACAGGTCACTCTATTTTCCCATCAGGAAGAAGAATTAACCACAGGCTCAGCCTGCCCCCCGGAACAAGAACAGGGCCTGAAGCCATCCTGCGCTTTTGCGGCCATCTCCCAAAAACGCGAGTTGTAAAATGGAGGTTCAGGGCACTGCAATTCACAAACCTGCAGAGTTATAAATGATAACTCTCGTCCACAAATATATTGAGGGAAGGCAAAGAAGAGGATTTGAAATCAAGGCAGAATTGCAGGAAACAGATTTCAAGAGGTAGATTCGAATCGCCTTTAAAGCACATGAAAAGCGGCAAAACGTTGACAATGATGCCCTTGGCCAAAAAGGGCGTATGCGTTTTTTCCTGAATATATTCAGGAAAAAACGCATACGCCCTTTTTGGCCAACCAAGCAACCTGGAAAGGCAAATCAGCGCTACAAAGATGTCTCGCTTCCCATCGGTCAAAAGGGCCATGCTGAAAAAAGTCTCAAAACCAAAAATGCAGGACAGGCCATGGAGAAATGGGAGCCTTGCTACACTGATGGGCGGGATGTAAATTGTCAACAGCCACTCTGGAGAAGTGTACGGTGAGTCCTGAAACGTCTAAAAAGCAAAGCTTAGAGAGCATAGGGCACTTCCACTCATGGGGGTATAAATTGGGAAAATGAAAAATCAGCAAGACACAAGCACCCCAAAGTTTAGGGCTGCTCTGTTGACAAGGACCTCCACTTCATTCCACCTTCAATATCGCAGGAAAGAGAAAAATGGATAAAGAAGTTGTGGTCCTTATGTACAATGGAATATCACTCAGCCGTGAAATCAATGTCATAAGGCTAGTAGCAGCATGATGAGTGGATTTAGGTACGACGACTCTAAGTGAAATAAGTCACACAGAAAAGGACACTTCTCATAAGGTATCACTTATAGAGGGAATGTAAAAACCGTTACACTTGAACTGAATTACAAAACAGAACAGAGTCACACATGCAGAAAACACACTATGGCTGCTTAACGGGAAAGGTGAGGTGGGGTGATACATAAAACAAGGGTTTCAAATTAGCTCAGATACCGTTCCATAAACCCAATATGTAATAGACAAGACCTACTCCTTGCTCAGAGAACTGGACTCAACACGCCCTATTCACCGCACAAGAATATATCTGACTAGTAATAATCTTAAAACCTATGTATTGATATCTCTCTGTTAGTGTGTCAAGTGGGTGTAAAGCGGCATAAACACAGCAGTGAAAAGCAGCTAAACCCCATTATAAAAATAAATTACTTTGAAAAACCCATGAAACAAAGACAGTGAAAGAGAGCGAAATTCTTACACAATGCGTTCAGGGGCTGTGATGCAACCTGGATTGACCATATCTAGACCCACAGCTGGATGAGACATAAGGGTGGACACTGTTGCGGCTGAGAGGTTTGGTGAGGTTGGGTGAGCAAACGCAGACCCTTTAAAATAATACTGCGTAGTACCCATCGCATGGGTCCCAAATCTCCAGGTTCAAGGGCATCTTCCTACATCGAAAACATGCATGAGAAACCCAGAAGATGGTACACCGTGTGATGGGGAAAGGTTTCTAAAACGCACCTCATTTCTCATCTCCTTGTGCCCGGGTTCGCCATTCCAGCCACTTTACTAGCAATCTCCCTACTTGGAGCATCAGCACCTTTAACCTCCTGTTCCGTACAGGTTGCAATTTGTCCTGAGGATGAACTGGAAGACGTGGAACCAATGAGAGACTAGCTCTTGGTGTTGGGACAGGCACAGGTCACTCTATTTTCCCATCAGGAAGAAGAATTAACCACAGGCTCAGCCTGCCCCCGGAACCAGAACAGGGCCTGAAGGCATCCTGCGCTTTTGCGGCCAGCTCCCTAAAAAGCGAGTTGTAAAATGGAGGTTCAGGGCACTGCAATTCACAAACCTGCAGAGTTATAAATGATAACTCTCGTCCACAAATATATTGAGGGAAGGCAAAGAAGAGGATTTGAAATCAAGGCAGAATTGCAGGAAACAGATTTCAGGAGGTAGATTCGAATCGCCTTTAAAGCACATGAAAAGCGGCAAAACGTTGACAATGATGCCCTTGGCCAAAAAGGGCGTATGCGTTTTTTCCTGAATATATTCAGGAAAAAACGCATACGCCCTTTTTGGCCAACCAAGCAACCTGGAAAGGCAAATCAGCGCTACAAAGATGTCTCGCTTCCCATCGGTCAAAAGGGCCATGCTGAAAAAAGTGTCAAAACCAGAAATGCAGGACAGGCCATGGAGAAATGGGAGCCTTGCTACACTGATGGGCGGGATGTAAATTGTCAACAGCCACTCTGGAGAAGTGTACGGTGAGTCCTGAAACGTCTAAAAAGCAAAGCTTAGAGAGCATAGGGCACTTCCACTCATGGGGGTATAAATTGGGAAAATGAAAAATCAGCAAGACACAAGCACCCCAAAGTTTAGGGCTGCTCTGTTGACAAGGACCTCCACTTCATTCCACCTTCAATATCCCAGGAAAGAGAAAAATGGATAAAGAAGTTGTGGTCCTTATGTACAATGGAATATCACTCAGCCGTGAAATCAATGTCATAAGGCTAGTAGCAGCATGATGAGTGGATTTAGGTACGACGACTCTAAGTGAAATAAGTCACACAGAAAAGGACACTTCTCATAAGGTATCACTTATAGAGGGAATGTAAAAACCGTTACACTTGAACTGAATTACAAAACAGAACAGAGTCACACATGCAGAAAACACACTATGGCTGCTTAACGGGAAAGGTGAGGTGGGGTGATACATAAAACAAGGGTTTCAAATTAGCTCAGATACCGTTCCATAAACCCAATATGTAATAGACAAGACCTACTCCTTGCTCAGAGAACTGGACTCAACACGCCCTATTCACCGCACAAGAATATATCTGACTAGTAATAATCTTAAAACCTATGTATTGATATCTCTCTGTTAGTGTGTCAAGTGGGTGTAAAGCGGCATAAACACAGCAGTGAAAAGCAGCTAAACCCCATTATAAAAATAAATTACTTTGAAAAACCCATGAAACAAAGACAGTGAAAGAGAGCGAAATTCTTACACAATGCGTTCAGTGGCTGTGATGCAACCTGGATTGACCATATCTAGACCCACAGCTGGATGAGACATAAGGGTGGACACTGTTGCGGCTGAGAGGTTTGGTGAGGTTGGGTGAGCAAACGCAGACCCTTTAAAATAATACTGCGTAGTACCCATCGCATGGGTCCCAAATCTCCAGGTTCAAGGGCATCTTCCTACATCGAAAACATGCATGAGAAACCCAGAAGATGGTACACCGTGTGATGGGGAAAGGTTTCTAAAACGCACCTCATTTCTCATCTCCTTGTGCCCGGGTTCGCCATTCCAGCCACTTTACTAGCAATCTCCCTACTTGGAGCATCAGCACCTTTAACCTCCTGTTCCGTACAGGTTGCAATTTGTCCTGAGGATGAACTGGAAGACGTGGAACCAATGAGAGACTAGCTCTTGGTGTTGGGACAGGCACAGGTCACTCTATTTTCCCATCAGGAAGAAGAATTAACCACAGGCTCAGCCTGCCCCCGGAACCAGAACAGGGCCTGAAGGCATCCTGCGCTTTTGCGGCCAGCTCCCTAAAAAGCGAGTTGTAAAATGGAGGTTCAGGGCACTGCAATTCACAAACCTGCAGAGTTATAAATGATAACTCTCGTCCACAAATATATTGAGGGAAGGCAAAGAAGAGGATTTGAAATCAAGGCAGAATTGCAGGAAACAGATTTCAGGAGGTAGATTCGAATCGCCTTTAAAGCACATGAAAAGCGGCAAAACGTTGACAATGATGCCCTTGGCCAAAAAGGGCGTATGCGTTTTTTCCTGAATATATTCAGGAAAAAACGCATACGCCCTTTTTGGCCAACCAAGCAACCTGGAAAGGCAAATCAGCGCTACAAAGATGTCTCGCTTCCCATCGGTCAAAAGGGCCATGCTGAAAAAAGTCTCAAAACCAAAAATGCAGGACAGGCCATGGAGAAATGGGAGCCTTGCTACACTGATGGGCGGGATGTAAATTGTCAACAGCCACTCTGGAGAAGTGTACGGTGAGTCCTGAAACGTCTAAAAAGCAAAGCTTAGAGAGCATAGGGCACTTCCACTCATGGGGGTATAAATTGGGAAAATGAAAAATCAGCAAGACACAAGCACCCCAAAGTTTAGGGCTGCTCTGTTGACAAGGACCTCCACTTCATTCCACCTTCAATATCCCAGGAAAGAGAAAAATGGATAAAGAAGTTGTGGTCCTTATGTACAATGGAATATCACTCAGCCATGAAATCAATGTCATAAGGCTAGTAGCAGCATGATGAGTGGATTTAGGTACGACGACTCTAAGTGAAATAAGTCACACAGAAAAGGACACTTCTCATAAGGTATCACTTATAGAGGGAATGTAAAAACCGTTACACTTGAACTGAATTACAAAACAGAACAGAGTCACACATGCAGAAAACACACTATGGCTGCTTAACGGGAAAGGTGAGGTGGGGTGATACATAAAACAAGGGTTTCAAATTAGCTCAGATACCGTTCCATAAACCCAATATGTAATAGACAAGACCTACTCCTTGCTCAGAGAACTGGACTCAACACGCCCTATTCACCGCACAAGAATATATCTGACTAGTAATAATCTTAAAACCTATGTATTGATATCTCTCTGTTAGTGTGTCAAGTGGGTGTAAAGCGGCATAAACACAGCAGTGAAAAGCAGCTAAACCCCATTATAAAAATAAATTACTTTGAAAAACCCATGAAACAAAGACAGTGAAAGAGAGCGAAATTCTTACACAATGCGTTCAGGGGCTGTGATGCAACCTGGATTGACCATATCTAGACCCACAGCTGGATGAGACATAAGGGTGGACACTGTTGCGGCTGAGAGGTTTGGTGAGGTTGGGTGAGCAAACGCAGCCCCTTTAAAGTAATACTGCGTGGTACCCATCGCATGGGTCCCAAATCTCCAGGTTCAAGGGCATCTTTCTACATCGGAAACATGCATGAGAAACCCAGAAGATGGTACACCGTGTGATGGGGAAAGGTTTCTAAAACGCACCTCATTTCTCATCTCCTTGTGCTCGGGTTCGCCATTCCAGCCACTTTACTAGCAATCTCCCTCCTTGGAGCATCATCACCTTTAACCTCCTGTTCCGTACAGGTTGCAATTTGTCCTGAGGATGAACGGGAAGACGTGAAACCAATGAGAGACTATCTCTTGGTGTTGGGACAGGCACAGGTCACTCTATTTTCCCATCAGGAAGAAGAATTAACCACAGGCTCAGCCTGCCCCCCGGAACAAGAACAGGGCCTGAAGCCATCCTGCGCTTTTGCGGCCATCTCCCAAAAACGCGAGTTGTAAAATGGAGGTTCAGGGCACTGCAATTCACAAACCTGCAGAGTTATAAATGATAACTCTCGTCCACAAATATATTGAGGGAAGGCAAAGAAGAGGATCTGAAATCAAGGCAGAATTGCAGGAAACAGATTTCAGGAGGTAGATTCGAATCGCCTTTAAAGCACATGAAAAGCGGCAAAACGTTGACAATGATGCCCTTGGCCAAAAAGGGCGTATGCGTTTTTTCCTGAATATATTCAGGAAAAAACGCATACGCCCTTTTTGGCCAACCAAGCAACCTGGAAAGGCAAATCAGCGCTACAAAGATGTCTCGCTTCCCATCGGTCAAAAGGGCCATGCTGAAAAAAGTGTCAAAACCAGAAATGCAGGACAGGCCATGGAGAAATGGGAGCCTTGCTACACTGATGGGCGGGATGTAAATTGTCAACAGCCACTCTGGAGAAGCGTACGGTGAGTCCTGAAACGTCTAAAAAGCAAAGCTTAGAGAGCATAGGGCACTTCCACTCATGGGGGCATAAATTGGGAAAATGAAAAATCAGCAAGACACAAGCACCCCAAAGTTTAGGGCTGCTCTGTTGACAAGGACCTCCACTTCATTCCACCTTCAATATCCCAGGAAAGAGAAAAATGGATAAAGAAGTTGTGGTCCTTATGTACAATGGAATATCACTCAGCCATGAAATCAATGTCATAAGGCTAGTAGCAGCATGATGAGTGGATTTAGGTACGACGATTCTAAGTGAAATAAGTCACACAGAAAAGGACACTTCTCATAAGGTATCACTGATAGAGGGAATGTAAAAACCGTTACACTTGAACTGAATTACAAAACAGAACAGAGTCACACATGCAGAAAACACACTATGGCTGCTTCACGGGAAAGGTGAGGTGGGGTGATACATAAAACAAGGGTTTCAAATTAGCTCAGATACCGTTCCATAAAACCAATATGTAATAGACAAGACCTACTCCTTGCTCAGAGAACTGGACTCAACACGCCCTATTCACCGCACAAGAATATATCTGACTAGTAATAATCTTAAAACCTATGTATAGATATCTCTCTGTTAGTGTGTCAAGTGAGTGTAAAGCGGCATAAACACAGAAGTGAAAAGCAGCTAAACCCCATTATAAAAATAAATTACTTTGAATAACCCATGAAACAAAGACAGTGAAAGAGAGCGAAATTCTTACACAATTCGTTCAGGGGCTGTGATGCAACCTGGATTGACCATATCTAGACCCACAGCTGGATGAGACATAAGGGTGGACACTGTTGCGGCTGAGAGGTTTGGTGAGGTTGGGTGAGCAAACGCAGACCCTTTACAGTAATACTGCATGGTACCCATCGCATGGGTCACAAATCTCCAGGTTCAAGGGCATCTTCCTACATCGAAAACATGCATGAGAAACCCAGAAGATGGTACACCGTGTGATGTGGAAAGGTTTCTAAAACGCACCTCATTTCTCATCTCCTTGTGCCCGGGTTCGCTATTCCAGCCGCTTTACTAGCAATCTCCCTATTGGAGCATCAGCACCTTTAACCTCCTGTTACGTACAGGTTGCAATTTGTCCTGAGGATGAACTGGAAGACGTGGAACCAATGAGAGACTAGCTCTTGGTGTTGGGACAGGCACAGGTCACTCTATTTTCCCATCAGGAAGAAGAATTAACCACAGGCTCAGCCTGCCCCCGGAACCAGAACAGGGCCTGAAGGCATCCTGCGCTTTTGCGGCCAGCTCCCTAAAAAGCGAGTTGTAAAATGGAGGTTCAGGGCACTGCAATTCACAAACCTGCAGAGTTATAAATGATAACTCTCGTCCACAAATATATTGAGGGAAGGCAAAGAAGAGGATTTGAAATCAAGGCAGAATTGCAGGAAACAGATTTCAGGAGGTAGATTCGAATCGCCTTTAAAGCACATGAAAAGCGGCAAAACGTTGACAATGATGCCCTTGGCCAAAAAGGGCGTATGCGTTTTTTCCTGAATATATTCAGGAAAAAACGCATACGCCCTTTTTGGCCAACCAAGCAACCTGGAAAGGCAAATCAGCGCTACAAAGATGTCTCGCTTCCCATCGGTCAAAAGGGCCATGCTGAAAAAAGTCTCAAAACCAAAAATGCAGGACAGGCCATGGAGAAATGGGAGCCTTGCTACACTGATGGGCGGGATGTAAATTGTCAACAGCCACTCTGGAGAAGTGTACGGTGAGTCCTGAAACGTCTAAAAAGCAAAGCTTAGAGAGCATAGGGCACTTCCACTCATGGGGGTATAAATTGGGAAAATGAAAAATCAGCAAGACACAAGCACCCCAAAGTTTAGGGCTGCTCTGTTGACAAGGACCTCCACTTCATTCCACCTTCAATATCCCAGGAAAGAGAAAAATGGATAAAGAAGTTGTGGTCCTTATGTACAATGGAATATCACTCAGCCATGAAATCAATGTCATAAGGCTAGTAGCAGCATGATGAGTGGATTTAGGTACGACGACTCTAAGTGAAATAAGTCACACAGAAAAGGACACTTCTCATAAGGTATCACTTATAGAGGGAATGTAAAAACCGTTACACTTGAACTGAATTACAAAACAGAACAGAGTCACACATGCAGAAAACACACTATGGCTGCTTAACGGGAAAGGTGAGGTGGGGTGATACATAAAACAAGGGTTTCAAATTAGCTCAGATACCGTTCCATAAACCCAATATGTAATAGACAAGACCTACTCCTTGCTCAGAGAACTGGACTCAACACGCCCTATTCACCGCACAAGAATATATCTGACTAGTAATAATCTTAAAAGCTATGTATTGATATCTCTCTGTTAGTGTGTCAAGTGGGTGTAAAGCGGCATAAACACAGCAGTGAAAAGCAGCTAAACCCCATTATAAAAATAAATTACTTTGAAAAACCCATGAAACAAAGACAGTGAAAGAGAGCGAAATTCTTACACAATGCGTTCAGGGGCTGTGATGCAACCTGGATTGACCATATCTAGACCCACAGCTGGATGAGACATAAGGGTGGACACTGTTGCGGCTGAGAGGTTTGGTGAGGTTGGGTGAGCAAACGCAGCCCCTTTAAAGTAATACTGCGTGGTACCCATCGCATGGGTCCCAAATCTCCAGGTTCAAGGGCATCTTCCTACATCGAAAACATGCATGAGAAACCCAGAAGATGGTACACCGTGTGATGGGGAAAGGTTTCTAAAACGCACCTCATTTCTCATCTCCTTGTGCTCGGGTTCGCCATTCCAGCCACTTTACTAGCAATCTCCCTCCTTGGAGCATCAGCACCTTTAACCTCCTGTTCCGTACAGGTTGCAATTTGTCCTGAGGATGAACGGGAAGACGTGAAACCAATGAGAGACTATCTCTTGGTGTTGGGACAGGCACAGGTCACTGTATTTTCCCATCAGGAAGAAGAATTAACCACAGGCTCAGCCTGCCCCCCGGAACAAGAACAGGGCCTGAAGCCATCCTGCGCTTTTGCGGCCATCTCCCAAAAACGCGAGTTGTAAAATGGAGGTTCAGGGCACTGCAATTCACAAACCTGCAGAGTTATAAATGATAACTCTCGTCCACAAATATATTGAGGGAAGGCAAAGAAGAGGATTTGAAATCAAGGCAGAATTGCAGGAAACAGATTTCAGGAGGTAGATTCGAATCGCCTTTAAAGCACATGAAAAGCGGCAAAACGTTGAAAATGATGCCCTTGGCCAAAAAGGGCGTATGCGTTTTTTCCTGAATATATTCAGGAAAAAACGCATACGCCCTTTTTGGCCAACCAAGCAACCTGGAAAGGCAAATCAGCGCTACAAAGATGTCTCGCTTCCCATCGGTCAAAAGGGCCATGCTGAAAAAAGTGTCAAAACCAGAAATGCAGGACAGGCCATGGAGAAATGGGAGCCTTGCTACACTGATGGGCGGGATGTAAATTGTCAACAGCCACTCTGGAGAAGTGTACGGTGAGTCCTGAAACGTCTAAAAAGCAAAGCTTAGAGAGCATAGGGCACTTCCACTCATGGGGGTATAAATTGGGAAAATTAAAAATCAGCAAGACACAAGCACCCCAAAGTTTAGGGCTGCTCTGTTGATAAGGACCTCCACTTCATTCCACCTTCAATATCCCAGGAAAGAGAAAAATGGATAAAGAATTTGTGGTCCTTATGTACAATGGAATATCACTCAGCCGTGAAATCAATGTCATAAGGCTAGTAGCAGCATGATGAGTGGATTTAGGAACGACGACTCTAAGTGAAATAAGTCACACAGAAAAGGACACTTCTCATAAGGTATCACTTATAGAGGGAATGTAAAAACCGTTACACTTGAACTGAATTACAAAACAGAACAGAGGCACACATGCAGAAAACACACTATGGCTGCTTAACGGGAAAGGTGAGGTGGGGTGATACATAAAACAAGGGTTTCAAATTAGCTCAGATACCGTTCCATAAACCCAATATGTAATAGACAAGACCTACTCCTTGCTCAGAGAACTGGACTCAACACGCCCTATTCACCGCACAAGAATATATCTGACTAGTAATAATCATAAAAGCTATGTATTGATATCTCTCTGTTAGTGTGTCAAGTGGGTGTAAAGCGGCATAAACACAGCAGTGAAAAGCAGCTAAACCCCATTATAAAAATAAATTACTTTGAAAAACCCATGAAACAAAGACAGTGAAAGAGAGCGAAATTCTTACACAATGCGTTCAGGGGCTGTGATGCAACCTGGATTGACCATATCTAGACCCACAGCTGGATGAGACATAAGGGTGGACACTGTTGCGGCTGAGAGGTTTGGTGAGGTTGGGTGAGCAAACGCAGACCCTTTAAAGTAATACTGCGTGGTACCCATCGCATGGGTCCCAAATCTCCAGGTTCAAGGGAATCTTCCTACATCGAAAACATGCATGAGAATCCCAGAAGATGGTACACCGTGTGATGGGGAAAGGTTTCTAAAACGCACCTCATTTCTCATCTCCTTGTGCTCGGGTTCGCCATTCCAGCCACTTTACTAGCAATCTCCCTCCTTGGAGCATCAGCACCTTTAACCTCCTGTTCCGTACAGGTTGCAATTTGTCCTGAGGATGAACGGGAAGACGTGGAAGCAATGAGAGACTAGCTCTTGGTGTTGGGACAGGCACAGGTCACTCTATTTTCCTATCAGGAAGAAGAATTAACCACAATCTCAGCCTGCCACCCGGAACCAGAACAGGGCCTGAAGCCATCCTGCACTATTGCGGACAGCTCCCTAAAAAGCGAGTTGTAAAATGGAGGTTCAGGGCACTGCAATTCACAAAACTGCAGACTTATAAATGATAACTCTCGTCCACAAATATATTGAGGGAAGGCAAAGAAGAGGATTTGAAATCAAGGCAGAATTGCAGGAAACAGATTTCAGGAGGTAGATTCGAATCGCCTTTAAAGCACATGAAAAGCGGCAAAACGTTGACAATGATGCCCTTGGCCAAAAAGGGCGTATGCGTTTTTTCCTGAATATATTCAGGAAAAAACGCATACGCCCTTTTTGGCCAAGCAAGCAACCTGGAAAGGCAAATCAGCGCTACAAAGAAGTCTCGCTTCCCATCGTTCAAAAGGGCCATGCTGAAAAAACTGTCAAAACCAGAAATGCAGGACAGGCCATGGAGAAATGGGAGCCTTGCTACACTGATGGGCGGGATGTAAATTGCCAACAGCCACTCTGGAGAAGCGTACGGTGTGTCCTGAAACATCTAAAAAACACACCTTAGAGAGCATAGGGCACTTCCACTCATGGGGGTATAAATTGGGAAAATGAAAAATCAGCAAGACACAAGCACCCCAAAGTTTAGGGCTGCTCTGTTGACAAGGACCTCCACTTCATTCCACCTTCAATATCCCAGGAAAGAGAAAAATGGATAAAGAAGTTGTGGTCCATATGTACAATGGAATATCACTCAGCCATGAAATCAATGTCGTAAGGCTAGTAGCAGCATGATGAGTGGATTTAGGTACGACGATTCTAAGTGAAATAAGTCACACAGAAAAGGACACTTCTCATAAGGTATCACTTATAGAGGGAATGTAAAAACCGTTACACTTGAACTGAATTACAAAACAGAACAGAGTCACACATGCAGAAAACACACTATGGCTGCTTAACGGGAAAGGTGAGGTGGGGTGATACATAAAACAAGGGTTTCAAATTAGCTCAGATACCGTTCCATTAACCCAATATGTAATAGACTAGACCTACTCCTTGCTCAGAGAACTGGACTCAACACGCCCTATTCACCGCACAAGAATATATCTGACTAGTAATAATCTTAAAACCTATGTATTGATATCTCTCTGTTAGTGTGTCAAGTGGGTGTAAAGCGGCATAAACACAGCACTGAAAAGCAGCTAAACCCCATTATAAAAATAAATTACTTTGAAAAACCCATGAAACAAAGACAGTGAAAGAGATAGAAATTCTTACACAATGCGTTCACGGGCTGTGATGCAACCTGGATTGACCATATCTAGACCCACAGCTGGATGAGACATAAGGGTGGACACTCTTGGGGCTGAGAGGTTTGGTGAGGTTGGGTGAGCAAACGCAGACCCTTTAAAGTAATACTGCGTGGTACCCATCGCATGGGTCCCAAATCTCCAGGTTCAAGGGCATCTTCCTACATCGAAAACATGCATGAGAAACCCAGAAGATGGTACACCGTGTGATGGGGAAAGGTTTCTAAAACGCACCTCATTTCTCATCTCCTTGTGCTCGGGTTCGCCATTCCAGCCACTTTACTAGCAATCTCCCTCCTTGGAGCATCATCACCTTTAACCTCCTGTTCCGTACAGGTTGCAATTTGTCCTGAGGATGAACGGGAAGACGTGAAACCAATGAGAGACTATCTCTTGGTGTTGGGACAGGCACAGGTCACTCTATTTTCCCATCAGGAAGAAGAATTAACCACAGGCTCAGCCTGCCCCCCGGAACAAGAACAGGGCCTGAAGCCATCCTGCGCTTTTGCGGCCATCTCCCAAAAACGCGAGTTGTAAAATGGAGGTTCAGGGCACTGCAATTCACAAACCTGCAGAGTTATAAATGATAACTCTCGTCCACAAATATATTGAGGGAAGGCAAAGAAGAGGATTTGAAATCAAGGCAGAATTGCAGGAAACAGATTTCAAGAGGTAGATTCGAATCGCCTTTAAAGCACATGAAAAGCGGCAAAACGTTGACAATGATGCCCTTGGCCAAAAAGGGCGTATGCGTTTTTTCCTGAATATATTCAGGAAAAAACGCATACGCCCTTTTTGGCCAACCAAGCAACCTGGAAAGGCAAATCAGCGCTACAAAGATGTCTCGCTTCCCATCGGTCAAAAGGGCCATGCTGAAAAAAGTCTCAAAACCAAAAATGCAGGACAGGCCATGGAGAAATGGGAGCCTTGCTACACTGATGGGCGGGATGTAAATTGTCAACAGCCACTCTGGAGAAGTGTACGGTGAGTCCTGAAACGTCTAAAAAGCAAAGCTTAGAGAGCATAGGGCACTTCCACTCATGGGGGTATAAATTGGGAAAATGAAAAATCAGCAAGACACAAGCACCCCAAAGTTTAGGGCTGCTCTGTTGACAAGGACCTCCACTTCATTCCACCTTCAATATCCCAGGAAAGAGAAAAATGGATAAAGAAGTTGTGGTCCTTATGTACAATGGAATATCACTCAGCCGTGAAATCAATGTCATAAGGCTAGTAGCAGCATGATGAGTGGATTTAGGTACGACGACTCTAAGTGAAATAAGTCACACAGAAAAGGACACTTCTCATAAAGTATCACTGATAGAGGGAATGTAAAAACCGTTACACTTGAACTGAATTACAAAACAGAACAGAGTCACACATGCAGAAAACACACTATGGCTGCTTAACGGGAAAGGTGAGGTGGGGTGATACATAAAACAAGGGTTTCAAATTAGCTCAGATACCGTTCCATAAACCCAATATGTAATAGACAAGACCTACTCCTTGCTCAGAGAACTGGACTCAACACGCCCTATTCACCGCACAAGAATATATCTGACTAGTAATAATCTTAAAAGCTATGTATTGATATCTCTCTGTTAGTGTGTCAAGTGGGTGTAAAGCGGCATAAACACAGGAGTGAAAAGCAGCTAAACCCCATTATAAAAATAAATTACTTTGAAAAACCCATGAAACAAAGACAGTGAAAGAGAGAGAAATTCTTACACAATGCGTTCACGGGCTGTGATGCAACCTGGATTGACCATATCTAGAACCACAGCTGGATGAGACATAAGGGTGGACACTCTTGGGGCTGAGAGGTTTGGTGAGGTTGGGTGAGCAAACGCAGACCCTTTAAAGTAATACTGCGTGGTACACATCGCATGGGTCCCAAATCTCCAGGTTCAAGGGCATCTTCCTACATCGAAAACATGCATGAGAAACCCAGAAGATGGTACACCGTGTGATGTGGAAAGGTTTCTAAAACGCACCTCATTTCTCATCTCCTTGTGCCCGGGTTCGCTATTCCAGCCGCTTTACTAGCAATCTCCCTACTTGTAGCATCAGCACCTTTAACCTCCTGCTCCGTACAGGTTGCAATTTGTCCTGAGGGTGAACGGGAAGACGTGGAACCAATGAGAGACTAGCTCTTGGTGTTGGGACAGGCACAGGTCACTCTATTTTCCCATCAGGAAGAAGAATTAACCACAGGCTCAGCCTGCCCCCGGAACCAGAACAGGGCCTGAAGGCATCCTGTGCTTTTGCGGCCAGCTCCCTAAAAAGCGAGTTGTAAAATGGAGGTTCAGGGCACTGCAATTCACAAACCTGCAGAGTTATAAATGATAACTCTCGTCCACAAATATATTGAGGGAAGGCAAAGAAGAGGATCTGAAATCAAGGCAGAATTGCAGGAAACAGATTTCAGGAGGTAGATTCGAATCGCCTTTAAAGCACATGAAAAGCGGCAAAACGTTGACAATGATGCCCTTGGCCAAAAAGGGCGTATGCGTTTTTTCCTGAAGATATTCAGGAAAAAACGCATACGCCCTTTTTGGCCAACCAAGCAACCTGGAAAGGCAAATCAGCGCTACAAAGATGTCTCGCTTCCCATCGGTGAAAAGGGCCATGCTGAAAAAAGTGTCAAAACCAGAAATGCAGGACAGGCCATGGAGAAATGGGAGCCTTGCTACACTGATGGGCGGGATGTAAATTGTCAACAGCCACTCTGGAGAAGCGTACGGTGAGTCCTGAAACGTCTAAAAAGCAAAGCTTAGAGAGCATAGGGCACTTCCACTCATGGGGGTATAAATTGGGAAAATGAAAAATCAGCAAGACACAAGCACCCCAAAGTTTAGGGCTGCTCTGTTGACAAGGACCTCCACTTCATTCCACCTTCAATATCCCAGGAAAGAGAAAAATGGATAAAGAAGTTGTGGTCCTTATGTACAATGGAATATCACTCAGCCATGAAATCAATGTCATAAGGCTAGTAGCAGCATGATGAGTGGATTTAGGTACGACGATTCTAAGTGAAATAAGTCACCCAGAAAAGGTCACTTCTCATAAGGTATCACTGATAGAGGGAATGTAAAAACCGTTACACTTGAACTGAATTACAAAACAGAACAGAGTCACACATGCAGAAAACACACTATGGCTGCTTCACGGGAAAGGTGAGGTGGGGTGATACATAAAACAAGGGTTTCAAATTAGCTCAGATACCGTTCCATAAACCCAATATGTAATAGAGAAGACCTACTCCTTGCTCAGAGAACTGGACTCAACACGCCCTATTCACCGCACAAGAATATATCTGACTAGTAATAATCTTAAAACCTATGTATAGATATCTCTCTGTTAGTGTGTCAAGTGGGTGTAAAGCGGCATAAACACAGAAGTGAAAAGCAGCTAAACCCCATTATAAAAATAAATTACTTTGAATAACCCATGAAACAAAGACAGTGAAAGAGAGCGAAATTCTTACACAATTCGTTCAGGGGCTGTGATGCAACCTGGATTGACCATATCTAGACCCACAGCTGGATGAGACATAAGGGTGGACACTCTTGGGGCTGAGAGGTTTGGTGAGGTTGGGTGAGCAAACGCAGACCCTTTACAGTAATACTGCATGGTACCCATCGCATGGGTCACAAATCTCCAGGTTCAAGGGCATCTTCCTACATCGAAAACATGCATGAGAAACCCAGAAGATGGTACACCGTGTGATGTGGAAAGGTTTCTAAAACGCACCTCATTTCTCATCTCCTTGTGCCCGGGTTCGCTATTCCAGCCGCTTTACTAGCAATCTCCCTACTTGGAGCATCAGCACCTTTAACCTCCTGTTCCGTACAGGTTGCAATTTGTCCTGAGGATGAACTGGAAAACGTGGAACCAATGAGAGACTAGCTCTTGGTGTTGGGACAGGCACAGGTCACTCTATTTTCCCATCAGGAAGAAGAATTAACCACAGGCTCAGCCTGCCCCCGGAACCAGAACAGGGCCTGAAGGCATCCTGCGCTTTTGCGGCCAGCTCCCTAAAAAGCGAGTTGTAAAATGGAGGTTCAGGGCACTGCAATTCACAAACCTGCAGAGTTATAAATGATAACTCTCGTCCACAAATATATTGAGGGAAGGCAAAGAAGAGGATTTGAAATCAAGGCAGAATTGCAGGAAACAGATTTCAGGAGGTAGATTCGAAGCTCCTTTAAAGCACATGAAAAGCGGCAAAACGTTGACAATGATGCCCTTGGCCAAAAAGGGCGTATGCGTTTTTTCCTGAATATATTCAGGAAAAAACGCATACGCCCTTTTTGGCCAACCAAGCAACCTGGAAAGGCAAATCAGCGCTACAAAGATGTCTCGCTTCCCATCGGTCAAAAGGGCCATGCTGAAAAAAGTCTCAAAACCAAAAATGCAGGACAGGCCATGGAGAAATGGGAGCCTTGCTACACTGATGGGCGGGATGTAAATTGTCAACAGCCACTCTGGAGAAGTGTACGGTGAGTCCTGAAACGTCTAAAAAGCAAAGCTTAGAGAGCATAGGGCACTTCCACTCATGGGGGTATAAATTGGGAAAATGAAAAATCAGCAAGACACAAGCACCCCAAAGTTTAGGGCTGCTCTGTTGACAAGGACCTCCACTTCATTCCACCTTCAATATCCCAGGAAAGAGAAAAATGGATAAAGAAGTTGTGGTCCTTATGTACAATGGAATATCACTCAGCCGTGAAATCAATGTCATAAGGCTAGTAGCAGGATGATGAGTGGATTCAGGTACGATGACTCTAAGTGAAATAAGTCACACAGAAAAGGACACTTCTCAGAAGGTATCACTTATAGAGGGAATGTAAAAACCGTTACACTTGAACTGAATTACAAAACAGAACAGAGTCACACATGCAGAAAACACACTATGGCTGCTTAACGGGAAAGGTGAGGTGGGGTGATACATAAAACAAGGGTTTCAAATTAGCTCAGATACCGTTCCATAAACCCAATATGTAATAGACAAGACCTACTCCTTGCTCAGAGAACTGGACTCAACACGCCCTATTCACCGCACAAGAATATATCTGACTAGTAATAATCTTAAAAGCTATGTATTGATATCTCTCTGTTAGTGTGTCAAGTGGGTGTAAAGCGGCATAAACACAGCAGTGAAAAGCAGCTAAACCCCATTATAAAAATAAATTACTTTGAAAAACCCATGAAACAAAGACAGTGAAAGAGAGCGAAATTCTTACACAATGCGTTCAGGGGCTGTGATGCAACCTGGATTGACCATATCTAGACCCACAGCTGGATGAGACATAAGGGTGGACACTGTTGCGGCTGAGAGGTTTGGTGAGGTTGGGTGAGCAAACGCAGCCCCTTTAAAGTAATACTGCGTGGTACCCATCGCATGGGTCCCAAATCTCCAGGTTCAAGGGAATCTTCCTACATCGAAAACATGCATGAGAAACCCAGAAGATGGTACACCGTGTGATGGGGAAAGGTTTCTAAAACGCACCTCATTTCTCATCTCCTTGTGCTCGGGTTCGCCATTCCAGCCACTTTACTAGCAATCTCCCTCCTTGGAGCATCATCACCTTTGACCTCCTGTTCCGTACAGGTTGCAATTTGTCCTGAGGATGAACGGGAAGACGTGGAACCAATGAGAGACTAGCTCTTGGTGTTGGGACAGGCACAGGTCACTCTATTTTCCCATCAGGAAGAAGAATTAACCACAGGCTCAGCCTGCCCCGGAACAAGAACAGGGCCTGAAGCCATCGTGCGCTTTTGCGGCCATCTCCCAAAAACGCGAGTTGTAAAATGGAGGTTCAGGGCACTGCAATTCACAAACCTGCAGAGTTATAAATGATAACTCTCGTCCACAAATATATTGAGGGAAGGCAAAGAAGAGGATTTGAAATCAAGGCAGAATTGCAGGAAACAGATTTCAGGAGGTAGATTCGAATCGCCTTTAAAGCACATGAAAAGCGGCAAAACGTTGACAATGATGCCCTTGGCCAAAAAGGGCGTATGCGTTTTTTCCTGAAGATATTCAGGAAAAAACGCATACGCCCTTTTTGGCCAACCAAGCAACCTGGAAAGGCAAATCAGCGCTACAAAGATGTCTCGCTTCCCATCGGTGAAAAGGGCCATGCTGAAAAAAGTGTCAAAACCAGAAATGCAGGACAGGCCACGGAGAAATGGGAGCCTTGCTACACTGATGGGCGGGATGTAAATTGTCAACAGCCACTCTGGAGAAGCGTACGGTGAGTCCTGAAACGTCTAAAAAGCAAAGCTTAGAGAGCATAGGGCACTTCCACTCATGGGGGTATAAATTGGGAAAATTAAAAATCAGCAAGACACAAGCACCCCAAAGTTTAGGGCTGCTCTGTTGACAAGGACCTCCACTTCATTCCACCTTCAATATCCCAGGAAAGAGAAAAATGGATAAAGAAGTTGTGGTCCTTATGTACAATGGAATATCACTCAGCCATGAAATCAATGTCATAAGGCTAATAGCAGCATGATGAGTGGATTTAGGTACGACGATTCTAAGTGAAATAAGTCACACAGAAAAGGACACTTCTCATAAGGTATCACTGATAGAGGGAATGTAAAAAGCGTTACACTTGAACTGAATTACAAAACAGAACAGAGTCACACATGCAGAAAACACACTATGGCTTCTTCACGGGAAAGGTGAGGTGGGGTGATACATAAAACAAGGGTTTCAAATTAGCTCAGATACCGTTCCATAAAACCAATATGTAATAGACAAGACCTACTCCTTGCTCAGAGAACTGGACTCAACACGCCCTATTCACCGCACAAGAATATATCTGACTAGTAATAATCTTAAAACCTATGTATAGATATCTCTCTGTTAGTGGGTCAAGTGGGTGTAAAGCGGCATAAACACAGAAGTGAAAAGCAGCTAAACCCCATTATAAAAATAAATTACTTTGAATAACCCATGAAACAAAGACAGTGAAAGAGAGCGAAATTCTTACACAATGCGTTCAGGGGCTGTGATGCAACCTGGATTGACCATATCTAGACCCACAGCTGGATGAGACATAAGGGTGGACACTGTTGCGGCTGAGAGGTTTGGTGAGGTTGGGTGAGCAAACACAGACCCTTTACAGTAATACTGCATGGTACCCATCGCATGGGTCACAAATCTCCAGGTTCAAGGGCATCTTCCTACATCGAAAACATGCATGAGAAACCCAGAAGATGGTACACCGTGTGATGGGGAAAGGTTTCTAAAACGCACCTCATTTCTCATCTGCTTGTGCCCGGGTTCGCCATTCCAGCCACTTTACTAGCAATCTCCCTCCTTGGAGCATCATCACGTTTAACCTCCTGTTCCGTACAGGTTGCAATTTGTACTGAGGATGAACGGGAAGTCGTGGAACCAATGAGAGACTAGCTCTTGGTGTTGGGACAGGCACAGGTCACTCTATTTTCCCATCAGGAAGAAAAATTAACCACAGGCTCAGCCTGCCCCCCGGAACCAGAACAGGGCCTGAAGCCATCCTGCGCTTTTGCGGCCAGCTCCCTAAAAAGCGAGTTGTAAAATGGAGGTTCAGGGCACTGCAATTCACAAACCTGCAGAGTTATAAATGATAACTCTCATCCACAAATATATTGAGGGAAGGCAAAGAAGAGGATTTGAAATCAAGGCAGAATTGCAGGAAACAGATTTCAGGAGGTAGATTCGAATCGCCTTTAAAGCACATGAAAAGCGGCAAAACGTTGACAATGATGCCCTTGGCCAAAAAGGGCGTATGCATTTTTTCCTGAATATATTCAGGAAAAAACGCATACGCCCTTTTTGGCCAACCAAGCAACCTGGAAAGGCAAATCAGTGCTACAAAGATGTCTCGCTTCCCATCGGTCAAAAGGGCCATGCTGAAAAAAGTCTCAAAACCAAAAATGCAGGACAGGCCATGGAGAAATGGGAGCCTTGCTACACTGATGGGCGGGATGTAAATTGTCAACAGCCACTCTGGAGAAGTGTACGGTGAGTCCTGAAACGTCTAAAAAGCAAAGCTTAGAGAGCATAGGGCACTTCCACTCATGGGGGTATAAATTGGGAAAATGAAAAATCAGCAAGACACAAGCACCCCAAAGTTTAGGGCTGCTCTGTTGACAAGGACCTCCACTTCATTCCACCTTCAATATCCCAGGAAAGAGAAAAATGGATAAAGAAGTTGTGGTCCTTATGTACAATGGAATATCACTCAGCCATGAAATCAATGTCATAAGGCTAGTAGCAGCATGATGAGTGGATTTAGGTACGACGATTCTAAGTGAAATAAGTCACACAGAAAAGGACACTTCTCATAAGGTATCACTGATAGAGGGAATGTAAAAACCGTTACACTCGAACTGAATTACAAAACAGAACAGAGTCACACATGCAGAAAACACACTATGGCTGCTTAACGGGAAAGGTGAGGTGGGGTGATACATAAAACAAGGGTTTCAAATTAGCTCAGATACCGTTCCATAAAACCAATATGTAATAGACAAGACCTACTCCTTGCTCAGGGAACTGGACTCAACACGCCCTATTCACCGCACAAGAATATATCTGACTAGTAAAAATCTTAAAACCTATGTATTGATATCTCTCTGTTAGTGTGTCAAGTGGGTAAAAAGCGGCATAAACACAGCAGTGAAAAACAGCTAAACACCATTATAAAAATAAATTACTTTGAAAAACCCATGAAACAAAGACAGTGAAAGAGATAGAAATTCTTACACAATGCGTTCACGGGCTGTGATGCAACCTGGATTGACCATATCTAGACCCACAGCTGGATGAGACATAAGGGTGGACACTCTTGGGGCTGAGAGGTTTGGTGAGGTTGTGTGAGCAAACGCAGACCCTTTAAAGTAATACTGCATGGTACCCATCGCATGGGTCCCAAATCTCCAGGTTCAAGGGCATCTTCCTACATCGAAAACATGCATGAGAAACCCAGAAGATGGTACACCGTGTGATGTGGAAAGGTTTCTAAAACGCACCTCATTTCTCATCTCCTTAGCCCGGGTTCGCTATTCCAGCCGCTTTACTAGCAATCTCCCTACTTGGAGCATCAGCACCTTTAACCTCCTGCTCCGTACAGGTTGCAATTTGTCCTGAGGGTGAACGGGAAGATGTGGAACCAATGAGAGACTAGCTCTTGGTGTTGGGACAGGCACAGGTCACTCTATTTTCCCATCAGGAAGAAGAATTAACCACAGGCTCAGCCTGCCCCCGGAACCAGAACAGGGCCTGAAGGCATCCTGCGCTTTTGAGGCCAGCTCCCTAAAAAGCGAGTTGCAAAATGGAGGTTCAGGGCACTGCAATTCACAAACCTGCAGAGTTATAAATGATAACTCTCGTCCACAAATATATTGAGGGAAGGCAAAGAAGAGGATTTGAAATCAAGGCAGAATTGCAGGAAACAGATTTCAGGAGGTAGATTCGAATCGCCTTTAAAGCACATGAAAAGCGGCAAAACGTTGACAATGATGCCCTTGGCCAAAAAGGGCGTATGCGTTTTTTCCTGAATATATTCAGGAAAAAACGCATACGCCCTTTTTGGCCAACCAAGCAACCTGGAAAGGCAAATCAGCGCTACAAAGATGTCTCGCTTCCCATCGGTCAAAAGGGCCATGCTGAAAAAAGTGTCAAAACCAGAAATGCAGGACAGGCCATGGAGAAATGGGAGCCTTGCTACACTGATGGGCGGGATGTAAATTGTCAACAGCCACTCTGGAGAAGTGTACGGTGAGTCCTGAAACGTCTAAAAAGCAAAGCTTAGGGAGCATAGGGCACTTCCACTCATGGGGGTATAAATTGGGAAAATTAAAAATCAGCAAGACACAAGCACCCCAAAGTTTAGGGCTGCTCTGTTGACAAGGACCTCCACTTCATTCCACCTTCAATATCCCAGGAAAGAGAAAAATGGATAAAGAAGTTGTGGTCCTTATGTACAATGGAATATCACTCAGCCATGAAATCAATGTCATAAGGCTAGTAGCAGCATGATGAGTGGATTTAGGTACGACGATTCTAAGTGAAATAAGTCACACAGAAAAGGACACTTCTCATAAGGTATCACTGATAGAGGGAATGTAAAAACCGTTACACTTGAACTGAATTACAAAACAGAACAGAGTCACACATGCAGAAAACACACTATGGCTGCTTAACGGGAAAGGTGAGGTGGGGTGATACATAAAACAAGGGTTTCAAATTAGCTCAGATACCGTTCCATAAACCCAATATGTAATAGACAAGACCTACTCCTTGCTCAGAGAACTGGACTCAACACGCCCTATTCACCGCACAAGAATATATCTGACTAGTAATAATCTTAAAACCTATGTATTGATATCTCTCTGTTAGTGTGTCAAGTGGGTGTAAAGCGGCATAAACACAGCAGTGAAAAGCAGCTAAACCCCATTATAAAAATAAATTACTTTGAAAAACCCGTGAAACAAAGACAGTGAAAGAGAGCGAAATTCTTACACAATGCGTTCAGGGGCTGTGATGCAACCTGGATTGACCATATCTAGACCCACAGCTGGATGAGACATAAGGGTGGACACTCTTGGGGCTGAGAGGTTGGGTGAGGTTGGGTGAGCAAACGCAGACCCTTTAAAGTAATACTGCGTGGTACCGATCGCATGGGTCCCAAATCTCCAGGTTCAAGGGCATCTTCCTACATCGAAAACATGCATGAGATACCCAGAAGATGGTACACCGTGTGATGGGGAAAGGTATCTAAAACGAACCTCATTTCTCATCTGCTTGTGCCCGGGTTCGCCATTCCAGCCACTTAACTAGCAATCTCCCTCCTTGGAGCATCAGCACCTTTAACCTCCTGTTCCGTACAGGTTGCAATTTGTACTGAGGATGAACGGGAAGACGTGGAACCAATGAAAGACTAGCTCTTGGTGTTGGGACAGGCACAGGTCACTCTATTTTCCCATCAGGAAGAAGAATTAACCACAGGCTCAGCCTGCCCCCGGAACCAGAACAGGGCCTGAAGGCATCCTGCGCTTTTGAGGCCAGCTCCCTAAAAAGCGAGTTGCAAAATGGAGGTTCAGGGCACTGCAATTCACAAACCTGCAGAGTTATAAATGATAACTCTCGTCCACAAATATATTGAGGGAAGGCAAAGAAGAGGATTTGAAATCAAGGCAGAATTGCAGGAAACAGATTTCAGGAGGTAGATTCGAATCGCCTTTAAAGCACATGAAAAGCGGCAAAACGTTGACAATGATGCCCTTGGCCAAAAAGGGCGTATGCGTTTTTTCCTGAATATATTCAGGAAAAAACGCATACGCCCTTTTTGGCCAACCAAGCAACCTGGAAAGGCAAATCAGCGCTACAAAGATGTCTCGCTTCCCATCGGTCAAAAGGGCCATGCTGAAAAAAGTGTCAAAACCAGAAATGCAGGACAGGCCATGGAGAAATGGGAGCCTTGCTACACTGATGGGCGGGATGTAAATTGTCAACAGCCACTCTGGAGAAGTGTACGGTGAGTCCTGAAACGTCTAAAAAGCAAAGCTTAGGGAGCATAGGGCACTTCCACTCATGGGGGTATAAATTGGGAAAATTAAAAATCAGCAAGACACAAGCACCCCAAAGTTTAGGGCTGCTCTGTTGACAAGGACCTCCACTTCATTCCACCTTCAATATCCCAGGAAAGAGAAAAATGGATAAAGAAGTTGTGGTCCTTATGTACAATGGAATATCACTCAGCCATGAAATCAATGTCATAAGGCTAGTAGCAGCATGATGAGTGGATTTAGGTACGACGATTCTAAGTGAAATAAGTCACACAGAAAAGGACACTTCTCATAAGGTATCACTGATAGAGGGAATGTAAAAACCGTTACACTTGAACTGAATTACAAAACAGAACAGAGTCACACATGCAGAAAACACACTATGGCTGCTTAACGGGAAAGGTGAGGTGGGGTGATACATAAAACAAGGGTTTCAAATTAGCTCAGATACCGTTCCATAAACCCAATATGTAATAGACAAGACCTACTCCTTGCTCAGAGAACTGGACTCAACACGCCCTATTCACCGCACAAGAATATATCTGACTAGTAATAATCTTAAAACCTATGTATTGATATCTCTCTGTTAGTGTGTCAAGTGGGTGTAAAGCGGCATAAACACAGCAGTGAAAAGCAGCTAAACCCCATTATAAAAATAAATTACTTTGAAAAACCCGTGAAACAAAGACAGTGAAAGAGAGCGAAATTCTTACACAATGCGTTCAGGGGCTGTGATGCAACCTGGATTGACCATATCTAGACCCACAGCTGGATGAGACATAAGGGTGGACACTCTTGGGGCTGAGAGGTTGGGTGAGGTTGGGTGAGCAAACGCAGACCCTTTAAAGTAATACTGCGTGGTACCGATCGCATGGGTCCCAAATCTCCAGGTTCAAGGGCATCTTCCTACATCGAAAACATGCATGAGATACCCAGAAGATGGTACACCGTGTGATGGGGAAAGGTATCTAAAACGAACCTCATTTCTCATCTGCTTGTGCCCGGGTTCGCCATTCCAGCCACTTAACTAGCAATCTCCCTCCTTGGAGCATCAGCACCTTTAACCTCCTGTTCCGTACAGGTTGCAATTTGTACTGAGGATGAACGGGAAGACGTGGAACCAATGAAAGACTAGCTCTTGGTGTTGGGACAGGCACAGGTCACTCTATTTTCCCATCAGGAAGAAGAATTAACCACAGGCTCAGCCTGCCCCCGGAACCAGAACAGGGCCTGAAGGCATCCTGCGCTTTTGAGGCCAGCTCCCTAAAAAGCGAGTTGCAAAATGGAGGTTCAGGGCACTGCAATTCACAAACCTGCAGAGTTATAAATGATAACTCTCGTCCACAAATATATTGAGGGAAGGCAAAGAAGAGGATTTGAAATCAAGGCAGAATTGCAGGAAACAGATTTCAGGAGGTAGATTCGAATCGCCTTTAAAGCACATGAAAAGCGGCAAAACGTTGACAATGATGCCCTTGGCCAAAAAGGGCGTATGCGTTTTTTCCTGAATATATTCAGGAAAAAACGCATACGCCCTTTTTGGCCAACCAAGCAACCTGGAAAGGCAAATCAGCGCTACAAAGATGTCTCGCTTCCCATCGGTCAAAAGGGCCATGCTGAAAAAAGTGTCAAAACCAGAAATGCAGGACAGGCCATGGAGAAATGGGAGCCTTGCTACACTGATGGGCGGGATGTAAATTGTCAACAGCCACTCTGGAGAAGTGTACGGTGAGTCCTGAAACGTCTAAAAAGCAAAGCTTAGGGAGCATAGGGCACTTCCACTCATGGGGGTATAAATTGGGAAAATTAAAAATCAGCAAGACACAAGCACCCCAAAGTTTAGGGCTGCTCTGTTGACAAGGACCTCCACTTCATTCCACCTTCAATATCCCAGGAAAGAGAAAAATGGATAAAGAAGTTGTGGTCCTTATGTACAATGGAATATCACTCAGCCATGAAATCAATGTCATAAGGCTAGTAGCAGCATGATGAGTGGATTTAGGTACGACGATTCTAAGTGAAATAAGTCACACAGAAAAGGACACTTCTCATAAGGTATCACTGATAGAGGGAATGTAAAAACCGTTACACTTGAACTGAATTACAAAACAGAACAGAGTCACACATGCAGAAAACACACTATGGCTGCTTAACGGGAAAGGTGAGGTGGGGTGATACATAAAACAAGGGTTTCAAATTAGCTCAGATACCGTTCCATAAACCCAATATGTAATAGACAAGACCTACTCCTTGCTCAGAGAACTGGACTCAACACGCCCTATTCACCGCACAAGAATATATCTGACTAGTAATAATCTTAAAACCTATGTATTGATATCTCTCTGTTAGTGTGTCAAGTGGGTGTAAAGCGGCATAAACACAGCAGTGAAAAGCAGCTAAACCCCATTATAAAAATAAATTACTTTGAAAAACCCGTGAAACAAAGACAGTGAAAGAGAGCGAAATTCTTACACAATGCGTTCAGGGGCTGTGATGCAACCTGGATTGACCATATCTAGACCCACAGCTGGATGAGACATAAGGGTGGACACTCTTGGGGCTGAGAGGTTGGGTGAGGTTGGGTGAGCAAACGCAGACCCTTTAAAGTAATACTGCGTGGTACCGATCGCATGGGTCCCAAATCTCCAGGTTCAAGGGCATCTTCCTACATCGAAAACATGCATGAGATACCCAGAAGATGGTACACCGTGTGATGGGGAAAGGTTTCTAAAACGCACGTCATTTCTCATCTGCTTGTGCCCGGGTTCGCCATTCCAGCCACTTTACTAGCAATCTCCCTCCTTGGAGCATCAGCACCTTTAACCTCCTGTTCCGTACAGGTTGCAATTTGTACTGAGGATGAACGGGAAGACGTGGAACCAACGAAAGACTAGCTCTTGGTGTTGGGACAGGCACAGGTCACTCTATTTTCCCATCAGGAAGAAGAATTAACCACAGGCTCAGCCTGCCCCCCGGAACCAGAACAGGGGCTGAAGCCATCCTGCGCTTTTGCGGCCAGCTCCCTAAAAAGCGAGTTGTAAATTGGAGGTTCAGGGCACTGCAATTCACAAACCTGCAGAGTTATAAATGATAACTCTCATCCACAAATATATTGAGGGAAGGCAAAGAAGAGGATTTGAAATCAAGGCAGAATTGCAGGAAACAGATTTCAGGAGGTAGATTCGAATCGCCTTTAAAGCACATGAAAAGCGGCAAAACGTTGACAATGATGCCCTTGGCCAAAAAGGGCGTATGCGTTTTTTCCTGAATATATTCAGGAAAAAACGCATACGCCCTTTTTGGCCAACCAAGCAACCTGGAAAGGCAAATCAGCGCTACAAAGATGTCTCGCTTCCCATTGGTCAAAAGGGCCATGCTGAAAAAAGTGTCAAAACCAGAAATGCAGGACAGGCCATGGAGAAATGGGAGCCTTGCTACACTGATGGGCGGGATGTAAATTGTCAACAGCCACTCTGGAGAAGTGTACGGTGAGTCCTGAAACGTCTAAAAAGCAAAGCTTAGAGAGCATAGGGCACTTCCACTCATGGGGGTATAAATTGGGAAAATGAAAAATCAGCAAGACACAAGCACCCCAAAGTTTAGGGCTGCTCTGTTGACAAGGACCTCCACTTCATTCCACCTTCAATATCCCAGGAAAGAGAAAAATGGATAAAGAAGTTGTGGTCCTTATGTACAATGGAATATCACTCAGCCGTGAAATCAATGTCATAAGGCTAGTAGCAGCATGATGAGTGGATTTAGGTACGACGACTCTAAGTGAAATAAGTCACACAGCAAAGGACACTTCTCATAAGGTATCACTTATAGAGGGAATGTAAAAACCGTTACACTTGAACTGAATTACAAAACAGAACAGAGTCACACATGCAGAAAACACACTATGGCTGCTTAACGGGAAAGGTGAGGTGGGGTGATACATAAAACAAGGGTTTCAAATTAGCTCAGATACCGTTCCATAAACCCAATATGTAATAGACAAGACCTACTCCTTGCTCAGAGAACTGGACTCAACACGCCCTATTCACCGCACAAGAATATATCTGACTAGTAATAATCTTAAAACCTATGTATTGATATGTCTCTGTTAGTGTGTCAAGTGGGTAAAAAGCGGCATAAACACAGCAGTGAAAAGCAGCTAAACCCCATTATAAAAATAAATTACTTTGAAAAACCCATGAAACAAAGACAGTGAAAGAGAGAGAAATTCTTACACAATGCGTTCAGGGGCTGTGATGCAACCTGGATTGACCATATCTAGACCCACAGCTGGATGAGACATAAGGGTGGACACTGTTGCGGCTGAGAGGTTTGGTGAGGTTGGGTGAGCAAACGCAGACCCTTTAAAGTAATACTGCGTGGTACCCATCGCATGGGTCCCAAATCTCCAGGTTCCAGGGCATCTTCCTACATCGAAAACATGCATGAGATACCCAGAAGATGGTACACCGTGTGATGGGGAAAGGTATCTAAAACGAACCTCATTTCTCATCTGCTTGTGCCCGGGTTCGCCATTCCAGCCACTTAACTAGCAATCTCCCTCCTTGGAGCATCAGCACCTTTAACCTCCTGTTCCGTACAGGTTGCAATTTGTACTGAGGATGAACGGGAAGACGTGGAACCAATGAAAGACTAGCTCTTGGTGTTGGGACAGGCACAGGTCACTCTATTTTCCCATCAGGAAGAAGAATTAACCACAGGCTCAGCCTGCCCCCGGAACCAGAACAGGGCCTGAAGGCATCCTGCGCTTTTGAGGCCAGCTCCCTAAAAAGCGAGTTGCAAAATGGAGGTTCAGGGCACTGCAATTCACAAACCTGCAGAGTTATAAATGATAACTCTCGTCCACAAATATATTGAGGGAAGGCAAAGAAGAGGATTTGAAATCAAGGCAGAATTGCAGGAAACAGATTTCAGGAGGTAGATTCGAATCGCCTTTAAAGCACATGAAAAGCGGCAAAACGTTGACAATGATGCCCTTGGCCAAAAAGGGCGTATGCGTTTTTTCCTGAATATATTCAGGAAAAAACGCATACGCCCTTTTTGGCCAACCAAGCAACCTGGAAAGGCAAATCAGCGCTACAAAGATGTCTCGCTTCCCATCGGTCAAAAGGGCCATGCTGAAAAAAGTGTCAAAACCAGAAATGCAGGACAGGCCATGGAGAAATGGGAGCCTTGCTACACTGATGGGCGGGATGTAAATTGTCAACAGCCACTCTGGAGAAGTGTACGGTGAGTCCTGAAACGTCTAAAAAGCAAAGCTTAGGGAGCATAGGGCACTTCCACTCATGGGGGTATAAATTGGGAAAATTAAAAATCAGCAAGACACAAGCACCCCAAAGTTTAGGGCTGCTCTGTTGACAAGGACCTCCACTTCATTCCACCTTCAATATCCCAGGAAAGAGAAAAATGGATAAAGAAGTTGTGGTCCTTATGTACAATGGAATATCACTCAGCCATGAAATCAATGTCATAAGGCTAGTAGCAGCATGATGAGTGGATTTAGGTACGACGATTCTAAGTGAAATAAGTCACACAGAAAAGGACACTTCTCATAAGGTATCACTGATAGAGGGAATGTAAAAACCGTTACACTTGAACTGAATTACAAAACAGAACAGAGTCACACATGCAGAAAACACACTATGGCTGCTTAACGGGAAAGGTGAGGTGGGGTGATACATAAAACAAGGGTTTCAAATTAGCTCAGATACCGTTCCATAAACCCAATATGTAATAGACAAGACCTACTCCTTGCTCAGAGAACTGGACTCAACACGCCCTATTCACCGCACAAGAATATATCTGACTAGTAATAATCTTAAAACCTATGTATTGATATCTCTCTGTTAGTGTGTCAAGTGGGTGTAAAGCGGCATAAACACAGCAGTGAAAAGCAGCTAAACCCCATTATAAAAATAAATTACTTTGAAAAACCCGTGAAACAAAGACAGTGAAAGAGAGCGAAATTCTTACACAATGCGTTCAGGGGCTGTGATGCAACCTGGATTGACCATATCTAGACCCACAGCTGGATGAGACATAAGGGTGGACACTCTTGGGGCTGAGAGGTTGGGTGAGGTTGGGTGAGCAAACGCAGACCCTTTAAAGTAATACTGCGTGGTACCGATCGCATGGGTCCCAAATCTCCAGGTTCAAGGGCATCTTCCTACATCGAAAACATGCATGAGATACCCAGAAGATGGTACACCGTGTGATGGGGAAAGGTTTCTAAAACGCACGTCATTTCTCATCTGCTTGTGCCCGGGTTCGCCATTCCAGCCACTTTACTAGCAATCTCCCTCCTTGGAGCATCAGCACCTTTAACCTCCTGTTCCGTACAGGTTGCAATTTGTACTGAGGATGAACGGGAAGACGTGGAACCAACGAAAGACTAGCTCTTGGTGTTGGGACAGGCACAGGTCACTCTATTTTCCCATCAGGAAGAATAATTAACCACAGGCTCAGCCTGCCCCCCGGAACCAGAACAGGGGCTGAAGCCATCCTGCGCTTTTGCGGCCAGCTCCCTAAAAAGCGAGTTGTAAATTGGAGGTTCAGGGCACTGCAATTCACAAACCTGCAGAGTTATAAATGATAACTCTCATCCACAAATATATTGAGGGAAGGCAAAGAAGAGGATTTGAAATCAAGGCAGAATTGCAGGAAACAGATTTCAGGAGGTAGATTCGAATCGCCTTTAAAGCACATGAAAAGCGGCAAAACGTTGACAATGATGCCCTTGGCCAAAAAGGGCGTATGCGTTTTTTCCTGAATATATTCAGGAAAAAACGCATACGCCCTTTTTGGCCAACCAAGCAACCTGGAAAGGCAAATCAGCGCTACAAAGATGTCTCGCTTCCCATCGGTCAAAAGGGCCATGCTGAAAAAAGTGTCAAAACCAGAAATGCAGGACAGGCCATGGAGAAATGGGAGCCTTGCTACACTGATGGGCGGGATGTAAATTGTCAACAGCCACTCTGGAGAAGTGTACGGTGAGTCCTGAAACGTCTAAAAAGCAAAGCTTAGAGAGCATAGGGCACTTCCACTCATGGGGGTATAAATTGGGAAAATGAAAAATCAGCAAGACACAAGCACCCCAAAGTTTAGGGCTGCTCTGTTGACAAGGACCTCCACTTCATTCCACCTTCAATATCCCAGGAAAGAGAAAAATGGATAAAGAAGTTGTGGTCCTTATGTACAATGGAATATCACTCAGCCGTGAAATCAATGTCATAAGGCTAGTAGCAGCATGATGAGTGGATTTAGGTACGACGACTCTAAGTGAAATAAGTCACACAGCAAAGGACACTTCTCATAAGGTATCACTTATAGAGGGAATGTAAAAACCGTTACACTTGAACTGAATTACAAAACAGAACAGAGTCACACATGCAGAAAACACACTATGGCTGCTTAACGGGAAAGGTGAGGTGGGGTGATACATAAAACAAGGGTTTCAAATTAGCTCAGATACCGTTCCATAAACCCAATATGTAATAGACAAGACCTACTCCTTGCTCAGAGAACTGGACTCAACACGCCCTATTCACCGCACAAGAATATATCTGACTAGTAATAATCTTAAAACCTATGTATTGATATGTCTCTGTTAGTGTGTCAAGTGGGTAAAAAGCGGCATAAACACAGCAGTGAAAAGCAGCTAAACCCCATTATAAAAATAAATTACTTTGAAAAACCCATGAAACAAAGACAGTGAAAGAGAGAGAAATTCTTACACAATGCGTTCAGGGGCTGTGATGCAACCTGGATTGACCATATCTAGACCCACAGCTGGATGAGACATAAGGGTGGACACTGTTGCGGCTGAGAGGTTTGGTGAGGTTGGGTGAGCAAACGCAGACCCTTTAAAGTAATACTGCGTGGTACCCATCGCATGGGTCCCAAATCTCCAGGTTCCAGGGCATCTTCCTACATCGAAAACATGCATGAGATACCCAGAAGATGGTACACCGTGTGATGGGGAAAGGTATCTAAAACGAACCTCATTTCTCATCTGCTTGTGCCCGGGTTCGCCATTCCAGCCACTTAACTAGCAATCTCCCTCCTTGGAGCATCAGCACCTTTAACCTCCTGTTCCGTACAGGTTGCAATTTGTACTGAGGATGAACGGGAAGACGTGGAACCAATGAAAGACTAGCTCTTGGTGTTGGGACAGGCACAGGTCACTCTATTTTCCCATCAGGAAGAAGAATTAACCACAGGCTCAGCCTGCCCCCGGAACCAGAACAGGGCCTGAAGGCATCCTGCGCTTTTGAGGCCAGCTCCCTAAAAAGCGAGTTGCAAAATGGAGGTTCAGGGCACTGCAATTCACAAACCTGCAGAGTTATAAATGATAACTCTCGTCCACAAATATATTGAGGGAAGGCAAAGAAGAGGATTTGAAATCAAGGCAGAATTGCAGGAAACAGATTTCAGGAGGTAGATTCGAATCGCCTTTAAAGCACATGAAAAGCGGCAAAACGTTGACAATGATGCCCTTGGCCAAAAAGGGCGTATGCGTTTTTTCCTGAATATATTCAGGAAAAAACGCATACGCCCTTTTTGGCCAACCAAGCAACCTGGAAAGGCAAATCAGCGCTACAAAGATGTCTCGCTTCCCATCGGTCAAAAGGGCCATGCTGAAAAAAGTGTCAAAACCAGAAATGCAGGACAGGCCATGGAGAAATGGGAGCCTTGCTACACTGATGGGCGGGATGTAAATTGTCAACAGCCACTCTGGAGAAGTGTACGGTGAGTCCTGAAACGTCTAAAAAGCAAAGCTTAGGGAGCATAGGGCACTTCCACTCATGGGGGTATAAATTGGGAAAATTAAAAATCAGCAAGACACAAGCACCCCAAAGTTTAGGGCTGCTCTGTTGACAAGGACCTCCACTTCATTCCACCTTCAATATCCCAGGAAAGAGAAAAATGGATAAAGAAGTTGTGGTCCTTATGTACAATGGAATATCACTCAGCCATGAAATCAATGTCATAAGGCTAGTAGCAGCATGATGAGTGGATTTAGGTACGACGATTCTAAGTGAAATAAGTCACACAGAAAAGGACACTTCTCATAAGGTATCACTGATAGAGGGAATGTAAAAACCGTTACACTTGAACTGAATTACAAAACAGAACAGAGTCACACATGCAGAAAACACACTATGGCTGCTTAACGGGAAAGGTGAGGTGGGGTGATACATAAAACAAGGGTTTCAAATTAGCTCAGATACCGTTCCATAAACCCAATATGTAATAGACAAGACCTACTCCTTGCTCAGAGAACTGGACTCAACACGCCCTATTCACCGCACAAGAATATATCTGACTAGTAATAATCTTAAAACCTATGTATTGATATCTCTCTGTTAGTGTGTCAAGTGGGTGTAAAGCGGCATAAACACAGCAGTGAAAAGCAGCTAAACCCCATTATAAAAATAAATTACTTTGAAAAACCCGTGAAACAAAGACAGTGAAAGAGAGCGAAATTCTTACACAATGCGTTCAGGGGCTGTGATGCAACCTGGATTGACCATATCTAGACCCACAGCTGGATGAGACATAAGGGTGGACACTCTTGGGGCTGAGAGGTTGGGTGAGGTTGGGTGAGCAAACGCAGACCCTTTAAAGTAATACTGCGTGGTACCGATCGCATGGGTCCCAAATCTCCAGGTTCAAGGGCATCTTCCTACATCGAAAACATGCATGAGATACCCAGAAGATGGTACACCGTGTGATGGGGAAAGGTTTCTAAAACGCACGTCATTTCTCATCTGCTTGTGCCCGGGTTCGCCATTCCAGCCACTTTACTAGCAATCTCCCTCCTTGGAGCATCAGCACCTTTAACCTCCTGTTCCGTACAGGTTGCAATTTGTACTGAGGATGAACGGGAAGACGTGGAACCAACGAAAGACTAGCTCTTGGTGTTGGGACAGGCACAGGTCACTCTATTTTCCCATCAGGAAGAATAATTAACCACAGGCTCAGCCTGCCCCCCGGAACCAGAACAGGGGCTGAAGCCATCCTGCGCTTTTGCGGCCAGCTCCCTAAAAAGCGAGTTGTAAATTGGAGGTTCAGGGCACTGCAATTCACAAACCTGCAGAGTTATAAATGATAACTCTCATCCACAAATATATTGAGGGAAGGCAAAGAAGAGGATTTGAAATCAAGGCAGAATTGCAGGAAACAGATTTCAGGAGGTAGATTCGAATCGCCTTTAAAGCACATGAAAAGCGGCAAAACGTTGACAATGATGCCCTTGGCCAAAAAGGGCGTATGCGTTTTTTCCTGAATATATTCAGGAAAAAACGCATACGCCCTTTTTGGCCAACCAAGCAACCTGGAAAGGCAAATCAGCGCTACAAAGATGTCTCGCTTCCCATCGGTCAAAAGGGCCATGCTGAAAAAAGTGTCAAAACCAGAAATGCAGGACAGGCCATGGAGAAATGGGAGCCTTGCTACACTGATGGGCGGGATGTAAATTGTCAACAGCCACTCTGGAGAAGTGTACGGTGAGTCCTGAAACGTCTAAAAAGCAAAGCTTAGAGAGCATAGGGCACTTCCACTCATGGGGGTATAAATTGGGAAAATGAAAAATCAGCAAGACACAAGCACCCCAAAGTTTAGGGCTGCTCTGTTGACAAGGACCTCCACTTCATTCCACCTTCAATATCCCAGGAAAGAGAAAAATGGATAAAGAAGTTGTGGTCCTTATGTACAATGGAATATCACTCAGCCGTGAAATCAATGTCATAAGGCTAGTAGCAGCATGATGAGTGGATTTAGGTACGACGACTCTAAGTGAAATAAGTCACACAGCAAAGGACACTTCTCATAAGGTATCACTTATAGAGGGAATGTAAAAACCGTTACACTTGAACTGAATTACAAAACAGAACAGAGTCACACATGCAGAAAACACACTATGGCTGCTTAACGGGAAAGGTGAGGTGGGGTGATACATAAAACAAGGGTTTCAAATTAGCTCAGATACCGTTCCATAAACCCAATATGTAATAGACAAGACCTACTCCTTGCTCAGAGAACTGGACTCAACACGCCCTATTCACCGCACAAGAATATATCTGACTAGTAATAATCTTAAAACCTATGTATTGATATGTCTCTGTTAGTGTGTCAAGTGGGTAAAAAGCGGCATAAACACAGCAGTGAAAAGCAGCTAAACCCCATTATAAAAATAAATTACTTTGAAAAACCCATGAAACAAAGACAGTGAAAGAGAGAGAAATTCTTACACAATGCGTTCAGGGGCTGTGATGCAACCTGGATTGACCATATCTAGACCCACAGCTGGATGAGACATAAGGGTGGACACTGTTGCGGCTGAGAGGTTTGGTGAGGTTGGGTGAGCAAACGCAGACCCTTTAAAGTAATACTGCGTGGTACCCATCGCATGGGTCCCAAATCTCCAGGTTCCAGGGCATCTTCCTACATCGAAAACATGCATGAGATACCCAGAAGATGGTACACCGTGTGATGGGGAAAGGTATCTAAAACGAACCTCATTTCTCATCTGCTTGTGCCCGGGTTCGCCATTCCAGCCACTTAACTAGCAATCTCCCTCCTTGGAGCATCAGCACCTTTAACCTCCTGTTCCGTACAGGTTGCAATTTGTACTGAGGATGAACGGGAAGACGTGGAACCAATGAAAGACTAGCTCTTGGTGTTGGGACAGGCACAGGTCACTCTATTTTCCCATCAGGAAGAAGAATTAACCACAGGCTCAGCCTGCCCCCCGGAACCAGAACAGGGCCTGAAGCCATCCTGCGCTTTTGCGGCCAGCTCCCTAAAAAGCGAGTTGTAAAATGGAGGTTCAGGGCACTGCAATTCACAAACCTGCAGAGTTATAAATGATAACTCTCATCCACAAATATATTGAGGGAAGGCAAAGAAGAGGATTTGAAATCAAGGCAGAATTTCAGGAAACAGATTTCAGGAGGTAGATTCGAATCGCCTTTAAAGCACATGAAAAGCGGCAAAACGTTGACAATGATGCCCTTGGCCAAAAAGGGCGTATGCGTTTTTTCCTGAATATATTCAGGAAAAAACGCATACGCCCTTTTTGGCCAACCAAGCAACCTGGAAAGGCAAATCAGCGCTACAAAGATGTCTCGCTTCCCATCGGTCAAAAGGGCCATGCTGAAAAAAGTGTCAAAACCAGAAATGCAGGACAGGCCATGGAGAAATGGGAGCCTTGCTACACTGATGGGCGGGATGTAAATTGTCAACAGCCACTCTGGAGAAGTGTACGGTGAGTCCTGAAACGTCTAAAAAGCAAAGCTTAGGGAGCATAGGGCACTTCCACTCATGGGGGTATAAATTGGGAAAATTAAAAATCAGCAAGACACAAGCACCCCAAAGTTTAGGGCTGCTCTGTTGACAAGGACCTCCACTTCATTCCACCTTCAATATCCCAGGAAAGAGAAAAATGGATAAAGAAGTTGTGGTCCTTATGTACAATGGAATATCACTCAGCCATGAAATCAATGTCATAAGGCTAGTAGCAGCATGATGAGTGGATTTAGGTACGACGATTCTAAGTGAAATAAGTCACACAGAAAAGGACACTTCTCATAAGGTATCACTGATAGAGGGAATGTAAAAACCGTTACACTTGAACTGAATTACAAAACAGAACAGAGTCACACATGCAGAAAACACACTATGGCTGCTTAACGGGAAAGGTGAGGTGGGGTGATACATAAAACAAGGGTTTCAAATTAGCTCAGATACCGTTCCATAAACCCAATATGTAATAGACAAGACCTACTCCTTGCTCAGAGAACTGGACTCAACACGCCCTATTCACCGCACAAGAATATATCTGACTAGTAATAATCTTAAAACCTATGTATTGATATCTCTCTGTTAGTGTGTCAAGTGGGTGTAAAGCGGCATAAACACAGCAGTGAAAAGCAGCTAAACCCCATTATAAAAATAAATTACTTTGAAAAACCCGTGAAACAAAGACAGTGAAAGAGAGCGAAATTCTTACACAATGCGTTCAGGGGCTGTGATGCAACCTGGATTGACCATATCTAGACCCACAGCTGGATGAGACATAAGGGTGGACACTCTTGGGGCTGAGAGGTTGGGTGAGGTTGGGTGAGCAAACGCAGACCCTTTAAAGTAATACTGCGTGGTACCGATCGCATGGGTCCCAAATCTCCAGGTTCAAGGGCATCTTCCTACATCGAAAACATGCATGAGATACCCAGAAGATGGTACACCGTGTGATGGGGAAAGGTTTCTAAAACGCACGTCATTTCTCATCTGCTTGTGCCCGGGTTCGCCATTCCAGCCACTTTACTAGCAATCTCCCTCCTTGGAGCATCAGCACCTTTAACCTCCTGTTCCGTACAGGTTGCAATTTGTACTGAGGATGAACGGGAAGACGTGGAACCAATGAAAGACTAGCTCTTGGTGTTGGGACAGGCACAGGTCACTCTATTTTCCCATCAGGAAGAAGAATTAACCACAGGCTCAGCCTGCCCCCCGGAACCAGAACAGGGCCTGAAGCCATCCTGCGCTTTTGAGGCCAGCTCCCTAAAAAGCGAGTTGTAAAATGGAGGTTCAGGGCACTGCAATTCACCAACCTGCAGAGTTATAAATGATAACTCTCATCCACAAATATATTGAGGGAAGGCAAAGAAGAGGATTTGAAATCAAGGCAGAATTGCAGGAAACAGATTTCAGGAGGTAGATTCGAATCGCCTTTAAAGCACATGAAAAGCGGCAAAACGTTGACAATGATGCCCTTGGCCAAAAAGGGCGTATGCGTTTTTTCCTGAATATATTCAGGAAAAAACGCATACGCCCTTTTTGGCCAACCAAGCAACCTGGAAAGGCAAATCAGCGCTACAAAGATGTCTCGCTTCCCATCGGTCAAAAGGGCCATGCTGAAAAAAGTGTCAAAACCAGAAATGCAGGACAGGCCATGGAGAAATGGGAGCCTTGCTACACTGATGGGCGGGATGTAAATTGTCAACAGCCACTCTGGAGAAGTGTACGGTGAGTCCTGAAACCTCTAAAAAGCAAAGCTTAGAGAGCATAGGGCACTTCCACTCATGGGGGTATAAATTGGGAAAATTAAAAATCAGCAAGACACAAGCACCCCAAAGTTTAGGGCTGCTCTGTTGACAAGGACCTCCACTTCATTCCACCTTCAATATCCCAGGAAAGAGAAAAATGGATAAAGAAGTTGTGGTCCTTATGTACAATGGAATATCACTCAGCCGTGAAATCAATGTCATAAGGCTAGTAGCAGCATGATGAGTGGATTTAGGTACGACGACTCTAAGTGAAATAAGTCACACAGCAAAGGACACTTCTCATAAGGTATCACTTATAGAGGGAATGTAAAAACCGTTACACTTGAACTGAATTACAAAACAGAACAGAGTCACACATGCAGAAAACACACTATGGCTGCTTAACGGGAAAGGTGAGGTGGGGTGATACATAAAACAAGGGTTTCAAATTAGCTCAGATACCGTTCCATAAACCCAATATGTAATAGACAAGACCTACTCCTTGCTCAGAGAACTGGACTCAACACGCCCTATTCACCGCACAAGAATATATCTGACTAGTAATAATCTTAAAACCTATGTATTGATATGTCTCTGTTAGTGTGTCAAGTGGGTAAAAAGCGGCATAAACACAGCAGTGAAAAGCAGCTAAACCCCATTATAAAAATAAATTACTTTGAAAAACCCATGAAACAAAGACAGTGAAAGAGAGAGAAATTCTTACACAATGCGTTCAGGGGCTGTGATGCAACCTGGATTGACCATATCTAGACCCACAGCTGGATGAGACATAAGGGTGGACACTGTTGCGGCTGAGAGGTTTGGTGAGGTTGGGTGAGCAAACGCAGACCCTTTAAAGTAATACTGCGTGGTACCCATCGCATGGGTCCCAAATCTCCAGGTTCCAGGGCATCTTCCTACATCGAAAACATGCATGAGATACCCAGAAGATGGTACACCGTGTGATGGGGAAAGGTATCTAAAACGAACCTCATTTCTCATCTGCTTGTGCCCGGGTTCGCCATTCCAGCCACTTAACTAGCAATCTCCCTCCTTGGAGCATCAGCACCTTTAACCTCCTGTTCCGTACAGGTTGCAATTTGTACTGAGGATGAACGGGAAGACGTGGAACCAATGAAAGACTAGCTCTTGGTGTTGGGACAGGCACAGGTCACTCTATTTTCCCATCAGGAAGAAGAATTAACCACAGGCTCAGCCTGCCCCCCGGAACCAGAACAGGGCCTGAAGCCATCCTGCGCTTTTGCGGCCAGCTCCCTAAAAAGCGAGTTGTAAAATGGAGGTTCAGGGCACTGCAATTCACAAACCTGCAGAGTTATAAATGATAACTCTCATCCACAAATATATTGAGGGAAGGCAAAGAAGAGGATTTGAAATCAAGGCAGAATTTCAGGAAACAGATTTCAGGAGGTAGATTCGAATCGCCTTTAAAGCACATGAAAAGCGGCAAAACGTTGACAATGATGCCCTTGGCCAAAAAGGGCGTATGCGTTTTTTCCTGAATATATTCAGGAAAAAACGCATACGCCCTTTTTGGCCAACCAAGCAACCTGGAAAGGCAAATCAGCGCTACAAAGATGTCTCGCTTCCCATCGGTCAAAAGGGCCATGCTGAAAAAAGTGTCAAAACCAGAAATGCAGGACAGGCCATGGAGAAATGGGAGCCTTGCTACACTGATGGGCGGGATGTAAATTGTCAACAGCCACTCTGGAGAAGTGTACGGTGAGTCCTGAAACGTCTAAAAAGCAAAGCTTAGGGAGCATAGGGCACTTCCACTCATGGGGGTATAAATTGGGAAAATTAAAAATCAGCAAGACACAAGCACCCCAAAGTTTAGGGCTGCTCTGTTGACAAGGACCTCCACTTCATTCCACCTTCAATATCCCAGGAAAGAGAAAAATGGATAAAGAAGTTGTGGTCCTTATGTACAATGGAATATCACTCAGCCATGAAATCAATGTCATAAGGCTAGTAGCAGCATGATGAGTGGATTTAGGTACGACGATTCTAAGTGAAATAAGTCACACAGAAAAGGACACTTCTCATAAGGTATCACTGATAGAGGGAATGTAAAAACCGTTACACTTGAACTGAATTACAAAACAGAACAGAGTCACACATGCAGAAAACACACTATGGCTGCTTAACGGGAAAGGTGAGGTGGGGTGATACATAAAACAAGGGTTTCAAATTAGCTCAGATACCGTTCCATAAACCCAATATGTAATAGACAAGACCTACTCCTTGCTCAGAGAACTGGACTCAACACGCCCTATTCACCGCACAAGAATATATCTGACTAGTAATAATCTTAAAACCTATGTATTGATATCTCTCTGTTAGTGTGTCAAGTGGGTGTAAAGCGGCATAAACACAGCAGTGAAAAGCAGCTAAACCCCATTATAAAAATAAATTACTTTGAAAAACCCGTGAAACAAAGACAGTGAAAGAGAGCGAAATTCTTACACAATGCGTTCAGGGGCTGTGATGCAACCTGGATTGACCATATCTAGACCCACAGCTGGATGAGACATAAGGGTGGACAGTCTTGGGGCTGAGAGGTTGGGTGAGGTTGGGTGAGCAAACGCAGACCCTTTAAAGTAATACTGCGTGGTACCGATCGCATGGGTCCCAAATCTCCAGGTTCAAGGGCATCTTCCTACATCGAAAACATGCATGAGATACCCAGAAGATGGTACACCGTGTGATGGGGAAAGGTTTCTAAAACGCACGTCATTTCTCATCTGCTTGTGCCCGGGTTCGCCATTCCAGCCACTTTACTAGCAATCTCCCTCCTTGGAGCATCAGCACCTTTAACCTCCTGTTCCGTACAGGTTGCAATTTGTACTGAGGATGAACGGGAAGACGTGGAACCAATGAAAGACTAGCTCTTGGTGTTGGGACAGGCACAGGTCACTCTATTTTCCCATCAGGAAGAAGAATTAACCACAGGCTCAGCCTGCCCCCCGGAACCAGAACAGGGCCTGAAGCCATCCTGCGCTTTTGCGGCCAGCTCCCTAAAAAGCGAGTTGTAAAATGGAGGTTCAGGGCACTGCAATTCACCAACCTGCAGAGTTATAAATGATAACTCTCATCCACAAATATATTGAGGGAAGGCAAAGAAGAGGATTTGAAATCAAGGCAGAATTGCAGGAAACAGATTTCAGGAGGTAGATTCGAATCGCCTTTAAAGCACATGAAAAGCGGCAAAACGTTGACAATGATGCCCTTGGCCAAAAAGGGCGTATGCGTTTTTTCCTGAATATATTCAGGAAAAAACGCATACGCCCTTTTTGGCCAACCAAGCAACCTGGAAAGGCAAATCAGCGCTACAAAGATGTCTCGCTTCCCATCGGTCAAAAGGGCCATGCTGAAAAAAGTGTCAAAACCAGAAATGCAGGACAGGCCATGGAGAAATGGGAGCCTTGCTACACTGATGGGCGGGATGTAAATTGTCAACAGCCACTCTGGAGAAGTGTACGGTGAGTCCTGAAACCTCTAAAAAGCAAAGCTTAGAGAGCATAGGGCACTTCCACTCATGGGGGTATAAATTGGGAAAATTAAAAATCAGCAAGACACAAGCACCCCAAAGTTTAGGGCTGCTCTGTTGACAAGGACCTCCACTTCATTCCACCTTCAATATCGCAGGAAAGAGAAAAATGGATAAAGAAGTTGTGGTCCTTATGTACAATGGAATATCACTCAGCCGTGAAATCAATGTCATAAGGCTAGTAGCAGCATGATGAGTGGATTTAGGTATGACGACTCTAAGTGAAATAAGTCACACAGAAAAGGACACTTCTCATAAGGTATCACTTATAGAGGGAATGTAAAAACCGTTACACTTGAACTGAATTACAAAACAGAACAGAGTCACACATGCAGAAAACACACTATGGCTGCTTAACGGGAAAGGTGAGGTGGGGTGATACATAAAACAAGGGTTTCAAATTAGCTCAGATACCGTTCCATAAACCCAATATGTAATAGACAAGACCTACTCCTTGCTCAGAGAACTGGACTCAACACGCCCTATTCACCACACAAGAATATATCTGACTAGTAATAATCTTAAAACCTATGTATTGATATCTCTCTGTTAGTGTGTCAAGTGGGTAAAAAGCGGCATAAACACAGCAGTGAAAAGCAGCTAAACCCCATTATAAAAATAAATTACTTTGAAAAACCCATGAAACAAAGACAGTGAAAGAGAGCGAAATTCTTACACAATGCGTTCAGGGTCTGTGATGCCACCTGGATTGACCATATCTAGACCCACAGCTGGATGAGACCTAAGGGTGGACACTGTTGCGGCTGAGAGGTTTGGTGAGGTTGGGTGAGCAAACGCAGACCCTTTAAAGTAATACTGCGTGGTACCCATCGCATGGGTCCCAAATCTCCAGGTTCAAGGGCATCTTCCTACATTGAAAACATGCATGAGATACCCAGAAGATGGTACACCGTGTGATGGGGAAAGGTTTCTAAAACGCACCTCATTTCTCATCTGCTTGTGCCCGGGTTCGCCATTCCAGCCACTTTACTAGCAATCTCCCTCCTTGGAGCATCAGCACCTTTAACCTCCTGTTCCGTACAGGTTGCAATTTGTACTGAGGATGAACGGGAAGACGTGGAACCAATGAAAGACTAGCTCTTGGTGTTGGGACAGGCACAGGTCACTCTATTTTCCCATCAGGAAGAAGAATTAACCACAGGCTCAGCCTGCCCCCCGGAACCAGAACAGGGCCTGAAGCCATCCTGCGCTTTTGCGGCCAGCTCCCTAAAAAGCGAGTTGTAAAATGGAGGTTCAGGGCACTGCAATTCACAAACCTGCAGAGTTATAAATGATAACTCTCATCCACAAATATATTGAGGGAAGGCAAAGAAGAGGATTTGAAATCAAGGCAGAATTGCAGGGAACAGATTTCAGGAGGTAGATTCGAATCGCCTTTAAAGCACATGAAAAGCGGCAAAACGTTGACAATGATGCCCTTGGCCAAAAAGGGCGTATGCGTTTTTTCCTGAATATATTCAGGAAAAAACGCATACGCCCTTTTTGGCCAACCAAGCAACCTGGAAAGGCAAATCAGCGCTACAAAGATGTCTCGCTTCCCATCGGTCAAAAGGGCCATGCTGAAAAAAGTGTCAACACCAGAAATGCAGGACAGGCCATGGAGAAATGGGAGCCTTGCTACACTGATGGGCGGGATGTAAATTGTCAACAGCCACTCTGGAGAAGTGTACGGTGAGTCCTGAAACGTCTAAAAAGCAAAGCTTAGAGAGCATAGGGCACTTCCACTCATGGGGGTATAAATTGGGAAAATGAAAAATCAGCAAGACACAAGCACCCCAAAGTTTAGGGCTGCTCTGTTGACAAGGACCTCCACTTCATTCCACCTTCAATATCCCAGGAAAGAGAAAAATGGATAAAGAAGTTGTGGTCCTTATGTACAATGGAATATCACTCAGCCGTGAAATCAATGTCATAAGGCTAGTAGCAGCATGATGAGTGGATTTAGGTACGACGACTCTAAGTGAAATAAGTCACACAGAAAAGGACACTTCTCATAAAGTATCACTGATAGAGGGAATGTAAAAACCGTTACACTTGAACTGAATTACAAAACAGAACAGAGTCACACATGCAGAAAACACACTATGGCTGCTTAACGGGAAAGGTGAGGTGGGGTGATACATAAAACAAGGGTTTCAAATTAGCTCAGATACCGTTCCATAAACCCAATATGTAATAGAAAAGACCTACTCCTTGCTCAGAGAACTGGACTCAACACGCCCTATTCACCGCACAAGAATATATCTGACTAGTAATAATCTTAAAACCTATGTATTGATATCTCTCTGTTAGTGTGTCAAGTGGGTAAAAAGCGGCATAAACACAGCAGTGAAAAGCAGCAAAACCCCATTATAAAAATAAATTACTTTGAAAAACCCATGAAACAAAGACAGTGAAAGAGAGAGAAATTCTTACACAATGCGTTCAGGGGCTGTGATGCAACCTGGATTGACCATATCTAGACCCACAGCTGGATGAGACATAAGGGTGGACACTGTTGCGGCTGAGAGGTTTGGTGAGGTTGGGTGAGCAAACGCAGACCCTTTAAAGTAATACTGCGTGGTACCCATCGCATGGGTCCCAAATCTCCAGGTTCAAGGGCATCTTCCTACATCGAAAACATGCATGAGATACCCAGAAGATGGTACACCGTGTGATGGGGAAAGGTTTCTAAAACGCACCTCATTTCTCATCTGCTTGTGCCCGGGTTCGCCATTCCAGCCACTTTACTAGCAATCTCCCTCCTTGGAGCATCAGCACCTTTAACCTCCTGTTCCGTACAGGTTGCAATTTGTCCTGAGGATGAACGGGAAGACGTGGAACCAACGAGAGACTAGCTCTTGGTGTTGGGACAGGCACAGGTCACTCTATTTTCCCATCAGGAAGAAGAATTAACCACAGGATCAGCCTGCCCCCCGGAACCAGAACCGGGCCTGAAGCCATCCTGCGCTTTTGCGGCCAGCTCCCTAAAAAGCGAGTTGTAAAATGGAGGTTCAGGGCACTGCAATTCACAAACCTGCAGAGTTATAAATGATAACTCTCGTCCACAAATATATTGAGGGAAGGCAAAGAAGAGGATTTGAAATCAAGGCAGAATTGCAGGAAACAGATTTCAGGAGGTAGATTCGAATCGCCTTTAAATCACATGAAAAGCAGAAAATCGTTGACAATGATGCCCTTGGCCAAAAAGGGCGTATGCGTTTTTTCCTGAATATATTCAGGAAAAAACGCATACGCCCTTTTTGGCCAACCAAGCAACCTGGAAAGGCAAATCAGCGCTACAAACAAGTCTCGCTTCCCATCGGTCAAAAGGGCCATGCTGAAAAAAATGTCAAAACCAGAAATGCAGGACAGGCCATGGAGAAATGGGAGCCTTCCTATACTGATGGGCGGAATGTAAATTGCCAACAGCCACTCTGCAGAAGTGTACGGTGTGTCCTGAAACATCTAAAAAACACAGCTTAGAGAGCATAGGGCACTTCCACTCATGGGGGTATAAATTGGGAAAATGAAAAATCAGCAAGACACAAGCACCCCAAAGTTTAGGGCTGCTCTGTTGACAAGGACCTCCACTTCATTCCACCTTCAATATCCCAGGAAAGAGAAAAATGGATAAAGAAGTTGTGGTCCTTATGTACAATGGAATATCACTCAGCCATGAAATCAATGTCATAAGGCTAGTAGCAGCATGATGAGTGGATTTAGGTACGACGATTCTAAGTGAAATAAGTCACACAGAAAAGGACACTTCTCATAAGGTATCACTTATAGAGGGAATGTAAAAACCGTTACACTTGAACTGAATTACAAAACAGAACAGAGTCACACATGCAGAAAACACACTATGGCTGCTTAACGGGAAAGGTGAGGTGGGGTGATACATAAAACAAGGGTTTCAAATTAGCTCAGATACCGTTCCATAAACCCAATATGTAATAGAAAAGACCTACTCCTTGCTCAGAGAACTGGACTCAACACGCCCTATTCACCGCACAAGAATATATCTGACTAGTAATAATCTTAAAACCTATGTATTGATATCTCTCTGTTAGTGTGTCAAGTGGGTAAAAAGCGGCATAAACACAGCAGTGAAAAGCAGCTAAACCCCATTATAAAAATAAATTACTTTGAAAAACCCATGAAACAAAGACAGTGAAAGAGAGAGAAATTCTTACACAATGCGTTCAGGGGCTGTGATGCAACCTGGATTGACCATATCTAGACCCACAGCTGGATGAGACATAAGGGTGGACACTGTTGCGGCTGAGAGGTTTGGTGAGGTTGGGTGAGCAAACGCAGACCCTTTAAAGTAATACTGCGTGGTACCCATCGCATGGGTCCCAAATCTCCAGGTTCAAGGGCATCTTCCTACATCGAAAACATGCATGAGATACCCAGAAGATGGTACACCGTGTGATGGGGAAAGGTTTCTAAAACGCACCTCATTTCTCATCTGCTTGTGCCCGGGTTCGCCATTCCAGCCACTTTACTAGCAATCTCCCTCCTTGGAGCATCAGCACCTTTAACCTCCTGTTCCGTACAGGTTGCAATTTGTCCTGAGGATGAACGGGAAGACGTGGAACCAACGAGAGACTAGCTCTTGGTGTTGGGACAGGCACAGGTCACTCTATTTTCCCATCAGGAAGAAAAATTAACCATAGGCTCAGCCTGACCCCCCGGAACCAGAACAGGGCCTGAAGCCATCCTGCGCTTTTGCGGCCAGCTCCCTAAAAAGCGAGTTGTAAAATGGAGGTTCAGGGCACTGCAATTCACAAACCTGCAGACTTATAAATGATAACTCTCATCCACAAATATATTGAGGGAAGGCAAAGAAGAGGATTTGAAATCAAGGCAGAATTGCAGGAAACAGATTTCAGGAGGTAGATTCGAATCGCCTTTAAAGCACATGAAAAGCGGCAAAACGTTGACAATGATGCCCTTGGCCAAAAAGGGCGTATGCGTTTTTTCCTGAATATATTCAGGAAAAAACGCATACGCCCTTTTTGGCCAACCAAGCAACCTGGAAAGGCAAATCAGCGCTACAAAGATGTCTCGCTTCCCATCGGTCAAAAGGGCCATGCTGAAAAAAGTGTCAAAACCAGAAATGCAGGACAGGCCATGGAGAAATGGGAGCCTTGCTACACTGATGGGCGGGATGTAAATTGTCAACAGCCACTCTGGAGAAGTGTACGGTGAGTCCTGAAACGTCTAAAAAGCAAAGCTTAGGGAGCATAGGGCACTTCCACTCATGGGGGTATAAATTGGGAAAATTAAAAATCAGCAAGACACAAGCACCCCAAAGTTTAGGGCTGCTCTGTTGACAAGGACCTCCACTTCATTCCACCTTCAATATCCCAGGAAAGAGAAAAATGGATAAAGAAGTTGTGGTCCTTATGTACAATGGAATATCACTCAGCCATGAAATCAATGTCATAAGGCTAGTAGCAGCATGATGAGTGGATTTAGGTACGACGATTCTAAGTGAAATAAGTCACACAGAAAAGGACACTTCTCATAAGGTATCACTGATAGAGGGAATGTAAAAACCGTTACACTTGAACTGAATTACAAAACAGAACAGAGTCACACATGCAGAAAACACACTATGGCTGCTTAACGGGAAAGGTGAGGTGGGGTGATACATAAAACAAGGGTTTCAAATTAGCTCAGATACCGTTCCATAAAACCAATATGTAATAGACAAGACCTACTCCTTGCTCAGAGAACTGGACTCAACACGCCCTATTCACCGCACAAGAATATATCTGACTAGTAATAATCTTAAAACCTATGTATTGATATCTCTCTGTTAGTGTGTCAAGTGGGTGTAAAGCGGCATAAACACAGCAGTGAAAAGCAGCTAAACCCCATTATAAAAATAAATTACTTTGAAAAACCCATGAAACAAAGACAGTGAAAGAGAGCGAAATTCTTACACAATGCGTTCAGGGGCTGTGATGCAACCTGGATTGACCATATCTAGACCCACAGCTGGATGAGACATAAGGGTGGACACTCTTGGGGCTGAGAGGTTTGGTGAGGTTGGGTGAGCAAACGCAGACCCTTTAAAGTAATACTGCGTGGTACCCATCGCATGGGTCCCAAATCTCCAGGTTCAAGGGCATCTTCCTACATCGAAAACATGCATGAGATACCCAGAAGATGGTACACCGTGTGATGGGGAAAGGTTTCTAAAACGCACCTCATTTCTCATCTGCTTGTGCCCGGGTTCGCCATTCCAGCCACTTTACTAGCAATCTCCCTCCTTGGAGCATCAGCACCTTTAACTTCCTGTTCCGTACAGGTTGCAATTTGTACTGAGGATGAACGGGAATACGTGGAACCAATGAAAGACTAGCTCTTGGTGTTGGGACAGGCACAGGTCACTCTATTTTCCCATCAGGAAGAAAAATTAACCATAGGCTCAGCCTGCCCCCCGGAACCAGAACAGGGCCTGAAGCCATCCTGCGCTTTTGCGGCCAGCTCCCTAAAAAGCGAGTTGTAAAATGGAGGTTCAGGGCACTGCAATTCACAAACCTGCAGACTTATAAATGATAACTCTCATCCACAAATATATTGAGGGAAGGCAAAGAAGAGGATTTGAAATCAAGGCAGAATTGCAGGAAACAGATTTCAGGAGGTAGATTCGAATCGCCTTTAAAGCACATGAAAAGCGGCAAAACGTTGACAATGATGCCCTTGGCCAAAAAGGGCGTATGCGTTTTTTCCTGAATATATTCAGGAAAAAACGCATACGCCCTTTTTGGCCAACCAAGCAACCTGGAAAGGCAAATCAGCGCTACAAAGATGTCTCGCTTCCCATCGGTCAAAAGGGCCATGCTGAAAAAAGTGTCAAAACCAGAAATGCAGGACAGGCCATGGAGAAATGGGAGCCTTGCTACACTGATGGGCGGGATGTAAATTGTCAACAGCCACTCTGGAGAAGTGTACGGTGAGTCCTGAAACGTCTAAAAAGCAAAGCTTAGAGAGCATAGGGCACTTCCACTCATGGGGGCATAAATTGGGAAAATTAAAAATCAGCAAGACACAAGCACCCCAAAGTTTAGGGCTGCTCTGTTGACAAGGACCTCCACTTCATTCCACCTTCAATATCCCAGGAAAGAGAAAAATGGATAAAGAAGTTGTGGTCCTTATGTACAATGGAATATCACTCAGCCGTGAAATCAATGTCATAAGGCTAGTAGCAGCATGATGAGTGGATTTTGGTACGACGACTCTAAGTGAAATAAGTCACACAGCAAAGGACACTTCTCATAAGGTATCACTTATAGAGGGAATGTAAAAACCGTTACACTTGAACTGAATTACAAAACAGAACAGAGTCACACATGCAGAAAACACACTATGGCTGCTTAACGGGAAAGGTGAGGTGGGGTGATACATAAAACAAGGGTTTCAAATTAGCTCAGATACCGTTCCATAAACCCAATATGTAATAGACAAGACCTACTCCTTGCTCAGAGAACTGGACTCAACACGCCCTATTCACCGCACACGAATATATCTGACTAGTAATAATCTTAAAACCTATGTATTGATATGTCTCTGTTAGTGTGTCAAGTGGGTAAAAAGCGGCATAAACACAGCAGTGAAAAGCAGCTAAACCCCATTATAAAAATAAATTACTTTGAAAAACCCATGAAACAAAGACAGTGAAAGAGAGAGAAATTCTTACACAATGCGTTCAGGGGCTGTGATGCAACCTGGATTGACCATATCTAGACCCACAGCTGGATGAGACATAAGGGTGGACACTCTTGGGGCTGAGAGGTTTGGTGAGGTTGGGTGAGCAAACGCAGACCCTTTAAAGTAATACTGCGTGGTACCCATCGCATGGGTCCCAAATCTCCAGGTTCAAGGGCATCTTCCTACATCGAAAACATGCATGAGATACCCAGAAGATGGTACACCGTGTGATGGGGAAAGGTTTCTGAAACGCACCTCATTTCTCATCTGCTTGTGCCCGGGTTCGCCATTCCAGCCACTTAACTAGCAATCTCCCTCCTTGGAGCATCAGCACCTTTAACCTCCTGTTCCGTACAGGTTGCAATTTGTACTGAGGATGAACGGGAAGACGTGGAACCAATGAAAGACTAGCTCTTGGTGTTGGGACAGGCACAGGTCACTCTATTTTCCCATCAGGAAGAAGAATTAACCACAGGCTCAGCCTGCCCCCCGGAACCAGAACAGGGCCTGAAGCCATCCTGCGCTTTTGCGGCCAGCTCCCTAAAAAGCGAGTTGTAAAATGGAGGTTCAGGGCACTGCAATTCACAAACCTGCAGAGTTATAAATGATAACTCTCATCCACAAATATATTGAGGGAAGGCAAAGAAGAGGATTTGAAATCAAGGCAGAATTGCAGGAAAGAGATTTCAGGAGGTAGATTCGAATCGCCTTTAAAGCACATGAAAAGCGGCAAAACGTTGACAATGATGCCCTTGGCCAAAAAGGGCGTATGCGTTTTTTCCTGAATATATTCAGGAAAAAACGCATACGCCCTTTTTGGCCAACCAAGCAACCTGGAAAGGCAAATCAGCGCTACAAAGATGTCTCGCTTCCCATCGGTCAAAAGGGCCATGCTGAAAAAAGTGTCAAAACCAGAAATGCAGGACAGGCCATGGAGAAATGGGAGCCTTGCTACACTGATGGGCGGGATGTAAATTGTCAACAGCCACTCTGGAGAAGTGTACGGTGAGTCCTGAAACGTCTAAAAAGCAAAGCTTAGGGAGCATAGGGCACTTCCACTCATGGGGGTATAAATTGGGAAAATTAAAAATCAGCAAGACACAAGCACCCCAAAGTTTAGGGCTGCTCTGTTGACAAGGACCTCCACTTCATTCCACCTTCAATATCCCAGGAAAGAGAAAAATGGATAAAGAAGTTGTGGCCCTTATGTACAATGGAATATCACTCAGCCATGAAATCAATGTCATAAGGCTAGTAGCAGCATGATGAGTGGATTTAGGTACGACGATTCTAAGTGAAATAAGTCACACAGAAAAGGACACTTCTCATAAGGTATCACTGATAGAGGGAATGTAAAAACCGTTACACTTGAACTGAATTACAAAACAGAACAGAGTCACACATGCAGAAAACACACTATGGCTGCTTAACGGGAAAGGTGAGGTGGGGTGATACATAAAACAAGGGTTTCAAATTAGCTCAGATACCGTTCCATAAACCCAATATGTAATAGACAAGACCTACTCCTTGCTCAGAGAACTGGACTCAACACGCCCTATTCACCGCACCAGAATATATCTGACTAGTAATAATCTTAAAACCTATGTATTGATATCTCTCTGTTAGTGTGTCAAGTGGGTGTAAAGCGGCATAAACACAGCAGTGAAAAGCAGCTAAACCCCATTATAAAAATAAATTACTTTGAAAAACCCATGAAACAAAGACAGTGAAAGAGAGCGAAATTCTTACACAATGCGTTCAGGGGCTGTGATGCAACCTGGATTGACCATATCTAGACCCACAGCTGGATGAGACATAAGGGTGGACACTCTTGGGGCTGAGAGGTTTGGTGAGGTTGGGTGAGCAAACGCAGACCCTTTAAAGTAATACTGCGTGGTACCCATCGCATGGGTCCCAAATCTCCAGGTTCAAGGGCATCTTCCTACATCGAAAACATGCATGAGATACCCAGAAGATGGTACACCGTGTGATGGGGAAAGGTTTCTGAAACGCACCTCATTTCTCATCTGCTTGTGCCCGGGTTCGCCATTCCAGCCACTTAACTAGCAATCTCCCTCCTTGGAGCATCAGCACCTTTAACCTCCTGTTCCGTACAGGTTGCAATTTGTACTGAGGATGAACGGGAAGACGTGGAACCAATGAAAGACTAGCTCTTGGTGTTGGGACAGGCACAGGTCACTCTATTTTCCCATCAGGAAGAAGAATTAACCACAGGCTCAGCCTGCCCCCCGGAACCAGAACAGGGCCTGAAGCCATCCTGCGCTTTTGCGGCCAGCTCCCTAAAAAGCGAGTTGTAAAATGGAGGTTCAGGGCACTGCAATTCACAAACCTGCAGAGTTATAAATGATAACTCTCATCCACAAATATATTGAGGGAAGGCAAAGAAGAGGATTTGAAATCAAGGCAGAATTGCAGGAAAGAGATTTCAGGAGGTAGATTCGAATCGCCTTTAAAGCACATGAAAAGCGGCAAAACGTTGACAATGATGCCCTTGGCCAAAAAGGGCGTATGCGTTTTTTCCTGAATATATTCAGGAAAAAACGCATACGCCCTTTTTGGCCAACCAAGCAACCTGGAAAGGCAAATCAGCGCTACAAAGATGTCTCGCTTCCCATCGGTCAAAAGGGCCATGCTGAAAAAAGTGTCAAAACCAGAAATGCAGGACAGGCCATGGAGAAATGGGAGCCTTGCTACACTGATGGGCGGGATGTAAATTGTCAACAGCCACTCTGGAGAAGTGTACGGTGAGTCCTGAAACGTCTAAAAAGCAAAGCTTAGGGAGCATAGGGCACTTCCACTCATGGGGGTATAAATTGGGAAAATTAAAAATCAGCAAGACACAAGCACCCCAAAGTTTAGGGCTGCTCTGTTGACAAGGACCTCCACTTCATTCCACCTTCAATATCCCAGGAAAGAGAAAAATGGATAAAGAAGTTGTGGCCCTTATGTACAATGGAATATCACTCAGCCATGAAATCAATGTCATAAGGCTAGTAGCAGCATGATGAGTGGATTTAGGTACGACGATTCTAAGTGAAATAAGTCACACAGAAAAGGACACTTCTCATAAGGTATCACTGATAGAGGGAATGTAAAAACCGTTACACTTGAACTGAATTACAAAACAGAACAGAGTCACACATGCAGAAAACACACTATGGCTGCTTAACGGGAAAGGTGAGGTGGGGTGATACATAAAACAAGGGTTTCAAATTAGCTCAGATACCGTTCCATAAACCCAATATGTAATAGACAAGACCTACTCCTTGCTCAGAGAACTGGACTCAACACGCCCTATTCACCGCACCAGAATATATCTGACTAGTAATAATCTTAAAACCTATGTATTGATATCTCTCTGTTAGTGTGTCAAGTGGGTGTAAAGCGGCATAAACACAGCAGTGAAAAGCAGCTAAACCCCATTATAAAAATAAATTACTTTGAAAAACCCATGAAACAAAGACAGTGAAAGAGAGCGAAATTCTTACACAATGCGTTCAGGGGCTGTGATGCAACCTGGATTGACCATATCTAGACCCACAGCTGGATGAGACATAAGGGTGGACACTCTTGGGGCTGAGAGGTTTGGTGAGGTTGGGTGAGCAAACGCAGACCCTTTAAAGTAATACTGCGTGGTACCCATCGCATGGGTCCCAAATCTCCAGGTTCAAGGGCATCTTCCTACATCGAAAACATGCATGAGATACCCAGAAGATGGTACACCGTGTGATGGGGAAAGGTTTCTGAAACGCACCTCATTTCTCATCTGCTTGTGCCCGGGTTCGCCATTCCAGCCACTTAACTAGCAATCTCCCTCCTTGGAGCATCAGCACCTTTAACCTCCTGTTCCGTACAGGTTGCAATTTGTACTGAGGATGAACGGGAAGACGTGGAACCAATGAAAGACTAGCTCTTGGTGTTGGGACAGGCACAGGTCACTCTATTTTCCCATCAGGAAGAAGAATTAACCACAGGCTCAGCCTGCCCCCCGGAACCAGAACAGGGCCTGAAGCCATCCTGCGCTTTTGCGGCCAGCTCCCTAAAAAGCGAGTTGTAAAATGGAGGTTCAGGGCACTGCAATTCACAAACCTGCAGAGTTATAAATGATAACTCTCATCCACAAATATATTGAGGGAAGGCAAAGAAGAGGATTTGAAATCAAGGCAGAATTGCAGGAAAGAGATTTCAGGAGGTAGATTCGAATCGCCTTTAAAGCACATGAAAAGCGGCAAAACGTTGACAATGATGCCCTTGGCCAAAAAGGGCGTATGCGTTTTTTCCTGAATATATTCAGGAAAAAACGCATACGCCCTTTTTGGCCAACCAAGCAACCTGGAAAGGCAAATCAGCGCTACAAAGATGTCTCGCTTCCCATCGGTCAAAAGGGCCATGCTGAAAAAAGTGTCAAAACCAGAAATGCAGGACAGGCCATGGAGAAATGGGAGCCTTGCTACACTGATGGGCGGGATGTAAATTGTCAACAGCCACTCTGGAGAAGTGTACGGTGAGTCCTGAAACGTCTAAAAAGCAAAGCTTAGGGAGCATAGGGCACTTCCACTCATGGGGGTATAAATTGGGAAAATGAAAAATCAGCAAGACACAAGCACCCCAAAGTTTAGGGCTGCTCTGTTGACAAGGACCTCCACTTCATTCCACCTTCAATATCCCAGGAAAGAGAAAAATGGATAAAGAAGTTGTGGCCCTTATGTACAATGGAATATCACTCAGCCATGAAATCAATGTCATAAGGCTAGTAGCAGCATGATGAGTGGATTTAGGTACGACGATTCTAAGTGAAATAAGTCACACAGAAAAGGACACTTCTCATAAGGTATCACTGATAGAGGGAATGTAAAAACCGTTACACTTGAACTGAATTACAAAACAGAACAGAGTCACACATGCAGAAAACACACTATGGCTGCTTAACGGGAAAGGTGAGGTGGGGTGATACATAAAACAAGGGTTTCAAATTAGCTCAGATACCGTTCCATAAACCCAATATGTAATAGACAAGACCTACTCCTTGCTCAGAGAACTGGACTCAACACGCCCTATTCACCGCACCAGAATATATCTGACTAGTAATAATCTTAAAACCTATGTATTGATATCTCTCTGTTAGTGTGTCAAGTGGGTGTAAAGCGGCATAAACACAGCAGTGAAAAGCAGCTAAACCCCATTATAAAAATAAATTACTTTGAAAAACCCATGAAACAAAGACAGTGAAAGAGAGCGAAATTCTTACACAATGCGTTCAGGGGCTGTGATGCAACCTGGATTGACCATATCTAGACCCACAGCTGGATGAGACATAAGGGTGGACACTCTTGGGGCTGAGAGGTTTGGTGAGGTTGGGTGAGCAAACGCAGACCCTTTAAAGTAATACTGCGTGGTACCCATCGCATGGGTCCCAAATCTCCAGGTTCAAGGGCATCTTCCTACATCGAAAACATGCATGAGATACCCAGAAGATGGTACACCGTGTGATGGGGAAAGGTTTCTGAAACGCACCTCATTTCTCATCTGCTTGTGCCCGGGTTCGCCATTCCAGCCACTTAACTAGCAATCTCCCTCCTTGGAGCATCAGCACCTTTAACCTCCTGTTCCGTACAGGTTGCAATTTGTACTGAGGATGAACGGGAAGACGTGGAACCAATGAAAGACTAGCTCTTGGTGTTGGGACAGGCACAGGTCACTCTATTTTCCCATCAGGAAGAAGAATTAACCACAGGCTCAGCCTGCCCCCCGGAACCAGAACAGGGCCTGAAGCCATCCTGCGCTTTTGCGGCCAGCTCCCTAAAAAGCGAGTTGTAAAATGGAGGTTCAGGGCACTGCAATTCACAAACCTGCAGAGTTATAAATGATAACTCTCATCCACAAATATATTGAGGGAAGGCAAAGAAGAGGATTTGAAATCAAGGCAGAATTGCAGGAAAGAGATTTCAGGAGGTAGATTCGAATCGCCTTTAAAGCATATGAAAAGCGGCAAAACGTTGACAATGATGCCCTTGGCCAAAAAGGGCGTATGCGTTTTTTCCTGAATATATTCAGGAAAAAACGCATACGCCCTTTTTGGCCAACCAAGCAACCTGGAAAGGCAAATCAGCGCTACAAAGATGTCTCGCTTCCCATCGGTCAAAAGGGCCATGCTGAAAAAAGTGTCAAAACCAGAAACGCAGGACAGGCCATGGAGAAATGGGAGCCTTGCTACACTGATGGGCGGGATGTAAATTGTCAACAGCCACTCTGGAGAAGTGTACGGTGAGTCCTGAAACGTCTAAAAAGCAAAGCTTAGAGAGCATAGGGCACTTCCACTCATGGGGGTATAAATTGGGAAAATGAAAAATCAGCAAGACACAAGCACCCCAAAGTTTAGGGCTGCTCTGTTGACAAGGACCTCCACTTCATTCCACCTTCAATATCCCAGGAAAGAGAAAAATGGATAAAGAAGTTGTGGTCCTTATGTACAATGGAATATCACTCAGCCGTGAAATCAATGTCATAAGGCTAGTAGCAGCATGATGAGTGGATTTAGGTACGACGACTCTAAGTGAAATAAGTCACACAGAAAAGGACACTTCTCATAAGGTATCACTTATAGAGGGAATGTAAAAACCGTTACACTTGAACTGAATTACAAAACAGAACAGAGTCACACATGCAGAAAACACACTATGGCTGCTTCACGGGAAAGGTGAGGTGGGGTGATACATAAAACAAGGGTTTCAAATTAGCTCAGATACCGTTCCATAAACCCAATATGTAATAGACAAGACCTACTCCTTGCTCAGAGAACTGGACTCAACACGCCCTATTCACCGCACAAGAATATATCTGACTAGTAATAATCTTAAAACCTATGTATTGATATCTCTCTGTTAGTGTGTCAAGTGGGTGTAAAGCGGCATAAACACAGCAGTGAAAAGCAGCTAAACCCCATTATAAAAATAAATTACTTTGAAAAACCCATGAAACAAAGACAGTGAAAGAGATCGAAATTCTTACACAATGCGTTCAGGGGCTGTGATGCAACCTGGATTGACCATATCTAGACCCACAGCTGGATGAGACATAACGGTGGACACTCTTGGGGCTGAGAGGTTTGGTGAGGTTGGGTGAGCAAACGCAGACCCTTTAAAGTAATACTGCGTGGTACCGATCGCATGGGTCCCAAATCTCCAGGTTCAAGGGCATCTTCCTACATCGAAAACATGCATGAGATACCCAGAAGATGGTACACCGTGTGATGGGGAAAGGTTTCTGAAACGCACCTCATTTCTCATCTGTTTGTGCCCGGGTTCGCCATTCCAGCCACTTAACTAGCAATCTCCCTCCTTGGAGCATCAGCACCTTTAACCTCCTGTTCCGTACAGGTTGCAATTTGTCCTGAGGATGAACGGGAAGACGTGGAACCAATGAAAGACTAGCTCTTGGTGTTGGGACAGGCACAGGTCACTCTATTTTCCCATCAGGAAGAAGAATTAACCACAGGCTCAGCCTGCCCCCCGGAACCAGAACAGGGCCTGAAGCCATCCTGCGCTTTTGCGGCCAGCTCCCTAAAAAGCGAGTTGTAAAATGGAGGTTCAGGGCACTGCAATTCACAAACCTGCAGAGTTATAAATGATAACTCTCATCCACAAATATATTGAGGGAAGGCAAAGAAGAGGATTTGAAATCAAGGCAGAATTGCAGGAAACAGTTTTCAGGAGGTAGATTCGAATCGCCTTTAAAGCACATGAAAAGCGGCAAAACGTTGACAATGATGCCCTTGGCCAAAAAGGGCGTATGCGTTTTTTCCTGAATATATTCAGGAAAAAACGCATACGCCCTTTTTGGCCAACCAAGCAACCTGGAAAGGCAAATCAGCGCTACAAAGATGTCTCGCTTCCCATCGGTTAAAAAGGCCATGCTGAAAAAAGTGTCAAAACCAGAAACGCAGGACAGGCCATGGAGAAATGGGAGCCTTGCTACACTGATGGGCGGGATGTAAATTGTCAACAGCCACTCTGGAGAAGCGTACGGTGAGTCCTGAAACGTCTAAAAAGCAAAGCTTAGAGAGCATAGGGCACTTCCACTCATGGGGGTATAAATTGGGAAAATGAAAAATCAGCAAGACACAAGCACCCCAAAGTTTAGGGCTGCTCTGTTGACAAGGACCTCCACTTCATTCCACCTTCAATATCCCAGGAAAGAGAAAAATGGATAAAGAAGTTGTGGTCCTTATGTACAATGGAATATCACTCAGCCGTGAAATCAATGTCATAAGGCTAGTAGCAGCATGATGAGTGGATTTAGGTACGACGACTCTAAGTGAAATAAGTCACACAGAAAAGGACACTTCTCATAAGGTATCACTGAGAGAGGGAATGTAAAAACCGTTACACTTGAACTGAATTACAAAACAGAACAGAGTCACACATGCAGAAAACACACTATGGCTGCTTCACGGGAAAGGTGAGGTGGGGTGATACATAAAACAAGGGTTTCAAATTAGCTCAGATACCGTTCCATAAACCCAATATGTAATAGACAAGACCTACTCCTTGCTCAGAGAACTGGACTCAACACGCCCTATTCACCGCACAAGAATATATCTGACTAGTAATAATCTTAAAACCTATGTATTGATATCTCTCTGTTAGTGTGTCAAGTGGGTGTAAAGCGGCATAAACACAGCAGTGAAAAGCAGCTAAACCCCATTATAAAAATAAATTACTTTGAAAAACCCATGAAACAAAGACAGTGAAAGAGATAGAAATTCTTACACAATGCGTTCACGGGCTGTGACGCAACCTAGATTGACCATATCTAGACCCACAGCTGGATGAGACATAAGGGTGGACACTCTTGGGGCTGAGAGGTTTGGTGAGGTTGGGTGAGCAAACGCAGACCCTTTAAAGTAATACTGCATGGTACCCATCGCATGGGTCCCAAATCTCCAGGTTCAAGGGCATCTTCCTACATCGAAAACATGCATGAGAAACACAGAAGATGGTACACCGTGTGATGTGGAAAGGTTTGTAAAACGCACCTCATTTCTCATCTCCTTGTGCCCGAGTTCGCTATTCCAGCCGCTTTACTAGCAATCTCCCTACTTGGAGCATCAGCACCTTTAACCTCCTGTTCCGTACAGGTTGCAATTTGTCCTGAGGATGAACGGGAAGACGTGGAACCAATGAGAGACTAGCTCTTGGTGTTGGGACAGGCACAGGTCACTCTATTTTCCCATCAGGAAATAGAATTAACCACAGGCTCAGCCTGCCACCCGGAACCAGAACAGGGCCTGAAGCCATCCTGCGCTATTGCGGCCAGCTCCCTAAAAAGCGAGTTGTAAAATGGAGGTTCAGGGCACTGCAATTCACAAACCTGCAGACTTATAAATGATAACTCTCGTCCACAAATATATTGAGGGAAGGCAAAGAAGAGGATTTGAAATCAAGGCAGAATTGCAGGAAACAGATTTCAGGAGGTAGATTCGAATCGCCTTTAAAGCACATGAAAAGTGGCAAAACGTTGACAATGATGCCCTTGGCCAAAAAGGGCGTATGCGTTTTTTCCTGAATATATTCAGGAAAAAACGCATACGCCCTTTTTGTCCAACCAAGCAACCTGGAAAGGCAAATCAGCGCTACAAAGATGTCTCGCTTCCCATCGGTTAAAAAGGCCATGCTGAAAAAAGTGTCAAAACCAGAAATGCAGGACAGGCCAAAGAGAAATGGGAGCCTTGCTACACTGATGGGCGGGATGTAAATTGCCAACAGCCACTCTGGAGAAGCGTACGGTGAGTCCTGAAACATCTAAAAAACAAAGCTTAGAGAGCATACGGCACTTTCACTCATGGGGTTATAAATTGGGAAAATTAAAAATCAGCAAGACACAAGCACCCCAAAGTTGAGGGCTGCTCTGTTGACAAGGACCTCCACTTCATTCCACCTTCAATATCCCAGGAAAGAGAAAAATGGATAAAGAAGTTGTGGTCCTTATGTACAATGGAATATCACTCAGCCATGAAATCAATGTCATAAGGCTAGTAGCAGCATGATGAGTGGATTTAGGTACGACGATTCTAAGTGAAATAAGTCACACAGAAAAGGACACTTCTCATAAGGTATCACTTATAGAGGGAATGTAAAAACCGTTACACTTGAACTGAATTACAAAACAGAACAGAGTCACACATGCAGAAAACACACTATGGCTGCTTAACGGGAAAGGTGAGGTGGGGTGATACATAAAACAAGGGTTTCAAATTAGCTCAGATACCGTTCCATAAACCCAATATGTAATAGACAAGACCTACTCCTTGCTCAGATAACTGGACTCAACACGCCCTATTCACCGCACAAGAATATATCTGACTAGTAATAATCTTAAAACCTATGTATTGATATCTCTCTGTTAGTGTGTCAAGTGGGTAAAAAGCGGCATAAACACAGCAGTGAAAAGCAGCTAAAACCCATTATAAAAATAAATTACTTTGAAAAACCCATGAAACAAAGACAGTGAAAGAGAGAGAAATTCTTACACAATGCGTTCAGGGGCTGTGATGCAACCTGGATTGACCATATCTAGACGCACAGCTGGATGAGACATAAGGGTGGACACTGTTGCGGCTGAGAGGTTTGGTGAGGTTGGGTGAGCAAACGCAGACCCTTTAAAGTAATACTGCGTGGTACCCATCGCATGGGTCCCATATCTCCTGGTTCAAGGGCATCTTCCTACATCGAAAACATGCATGAGAAACCCAGAAGATGGTACACCGTGTGATGGGGAAAGGTTTCTAAAACGCACCTCATTTCTCATCTCCTTGTGCCCGGATTCGCTATTCCAGCCCTTTACTAGCAATCTCCCTACTTGGAGCATCATCACCTTTAACCTCGTGTTCCGTACAGGTTGCAATTTGTCCTGAGGATGAACGGGAAGACGTGGAACCAATGAGAGACTAGCTCTTGGTGTTGGGACAGGCACAGGTCACTCTATTTTCCCATCAGGAAGAAGAATTAACCACAGGCTCAGCCTGCCCCCCGGATCAAGAACAGGGCCTGAAGCCATCCTGCGCTTTTGCGGCCATCTCCCAAAAACGCGAGTTGTAAAATGGAGGTTCAGGGCACTGCAATTCACTAACCTGCAGACTTATAAATGATAACTCTCGTCCACAAATATATTGAGGGAAGGCAAAGAAGAGGATTTGAAATCAAGGCAGAATTGCAGGAAACAGATTTCAGGAGGTAGATTCGAATCACCTTTAAAGCACATGAAAAGCGGCAAAACGTTGACAATGATGCCCTTGGCCAAAAAGGGCGTATGCGTTTTTTCCTGAATATATTCAGGAAAAAACGCATACGCCCTTTTTGGCCAACCAAGCAACCTGGAAAGGCAAATCAGCGCTACAAAGAAGTCTCGCTTCCCATCGGTTAAAAGGGCCATGCTGAAAAAAGTGTCAAAACCAGAAATGCAGGACAGGCCATGGAGAAATGAGAGCCTTGCTACACTGATGGGCGGGATGTAAATTGCCAACAGCCACTCTGGAGAAGAGTACGGTGTGTCCTGAAACATCTAAAAAACAAAGCTTAGAGAGCATAGGGCACTTCCACTCATGGGGGTATAAATTGGGAAAATGAAAAATCAGCAAGACACAAGCACCCCAAAGTTTAGGGCTGCTCTGTTGACAAGGACCTCCACTTCATTCCACCTTCAATATCCCAGGAAAGAGAAAAATGGATAAAGAAGTTGTGGTCCTTATGTACAATGGAATATCACTCAGCCATGAAATCAATGTCATAAGGCTAGTAGCAGCATGATGAGTGGATTTAGGTACGACGATTCTAAGTGAAATAAGTCACACAGAAAAGGACACTTCTCATAAGGTATCACTGATAGAGGGAATGTAAAAACCGTTACACTTGAACTGAATTACAAAACAGAACAGAGTCACACATGCAGAAAACACACTATGGCTGCTTCACGGGAAAGGTGAGGTGGGGTGATACATAAAACAAGGGTTTCAAATTAGCTCAGATACCGTTCCATAAAACCAATATGTAATAGACAAGACCTACTCCTTGCTCAGAGAACTGGACTCAACACGCCCTATTCACCGCACAAGAATATATCTGACTAGTAATAATCTTAAAACCTATGTATTGATATCTCTCTGTTAGTGTGTCAAGTGGGTGTAAAGCGGCATAAACACAGCAGTGAAAAGCAGCTAAACCCCATTATAAAAATAAATTACTTTGAAAAACCCATGAAACAAAGACAGTGAAAGAGATAGAAATTCTTACACAATGCGTTCACGGGCTGTGATGCAACCTGGATTGACCATATCTAGACCCACAGCTGGATGAGACATAAGGGTGGACACTCTTGGGGCTGAGAGGTTTGGTGGGGTTGGGTGACCAAACGCAGACCCTTTAAAGTAATACTGCATGGTACCCATCGCATGGGTCCCAAATCTCCAGGTTCAAGGGCATCTTCCTACATCGAAAACATGCATGAGAAACCCAGAAGATGGTACACCGTGTGATGTGGAAAGGTTTCTAAAACGCACCTCATTTCTCATCTCCTTGTGCCCGGGTTCGCTATTCCAGCCACTTTACTAGCAATCTCCCTCCTTGGAGCATCAGCACCTTTAACCTCCTGTTCCGTACAGGTTGCAATTTGTCCTGAGGATGAACAGGAAGACGTGGAACCAATGAGAGACTAGCTCTTGGTGTTGGGAAAGGCACAGGTCACTCTATTTTCCCATCAGGAAGAAGAATTAACCACAGGCTCAGCCTGCCACCCGGAACCAGAACAGGGCCTGAAGCCATCCTGCGCTATTGCGGCCAGCTCCCTAAAAATCGAGTTGTAAAATGGAGGTTCAGGGCACTGCAATTCACAAACCTGCAGACTTATAAATGATAACTCTCGTCCACAAATATATTGAGGGAAGGCAAAGAAGAGGATTTGAAATCAAGGCAGAATTGCAGGAAACAGATTTCAGGAGGTAGATTCGAATCGCCTTTAAAGCACATGAAAAGCGGCAAAATGTTGACAATGATGCCCTTGGCCAAAAAGGGCGTATGCGTTTTTTCCTGAATATATTCAGGAAAAAACGCATACGCCCTTTTTGGCCAACGAAGCAACCTGGAAAGGCAAATCAGCGCTACAAAGATGTCTCGCTTCCCATCGGTTAAAAAGGCCATGCTGAAAAAAGTGTCAAAACCAGAAATGCAGGACAGGCCATGGAGAAATGGGAGCCTTGCTACACTGATGGGCGGGATGTAAATTGCCAACAGCCACTCTGGAGAAGCGTACGGTGAGTCCTGAAACATCTAAAAAACAAAGCTTCGAGAGCATACGGCACTTCCACTCATGGGGTTATAAATTGGGAAAATTAAAAATCAGCAAGACACAAGCACCCCAAAGTTTAGGGCTGCTCTGTTGACAAGGACCTCCACTTCATTCCACCTTCAATATCCCAGGAAAGAGAAAAATGGATAAAGAAGTTGTGGTCCTTATGTACAATGGAATATCACTCAGCCGTGAAATCAATGTCATAAGGCTAGTAGCAGCATGATGAGTGGATTTAGGTATGACGATTCTAAGTGAAATAAGTCACACAGAAAAGGACACTTCTCATAAGGTATCACTTATAGAGGGAATGTAAAAACCGTTACACTTGAACTGAATTACAAAACAGAACAGAGTCACACATGCAGAAAACACACTATGGCTGCTTAACGGGAAAGGTGAGGTGGGGTGATACATAAAACAAGGGTTTCAAATTAGCTCAGATACCGTTCCATAAACCCAATATGTAATAGACAAGACCTACTCCTTGCTCAGAGAACTGGACTCAACACGCCCTATTCACCACACAAGAATATATCTGACTAGTAATAATCTTAAAACCTATGTATTGATATCTCTCTGTTAGTGTGTCAAGTGGGTAAAAAGCGGCATAAACACAGCAGTGAAAAGCAGCTAAACCCCATTATAAAAATAAATTACTTTGAAAAACCCATGAAACAAAGACAGTGAAAGAGAGAGAAATTCTTACACAATGCGTTCAGGGGCTGTGATGCAACCTGGATTGACCATATCTAGACCCACAGCTGGATGAGACATAAGGGTGGACACTGTTGCGGCTGAGAGGTTTGGTGAGGTTGGGTGAGCAAACGCAGACCCTTTAAAGTAATACTGCGTGGTACCCATCGCATGGGTCCCAAATCTCCAGGTTCAAGGGCATCTTCCTACATCGTAAACATGCATGAGATACCCAGAAGATGGTACACCGTGTGATGGGGAAAGGTTTCTAAAACGCACCTCATTTCTCATCTGCCTGTGCCCGGGTTCGCCATTCCAGCCACTTTACTAGCAATCTCCCTCCTTGGAGCATCATCACCTTTAACCTCCTGTTCCGTACAGGTTGCAATTTGTCCTGAGGATGATCGGGAAGACGTGGAACCAATGAGAGACTAGCTCTTGGTGTTGGGACAGGCACAGGTCACTCTATTTTCCCATCAGGAAGAAGAATTAACCACAGGCTCAGCCTGCCCCCCGGAACCAGAACAGGGCCTGAAGCCATCCTGCGCTTTTGTGGCATTCTCCCAAAAACGCGAGTTGTAAAATGGAGGTTCAGGGCACTGCAATTCACAAACCTGCAGAGTTATAAATGATAACTCTCGTCCACAAATATATTGAGGGAAGGCAAAGAAGAGGATTTGAAATCAAGGCAGAATTGCAGGAAACAGATTTCAGGAGGTAGATTCGAATCGCCTTTAAAGCACATGAAAAGCAGCAAAACGTTGACAATGATGCCCTTGGCCAAAAAGGGCGTATGCGTTTTTTCCTGAATATATTCAGGAAAAAACGCATACGCCCTTTTTGGCCAACCAAGCAACCTGGAAAGGCAAATCAGCGCTACAAAGAAGTCTCGCTTCCCATCGGTCAAAAGGGCCATGCTGAAAAAAGAGTCAAAACCAGAAATGCAGGACAGGCCATGGAGAAATGGGAGCCTTGCTACACTGATGGGCGGGATGTAAATTGCCAACAGCCACTCTGGAGAAGAGTACGGTGTGTCCTGAAACATCTAAAAAACACAGCTTAGAGAGCATAGGGCACTTCCACTCATGGGGGTATAAACTGAGAAAATGAAAAATCAGCAAGACACAAGCACCCCAAAGTTTAGGGCTGCTCTGTTGACAAGGACCTCCACTTCATTCCACCTTCAATATCCCAGGAAAGAGAAAAATGGATAAAGAAGTTGTGGTCCTTATGTACAATGGAATATCACTCAGCCATGAAATCAATGTCATAAGGCTAGTAGCAGCATGATGAGTGGATTTAGGTACGACAATTCTAAGTGAAATAAGTCACACAGAAAAGGACACTTCTCATAAGGTATCACTGATAGAGGGAATGTAAAAACCGTTACACTTGAACTGAATTACAAAACAGAACAGAGTCACACACGCAGAAAACACACTATGGCTGCTTAACGGGAAAGGTGAGGTGGGGTGATACATAAAACAAGGGTTTCAAATTAGCTCAGATACCGTTCCATAAACCCAATATGTAATAGACAAGACCTACTCCTTGCTCAGAGAACTGGACTCAACACGCCCTATTCACCGCACAAGAATATATCTGACTAGTAATAATCTTAAAACCTATGTATTGATATCTCTCTGTTAGTGTGTCAAGTGGGTAAAAAGCCGCATAAACACAGCAGTGAAAAGCAGCTAAACCCCATTATAAAAATAAATTACTTTGAAAAACCCATGAAACAAAGACAGTGAAAGAGAGAGAAATTCTTACACAATGCGTTCAGGGGCTGTGATGCAACCTGGATTGACCATATCTAGACCCACAGCTGGATGAGACATAAGGGTGGACACTCTTGGGGCTGAGAGGTTTGGTGAGGTTGGGTGAGCAAACGCAGACCCTTTAAAGTAATACTGCATGGTACCCATCGCATGGGTCCCAAATCTCCAGGTTCAAGGGCATCTTCCTACATCGAAAACATGCATGAGAAACCCAGAAGATGGTACACCGTGTGATGGGGAAAGGTTTCTAAAACGCACCTCATTTCTCATCTCCTTGTGCCCGGGTTCGCTATTCCAGCCGCTTTACTAGCAATCTCCCTACGTGGAGCATCATCACCTTTAACCTCCTGTTCCGTACAGGTTGCAATTTGTCCTGAGGATGAACGGGAAGACGTGGAACCAATGAGAGACTAGCTCTTGGTGTTGGGACAGGCACAGGTCACTCTATTTTCCCATCAGGAAGAAGAATTAACCACAGGCTCAGCCTGCCACCCGGAACCAGAACAGGGCCTGAAGCCATCCTGCGCTATTGCGGCCAGCTCCCTAAAAAGCGAGTTGTAAAATGGAGGTTCAGGGCACTGCAATTCACAAACCTGCAGACTTATAAATGATAACTCTCGTCCACAAATATATTGAGGGAAGGCAAAGAAGAGGATTTGAAATCAAGGCAGAATTGCAGGAAACAGATTTCAGGAGGTAGATTCGAATCGCCTTTAAAGCACATGAAAAGCGGCAAAACGTTGACAATGATGCCCTTGGCCAAAAAGGGCGTATGCGTTTTTTCCTGAATATATTCAGGAAAAAACGCATACGCCCTTTTTGGCCAACCAAGCAACCTGGAAAGGCAAATCAGCGCTACAAAGATGTCTCGCTTCCCATCGGTTAAAAAGGCCATGCTGAAAAAAGTGTCAAAACCAGAAATGCAGGACAGGCCATGGAGAAATGGGAGCCTTGCTACACTGATGGGCGGGATGTAAATTGCCAACAGCCACTCTGGAGAAGCGTACGGTGAGTCCTGAAACATCTAAAAAACAAAGCTTTGAGAGCATACGGCACTTCCACTCATGGGGTTATAAATTGGGAAAACTAAAAATCAGCAAGACACAAGCACCCCAAAGTTTAGGGCTGCTCTGTTGACAAGGACCTCCACTTCATTCCACCTTCAATATCCCAGGAAAGAGAAAAATGGATAAAGAAGTTGTGGTCCTTATGTACAATGGAATATCACTCAGCCATGAAATCAATGTCATAAGGCTAGTAGCAGCATGATGAGTGGATTTAGGTACGACGATTCTAAGTGAAATAAGTCACACAGAAAAGGACACTTCTCATAAGGTATCACTAATAGAGGGAATGTAAAAACCGTTACACTTGAACTGAATTACAAAACAGAACAGAGTCACACATGCAGAAAACACACTATGGCTGCTTAACGGGAAAGGTGAGGTGGGGTGATACATAAAACAAGGGTTTCAAATTAGCTCAGATACCGTTCCATAAACCCAATATGTAATAGACAAGACCTACTCCTTGCTCAGAGAACTGGACTCAACACGCCCTATTCACCGCACAAGAATATATCTGACTAGTAATAATCTTAAAACCTATGTATTGATATCTCTCTGTTAGTGTGTCAAGTGGGTAAAAAGCGGCATAAACACAGCAGTGAAAAGCAGCTAAACCCCATTATAAAAATAAATTACTTTGAAAAACCCATGAAACAAAGACAGTGAAAGAGATAGAAATTCTTACACAATGCGTTCACGGGCTGTGATGCAACCTGGATTGACCATATCTAGACCCACAGCTGGATGAGACATAAGGGTGGACACTCTTGGGGCTGAGAGGTTTGGTGAGGTTGGGTGAGCAAACGCAGACCCTTTAAAGTAATACTGCATGGTACCCATCGCATGGGTCCCAAATCTCCAGGTTCAAGGGCATCTTCCTACATCGAAAACATGCATGAGATACCCAGAAGATGGTACACCGTGTGATGGGGAAAGGTTTCTAAAACGCACCTCATTTCTCATCTCCTTGTGCCCGGGTTCGCTATTCCAGCCGCTTTACTAGCAATCTCCCTACTTGGAGCATCATCACCTTTAACCTCCTGTTCCGTACAGGTTGCAATTTGTCCTGAGGATGAACGGGAAGACGTGGAACCAATGAGAGACTAGCTCTTGGTGTTGGGACAGGCACAGGTCACTCTATTTTCCCATCAGGAAGAAGAATTAACCACAGGCTCAGCCTGCCACCCGGAACCAGAACAGGGCCTGAAGCCATCCTGCGCTATTGCGGCCAGCTCCCTAAAAAGCGAGTTGTAAAATGGAGGTTCAGGGCACTGCAATTCACAAACCTGCAGAGTTATAAATGATAACTCTCGTCCACAAATATATTGAGGGAAGGCAAAGAAGAGGATTTGAAATCAAGGCAGAATTGCAGGAAACAGATTTCAGGAGGTAGATTCGAATCGCCTTTAAAGCACATGAAAAGCGGCAAAACGTTGACAATGATGCCCTTGGCCAAAAAGGGCGTATGCGTTTTTTCCTGAATATATTCAGGAAAAAACGCATACGCCCTTTTTGGCCAACCAAGCAACCTGGAAAGGCAAATCAGCGCTACAAAGATGTCTCGCTTCCCATCGGTTAAAAAGGCCATGCTGAAAAAAGTGTCAAAACCAGAAATGCAGGACAGGCCATGGAGAAATGGGAGCCTTGCTACACTGATGGGCGGGATGTAAATTGCCAACAGCCACTCTGGAGAAGCGTACGGTGAGTCCTGAAACATCTAAAAAACAAAGCTTTGAGAGCATACGGCACTTCCACTCATGGGGTTATAAATTGGGAAAACTAAAAATCAGCAAGACACAAGCACCCCAAAGTTTAGGGCTGCTCTGTTGACAAGGACCTCCACTTCATTCCACCTTCAATATCCCAGGAAAGAGAAAAATGGATAAAGAAGTTGTGGTCCTTATGTACAATGGAATATCACTCAGCCATGAAATCAATGTCATAAGGCTAGTAGCAGCATGATGAGTGGATTTAGGTACGACGATTCTAAGTGAAATAAGTCACACAGAAAAGGACACTTCTCATAAGGTATCACTAATAGAGGGAATGTAAAAACCGTTACACTTGAACTGAATTACAAAACAGAACAGAGTCACACATGCAGAAAACACACTATGGCTGCTTAACGGGAAAGGTGAGGTGGGGTGATACATAAAACAAGGGTTTCAAATTAGCTCAGATACCGTTCCATAAACCCAATATGTAATAGACAAGACCTACTCCTTGCTCAGAGAACTGGACTCAACACGCCCTATTCACCGCACAAGAATATATCTGACTAGTAATAATCTTAAAACCTATGTATTGATATCTCTCTGTTAGTGTGTCAAGTGGGTAAAAAGCGGCATAAACACAGCAGTGAAAAGCAGCTAAACCCCATTATAAAAATAAATTACTTTGAAAAACCCATGAAACAAAGACAGTGAAAGAGAGAGAAATTCTTACACAATGCGTTCAGGGGCTGTGATGCAACCTGGATTGACCATATCTAGACCCACAGCTGGATGAGACATAAGGGTGGACACTGTTGCGGCTGAGAGGTTTGGTGAGGTTGGGTGAGCAAACGCAGACCCTTTAAAGTAATACTGCGTGGTACCCATCGCATGGGTCCCAAATCTCCAGGTTCAAGGGCATCTTCCTACATCGAAAACATGCATGAGATACCCAGAAGATGGTACACCGTGTGATGGGGAAAGGTTTCTAAAACGCACCTCATTTCTCATCTGCTTGTGCCCGGGTTCGCCATTCCAGCCACTTTACTAGCAATCTCCCTCCTTGGAGCATCAGCACCTTTAACCTCCTGTTCCGTACAGGTTGCAATTTGTCCTGAGGATGAACGGGAAGACGTGGAACCAACGAGAGACTAGCTCTTGGTGTTGGGACAGGCACAGGTCACTCTATTTTCCCATCAGGAAGAAGAATTAACCACAGGATCAGCCTGCCCCCCGGAACCAGAACCGGGCCTGAAGCCATCCTGCGCTTTTGCGGCCAGCTCCCTAAAAAGCGAGTTGTAAAATGGAGGTTCAGGGCACTGCAATTCACAAACCTGCAGAGTTATAAATGATAACTCTCGTCCACAAATATATTGAGGGAAGGCAAAGAAGAGGATTTGAAATCAAGGCAGAATTGCAGGAAACAGATTTCAGGAGGTAGATTCGAATCGCCTTTAAATCACATGAAAAGCAGAAAATCGTTGACATTGATGCCCTTGGCCAAAAAGGGCGTATGCGTTTTTTCCTGAATATATTCAGGAAAAAACGCATACGCCCTTTTTGGCCAACCAAGCAACCTGGAAAGGCAAATCAGCGCTACAAACAAGTCTCGCTTCCCATCGGTCAAAAGGGCCATGCTGAAAAAAATGTCAAAACCAGAAATGCAGGACAGGCCATGGAGAAATGGGAGCCTTCCTATACTGATGGGCGGGATGTAAATTGCCAACAGCCACTCTGCAGAAGTGTACGGTGTGTCCTGAAACATCTAAAAAACACAGCTTAGAGAGCATAGGGCACTTCCACTCATGGGGGTATAAATTGGGAAAATGAAAAATCAGCAAGACACAAGCACCCCAAAGTTTAGGGCTGCTCTGTTGACAAGGACCTCCACTTCATTCCACCTTCAATATCCCAGGAAAGAGAAAAATGGATAAAGAAGTTGTGGTCCTTATGTACAATGGAATATCACTCAGCCATGAAATCAATGTCATAAGGCTAGTAGCAGCATGATGAGTGGATTTAGGTACGACGATTCTAAGTGAAATAAGTCACACAGAAAAGGACACTTCTCATAAGGTATCACTTATAGAGGGAATGTAAAAACCGTTACACTTGAACTGAATCAGAAAACAGAACAGAGTCACACATGCAGAAAACACACTATGGCTGCTTAACGGGAAAGGTGAGGTGGGGTGATACATAAAACAAGGGATTCAAATTAGCTCAGATACCGTTCCATAAACCCAATATGTAATAGACAAGACCTACTCCTTGCTCAGAGAACTGGACTCAACACGCCCTATTCACCACACAAGAATATATCTGACTAGTAATAATCTTAAAACCTATGTATTGATATCTCTCTGTTAGTGTGTCAAGTGGGTAAAAAGCGGCATAAACACAGCAGTGAAAAGCAGCTAAACCCCATTATAAAAATAAATTATTTTGAAAAACCCATGAAACAAAGACAGTGAAAGAGAGAGAAATTCTTACACAATGCGTTCAGGGGCTGTGATGCAACCTGGATTGACCATATCTAGACCCACAGCTGGATGAGACATAAGGGTGGACACTGTTGCGGCTGAGAGGTTTGGTGAGGTTGGGTGAGCAAACGCAGACCCTTTAAAGTAATACTGCGTGGTACCCATCGCATGGGTCCCAAATCTCCAGGTTCAAGGTCATCTTCCTACATCGAAAACATGCATGAGATACCCAGAAGATGGTACACCGTGTGATGGGGAAAGGTTTCTAAAACGCACCTCATTTCTCATCTGCTTGTGCCCGGGTTCGCCATTCCAGCCACTTTACTAGCAATCTCCCTCCTTGGAGCATCAGCACCTTTAACCTCCTGTTCCGTACAGGTTGCAATTTGTACTGAGGATGAACGGGAAGACGTGGAACCAATGAAAGACTAGCTCTTGGTGTTGGGACAGGCACAGGTCACTCTATTTTCCCATCAGGAACAAGAAATAACCACAGGCTCAGCCTGCCCCCCGGACCCAGAACAGGGCCTGAAGCCATCCTGCGCTTTTGCGGCCAGCTCCCTAAAAAGCGAGTTGTAAAATGGAGGTTCAGGGCACTGCAATTCACAAACCTGCAGAGTTATAAATGATAACTCTCGTCCACAAATATATTGAGGGAAGGCAAAGAAGAGGATTTGAAATCAAGGCAGAATTGCAGGAAACAGATTTCAGGAGGTAGATTCGAATCGCCTTTAAATCACATGAAAAGCAGAAAATCGTTGACAATGATGCCCTTGGCCAAAAAGGGCGTATGCGTTTTTTCCTGAATATATTCAGGAAAAAACGCATACGCCCTTTTTGGCCAACCAAGCAACCTGGAAAGGCAAATCAGCGCTACAAACAAGTCTCGCTTCCCATCGGTCAAAAGGGCCATGCTGAAAAAAATGTCAAAACCAGAAATGCAGGACAGGCCATGGAGAAATGGGAGCCTTCCTATACTGATGGGCGGGATGTAAATTGCCAACAGCCACTCTGCAGAAGTGTACGGTGTGTCCTGAAACATCTAAAAAACACAGCTTAGAGAGCATAGGGCACTTCCACTCATGGGGGTATAAATTGGGAAAAGGAAAAATCAGCAAGACACAAGCACCCCAAAGTTTCGGGCTGCTCTGTTGACAAGGACCTCCACTTCATTCCACCTTCAATATCCCAGGAAAGAGAAAAATGGATAAAGAAGTTGTGGTCCTTATGTACAATGGAATATCACTCAGCCATGAAATCAATGTCATAAGGCTAGTAGCAGCATGATGAGTGGATTTAGGTACGACGATTCTAAGTGAAATAAGTCACACAGAAAAGGACACTTCTCATAAGGTATCACTTATAGAGGGAATGTAAAAACCGTTACACTTGAACTGAATCAGAAAACAGAACAGAGTCACACATGCAGAAAACACACTATGGCTGCTTAACGGGAAAGGTGAGGTGGGGTGATACATAAAACAAGGGATTCAAATTAGCTCAGATACCATTCCATAAACCCAATATGTAATAGACAAGACCTACTCCTTGCTCAGAGAACTGGACTCAACACGCCCTATTCACCACACAAGAATATATCTGACTAGTAATAATCTTAAAACCTATGTATTGATATCTCTCTGTTAGTGTGTCAAGTGGGTAAAAAGCGGCATAAACACAGCAGTGAAAAGCAGCTAAACCCCATTATAAAAATAAATTATTTTGAAAAACCCATGAAACAAAGACAGTGAAAGAGAGCGAAATTCTTACACAATGCGTTCAGGGGCTGTGATGCAACCTGGATTGACCATATCTAGACGCACAGCTGGATGAGACATAAGGGTGGACACTCTTGGGGCTGAGAGGTTTGGTGAGGTTGGGTGAGCAAACGCAGACCCTTTAAAGTAATACTGCGTGGTACCCATCGCATGGGTCCCAAATCTCCAGGTTCAAGGTCATCTTCCTACATCGAAAACATGCATGAGATACCCAGAAGATGGTACACCGTGTGATGGGGAAAGGTTTCTAAAACGCACCTCATTTCTCATCTGCTTGTGCCCGGGTTCGCCATTCCAGCCACTTTACTAGCAATCTCCCTCCTTGGAGCATCAGCACCTTTAACCTCCTGTTCCGTACAGGTTGCAATTTGTACTGAGGATGAACGGGAAGACGTGGAACCAATGAAAGACTAGCTCTTGGTGTTGGGACAGGCACAGGTCACTCTATTTTCCCATCAGGAACAAGAAATAACCACAGGCTCAGCCTGCCCCCCGGACCCAGAACAGGGCCTGAAGCCATCCTGCGCTTTTGTGGCCAGCTCCCTAAAAAGCGAGTTGTAAAATGGAGGTTCAGGGCACTGCAATTCACAAACCTGCAGAGTTATAAATGATAACTCTCATCCACAAATATATTGAGGGAAGGCAAAGAAGAGGATTTGAAATCAAGGCAGAATTGCAGGAAACAGATTTCAGGAGGTAGATTCGAATCGCCTTTAAAGCACATGAAAAGCGGCAAAACGTTGACAATGATGCCCTTTGCCAAAAAGGGCGTATGCGTTTTTTCCTGAATATATTCAGGAAAAAACGCATACGCCCTTTTTGGCCAACCAAGCAACCTGGAAAGGCAAATCAGCGCTACAAAGATGTCTCGCTTCCCATCGGTCAAAAGGGCCATGCTGAAAAAAGTGTCAACACCAGAAATGCAGGACAGGCCATGGAGAAATGGGAGCCTTGCTACACTGATGGGCGGGATGTAAATTGTCAACAGCCACTCTGGAGAAGTGTACGGTGAGTCCTGAAACGTCTAAAAAGCAAAGCTTAGAGAGCATAGGGCACTTCCACTCATGGGGGTATAAATTGGGAAAATGAAAAATCAGCAAGACACAAGCACCCCAAAGTTTAGGGCTGCTCTGTTGACAAGGACCTCCACTTCATTCCAACTTCAATATCCCAGGAAAGAGAAAAATGGATAAAGAAGTTGTGGTCCTTATGTACAATGGAATATCACTCAGCCGTGAAATCAATGTCATAAGGCTAGTAGCAGCATGATGAGTGGATTTAGGTACGACGACTCTAAGTGAAATAAGTCACACAGAAAAGGACACTTCTCATAAGGTATCACTTATAGAGGGAATGTAAAAACCGTTACACTTCAACTGAATTACAAAACAGAACAGAGTCACACATGCAGAAAACACACTATGGCTGCTTAACGGGAAAGGGGAGGTGGGGTGATACATAAAACAAGGGTTTCAAATTAGCTCAGATACCGTTCCATAAACCCAATATGTAATAGACAAGACCTACTCCTTGCTCAGAGAACTGGACTCAACACGCCCTATTCACCGCACAAGAATATATCTGACTAGTAATAATCTTAAAACCTATGTATTGATATCTCTCTGTTAGTGTGTCAAGTGGGTAAAAAGCGGCATAAACACAGCAGTGAAAAGCAGCTAAAACCCATTATAAAAATAAATTACTTTGAAAAACCCATGAAACAAAGACAGTGAAAGAGATAGAAATTCTTACACAATGCGTTCACGGGCTGTGATGCAACCTGGATTGACCATATCTAGACCCACAGCTGGATGAGACATAAGGGTGGACACTCTTGGCGCTGAGAGGTTTGGTGAGGTTGGGTGAGCAAACGCAGACCCTTTAAAGTAATACTGCATGGTGCCCATCGCATGGGTCCCAAATCTCCAGGTTCAAGGGCATCTTCCTACATCGAAAACATGCATGAGAAACCCAGAAGATGGTACACTGTGTGATGTGGAAAGGTTTCTAAAACGCACCTCATTTCTCATCTCCTTGTGCCCGGGTTTGCTATTCCAGCCGCTTTACTAGCAATCTCCCTACTTGGAGCATCAGCACCTTTAACCTCCTGTTCCGTACAGGTTGCAATTTGTCCTGAGGATGAACGGGAAGACGTGGAACCAATGAGAGACTAGCTCTTGGTGTTGGGACAGGCACAGGTCACTCTATTTTCCCATCAGGAAGAAGAATTAACCACAGGCTCAGCCTGCCCCCCGGAACCAGAACAGGGCCTGAAGCCATCCTGCGCTTTTGCGGCCAGCTCCCTAAAAAGCGAGTTGTAAAATGGAGGTTCAGGGCACTGCAATTCACCAACCTGCAGAGTTATAAATGATAACTCTCATCCACAAATATATTGAGGGAAGGCAAAGAAGAGGATTTGAAATCAAGGCAGAATTGCAGGAAACAGATTTCAGGAGGTAGATTCGAATCGCCTTTAAAGCACATGAAAAGCGGCAAAACGTTGACAATGATGCCCTTGGCCAAAAAGGGCGTATGCGTTTTTTCCTGAATATATTCAGGAAAAAACGCATACGCCCTTTTTGGCCAACCAAGCAACCTGGAAAGGCAAATCAGCGCTACAAAGATGTCTCGCTTCCCATTGGTTAAAAAGGCCATGCTGAATAAAGTGTCAAAACCAGAAATGCAGGACAGGCCATGGAGAAATGGGAGCCTTCCTACACTGATGGGCGGGATGTAAATTGCCAACAGCCACTCTGGAGAAGCGTACGGTGAGTCCTGAAACATCTAAAAAACAAAGCTTAGAGAGCATAGGGCACTTCCACTCATGGGGTTATAAATTGGGAAAATTAAAAATCAGCAAGACACAAGCACCCCAAAGTTTCGGGCTGCTCTGTTGACAAGGACCTCCACTTCATTCCACCTTCAATATCCCAGGAAAGAGAAAAATGGATAAAGAAGTTGTGGTCCTTATGTACAATGGAATATCACTCAGCCGTGAAATCAATGTCATAAGGCTAGTAGCAGCATGATGAGTGGATTTAGGTATGACGACTCTAAGTGAAATAAGTCACACAGAAAAGGACACTTCTCATAAGGTATCACTTATAGAGGGAATGTAAAAACCGTTACACTTGAACTGAATTACAAAACAGAACAGAGTCACACATGCAGAAAACACACTATGGCTGCTTAACGGGAAAGGTGAGGTGGGGTGATACATAAAACAAGGGTTTCAAATTAGCTCAGATACCGTTCCATAAACCCAATATGTAATAGACAAGACCTACTCCTTGCTCAGAGAACTGGACTCAACACGCCCTATTCACCACACAAGAATATATCTGACTAGTAATAATCTTAAAACCTATGTATTGATATCTCTCTGTTAGTGTGTCAAGTGGGTAAAAAGCGGCATAAACACAGCAGTGAAAAGCAGCTAAACCCCATTATAAAAATAAATTACTTTGAAAAACCCATGAAACAAAGACAGTGAAAGAGAGCGAAATTCTTACACAATGCGTTCAGGGGCTGTGATGCCACCTGGATTGACCATATCTAGACCCACAGCTGGATGAGACCTAAGGGTGGACACTGTTGCGGCTGAGAGGTTTGGTGAGGTTGGGTGAGCAAACGCAGACCCTTTAAAGTAATACTGCGTGGTACCCATCGCATGGGTCCCAAATCTCCAGGTTCAAGGGCATCTTCCTACATTGAAAACATGCATGAGATACCCAGAAGATGGTACACCGTGTGATGGGGAAAGGTTTCTAAAACGCACCTCATTTCTCATCTGCTTGTGCCCGGGTTCGCCATTCCAGCCACTTTACTAGCAATCTCCCTCCTTGGAGCATCAGCACCTTTAACCTCCTGTTCCGTACAGGTTGCAATTTGTACTGAGGATGAACGGGAAGACGTGGAACCAATGAAAGACTAGCTCTTGGTGTTGGGACAGGCACAGGTCACTCTATTTTCCCATCAGGAAGAAGAATTAACCACAGGCTCAGCCTGCCCCCCGGAACCAGAACAGGGCCTGAAGCCATCCTGCGCTTTTGCGGCCAGCTCCCTAAAAAGCGAGTTGTAAAATGGAGGTTCAGGGCACTGCAATTCACAAACCTGCAGAGTTATAAATGATAACTCTCATCCACAAATATATTGAGGGAAGGCAAAGAAGAGGATTTGAAATCAAGGCAGAATTTCAGGGAACAGATTTCAGGAGGTAGATTCGAATCGCCTTTAAAGCACATGAAAAGCGGCAAAACGTTGACAATGATGCCCTTGGCCAAAAAGGGCGTATGCGTTTTTTCCTGAATATATTCAGGAAAAAACGCATACGCCCTTTTTGGCCAACCAAGCAACCTGGAAAGGCAAATCAGCGCTACAAAGATGTCTCGCTTCCCATCGGTCAAAAGGGCCATGCTGAAAAAAGTGTCAACACCAGAAATGCAGGACAGGCCATGGAGAAATGGGAGCCTTGCTACACTGATGGGCGGGATGTAAATTGTCAACAGCCACTCTGGAGAAGTGTACGGTGAGTCCTGAAACGTCTAAAAAGCAAAGCTTAGAGAGCATAGGGCACTTCCACTCATGGGGGTATAAATTGGGAAAATGAAAAATCAGCAAGACACAAGCACCCCAAAGTTTAGGGCTGCTCTGTTGACAAGGACCTCCACTTCATTCCACCTTCAATATCCCAGGAAAGAGAAAAATGGATAAAGAAGTTGTGGTCCTTATGTACAATGGAATATCACTCAGCCGTGAAATCAATGTCATAAGGCTAGTAGCAGCATGATGAGTGGATTTAGGTACGACGACTCTAAGTGAAATAAGTCACACAGAAAAGGACACTTCTCATAAAGTATCACTGATAGAGGGAATGTAAAAACCGTTACACTTGAACTGAATTACAAAACAGAACAGAGTCACACATGCAGAAAACACACTATGGCTGCTTAACGGGAAAGGTGAGGTGGGGTGATACATAAAACAAGGGTTTCAAATTAGCTCAGATACCGTTCCATAAACCCAATATGTAATAGAAAAGACCTACTCCTTGCTCAGAGAACTGGACTCAACACGCCCTATTCACCGCACAAGAATATATCTGACTAGTAATAATCTTAAAACCTATGTATTGATATCTCTCTGTTAGTGTGTCAAGTGGGTAAAAAGCGGCATAAACACAGCAGTGAAAAGCAGCAAAACCCCATTATAAAAATAAATTACTTTGAAAAACCCATGAAACAAAGACAGTGAAAGAGAGAGAAATTCTTACACAATGCGTTCAGGGGCTGTGATGCAACCTGGATTGACCATATCTAGACCCACAGCTGGATGAGACATAAGGGTGGACACTGTTGCGGCTGAGAGGTTTGGTGAGGTTGGGTGAGCAAACGCAGACCCTTTAAAGTAATACTGCGTGGTACCCATCGCATGGGTCCCAAATCTCCAGGTTCAAGGGCATCTTCCTACATCGAAAACATGCATGAGATACCCAGAAGATGGTACACCGTGTGATGGGGAAAGGTTTCTAAAACGCACCTCATTTCTCATCTGCTTGTGCCCGGGTTCGCCATTCCAGCCACTTTACTAGCAATCTCCCTCCTTGGAGCATCAGCACCTTTAACCTCCTGTTCCGTACAGGTTGCAATTTGTCCTGAGGATGAACGGGAAGACGTGGAACCAACGAGAGACTAGCTCTTGGTGTTGGGACAGGCACAGGTCACTCTATTTTCCCATCAGGAAGAAGAATTAACCACAGGATCAGCCTGCCCCCCGGAACCAGAACCGGGCCTGAAGCCATCCTGCGCTTTTGCGGCCAGCTCCCTAAAAAGCGAGTTGTAAAATGGAGGTTCAGGGCACTGCAATTCACAAACCTGCAGAGTTATAAATGATAACTCTCGTCCACAAATATATTGAGGGAAGGCAAAGAAGAGGATTTGAAATCAAGGCAGAATTGCAGGAAACAGATTTCAGGAGGTAGATTCGAATCGCCTTTAAATCACATGAAAAGCAGAAAATCGTTGACAATGATGCCCTTGGCCAAAAAGGGCGTATGCGTTTTTTCCTGAATATATTCAGGAAAAAACGCATACGCCCTTTTTGGCCAACCAAGCAACCTGGAAAGGCAAATCAGCGCTACAAACAAGTCTCGCTTCCCATCGGTCAAAAGGGCCATGCTGAAAAAAATGTCAAAACCAGAAATGCAGGACAGGCCATGGAGAAATGGGAGCCTTCCTATACTGATGGGCGGAATGTAAATTGCCAACAGCCACTCTGCAGAAGTGTACGGTGTGTCCTGAAACATCTAAAAAACACAGCTTAGAGAGCATAGGGCACTTCCACTCATGGGGGTATAAATTGGGAAAATGAAAAATCAGCAAGACACAAGCACCCCAAAGTTTAGGGCTGCTCTGTTGACAAGGACCTCCACTTCATTCCACCTTCAATATCCCAGGAAAGAGAAAAATGGATAAAGAAGTTGTGGTCCTTATGTACAATGGAATATCACTCAGCCATGAAATCAATGTCATAAGGCTAGTAGCAGCATGATGAGTGGATTTAGGTACGACGATTCTAAGTGAAATAAGTCACACAGAAAAGGACACTTCTCATAAGGTATCACTTATAGAGGGAATGTAAAAACCGTTACACTTGAACTGAATTACAAAACAGAACAGAGTCACACATGCAGAAAACACACTATGGCTGCTTAACGGGAAAGGTGAGGTGGGGTGATACATAAAACAAGGGTTTCAAATTAGCTCAGATACCGTTCCATAAACCCAATATGTAATAGAAAAGACCTACTCCTTGCTCAGAGAACTGGACTCAACACGCCCTATTCACCGCACAAGAATATATCTGACTAGTAATAATCTTAAAACCTATGTATTGATATCTCTCTGTTAGTGTGTCAAGTGGGTAAAAAGCGGCATAAACACAGCAGTGAAAAGCAGCTAAACCCCATTATAAAAATAAATTACTTTGAAAAACCCATGAAACAAAGACAGTGAAAGAGAGAGAAATTCTTACACAATGCGTTCAGGGGCTGTGATGCAACCTGGATTGACCATATCTAGACCCACAGCTGGATGAGACATAAGGGTGGACACTGTTGCGGCTGAGAGGTTTGGTGAGGTTGGGTGAGCAAACGCAGACCCTTTAAAGTAATACTGCGTGGTACCCATCGCATGGGTCCCAAATCTCCAGGTTCAAGGGCATCTTCCTACATCGAAAACATGCATGAGATACCCAGAAGATGGTACACCGTGTGATGGGGAAAGGTTTCTAAAACGCACCTCATTTCTCATCTGCTTGTGCCCGGGTTCGCCATTCCAGCCACTTTACTAGCAATCTCCCTCCTTGGAGCATCAGCACCTTTAACCTCCTGTTCCGTACAGGTTGCAATTTGTCCTGAGGATGAACGGGAAGACGTGGAACCAACGAGAGACTAGCTCTTGGTGTTGGGACAGGCACAGGTCACTCTATTTTCCCATCAGGAAGAAGAATTAACCACAGGATCAGCCTGCCCCCCGGAACCAGAACCGGGCCTGAAGCCATCCTGCGCTTTTGCGGCCAGCTCCCTAAAAAGCGAGTTGTAAAATGGAGGTTCAGGGCACTGCAATTCACAAACCTGCAGAGTTATAAATGATAACTCTCGTCCACAAATATATTGAGGGAAGGCAAAGAAGAGGATTTGAAATCAAGGCAGAATTGCAGGAAACAGATTTCAGGAGGTAGATTCGAATCGCTTTTAAATCACATGAAAAGCAGAAAATCGTTGACAATGATACCCTTGGCCAAAAAGGGCGTATGCGTTTTTTCCTGAATATATTCAGGAAAAAACGCATACGCCCTTTTTGGCCAACCAAGCAACCTGGAAAGGCAAATCAGCGCTACAAACAAGTCTCGCTTCCCATCGGTCAAAAGGGCCATGCTGAAAAAAATGTCAAAACCAGAAATGCAGGACAGGCCATGGAGAAATGGGAGCCTTCCTATACTGATGGGCGGGATGTAAATTGCCAACAGCCACTCTGCAGAAGTGTACGGTGTGTCCTGAAACATCTAAAAAACACAGCTTAGAGAGCATAGGGCACTTCCACTCATGGGGGTATAAATTGGGAAAATGAAAAATCAGCAAGACACAAGCACCCCAAAGTTTAGGGCTGCTCTGTTGAAAAGGACCTCCACTTCATTCCACCTTCAATATCCCAGGAAAGAGAAAAATGGATAAAGAAGTTGTGGTCCTTATGTACAATGGAATATCACTCAGCCATGAAATCAATGTCATAAGGCTAGTAGCAGCATGATGAGTGGATTTAGGTACGACGATTCTAAGTGAAATAAATCACACAGAAAAGGACACTTCTCATAAGGTATCACTTATAGAGGGAATGTAAAAACCGTTACACTTGAACTGAATCAGAAAACAGAACAGAGTCACACATGCAGAAAACACACTATGGCTGCTTAACGGGAAAGGTGAGGTGGGGTGATACATAAAACAAGGGATTCAAATTAGCTCAGATACCGTTCCATAAACCCAATATGTAATAGACAAGACCTACTCCTTGCTCAGAGAACTGGACTCAACACGCCCTATTCACCACACAAGAATATATCTGACTAGTAATAATCTTAAAACCTATGTATTGATATCTCTCTGTTAGTGTGTCAAGTGGGTAAAAAGCGGCATAAACACAGCAGTGAAAAGCAGCTAAACCCCATTATAAAAATAAATTATTTTGAAAAACCCATGAAACAAAGACAGTGAAAGAGAGAGAAATTCTTACACAATGCGTTCAGGGGCTGTGATGCAACCTGGATTGACCATATCTAGACCCACAGCTGGATGAGACATAAGGGTGGACACTGTTGCGGCTGAGAGGTTTGGTGAGGTTGGGTGAGCAAACGCAGACCCTTTAAAGTAATACTGCGTGGTACCCATCGCATGGGTCCCAAATCTCCAGGTTCAAGGGCATCTTCCTACATCGAAAACATGCATGAGATACCCAGAAGATGGTACACCGTGTGATGGGGAAAGGTTTCTAAAACGCACCTCATTTCTCATCTGCTTGTGCCCGGGTTCGCCATTCCAGCCACTTTACTAGCAATCTCCCTCCTTGGAGCATCAGCACCTTTAACCTCCTGTTCCGTACAGGTTGCAATTTGTACTGAGGATGAACGGGAAGACGTGGAACCAATGAAAGACTAGCTCTTGGTGTTGGGACAGGCACAGGTCACTCTATTTTCCCATCAGGAACAAGAATTAACCACAGGCTCAGCCTGCCCCCCGGAACCAGAACAAGGCCTGAAGCCATCCTGCGCTTTTGCGGCCAGCTCCCTAAAAAGCGAGTTGTAAAATGGAGGTTCAGGGCACTGCAATTCACAAACCTGCAGAGTTATAAATGATAACTCTCATCCACAAATATATTGAGGGAAGGCAAAGAAGAGGATTTGAAATCAAGGCAGAATTGCAGGGAACAGATTTCAGGAGGTAGATTCGAATCGCCTTTAAAGCACATGAAAAGCGGCAAAACGTTGACAATGATGCCCTTGGCCAAAAAGGGCGTATGCGTTTTTTCCTGAATATATTCAGGAAAAAACGCATACGCCCTTTTTGGCCAACCAAGCAACCTGGAAAGGCAAATCAGCGCTACAAAGATGTCTCGCTTCCCATCGGTCAAAAGGGCCATGCTGAAAAAAGTGTCAACACCAGAAATGCAGGACAGGCCATGGAGAAATGGGAGCCTTGCTACACTGATGGGCGGGATGTAAATTGTCAACAGCCACTCTGGAGAAGTGTACGGTGAGTCCTGAAACGTCTAAAAAGCAAAGCTTAGAGAGCATAGGGCACTTCCACTCATGGGGGTATAAATTGGGAAAATGAAAAATCAGCAAGACACAAGCACCCCAAAGTTTAGGGCTGCTCTGTTGACAAGGACCTCCACTTCATTCCACCTTCAATATCCCAGGAAAGAGAAAAATGGATAAAGAAGTTGTGGTCCTTATGTACAATGGAATATCACTCAGCCGTGAAATCAATGTCATAAGGCTAGTAGCAGCATGATGAGTGGATTTAGGTACGACGACTCTAAGTGAAATAAGTCACACAGAAAAGGACACTTCTCATAAAGTATCACTGATAGAGGGAATGTAAAAACCGTTACACTTGAACTGAATTACAAAACAGAACAGAGTCACACATGCAGAAAACACACTATGGCTGCTTAACGGGAAAGGTGAGGTGGGGTGATACATAAAACAAGGGTTTCAAATTAGCTCAGATACCGTTCCATAAACCCAATATGTAATAGAAAAGACCTACTCCTTGCTCAGAGAACTGGACTCAACACGCCCTATTCACCGCACAAGAATATATCTGACTAGTAATAATCTTAAAACCTATGTATTGATATCTCTCTGTTAGTGTGTCAAGTGGGTAAAAAGCGGCATAAACACAGCAGTGAAAAGCAGCAAAACCCCATTATAAAAATAAATTACTTTGAAAAACCCATGAAACAAAGACAGTGAAAGAGAGAGAAATTCTTACACAATGCGTTCAGGGGCTGTGATGCAACCTGGATTGACCATATCTAGACCCACAGCTGGATGAGACATAAGGGTGGACACTGTTGCGGCTGAGAGGTTTGGTGAGGTTGGGTGAGCAAACGCAGACCCTTTAAAGTAATACTGCGTGGTACCCATCGCATGGGTCCCAAATCTCCAGGTTCAAGGGCATCTTCCTACATCGAAAACATGCATGAGATACCCAGAAGATGGTACACCGTGTGATGGGGAAAGGTTTCTAAAACGCACCTCATTTCTCATCTGCTTGTGCCCGGGTTCGCCATTCCAGCCACTTTACTAGCAATCTCCCTCCTTGGAGCATCAGCACCTTTAACCTCCTGTTCCGTACAGGTTGCAATTTGTCCTGAGGATGAACGGGAAGACGTGGAACCAACGAGAGACTAGCTCTTGGTGTTGGGACAGGCACAGGTCACTCTATTTTCCCATCAGGAAGAAGAATTAACCACAGGATCAGCCTGCCCCCCGGAACCAGAACCGGGCCTGAAGCCATCCTGCGCTTTTGCGGCCAGCTCCCTAAAAAGCGAGTTGTAAAATGGAGGTTCAGGGCACTGCAATTCACAAACCTGCAGAGTTATAAATGATAACTCTCGTCCACAAATATATTGAGGGAAGGCAAAGAAGAGGATTTGAAATCAAGGCAGAATTGCAGGAAACAGATTTCAGGAGGTAGATTCGAATCGCCTTTAAATCACATGAAAAGCAGAAAATCGTTGACAATGATGCCCTTGGCCAAAAAGGGCGTATGCGTTTTTTCCTGAATATATTCAGGAAAAAACGCATACGCCCTTTTTGGCCAACCAAGCAACCTGGAAAGGCAAATCAGCGCTACAAACAAGTCTCGCTTCCCATCGGTCAAAAGGGCCATGCTGAAAAAAATGTCAAAACCAGAAATGCAGGACAGGCCATGGAGAAATGGGAGCCTTCCTATACTGATGGGCGGAATGTAAATTGCCAACAGCCACTCTGCAGAAGTGTACGGTGTGTCCTGAAACATCTAAAAAACACAGCTTAGAGAGCATAGGGCACTTCCACTCATGGGGGTATAAATTGGGAAAATGAAAAATCAGCAAGACACAAGCACCCCAAAGTTTAGGGCTGCTCTGTTGACAAGGACCTCCACTTCATTCCACCTTCAATATCCCAGGAAAGAGAAAAATGGATAAAGAAGTTGTGGTCCTTATGTACAATGGAATATCACTCAGCCATGAAATCAATGTCATAAGGCTAGTAGCAGCATGATGAGTGGATTTAGGTACGACGATTCTAAGTGAAATAAGTCACACAGAAAAGGACACTTCTCATAAGGTATCACTTATAGAGGGAATGTAAAAACCGTTACACTTGAACTGAATTACAAAACAGAACAGAGTCACACATGCAGAAAACACACTATGGCTGCTTAACGGGAAAGGTGAGGTGGGGTGATACATAAAACAAGGGTTTCAAATTAGCTCAGATACCGTTCCATAAACCCAATATGTAATAGAAAAGACCTACTCCTTGCTCAGAGAACTGGACTCAACACGCCCTATTCACCGCACAAGAATATATCTGACTAGTAATAATCTTAAAACCTATGTATTGATATCTCTCTGTTAGTGTGTCAAGTGGGTAAAAAGCGGCATAAACACAGCAGTGAAAAGCAGCTAAACCCCATTATAAAAATAAATTACTTTGAAAAACCCATGAAACAAAGACAGTGAAAGAGAGAGAAATTCTTACACAATGCGTTCAGGGGCTGTGATGCAACCTGGATTGACCATATCTAGACCCACAGCTGGATGAGACATAAGGGTGGACACTGTTGCGGCTGAGAGGTTTGGTGAGGTTGGGTGAGCAAACGCAGACCCTTTAAAGTAATACTGCGTGGTACCCATCGCATGGGTCCCAAATCTCCAGGTTCAAGGGCATCTTCCTACATCGAAAACATGCATGAGATACCCAGAAGATGGTACACCGTGTGATGGGGAAAGGTTTCTAAAACGCACCTCATTTCTCATCTGCTTGTGCCCGGGTTCGCCATTCCAGCCACTTTACTAGCAATCTCCCTCCTTGGAGCATCAGCACCTTTAACCTCCTGTTCCGTACAGGTTGCAATTTGTCCTGAGGATGAACGGGAAGACGTGGAACCAACGAGAGACTAGCTCTTGGTGTTGGGACAGGCACAGGTCACTCTATTTTCCCATCAGGAAGAAGAATTAACCACAGGATCAGCCTGCCCCCCGGAACCAGAACCGGGCCTGAAGCCATCCTGCGCTTTTGCGGCCAGCTCCCTAAAAAGCGAGTTGTAAAATGGAGGTTCAGGGCACTGCAATTCACAAACCTGCAGAGTTATAAATGATAACTCTCGTCCACAAATATATTGAGGGAAGGCAAAGAAGAGGATTTGAAATCAAGGCAGAATTGCAGGAAACAGATTTCAGGAGGTAGATTCGAATCGCTTTTAAATCACATGAAAAGCAGAAAATCGTTGACAATGATACCCTTGGCCAAAAAGGGCGTATGCGTTTTTTCCTGAATATATTCAGGAAAAAACGCATACGCCCTTTTTGGCCAACCAAGCAACCTGGAAAGGCAAATCAGCGCTACAAACAAGTCTCGCTTCCCATCGGTCAAAAGGGCCATGCTGAAAAAAATGTCAAAACCAGAAATGCAGGACAGGCCATGGAGAAATGGGAGCCTTCCTATACTGATGGGCGGGATGTAAATTGCCAACAGCCACTCTGCAGAAGTGTACGGTGTGTCCTGAAACATCTAAAAAACACAGCTTAGAGAGCATAGGGCACTTCCACTCATGGGGGTATAAATTGGGAAAATGAAAAATCAGCAAGACACAAGCACCCCAAAGTTTAGGGCTGCTCTGTTGAAAAGGACCTCCACTTCATTCCACCTTCAATATCCCACGAAAGAGAAAAATGGATAAAGAAGTTGTGGTCCTTATGTACAATGGAATATCACTCAGCCATGAAATCAATGTCATAAGGCTAGTAGCAGCATGATGAGTGGATTTAGGTACGACGATTCTAAGTGAAATAAATCACACAGAAAAGGACACTTCTCATAAGGTATCACTTATAGAGGGAATGTAAAAACCGTTACACTTGAACTGAATCAGAAAACAGAACAGAGTCACACATGCAGAAAACACACTATGGCTGCTTAACGGGAAAGGTGAGGTGGGGTGATACATAAAACAAGGGATTCAAATTAGCTCAGATACCGTTCCATAAACCCAATATGTAATAGACAAGACCTACTCCTTGCTCAGAGAACTGGACTCAACACGCCCTATTCACCACACAAGAATATATCTGACTAGTAATAATCTTAAAACCTATGTATTGATATCTCTCTGTTAGTGTGTCAAGTGGGTAAAAAGCGGCATAAACACAGCAGTGAAAAGCAGCTAAACCCCATTATAAAAATAAATTATTTTGAAAAACCCATGAAACAAAGACAGTGAAAGAGAGAGAAATTCTTACACAATGCGTTCAGGGGCTGTGATGCAACCTGGATTGACCATATCTAGACCCACAGCTGGATGAGACATAAGGGTGGACACTGTTGCGGCTGAGAGGTTTGGTGAGGTTGGGTGAGCAAACGCAGACCCTTTAAAGTAATACTGCGTGGTACCCATCGCATGGGTCCCAAATCTCCAGGTTCAAGGGCATCTTCCTACATCGAAAACATGCATGAGATACCCAGAAGATGGTACACCGTGTGATGGGGAAAGGTTTCTAAAACGCACCTCATTTCTCATCTGCTTGTGCCCGGGTTCGCCATTCCAGCCACTTTACTAGCAATCTCCCTCCTTGGAGCATCAGCACCTTTAACCTCCTGTTCCGTACAGGTTGCAATTTGTCCTGAGGATGAACGGGAAGACGTGGAACCAACGAGAGACTAGCTCTTGGTGTTGGGACAGGCACAGGTCACTCTATTTTCCCATCAGGAAGAAGAATTAACCACAGGATCAGCCTGCCCCCCGGAACCAGAACCGGGCCTGAAGCCATCCTGCGCTTTTGCGGCCAGCTCCCTAAAAAGCGAGTTGTAAAATGGAGGTTCAGGGCACTGCAATTCACAAACCTGCAGAGTTATAAATGATAACTCTCGTCCACAAATATATTGAGGGAAGGCAAAGAAGAGGATTTGAAATCAAGGCAGAATTGCAGGAAACAGATTTCAGGAGGTAGATTCGAATCGCTTTTAAATCACATGAAAAGCAGAAAATCGTTGACAATGATACCCTTGGCCAAAAAGGGCGTATGCGTTTTTTCCTGAATATATTCAGGAAAAAACGCATACGCCCTTTTTGGCCAACCAAGCAACCTGGAAAGGCAAATCAGCGCTACAAACAAGTCTCGCTTCCCATCGGTCAAAAGGGCCATGCTGAAAAAAATGTCAAAACCAGAAATGCAGGACAGGCCATGGAGAAATGGGAGCCTTCCTATACTGATGGGCGGGATGTAAATTGCCAACAGCCACTCTGCAGAAGTGTACGGTGTGTCCTGAAACATCTAAAAAACACAGCTTAGAGAGCATAGGGCACTTCCACTCATGGGGGTATAAATTGGGAAAATGAAAAATCAGCAAGACACAAGCACCCCAAAGTTTAGGGCTGCTCTGTTGAAAAGGACCTCCACTTCATTCCACCTTCAATATCCCAGGAAAGAGAAAAATGGATAAAGAAGTTGTGGTCCTTATGTACAATGGAATATCACTCAGCCATGAAATCAATGTCATAAGGCTAGTAGCAGCATGATGAGTGGATTTAGGTACGACGATTCTAAGTGAAATAAATCACACAGAAAAGGACACTTCTCATAAGGTATCACTTATAGAGGGAATGTAAAAACCGTTACACTTGAACTGAATCAGAAAACAGAACAGAGTCACACATGCAGAAAACACACTATGGCTGCTTAACGGGAAAGGTGAGGTGGGGTGATACATAAAACAAGGGATTCAAATTAGCTCAGATACCGTTCCATAAACCCAATATGTAATAGACAAGACCTACTCCTTGCTCAGAGAACTGGACTCAACACGCCCTATTCACCACACAAGAATATATCTGACTAGTAATAATCTTAAAACCTATGTATTGATATCTCTCTGTTAGTGTGTCAAGTGGGTAAAAAGCGGCATAAACACAGCAGTGAAAAGCAGCTAAACCCCATTATAAAAATAAATTATTTTGAAAAACCCATGAAACAAAGACAGTGAAAGAGAGAGAAATTCTTACACAATGCGTTCAGGGGCTGTGATGCAACCTGGATTGACCATATCTAGACCCACAGCTGGATGAGACATAAGGGTGGACACTGTTGCGGCTGAGAGGTTTGGTGAGGTTGGGTGAGCAAACGCAGACCCTTTAAAGTAATACTGCGTGGTACCCATCGCATGGGTCCCAAATCTCCAGGTTCAAGGGCATCTTCCTACATCGAAAACATGCATGAGATACCCAGAAGATGGTACACCGTGTGATGGGGAAAGGTTTCTAAAACGCACCTCATTTCTCATCTGCTTGTGCCCGGGTTCGCCATTCCAGCCACTTTACTAGCAATCTCCCTCCTTGGAGCATCAGCACCTTTAACCTCCTGTTCCGTACAGGTTGCAATTTGTACTGAGGATGAACGGGAAGACGTGGAACCAATGAAAGACTAGCTCTTGGTGTTGGGACAGGCACAGGTCACTCTATTTTCCCATCAGGAACAAGAATTAACCACAGGCTCAGCCTGCCCCCCGGAACCAGAACAGGGCCTGAAGCCATCCTGCGCTTTTGCGGCCAGCTCCCTAAAAAGCGAGTTGTAAAATGGAGGTTCAGGGCACTGCAATTCACAAACCTGCAGAGTTATAAATGATAACTCTCATCCACAAATATATTGAGGGAAGGCAAAGAAGAGGATTTGAAATCAAGGCAGAATTGCAGGGAACAGATTTCAGGAGGTAGATTCGAATCGCCTTTAAAGCACATGAAAAGCGGCAAAACGTTGACAATGATGCCCTTGGCCAAAAAGGGCGTATGCGTTTTTTCCTGAATATATTCAGGAAAAAACGCATACGCCCTTTTTGGCCAACCAAGCAACCTGGAAAGGCAAATCAGCGCTACAAAGATGTCTCGCTTCCCATCGGTCAAAAGGGCCATGCTGAAAAAAGTGTCAAAACCAGAAATGCAGGACAGGCCATGGAGAAATGGGAGCCTTGCTACACTGATGGGCGGGATGTAAATTGTCAACAGCCACTCTGGAGAAGTGTACGGTGAGTCCTGAAACGTCTAAAAAGCAAAGCTTAGAGAGCATAGGGCACTTCCACTCATGGGGGTATAAATTGGGAAAATGAAAAATCAGCAAGACACAAGCACCCCAAAGTTTAGGGCTGCTCTGTTGACAAGGACCTCCACTTCATTCCACCTTCAATATCCCAGGAAAGAGAAAAATGGATAAAGAAGTTGTGGTCCTTATGTACAATGGAATATCACTCAGCCGTGAAATCAATGTCATAAGGCTAGTAGCAGCATGATGAGTGGATTTAGGTACGACGACTCTAAGTGAAATAAGTCACACAGAAAAGGACACTTCTCATAAAGTATCACTGATAGAGGGAATGTAAAAACCGTTACACTTGAACTGAATTACAAAACAGAACAGAGTCACACATGCAGAAAACACACTATGGCTGCTTAACGGGAAAGGTGAGGTGGGGTGATACATAAAACAAGGGTTTCAAATTAGCTCAGATACCGTTCCATAAACCCAATATGTAATAGAAAAGACCTACTCCTTGCTCAGAGAACTGGACTCAACACGCCCTATTCACCGCACAAGAATATATCTGACTAGTAATAATCTTAAAACCTATGTATTGATATCTCTCTGTTAGTGTGTCAAGTGGGTAAAAAGCGGCATAAACACAGCAGTGAAAAGCAGCAAAACCCCATTATAAAAATAAATTACTTTGAAAAACCCATGAAACAAAGACAGTGAAAGAGAGAGAAATTCTTACACAATGCGTTCAGGGGCTGTGATGCAACCTGGATTGACCATATCTAGACCCACAGCTGGATGAGACATAAGGGTGGACACTGTTGCGGCTGAGAGGTTTGGTGAGGTTGGGTGAGCAAACGCAGACCCTTTAAAGTAATACTGCGTGGTACCCATCGCATGGGTCCCAAATCTCCAGGTTCAAGGGCATCTTCCTACATCGAAAACATGCATGTGATACCCAGAAGATGGTACACCGTGTGATGGGGAAAGGTTTCTAAAACGCACCTCATTTCTCATCTGCTTGTGCCCGGGTTCGCCATTCCAGCCACTTTACTAGCAATCTCCCTCCTTGGAGCATCAGCACCTTTAACCTCCTGTTCCGTACAGGTTGCAATTTGTCCTGAGGATGAACGGGAAGACGTGGAACCAACGAGAGACTAGCTCTTGGTGTTGGGACAGGCACAGGTCACTCTATTTTCCCATCAGGAAGAAGAATTAACCACAGGATCAGCCTGCCCCCCGGAACCAGAACCGGGCCTGAAGCCATCCTGCGCTTTTGCGGCCAGCTCCCTAAAAAGCGAGTTGTAAAATGGAGGTTCAGGGCACTGCAATTCACAAACCTGCAGAGTTATAAATGATAACTCTCGTCCACAAATATATTGAGGGAAGGCAAAGAAGAGGATTTGAAATCAAGGCAGAATTGCAGGAAACAGATTTCAGGAGGTAGATTCGAATCGCCTTTAAATCACATGAAAAGCAGAAAATCGTTGACAATGATGCCCTTGGCCAAAAAGGGCGTATGCGTTTTTTCCTGAATATATTCAGGAAAAAACGCATACGCCCTTTTTGGCCAACCAAGCAACCTGGAAAGGCAAATCAGCGCTACAAACAAGTCTCGCTTCCCATCGGTCAAAAGGGCCATGCTGAAAAAAATGTCAAAACCAGAAATGCAGGACAGGCCATGGAGAAATGGGAGCCTTCCTATACTGATGGGCGGAATGTAAATTGCCAACAGCCACTCTGCAGAAGTGTACGGTGTGTCCTGAAACATCTAAAAAACACAGCTTAGAGAGCATAGGGCACTTCCACTCATGGGGGTATAAATTGGGAAAATGAAAAATCAGCAAGACACAAGCACCCCAAAGTTTAGGGCTGCTCTGTTGACAAGGACCTCCACTTCATTCCACCTTCAATATCCCAGGAAAGAGAAAAATGGATAAAGAAGTTGTGGTCCTTATGTACAATGGAATATCACTCAGCCATGAAATCAATGTCATAAGGCTAGTAGCAGCATGATGAGTGGATTTAGGTACGACGATTCTAAGTGAAATAAGTCACACAGAAAAGGACACTTCTCATAAGGTATCACTTATAGAGGGAATGTAAAAACCGTTACACTTGAACTGAATTACAAAACAGAACAGAGTCACACATGCAGAAAACACACTATGGCTGCTTAACGGGAAAGGTGAGGTGGGGTGATACATAAAACAAGGGTTTCAAATTAGCTCAGATACCGTTCCATAAACCCAATATGTAATAGAAAAGACCTACTCCTTGCTCAGAGAACTGGACTCAACACGCCCTATTCACCGCACAAGAATATATCTGACTAGTAATAATCTTAAAACCTATGTATTGATATCTCTCTGTTAGTGTGTCAAGTGGGTAAAAAGCGGCATAAACACAGCAGTGAAAAGCAGCTAAACCCCATTATAAAAATAAATTACTTTGAAAAACCCATGAAACAAAGACAGTGAAAGAGAGAGAAATTCTTACACAATGCGTTCAGGGGCTGTGATGCAACCTGGATTGACCATATCTAGACCCACAGCTGGATGAGACATAAGGGTGGACACTGTTGCGGCTGAGAGGTTTGGTGAGGTTGGGTGAGCAAACGCAGACCCTTTAAAGTAATACTGCGTGGTACCCATCGCATGGGTCCCAAATCTCCAGGTTCAAGGGCATCTTCCTACATCGAAAACATGCATGAGATACCCAGAAGATGGTACACCGTGTGATGGGGAAAGGTTTCTAAAACGCACCTCATTTCTCATCTGCTTGTGCCCGGGTTCGCCATTCCAGCCACTTTACTAGCAATCTCCCTCCTTGGAGCATCAGCACCTTTAACCTCCTGTTCCGTACAGGTTGCAATTTGTCCTGAGGATGAACGGGAAGACGTGGAACCAACGAGAGACTAGCTCTTGGTGTTGGGACAGGCACAGGTCACTCTATTTTCCCATCAGGAAGAAGAATTAACCACAGGATCAGCCTGCCCCCCGGAACCAGAACCGGGCCTGAAGCCATCCTGCGCTTTTGCGGCCAGCTCCCTAAAAAGCGAGTTGTAAAATGGAGGTTCAGGGCACTGCAATTCACAAACCTGCAGAGTTATAAATGATAACTCTCGTCCACAAATATATTGAGGGAAGGCAAAGAAGAGGATTTGAAATCAAGGCAGAATTGCAGGAAACAGATTTCAGGAGGTAGATTCGAATCGCTTTTAAATCACATGAAAAGCAGAAAATCGTTGACAATGATACCCTTGGCCAAAAAGGGCGTATGCGTTTTTTCCTGAATATATTCAGGAAAAAACGCATACGCCCTTTTTGGCCAACCAAGCAACCTGGAAAGGCAAATCAGCGCTACAAACAAGTCTCGCTTCCCATCGGTCAAAAGGGCCATGCTGAAAAAAATGTCAAAACCAGAAATGCAGGACAGGCCATGGAGAAATGGGAGCCTTCCTATACTGATGGGCGGGATGTAAATTGCCAACAGCCACTCTGCAGAAGTGTACGGTGTGTCCTGAAACATCTAAAAAACACAGCTTAGAGAGCATAGGGCACTTCCACTCATGGGGGTATAAATTGGGAAAATGAAAAATCAGCAAGACACAAGCACCCCAAAGTTTAGGGCTGCTCTGTTGACAAGGACCTCCACTTCATTCCACCTTCAATATCCCACGAAAGAGAAAAATGGATAAAGAAGTTGTGGTCCTTATGTACAATGGAATATCACTCAGCCATGAAATCAATGTCATAAGGCTAGTAGCAGCATGATGAGTGGATTTAGGTACGACGATTCTAAGTGAAATAAATCACACAGAAAAGGACACTTCTCATAAGGTATCACTTATAGAGGGAATGTAAAAACCGTTACACTTGAACTGAATCAGAAAACAGAACAGAGTCACACATGCAGAAAACACACTATGGCTGCTTAACGGGAAAGGTGAGGTGGGGTGATACATAAAACAAGGGATTCAAATTAGCTCAGATACCGTTCCATAAACCCAATATGTAATAGACAAGACCTACTCCTTGCTCAGAGAACTGGACTCAACACGCCCTATTCACCACACAAGAATATATCTGACTAGTAATAATCTTAAAACCTATGTATTGATATCTCTCTGTTAGTGTGTCAAGTGGGTAAAAAGCGGCATAAACACAGCAGTGAAAAGCAGCTAAACCCCATTATAAAAATAAATTATTTTGAAAAACCCATGAAACAAAGACAGTGAAAGAGAGAGAAATTCTTACACAATGCGTTCAGGGGCTGTGATGCAACCTGGATTGACCATATCTAGACCCACAGCTGGATGAGACATAAGGGTGGACACTGTTGCGGCTGAGAGGTTTGGTGAGGTTGGGTGAGCAAACGCAGACCCTTTAAAGTAATACTGCGTGGTACCCATCGCATGGGTCCCAAATCTCCAGGTTCAAGGGCATCTTCCTACATCGAAAACATGCATGAGATACCCAGAAGATGGTACACCGTGTGATGGGGAAAGGTTTCTAAAACGCACCTCATTTCTCATCTGCTTGTGCCCGGGTTCGCCATTCCAGCCACTTTACTAGCAATCTCCCTCCTTGGAGCATCAGCACCTTTAACCTCCTGTTCCGTACAGGTTGCAATTTGTACTGAGGATGAACGGGAAGACGTGGAACCAATGAAAGACTAGCTCTTGGTGTTGGGACAGGCACAGGTCACTCTATTTTCCCATCAGGAAGAAGAATTAACCACAGGCTCAGCCTGCCCCCCGGAACCAGAACAGGGCCTGAAGCCATCCTGCGCTTTTGCGGCCAGCTCCCTAAAAAGCGAGTTGTAAAATGGAGGTTCAGGGCACTGCAATTCACAAACCTGCAGAGTTATAAATGATAACTCTCATCCACAAATATATTGAGGGAAGGCAAAGAAGAGGATTTGAAATCAAGGCAGAATTGCAGGGAACAGATTTCAGGAGGTAGATTCGAATCGCCTTTAAAGCACATGAAAAGCGGCAAAACGTTGACAATGATGCCCTTGGCCAAAAAGGGCGTATGCGTTTTTTCCTGAATATATTCAGGAAAAAACGCATACGCCCTTTTTGGCCAACCAAGCAACCTGGAAAGGCAAATCAGCGCTACAAAGATGTCTCGCTTCCCATCGGTCAAAAGGGCCATGCTGAAAAAAGTGTCAACACCAGAAATGCAGGACAGGCCATGGAGAAATGGGAGCCTTGCTACACTGATGGGCGGGATGTAAATTGTCAACAGCCACTCTGGAGAAGTGTACGGTGAGTCCTGAAACGTCTAAAAAGCAAAGCTTAGAGAGCATAGGGCACTTCCACTCATGGGGGTATAAATTGGGAAAATTAAAAATCAGCAAGACACAAGCACCCCAAAGTTTAGGGCTGCTCTGTTGACAAGGACCTCCACTTCATTCCACCTTCAATATCCCAGGAAAGAGAAAAATGGATAAAGAAGTTGTGGTCCTTATGTACAATGGAATATCACTCAGCCGTGAAATCAATGTCATAAGGCTAGTAGCAGCATGATGAGTGGATTTAGGTACGACGACTCTAAGTGAAATAAGTCACACAGAAAAGGACACTTCTCATAAAGTATCACTGATAGAGGGAATGTAAAAACCGTTACACTTGAACTGAATTACAAAACAGAACAGAGTCACACATGCAGAAAACACACTATGGCTGCTTAACGGGAAAGGTGAGGTGGGGTGATACATAAAACAAGGGTTTCAAATTAGCTCAGATACCGTTCCATAAACCCAATATGTAATAGAAAAGACCTACTCCTTGCTCAGAGAACTGGACTCAACACGCCCTATTCACCGCACAAGAATATATCTGACTAGTAATAATCTTAAAACCTATGTATTGATATCTCTCTGTTAGTGTGTCAAGTGGGTAAAAAGCGGCATAAACACAGCAGTGAAAAGCAGCAAAACCCCATTATAAAAATAAATTACTTTGAAAAACCCATGAAACAAAGACAGTGAAAGAGAGAGAAATTCTTACACAATGCGTTCAGGGGCTGTGATGCAACCTGGATTGACCATATCTAGACCCACAGCTGGATGAGACATAAGGGTGGACACTGTTGCGGCTGAGAGGTTTGGTGAGGTTGGGTGAGCAAACGCAGACCCTTTAAAGTAATACTGCGTGGTACCCATCGCATGGGTCCCAAATCTCCAGGTTCAAGGGCATCTTCCTACATCGAAAACATGCATGAGATACCCAGAAGATGGTACACCGTGTGATGGGGAAAGGTTTCTAAAACGCACCTCATTTCTCATCTGCTTGTGCCCGGGTTCGCCATTCCAGCCACTTTACTAGCAATCTCCCTCCTTGGAGCATCAGCACCTTTAACCTCCTGTTCCGTACAGGTTGCAATTTGTCCTGAGGATGAACGGGAAGACGTGGAACCAACGAGAGACTAGCTCTTGGTGTTGGGACAGGCACAGGTCACTCTATTTTCCCATCAGGAAGAAGAATTAACCACAGGATCAGCCTGCCCCCCGGAACCAGAACCGGGCCTGAAGCCATCCTGCGCTTTTGCGGCCAGCTCCCTAAAAAGCGAGTTGTAAAATGGAGGTTCAGGGCACTGCAATTCACAAACCTGCAGAGTTATAAATGATAACTCTCGTCCACAAATATATTGAGGGAAGGCAAAGAAGAGGATTTGAAATCAAGGCAGAATTGCAGGAAACAGATTTCAGGAGGTAGATTCGAATCGCCTTTAAATCACATGAAAAGCAGAAAATCGTTGACAATGATGCCCTTGGCCAAAAAGGGCGTATGCGTTTTTTCCTGAATATATTCAGGAAAAAACGCATACGCCCTTTTTGGCCAACCAAGCAACCTGGAAAGGCAAATCAGCGCTACAAACAAGTCTCGCTTCCCATCGGTCAAAAGGGCCATGCTGAAAAAAATGTCAAAACCAGAAATGCAGGACAGGCCATGGAGAAATGGGAGCCTTCCTATACTGATGGGCGGAATGTAAATTGCCAACAGCCACTCTGCAGAAGTGTACGGTGTGTCCTGAAACATCTAAAAAACACAGCTTAGAGAGCATAGGGCACTTCCACTCATGGGGGTATAAATTGGGAAAATGAAAAATCAGCAAGACACAAGCACCCCAAAGTTTAGGGCTGCTCTGTTGACAAGGACCTCCACTTCATTCCACCTTCAATATCCCAGGAAAGAGAAAAATGGATAAAGAAGTTGTGGTCCTTATGTACAATGGAATATCACTCAGCCATGAAATCAATGTCATAAGGCTAGTAGCAGCATGATGAGTGGATTTAGGTACGACGATTCTAAGTGAAATAAGTCACACAGAAAAAGGACACTTCTCATAAGGTATCACTTATAGAGGGAATGTAAAAACCGTTACACTTGAACTGAATTACAAAACAGAACAGAGTCACACATGCAGAAAACACACTATGGCTGCTTAACGGGAAAGGTGAGGTGGGGTGATACATAAAACAAGGGTTTCAAATTAGCTCAGATACCGTTCCATAAACCCAATATGTAATAGAAAAGACCTACTCCTTGCTCAGAGAACTGGACTCAACACGCCCTATTCACCGCACAAGAATATATCTGACTAGTAATAATCTTAAAACCTATGTATTGATATCTCTCTGTTAGTGTGTCAAGTGGGTAAAAAGCGGCATAAACACAGCAGTGAAAAGCAGCTAAACCCCATTATAAAAATAAATTATTTTGAAAAACCCATGAAACAAAGACAGTGAAAGAGAGAGAAATTCTTACACAATGCGTTCAGGGGCTGTGATGCAACCTGGATTGACCATATCTAGACCCACAGCTGGATGAGACATAAGGGTGGACACTGTTGCGGCTGAGAGGTTTGGTGAGGTTGGGTGAGCAAACGCAGACCCTTTAAAGTAATACTGCGTGGTACCCATCGCATGGGTCCCAAATCTCCAGGTTCAAGGGCATCTTCCTACATCGAAAACATGCATGAGATACCCAGAAGATGGTACACCGTGTGATGGGGAAAGGTTTCTAAAACGCACCTCATTTCTCATCTGCTTGTGCCCGGGTTCGCCATTCCAGCCACTTTACTAGCAATCTCCCTCCTTGGAGCATCAGCACCTTTAACCTCCTGTTCCGTACAGGTTGCAATTTGTACTGAGGATGAACGGGAAGACGTGGAACCAATGAAAGACTAGCTCTTGGTGTTGGGACAGGCACAGGTCACTCTATTTTCCCATCAGGAACAAGAATTAACCACAGGCTCAGCCTGCCCCCCGGACCCAGAACAGGGCCTGAAGCCATCCTGCGCTTTTGCGGCCAGCTCCCTAAAAAGCGAGTTGTAAAATGGAGGTTCAGGGCACTGCAATTCACAAACCTGCAGACTTATAAATGATAACTCTCATCCACAAATATATTGAGGGAAGGCAAAGAAGAGGATTTGAAATCAAGGCAGAATTGCAGGAAACAGATTTCAGGAGGTAGATTCGAATCGCCTTTAAAGCACATGAAAAGCGGCAAAACGTTGACAATGATGCCCTTGGCCAAAAAGGGCCTATGCGTTTTTTCCTGAATATATTCAGGAAAAAACGCATACGCCCTTTTTGGCCAACCAAGCAACCTGGAAAGGCAAATCAGCGCTACAAAGATGTCTCGCTTCCCATTGGTCAAAAGGGCCATGCTGAAAAAAGTGTCAACACCAGAAATGCAGGACAGGCCATGGAGAAATGGGAGCCTTGCTACACTGATGGGCGGGATGTAAATTGTCAACAGCCACTCTGGAGAAGTGTACGGTGAGTCCTGAAACGTCTAAAAAGCAAAGCTTAGAGACCATAGGGCACTTCCACTCATGGGGGTATAAATTGGGAAAATGAAAAATCAGCAAGACACAAGCACCCCAAAGTTTAGGGCTGCTCTGTTGACAAGGACCTCCACTTCATTCCACCTTCAATATCCCAGGAAAGAGAAAAATGGATAAAGAAGTTGTGGTCCTTATGTACAATGGAATATCACTCAGCCGTGAAATCAATGTCATAAGGCTAGTAGCAGCATGATGAGTGGATTTAGGTACGACGACTCTAAGTGAAATAAGTCACACAGAAAAGGACACTTCTCATAAGGTATCACTTATAGAGGGAATGTAAAAACCGTTACACTTGAACTGAATTACAAAACAGAACAGAGTCACACATGCAGAAAACACACTATGGATGCTTAACGGGAAAGGTGAGGTGGGGTGATACATAAAACAAGGGTTTCAAATTAGCTCAGATACCGTTCCATAAACCCAATATGTAATAGACAAGACCTACTCCTTGCTCAGAGAACTGGACTCAACACGCCCTATTCACCACACAAGAATATATCTGACTAGTAATAATCTTAAAACCTATGTATTGATATCTCTCTGTTAGTGTGTCAAGTGGGTAAAAAGCGGCATAAACACAGCAGTGAAAAGCAGCTAAACCCCATTATAAAAATAAATTACTTTGAAAAACCCATGAAACAAAGACAGTGAAAGAGAGCGAAATTCTTACACAATGCGTTCAGGGGCTGTGATGCCACCTGGATTGACCATATCTAGACCCACAGCTGGATGAGACCTAAGGGTGTACACTGTTGCGGCTGAGAGGTTTGGTGAGGTTGGGTGAGCAAACGCAGACCCTTTAAAGTAATACTGCCTGGTACCCATCGCATGGGTCCCAAATCTCCAGGTTCAAGGGCATCTTCCTACATTGAAAACATGCATGAGATACCCAGAAGATGGTACACCGTGTGATGGGGAAAGGTTTCTAAAACGCACCTCATTTCTCATCTGCTTGTGCCCGGGTTCGCCATTCCAGCCACTTTACTAGCAATCTCCCTCCTTGGAGCATCAGCACCTTTAACCTCCTGTTCCGTACAGGTTGCAATTTGTACTGAGGATGAACGGGAAGACGTGGAACCAATGAAAGACTAGCTCTTGGTGTTGGGACAGGCACAGGTCACTCTATTTTCCCATCAGGAAGAAGAATTAACCACAGGCTCAGCCTGCCCCCCGGACCCAGAACAGGGCCTGAAGCCATCCTGCGCTTTTGCGGCCAGCTCCCTAAAAAGCGAGTTGTAAAATGGAGGTTCAGGGCACTGCAATTCACAAACCTGCAGAGTTATAAATGATAACTCTCATCCACAAATATATTGAGGGAAGGCAAAGAAGAGGATTTGAAATCAAGGCAGAATTGCAGGGAACAGATTTCAGGAGGTAGATTCGAATCGCCTTTAAAGCACATGAAAAGCGGCAAAACGTTGACAATGATGCCCTTGGCCAAAAAGGGCGTATGCGTTTTTTCCTGAATATATTCAGGAAAAAACGCATACGCCCTTTTTGGCCAACCAAGCAACCTGGAAAGGCAAATCAGCGCTACAAAGATGTCTCGCTTCCCATCGGTCAAAAGGGCCATGCTGAAAAAAGTGTCAACACCAGAAATGCAGGACAGGCCATGGAGAAATGGGAGCCTTGCTACACTGATGGGCGGGATGTAAATTGTCAACAGCCACTCTGGAGAAGTGTACGGTGAGTCCTGAAACGTCTAAAAAGCAAAGCTTAGAGAGCATAGGGCACTTCCACTCATGGGGGTATAAATTGGGAAAATGAAAAATCAGCAAGACACAAGCACCCCAAAGTTTAGGGCTGCTCTGTTGACAAGGACCTCCACTTCATTCCAACTTCAATATCCCAGGAAAGAGAAAAATGGATAAAGAAGTTGTGGTCCTTATGTACAATGGAATATCACTCAGCCGTGAAATCAATGTCATAAGGCTAGTAGCAGCATGATGAGTGGATTTAGGTACGACGACTCTAAGTGAAATAAGTCACACAGAAAAGGACACTTCTCATAAAGTATCACTGATAGAGGGAATGTAAAAACCGTTACACTTGAACTGAATTACAAAACAGAACAGAGTCACACATGCAGAAAACACACTATGGCTGCTTAACGGGAAAGGTGAGGTGGGGTGATACATAAAACAAGGGTTTCAAATTAGCTCAGATACCGTTCCATAAACCCAATATGTAATAGACAAGACCTACTCCTTGCTCAGAGAACTGGACTCAACACGCCCTATTCACCGCACAAGAATATATCTGACTAGTAATAATCTTAAAACCTATGTATTGATATCTCTCTGTTAGTGTGTCAAGTGGGTAAAAAGCGGCATAAACACAGCAGTGAAAAGCAGCTAAACCCCATTATAAAAATAAATTACTTTGAAAACCCCATGAAACAAAGACAGTGAAAGAGAGAGAAATTCTTACACAATGCGTTCAGGGGCTGTGATGCAACCTGGATTGACCATATCTAGACCCACAGCTGGATGAGACATAAGGGTGGACACTGTTGCGGCTGAGAGGTTTGGTGAGGTTGGGTGAGCAAACGCAGACCCTTTAAAGTAATACTGCGTGGTACCCATCGCATGGGTCCCAAATCTCCAGGTTCAAGGGCATCTTCCTACATCGAAAACATGCATGAGATACCCAGAAGATGGTACACCGTGTGATGGGGAAAGGTTTCTAAAACGCACCTCATTTCTCATCTGCTTGTGCCCGGGTTCGCCATTCCAGCCACTTTACTAGCAATCTCCCTACTTGGAGCATCAGCACCTTTAACCTCCTGTTCCGTACAGGTTGCAATTTGTCCTGAGGATGAACGGGAAGACGTGGAACCAACGAGAGACTAGCTCTTGGTGTTGGGACAGGCACAGGTCACTCTATTTTCCCATCAGGAAGAAGAATTAACCACAGGATCAGCCTGCCCCCCGGAACCAGAACAGGGCCTGAAGCCATCCTGCGCTTTTGCGGCCAGCTCCCTAAAAAGCGAGTTGTAAAATGGAGGTTCAGGGCACTGCAATTCACAAACCTGCAGAGTTATAAATGATAACTCTCGTCCACAAATATATTGAGGGAAGGCAAAGAAGAGGATTTGAAATCAAGGCAGAATTGCAGGAAACAGATTTCAGGAGGTAGATTCGAATCGCCTTTAAATCACATGAAAAGCAGAAAATCGTTGACAATGATGCCCTTGGCCAAAAAGGGCGTATGCGTTTTTTCCTGAATATATTCAGGAAAAAACGCATACGCCCTTTTTGGCCAACCAAGCAACCTGGAAAGGCAAATCAGCGCTACAAACAAGTCTCGCTTCCCATCGGTCAAAAGGGCCATGCTGAAAAAAATGTCAAAACCAGAAATGCAGGACAGGCCATGGAGAAATGGGAGCCTTCCTATACTGATGGGCGGGATGTAAATTGCCAACAGCCACTCTGCAGAAGTGTACAGTGTGTCCTGAAACATCTAAAAAACACAGCTTAGAGAGCATAGGGCACTTCCACTCATGGGGGTATAAATTGGGAAAATTAAAAATCAGCAAGACACAAGCACCCCAAAGTTTAGGGCTGCTCTGTTGACAAGGACCTCCACTTCATTCCACCTTCAATATCCCAGGAAAGAGAAAAATAGATAAAGAAGTTGTGGTCCTTATGTACAATGGAATATCACTCAGCCATGAAATCAATGTCATAAGGCTAGTAGCAGCATGATGAGTGGATTTAGGTACGACGATTCTAAGTGAAATAAATCACACAGAAAAGGACACTTCTCATAAGGTATCACTTATAGAGGGAATGTAAAAACCGTTACACTTGAACTGAATCAGAAAACAGAACAGAGTCACACATGCAGAAAACACACTATGGCTGCTTAACGGGAAAGGTGAGGTGGGGTGATACATAAAACAAGGGATTCAAATTAGCTCAGATACCGTTCCATAAACCCAATATGTAATAGACAAGACCTACTCCTTGCTCAGAGAACTGGACTCAACACGCCCTATTCACCACACAAGAATATATCTGACTAGTAATAATCTTAAAACCTATGTATTGATATCTCTCTGTTAGTGTGTCAAGTGGGTAAAAAGCGGCATAAACACAGCAGTGAAAAGCAGCTAAACCCCATTATAAAAATAAATTATTTTGAAAAACCCATGAAACAAAGACAGTGAAAGAGAGAGAAATTCTTACACAATGCGTTCAGGGGCTGTGATGCAACCTGGATTGACCATATCTAGACCCACAGCTGGATGAGACATAAGGGTGGACACTGTTGCGGCTGAGAGGTTTGGTGAGGTTGGGTGAGCAAACGCAGACCCTTTAAAGTAATACTGCGTGGTACCCATCGCATGGGTCCCAAATCTCCAGGTTCAAGGGCATCTTCCTACATCGAAAACATGCATGAGATACCCAGAAGATGGTACACCGTGTGATGGGGAAAGGTTTCTAAAACGCACCTCATTTCTCATCTGCTTGTGCCCGGGTTCGCCATTCCAGCCACTTTACTAGCAATCTCCCTCCTTGGAGCATCAGCACCTTTAACCTCCTGTTCCGTACAGGTTGCAATTTGTACTGAGGATGAACGGGAAGACGTGGAACCAATGAAAGACTAGCTCTTGGTGTTGGGACAGGCACAGGTCACTCTATTTTCCCATCAGGAAGAAGAATTAACCACAGGCTCAGCCTGCCCCCCGGAACCAGAACAGGGCCTGAAGCCATCCTGCGCTTTTGCGGCCAGCTCCCTAAAAAGCGAGTTGTAAAATGGAGGTTCAGGGCACTGCAATTCACAAACCTGCAGAGTTATAAATGATAACTCTCATCCACAAATATATTGAGGGAAGGCAAAGAAGAGGATTTGAAATCAAGGCAGAATTGCAGGGAACAGATTTCAGGAGGTAGATTCGAATCGCCTTTAAAGCACATGAAAAGCGGCAAAACGTTGACAATGATGCCCTTGGCCAAAAAGGGCGTATGCGTTTTTTCCTGAATATATTCAGGAAAAAACGCATACGCCCTTTTTGGCCAACCAAGCAACCTGGAAAGGCAAATCAGCGCTACAAAGATGTCTCGCTTCCCATCGGTCAAAAGGGCCATGCTGAAAAAAGTGTCAACACCAGAAATGCAGGACAGGCCATGGAGAAATGGGAGCCTTGCTACACTGATGGGCGGGATGTAAATTGTCAACAGCCACTCTGGAGAAGTGTACGGTGAGTCCTGAAACGTCTAAAAAGCAAAGCTTAGAGAGCATAGGGCACTTCCACTCATGGGGGTATAAATTGGGAAAATTAAAAATCAGCAAGACACAAGCACCCCAAAGTTTAGGGCTGCTCTGTTGACAAGGACCTCCACTTCATTCCACCTTCAATATCCCAGGAAAGAGAAAAATGGATAAAGAAGTTGTGGTCCTTATGTACAATGGAATATCACTCAGCCGTGAAATCAATGTCATAAGGCTAGTAGCAGCATGATGAGTGGATTTAGGTACGACGACTCTAAGTGAAATAAGTCACACAGAAAAGGACACTTCTCATAAAGTATCACTGATAGAGGGAATGTAAAAACCGTTACACTTGAACTGAATTACAAAACAGAACAGAGTCACACATGCAGAAAACACACTATGGCTGCTTAACGGGAAAGGTGAGGTGGGGTGATACATAAAACAAGGGTTTCAAATTAGCTCAGATACCGTTCCATAAACCCAATATGTAATAGAAAAGACCTACTCCTTGCTCAGAGAACTGGACTCAACACGCCCTATTCACCGCACAAGAATATATCTGACTAGTAATAATCTTAAAACCTATGTATTGATATCTCTCTGTTAGTGTGTCAAGTGGGTAAAAAGCGGCATAAACACAGCAGTGAAAAGCAGCAAAACCCCATTATAAAAATAAATTACTTTGAAAAACCCATGAAACAAAGACAGTGAAAGAGAGAGAAATTCTTACACAATGCGTTCAGGGGCTGTGATGCAACCTGGATTGACCATATCTAGACCCACAGCTGGATGAGACATAAGGGTGGACACTGTTGCGGCTGAGAGGTTTGGTGAGGTTGGGTGAGCAAACGCAGACCCTTTAAAGTAATACTGCGTGGTACCCATCGCATGGGTCCCAAATCTCCAGGTTCAAGGGCATCTTCCTACATCGAAAACATGCATGAGATACCCAGAAGATGGTACACCGTGTGATGGGGAAAGGTTTCTAAAACGCACCTCATTTCTCATCTGCTTGTGCCCGGGTTCGCCATTCCAGCCACTTTACTAGCAATCTCCCTCCTTGGAGCATCAGCACCTTTAACCTCCTGTTCCGTACAGGTTGCAATTTGTCCTGAGGATGAACGGGAAGACGTGGAACCAACGAGAGACTAGCTCTTGGTGTTGGGACAGGCACAGGTCACTCTATTTTCCCATCAGGAAGAAGAATTAACCACAGGATCAGCCTGCCCCCCGGAACCAGAACCGGGCCTGAAGCCATCCTGCGCTTTTGCGGCCAGCTCCCTAAAAAGCGAGTTGTAAAATGGAGGTTCAGGGCACTGCAATTCACAAACCTGCAGAGTTATAAATGATAACTCTCGTCCACAAATATATTGAGGGAAGGCAAAGAAGAGGATTTGAAATCAAGGCAGAATTGCAGGAAACAGATTTCAGGAGGTAGATTCGAATCGCCTTTAAATCACATGAAAAGCAGAAAATCGTTGACAATGATGCCCTTGGCCAAAAAGGGCGTATGCGTTTTTTCCTGAATATATTCAGGAAAAAACGCATACGCCCTTTTTGGCCAACCAAGCAACCTGGAAAGGCAAATCAGCGCTACAAACAAGTCTCGCTTCCCATCGGTCAAAAGGGCCATGCTGAAAAAAATGTCAAAACCAGAAATGCAGGACAGGCCATGGAGAAATGGGAGCCTTCCTATACTGATGGGCGGAATGTAAATTGCCAACAGCCACTCTGCAGAAGTGTACGGTGTGTCCTGAAACATCTAAAAAACACAGCTTAGAGAGCATAGGGCACTTCCACTCATGGGGGTATAAATTGGGAAAATGAAAAATCAGCAAGACACAAGCACCCCAAAGTTTAGGGCTGCTCTGTTGACAAGGACCTCCACTTCATTCCACCTTCAATATCCCAGGAAAGAGAAAAATGGATAAAGAAGTTGTGGTCCTTATGTACAATGGAATATCACTCAGCCATGAAATCAATGTCATAAGGCTAGTAGCAGCATGATGAGTGGATTTAGGTACGACGATTCTAAGTGAAATAAGTCACACAGAAAAAGGACACTTCTCATAAGGTATCACTTATAGAGGGAATGTAAAAACCGTTACACTTGAACTGAATTACAAAACAGAACAGAGTCACACATGCAGAAAACACACTATGGCTGCTTAACGGGAAAGGTGAGGTGGGGTGATACATAAAACAAGGGTTTCAAATTAGCTCAGATACCGTTCCATAAACCCAATATGTAATAGAAAAGACCTACTCCTTGCTCAGAGAACTGGACTCAACACGCCCTATTCACCGCACAAGAATATATCTGACTAGTAATAATCTTAAAACCTATGTATTGATATCTCTCTGTTAGTGTGTCAAGTGGGTAAAAAGCGGCATAAACACAGCAGTGAAAAGCAGCTAAACCCCATTATAAAAATAAATTATTTTGAAAAACCCATGAAACAAAGACAGTGAAAGAGAGAGAAATTCTTACACAATGCGTTCAGGGGCTGTGATGCAACCTGGATTGACCATATCTAGACCCACAGCTGGATGAGACATAAGGGTGGACACTGTTGCGGCTGAGAGGTTTGGTGAGGTTGGGTGAGCAAACGCAGACCCTTTAAAGTAATACTGCGTGGTACCCATCGCATGGGTCCCAAATCTCCAGGTTCAAGGGCATCTTCCTACATCGAAAACATGCATGAGATACCCAGAAGATGGTACACCGTGTGATGGGGAAAGGTTTCTAAAACGCACCTCATTTCTCATCTGCTTGTGCCCGGGTTCGCCATTCCAGCCACTTTACTAGCAATCTCCCTCCTTGGAGCATCAGCACCTTTAACCTCCTGTTCCGTACAGGTTGCAATTTGTACTGAGGATGAACGGGAAGACGTGGAACCAATGAAAGACTAGCTCTTGGTGTTGGGACAGGCACAGGTCACTCTATTTTCCCATCAGGAAGAAGAATTAACCACAGGCTCAGCCTGCCCCCCGGAACCAGAACAGGGCCTGAAGCCATCCTGCGCTTTTGCGGCCAGCTCCCTAAAAAGCGAGTTGTAAAATGGAGGTTCAGGGCACTGCAATTCACAAACCTGCAGAGTTATAAATGATAACTCTCATCCACAAATATATTGAGGGAAGGCAAAGAAGAGGATTTGAAATCAAGGCAGAATTGCAGGGAACAGATTTCAGGAGGTAGATTCGAATCGCCTTTAAAGCACATGAAAAGCGGCAAAACGTTGACAATGATGCCCTTGGCCAAAAAGGGCGTATGCGTTTTTTCCTGAATATATTCAGGAAAAAACGCATACGCCCTTTTTGGCCAACCAAGCAACCTGGAAAGGCAAATCAGCGCTACAAAGATGTCTCGCTTCCCATCGGTCAAAAGGGCCATGCTGAAAAAAGTGTCAACACCAGAAATGCAGGACAGGCCATGGAGAAATGGGAGCCTTGCTACACTGATGGGCGGGATGTAAATTGTCAACAGCCACTCTGGAGAAGTGTACGGTGAGTCCTGAAACGTCTAAAAAGCAAAGCTTAGAGAGCATAGGGCACTTCCACTCATGGGGGTATAAATTGGGAAAATGAAAAATCAGCAAGACACAAGCACCCCAAAGTTTAGGGCTGCTCTGTTGACAAGGACCTCCACTTCATTCCACCTTCAATATCCCAGGAAAGAGAAAAATGGATAAAGAAGTTGTGGTCCTTATGTACAATGGAATATCACTCAGCCGTGAAATCAATGTCATAAGGCTAGTAGCAGCATGATGAGTGGATTTAGGTACGACGACTCTAAGTGAAATAAGTCACACAGAAAAGGACACTTCTCATAAAGTATCACTGATAGAGGGAATGTAAAAACCGTTACACTTGAACTGAATTACAAAACAGAACAGAGTCACACATGCAGAAAACACACTATGGCTGCTTAACGGGAAAGGTGAGGTGGGGTGATACATAAAACAAGGGTTTCAAATTAGCTCAGATACCGTTCCATAAACCCAATATGTAATAGAAAAGACCTACTCCTTGCTCAGAGAACTGGACTCAACACGCCCTATTCACCGCACAAGAATATATCTGACTAGTAATAATCTTAAAACCTATGTATTGATATCTCTCTGTTAGTGTGTCAAGTGGGTAAAAAGCGGCATAAACACAGCAGTGAAAAGCAGCAAAACCCCATTATAAAAATAAATTACTTTGAAAAACCCATGAAACAAAGACAGTGAAAGAGAGAGAAATTCTTACACAATGCGTTCAGGGGCTGTGATGCAACCTGGATTGACCATATCTAGACCCACAGCTGGATGAGACATAAGGGTGGACACTGTTGCGGCTGAGAGGTTTGGTGAGGTTGGGTGAGCAAACGCAGACCCTTTAAAGTAATACTGCGTGGTACCCATCGCATGGGTCCCAAATCTCCAGGTTCAAGGGCATCTTCCTACATCGAAAACATGCATGAGATACCCAGAAGATGGTACACCGTGTGATGGGGAAAGGTTTCTAAAACGCACCTCATTTCTCATCTGCTTGTGCCCGGGTTCGCCATTCCAGCCACTTTACTAGCAATCTCCCTCCTTGGAGCATCAGCACCTTTAACCTCCTGTTCCGTACAGGTTGCAATTTGTCCTGAGGATGAACGGGAAGACGTGGAACCAACGAGAGACTAGCTCTTGGTGTTGGGACAGGCACAGGTCACTCTATTTTCCCATCAGGAAGAAGAATTAACCACAGGATCAGCCTGCCCCCCGGAACCAGAACCGGGCCTGAAGCCATCCTGCGCTTTTGCGGCCAGCTCCCTAAAAAGCGAGTTGTAAAATGGAGGTTCAGGGCACTGCAATTCACAAACCTGCAGAGTTATAAATGATAACTCTCGTCCACAAATATATTGAGGGAAGGCAAAGAAGAGGATTTGAAATCAAGGCAGAATTGCAGGAAACAGATTTCAGGAGGTAGATTCGAATCGCCTTTAAATCACATGAAAAGCAGAAAATCGTTGACAATGATGCCCTTGGCCAAAAAGGGCGTATGCGTTTTTTCCTGAATATATTCAGGAAAAAACGCATACGCCCTTTTTGGCCAACCAAGCAACCTGGAAAGGCAAATCAGCGCTACAAACAAGTCTCGCTTCCCATCGGTCAAAAGGGCCATGCTGAAAAAAATGTCAAAACCAGAAATGCAGGACAGGCCATGGAGAAATGGGAGCCTTCCTATACTGATGGGCGGAATGTAAATTGCCAACAGCCACTCTGCAGAAGTGTACGGTGTGTCCTGAAACATCTAAAAAACACAGCTTAGAGAGCATAGGGCACTTCCACTCATGGGGGTATAAATTGGGAAAATGAAAAATCAGCAAGACACAAGCACCCCAAAGTTTAGGGCTGCTCTGTTGACAAGGACCTCCACTTCATTCCACCTTCAATATCCCAGGAAAGAGAAAAATGGATAAAGAAGTTGTGGTCCTTATGTACAATGGAATATCACTCAGCCATGAAATCAATGTCATAAGGCTAGTAGCAGCATGATGAGTGGATTTAGGTACGACGATTCTAAGTGAAATAAGTCACACAGAAAAAGGACACTTCTCATAAGGTATCACTTATAGAGGGAATGTAAAAACCGTTACACTTGAACTGAATTACAAAACAGAACAGAGTCACACATGCAGAAAACACACTATGGCTGCTTAACGGGAAAGGTGAGGTGGGGTGATACATAAAACAAGGGTTTCAAATTAGCTCAGATACCGTTCCATAAACCCAATATGTAATAGAAAAGACCTACTCCTTGCTCAGAGAACTGGACTCAACACGCCCTATTCACCGCACAAGAATATATCTGACTAGTAATAATCTTAAAACCTATGTATTGATATCTCTCTGTTAGTGTGTCAAGTGGGTAAAAAGCGGCATAAACACAGCAGTGAAAAGCAGCTAAACCCCATTATAAAAATAAATTATTTTGAAAAACCCATGAAACAAAGACAGTGAAAGAGAGAGAAATTCTTACACAATGCGTTCAGGGGCTGTGATGCAACCTGGATTGACCATATCTAGACCCACAGCTGGATGAGACATAAGGGTGGACACTGTTGCGGCTGAGAGGTTTGGTGAGGTTGGGTGAGCAAACGCAGACCCTTTAAAGTAATACTGCGTGGTACCCATCGCATGGGTCCCAAATCTCCAGGTTCAAGGGCATCTTCCTACATCGAAAACATGCATGAGATACCCAGAAGATGGTACACCGTGTGATGGGGAAAGGTTTCTAAAACGCACCTCATTTCTCATCTGCTTGTGCCCGGGTTCGCCATTCCAGCCACTTTACTAGCAATCTCCCTCCTTGGAGCATCAGCACCTTTAACCTCCTGTTCCGTACAGGTTGCAATTTGTACTGAGGATGAACGGGAAGACGTGGAACCAATGAAAGACTAGCTCTTGGTGTTGGGACAGGCACAGGTCACTCTATTTTCCCATCAGGAACAAGAATTAACCACAGGCTCAGCCTGCCCCCCGGACCCAGAACAGGGCCTGAAGCCATCCTGCGCTTTTGCGGCCAGCTCCCTAAAAAGCGAGTTGTAAAATGGAGGTTCAGGGCACTGCAATTCACAAACCTGCAGACTTATAAATGATAACTCTCATCCACAAATATATTGAGGGAAGGCAAAGAAGAGGATTTGAAATCAAGGCAGAATTGCAGGAAACAGATTTCAGGAGGTAGATTCGAATCGCCTTTAAAGCACATGAAAAGCGGCAAAACGTTGACAATGATGCCCTTGGCCAAAAAGGGCCTATGCGTTTTTTCCTGAATATATTCAGGAAAAAACGCATACGCCCTTTTTGGCCAACCAAGCAACCTGGAAAGGCAAATCAGCGCTACAAAGATGTCTCGCTTCCCATTGGTCAAAAGGGCCATGCTGAAAAAAGTGTCAACACCAGAAATGCAGGACAGGCCATGGAGAAATGGGAGCCTTGCTACACTGATGGGCGGGATGTAAATTGTCAACAGCCACTCTGGAGAAGTGTACGGTGAGTCCTGAAACGTCTAAAAAGCAAAGCTTAGAGACCATAGGGCACTTCCACTCATGGGGGTATAAATTGGGAAAATGAAAAATCAGCAAGACACAAGCACCCCAAAGTTTAGGGCTGCTCTGTTGACAAGGACCTCCACTTCATTCCACCTTCAATATCCCAGGAAAGAGAAAAATGGATAAAGAAGTTGTGGTCCTTATGTACAATGGAATATCACTCAGCCGTGAAATCAATGTCATAAGGCTAGTAGCAGCATGATGAGTGGATTTAGGTACGACGACTCTAAGTGAAATAAGTCACACAGAAAAGGACACTTCTCATAAGGTATCACTTATAGAGGGAATGTAAAAACCGTTACACTTGAACTGAATTACAAAACAGAACAGAGTCACACATGCAGAAAACACACTATGGATGCTTAACGGGAAAGGTGAGGTGGGGTGATACATAAAACAAGGGTTTCAAATTAGCTCAGATACCGTTCCATAAACCCAATATGTAATAGACAAGACCTACTCCTTGCTCAGAGAACTGGACTCAACACGCCCTATTCACCACACAAGAATATATCTGACTAGTAATAATCTTAAAACCTATGTATTGATATCTCTCTGTTAGTGTGTCAAGTGGGTAAAAAGCGGCATAAACACAGCAGTGAAAAGCAGCTAAACCCCATTATAAAAATAAATTACTTTGAAAAACCCATGAAACAAAGACAGTAAAAGAGAGCGAAATTCTTACACAATGCGTTCAGGGGCTGTGATGCCACCTGGATTGACCATATCTAGACCCACAGCTGGATGAGACCTAAGGGTGTACACTGTTGCGGCTGAGAGGTTTGGTGAGGTTGGGTGAGCAAACGCAGACCCTTTAAAGTAATACTGCCTTGTACCCATCGCATGGGTCCCAAATCTCCAGGTTCAAGGGCATCTTCCTACATTGAAAACATGCATGAGATACCCAGAAGATGGTACACCGTGTGATGGGGAAAGGTTTCTAAAACGCACCTCATTTCTCATCTGCTTGTGCCCGGGTTCGCCATTCCAGCCACTTTACTAGCAATCTCCCTCCTTGGAGCATCAGCACCTTTAACCTCCTGTTCCGTACAGGTTGCAATTTGTACTGAGGATGAACGGGAAGACGTGGAACCAATGAAAGACTAGCTCTTGGTGTTGGGACAGGCACAGGTCACTCTATTTTCCCATCAGGAAGAAGAATTAACCACAGGCTCAGCCTGCCCCCCGGACCCAGAACAGGGCCTGAAGCCATCCTGCGCTTTTGCGGCCAGCTCCCTAAAAAGCGAGTTGTAAAATGGAGGTTCAGGGCACTGCAATTCACAAACCTGCAGAGTTATAAATGATAACTCTCATCCACAAATATATTGAGGGAAGGCAAAGAAGAGGATTTGAAATCAAGGCAGAATTGCAGGGAACAGATTTCAGGAGGTAGATTCGAATCGCCTTTAAAGCACATGAAAAGCGGCAAAACGTTGACAATGATGCCCTTGGCCAAAAAGGGCGTATGCGTTTTTTCCTGAATATATTCAGGAAAAAACGCATACGCCCTTTTTGGCCAACCAAGCAACCTGGAAAGGCAAATCAGCGCTACAAAGATGTCTCGCTTCCCATCGGTCAAAAGGGCCATGCTGAAAAAAGTGTCAACACCAGAAATGCAGGACAGGCCATGGAGAAATGGGAGCCTTGCTACACTGATGGGCGGGATGTAAATTGTCAACAGCCACTCTGGAGAAGTGTACGGTGAGTCCTGAAACGTCTAAAAAGCAAAGCTTAGAGAGCATAGGGCACTTCCACTCATGGGGGTATAAATTGGGAAAATGAAAAATCAGCAAGACACAAGCACCCCAAAGTTTAGGGCTGCTCTGTTGACAAGGACCTCCACTTCATTCCAACTTCAATATCCCAGGAAAGAGAAAAATGGATAAAGAAGTTGTGGTCCTTATGTACAATGGAATATCACTCAGCCGTGAAATCAATGTCATAAGGCTAGTAGCAGCATGATGAGTGGATTTAGGTACGACGACTCTAAGTGAAATAAGTCACACAGAAAAGGACACTTCTCATAAAGTATCACTGATAGAGGGAATGTAAAAACCGTTACACTTGAACTGAATTACAAAACAGAACAGAGTCACACATGCAGAAAACACACTATGGCTGCTTAACGGGAAAGGTGAGGTGGGGTGATACATAAAACAAGGGTTTCAAATTAGCTCAGATACCGTTCCATAAACCCAATATGTAATAGACAAGACCTACTCCTTGCTCAGAGAACTGGACTCAACACGCCCTATTCACCGCACAAGAATATATCTGACTAGTAATAATCTTAAAACCTATGTATTGATATCTCTCTGTTAGTGTGTCAAGTGGGTAAAAAGCGGCATAAACACAGCAGTGAAAAGCAGCTAAACCCCATTATAAAAATAAATTACTTTGAAAACCCCATGAAACAAAGACAGTGAAAGAGAGAGAAATTCTTACACAATGCGTTCAGGGGCTGTGATGCAACCTGGATTGACCATATCTAGACCCACAGCTGGATGAGACATAAGGGTGGACACTGTTGCGGCTGAGAGGTTTGGTGAGGTTGGGTGAGCAAACGCAGACCCTTTAAAGTAATACTGCGTGGTACCCATCGCATGGGTCCCAAATCTCCAGGTTCAAGGGCATCTTCCTACATCGAAAACATGCATGAGATACCCAGAAGATGGTACACCGTGTGATGGGGAAAGGTTTCTAAAACGCACCTCATTTCTCATCTGCTTGTGCCCGGGTTCGCCATTCCAGCCACTTTACTAGCAATCTCCCTACTTGGAGCATCAGCACCTTTAACCTCCTGTTCCGTACAGGTTGCAATTTGTCCTGAGGATGAACGGGAAGACGTGGAACCAACGAGAGACTAGCTCTTGGTGTTGGGACAGGCACAGGTCACTCTATTTTCCCATCAGGAAGAAGAATTAACCACAGGATCAGCCTGCCCCCCGGAACCAGAACAGGGCCTGAAGCCATCCTGCGCTTTTGCGGCCAGCTCCCTAAAAAGCGAGTTGTAAAATGGAGGTTCAGGGCACTGCAATTCACAAACCTGCAGAGTTATAAATGATAACTCTCGTCCACAAATATATTGAGGGAAGGCAAAGAAGAGGATTTGAAATCAAGGCAGAATTGCAGGAAACAGATTTCAGGAGGTAGATTCGAATCGCCTTTAAATCACATGAAAAGCAGAAAATCGTTGACAATGATGCCCTTGGCCAAAAAGGGCGTATGCGTTTTTTCCTGAATATATTCAGGAAAAAACGCATACGCCCTTTTTGGCCAACCAAGCAACCTGGAAAGGCAAATCAGCGCTACAAACAAGTCTCGCTTCCCATCGGTCAAAAGGGCCATGCTGAAAAAAATGTCAAAACCAGAAATGCAGGACAGGCCATGGAGAAATGGGAGCCTTCCTATACTGATGGGCGGGATGTAAATTGCCAACAGCCACTCTGCAGAAGTGTACAGTGTGTCCTGAAACATCTAAAAAACACAGCTTAGAGAGCATAGGGCACTTCCACTCATGGGGGTATAAATTGGGAAAATTAAAAATCAGCAAGACACAAGCACCCCAAAGTTTAGGGCTGCTCTGTTGACAAGGACCTCCACTTCATTCCACCTTCAATATCCCAGGAAAGAGAAAAATGGATAAAGAAGTTGTGGTCCTTATGTACAATGGAATATCACTCAGCCATGAAATCAATGTCATAAGGCTAGTAGCAGCATGATGAGTGGATTTAGGTACGACGACTCTAAGTGAAATAAGTCACACAGAAAAGGACACTTCTCATAAGGTATCACTTATAGAGGGAATGTAAAAACCGTTACACTTGAACTGAATTACAAAACAGAACAGAGTCACACATGCAGAAAACACACTATGGCTGCTTAACGGGAAAGGTGAGGTGGGGTGATACATAAAACAAGGGTTTCAAATTAGCTCAGATACCGTTCCATAAACCCAATATGTAATAGACAAGACCTACTCCTTGCTCAGAGAACTGGACTCAACACGCCCTATTCACCGCACAAGAATATATCTGACTAGTAATAATCTTAAAACCTATGTATTGATATCTCTCTGTTAGTGTGTCAAGTGGGTAAAAAGCGGCATAAACACAGCAGTGAAAAGCAGCTAAACCCCATTATAAAAATAAATTATTTTGAAGAACCCATGAAACAAAGACAGTGAAAGAGAGAGAAATTCTTACACAATGCGTTCAGGGGCTGTGATGCAACCTGGATTGACCATATCTAGACCCACAGCTGGATGAGACATAAGGGTGGACACTGTTGCGGCTGAGAGGTTTGGTGAGGTTGGGTGAGCAAACGCAGACCCTTTAAAGTAATACTGCGTGGTACCCATCGCATGGGTCCCAAATCTCCAGGTTCAAGGGCATCTTCCTACATCGAAAACATGCATGAGATACCCAGAAGATGGTACACCGTGTGATGGGGAAAGGTTTCTAAAACGCACCTCATTTCTCATCTGCTTGTGCCCGGGTTCGCCATTCCAGCCACTTTACTAGCAATCTCCCTCCTTGGAGCATCAGCACCTTTAACCTCCTGTTCCGTACAGGTTGCAATTTGTACTGAGGATGAACGGGAAGACGTGGAACCAATGAAAGACTAGCTCTTGGTGTTGGGACAGGCACAGGTCACTCTATTTTCCCATCAGGAACAAGAATTAACCACAGGCTCAGCCTGCCCCCCGGACCCAGAACAGGGCCTGAAGCCATCCTGCGCTTTTGCGGCCAGCTCCCTAAAAAGCGAGTTGTAAAATGGAGGTTCAGGGCACTGCAATTCACAAACCTGCAGACTTATAAATGATAACTCTCATCCACAAATATATTGAGGGAAGGCAAAGAAGAGGATTTGAAATCAAGGCAGAATTGCAGGAAACAGATTTCAGGAGGTAGATTCGAATCGCCTTTAAAGCACATGAAAAGCGGCAAAACGTTGACAATGATGCCCTTGGCCAAAAAGGGCCTATGCGTTTTTTCCTGAATATATTCAGGAAAAAACGCATACGCCCTTTTTGGCCAACCAAGCAACCTGGAAAGGCAAATCAGCGCTACAAAGATGTCTCGCTTCCCATCGGTCAAAAGGGCCATGCTGAAAAAAGTGTCAACACCAGAAATGCAGGACAGGCCATGGAGAAATGGGAGCCTTGCTACACTGATGGGCGGGATGTAAATTGTCAACAGCCACTCTGGAGAAGTGTACGGTGAGTCCTGAAACGTCTAAAAAGCAAAGCTTAGAGAGCATAGGGCACTTCCACTCATGGGGGTATAAATTGGGAAAATGAAAAATCAGCAAGACACAAGCACCCCAAAGTTTAGGGCTGCTCTGTTGACAAGGACCTCCACTTCATTCCACCTTCAATATCCCAGGAAAGAGAAAAATGGATAAAGAAGTTGTGGTCCTTATGTACAATGGAATATCACTCAGCCGTGAAATCAATGTCATAAGGCTAGTAGCAGCATGATGAGTGGATTTAGGTACGACGACTCTAAGTGAAATAAGTCACACAGAAAAGGACACTTCTCATAAGGTATCACTTATAGAGGGAATGTAAAAACCGTTACACTTGAACTGAATTACAAAACAGAACAGAGTCACACATGCAGAAAACACACTATGGCTGCTTAACGGGAAAGGTGAGGTGGGGTGATACATAAAACAAGGGTTTCAAATTAGCTCAGATACCGTTCCATAAACCCAATATGTAATAGACAAGACCTACTCCTTGCTCAGAGAACTGGACTCAACACGCCCTATTCACCACACAAGAATATATCTGACTAGTAATAATCTTAAAACCTATGTATTGATATCTCTCTGTTAGTGTGTCAAGTGGGTAAAAAGCGGCATAAACACAGCAGTGAAAAGCAGCTAAACCCCATTATAAAAATAAATTACTTTGAAAAACCCATGAAACAAAGACAGTGAAAGAGAGCGAAATTCTTACACAATGCGTTCAGGGGCTGTGATGCCACCTGGATTGACCATATCTAGACCCACAGCTGGATGAGACCTAAGGGTGGACACTGTTGCGGCTGAGAGGTTTGGTGAGGTTGGGTGAGCAAACGCAGACCCTTTAAAGTAATACTGCGTGGTACCCATCGCATGGGTCCCAGATCTCCAGGTTCAAGGGCATCTTCCTACATTGAAAACATGCATGAGATACCCAGAAGATGGTACACCGTGTGATGGGGAAAGGTTTCTAAAACGCACCTCATTTCTCATCTGCTTGTGCCCGGGTTCGCCATTCCAGCCACTTTACTAGCAATCTCCCTCCTTGGAGCATCAGCACCTTTAACCTCCTGTTCCGTACAGGTTGCAATTTGTACTGAGGATGAACGGGAAGACGTGGAACCAATGAAAGACTAGCTCTTGGTGTTGGGACAGGCACAGGTCACTCTATTTTCCCATCAGGAAGAAGAATTAACCACAGGCTCAGCCTGCCCCCCGGAACCAGAACAGGGCCTGAAGCCATCCTGCGCTTTTGCGGCCAGCTCCCTAAAAAGCGAGTTGTAAAATGGAGGTTCAGGGCACTGCAATTCACAAACCTGCAGAGTTATAAATGATAACTCTCATCCACAAATATATTGAGGGAAGGCAAAGAAGAGGATTTGAAATCAAGGCAGAATTGCAGGAAACAGATTTCAGGAGGTAGATTCGAATCGCCTTTAAAGCACATGAAAAGCGGCAAAACGTTGACAATGATGCCCTTGGCCAAAAAGGGCGTATGCGTTTTTTCCTGAATATATTCAGGAAAAAACGCATACGCCCTTTTTGGCCAACCAAGCAACCTGGAAAGGCAAATCAGCGCTACAAAGATGTCTCTCTTCCCATCGGTCAAAAGGGCCATGCTGAAAAAAGTGTCAACACCAGAAATGCAGGACAGGCCATGGAGAAATGGGAGCCTGGCTACACTGATGGGCGGGATGTAAATTGTCAACAGCCACTCTGGAGAAGTGTACGGTGAGTCCTGAAACGTCTAAAAAGCAAAGCTTAGAGAGCATAGGGCACTTCCACTCATGGGGGTATAAATTGGGAAAATTAAAAATCAGCAAGACACAAGCACCCCAAAGTTTAGGGCTGCTCTGTTGACAAGGACCTCCACTTCATTCCACCTTCAATATCCCAGGAAAGAGAAAAATGGATAAAGAAGTTGTGGTCCTTATGTACAATGGAATATCACTCAGCCGTGAAATCAATGTCATAAGGCTAGTAGCAGCATGATGAGTGGATTTAGGTACGACGACTCTAAGTGAAATAAGTCACACAGAAAAGGACACTTCTCATAAGGTATCACTTATAGAGGGAATGTAAAAACCGTTACACTTGAACTGAATTACAAAACAGAACAGAGTCACACATGCAGAAAACACACTATGGCTGCTTAACGGGAAAGGTGAGGTGGGGTGATACATAAAACAAGGGTTTCAAATTAGCTCAGATACCGTTCCATAAACCCAATATGTAATAGACAAGACCTACTCCTTGCTCAGAGAACTGGACTCAACACGCCCTATTCACCGCACAAGAATATATCTGACTAGTAATAATCTTAAAACCTATGTATTGATATCTCTCTGTTAGTGTGTCAAGTGGGTAAAAAGCGGCATAAACACAGCAGTGAAAAGCAGCTAAAACCCATTATAAAAATAAATTACTTTGAAAAACCCATGAAACAAAGACAGTGAAAGAGATAGAAATTCTTACACAATGCGTTCACGGGCTGTGATGCAACCTGGATTGACCATATCTAGACCCACAGCTGGATGAGACATAAGGGTGGACACTCTTGGGGCTGAGAGGTTTGGTGAGGTTGGGTGAGCAAACGCAGACCCTTTAAAGTAATACTGCATGGTGCCCATCGCATGGGTCCCAAATCTCCAGGTTCAAGGGCATCTTCCTACATCGAAAACATGCATGAGAAACCCAGAAGATGGTACACTGTGTGATGTGGAAAGGTTTCTAAAACGCACCTCATTTCTCATCTCCTTGTGCCCGGGTTCGCTATTCCAGCCGCTTTACTAGCAATGTCCCTACTTGGAGCATCAGCACCTTTAACCTCCTGTTCCGTACAGGTTGCAATTTGTCCTGAGGATGAACGGGAAGACGTGGAACCAATGGGAGACTAGCTCTTGGTGTTGGGACAGGCACAGGTCACTCTATTTTCCCATCAGGAAGAAGAATTAACCACAGGCTCAGCCTGCCCCCCGGAACAAGAACAGGGCCTGAAGCCATCCTGCGCTTTTGCGGCCAGGTCCCTAAAAAGCGAGTTGTAAAATGGAGGTTCAGGGCACTGCAATTCACCAACCTGCAGAGTTATAAATGATAACTCTCATCCACAAATATATTGAGGGAAGGCAAAGAAGAGGATTTGAAATCAAGGCAGAATTGCAGGAAACAGATTTCAGGAGGTAGATTCGAATCGCCTTTAAAGCACATGAAAAGCGGCAAAACGTTGACAATGATGCCCTTGGCCAAAAAGGGCGTATGCGTTTTTTCCTGAATATATTCAGGAAAAAACGCATACGCCCTTTTTGGCCAACCAAGCAACCTGGAAAGGCAAATCAGCGCTACAAAGATGTCTCGCTTCCCATTGGTTAAAAAGGCCATGCTGAATAAAGTGTCAAAACCAGAAATGCAGGACAGGCCATGGAGAAATGGGAGCCTTGCTACACTGATGGGCGGGATGTAAATTGCCAACAGCCACTCTGGAGAAGCGTACGGTGAGTCCTGAAACATCTAAAAAACAAAGCTTAGAGAGCATAGGGCACTTCCACTCATGGGGTTATAAATTGGGAAAATTAAAAATCAGCAAGACACAAGCACCCCAAAGTTTAGGGCTGCTCTGTTGACAAGGACCTCCACTTCATTCCACCTTCAATATCCCAGGAAAGAGAAAAATGGATAAAGAAGTTGTGGTCCTTATGTACAATGGAATATCACTCAGCCGTGAAATCAATGTCATAAGGCTAGTAGCAGCATGATGAGTGGATTTAGGTATGACGACTCTAAGTGAAATAAGTCACACAGAAAAGGACACTTCTCATAAGGTATCACTTATAGAGGGAATGTAAAAACCGTTACACTTGAACTGAATTACAAAACAGAACAGAGTCACACATGCAGAAAACACACTATGGCTGCTTAACGGGAAAGGTGAGGTGGGGTGATACATAAAACAAGGGTTTCAAATTAGCTCAGATACCGTTCCATAAACCCAATATGTAATAGACAAGACCTACTCCTTGCTCAGAGAACTGGACTCAACACGCCCTATTCACCACACAAGAATATATCTGACTAGTAATAATCTTAAAACCTATGTATTGATATCTCTCTGTTAGTGTGTCAAGTGGGTAAAAAGCGGCATAAACACAGCAGTGAAAAGCAGCTAAACCCCATTATAAAAATAAATTACTTTGAAAAACCCATGAAACAAAGACAGTGAAAGAGAGCGAAATTCTTACACAATGCGTTCAGGGGCTGTGATGCCACCTGGATTGACCATATCTAGACCCACAGCTGGATGAGACCTAAGGGTGGACACTGTTGCGGCTGAGAGGTTTGGTGAGGTTGGGTGAGCAAATGCAGACCCTTTAAAGGAATACTGCGTGGTACCCATCGCATGGGTCCCAAATCTCCAGGTTCAAGGGCATCTTCCTACATCGAAAACATGCATGAGAAACCCAGAAGATGGTACACCGTGTGATGTGGAAAGGTTTCTAAAACGCACCTCATTTCTCATCTCCTTGTGCCCGGGTTCGCTATTCCAGCCGCTTTACTAGCAATCTCCCTACTTGGAGCATCAGCACCTTTAACCTCCTGTTCCTTACAGGTTGCAATTTGTCCTGAGGATGAACGGGAAGACGTGGAACCAATGAGAGACTAGCTCTTGGTTTTGGGACAGGCACAGGTCACTCTATTTTCCCATCAGGAAGAAGAATTAACCACAGGCTCAGCCTGCCACCCGGAACCAGAACAGGGCCTGAAGCCATCCTGAGCTTTTGCGGCCAGCTCCCTAAAAAGCGAGTTGTAAAATGGAGGTTCAGGGCACTGCAATTCACAAACCTGCAGAGTTATAAATGATAACTCTCATCCACAAATATATTGAGGGAAGGCAAAGAAGAGGATTTGAAATCAAGGCAGAATTGCAGGAAACAGATTTCAGGAGGTAGATTCGAATCGCCTTTAAAGCACATGAAAAGCGGCAAAACGTTGACAATGATGCCCTTGGCCAAAAAGGGCGTATGCGTTTTTTCCTAAATATATTCAGGAAAAAACGCATACGCCCTTTTTGGCCAACCAAGCAACCTGGAAAGGCAAATCAGCGCTACAAAGATGTCTCGCTTCCCATCGGTCAAAAGGGCCATGCTGAAAAAATTGTCAAAACCAGAAATGCAGGACAGGCCATGGAGAAATGGGAGCCTGGCTACACTGATGGGCGGGATGTAAATTGTCAACAGCCACTCTGGAGAAGTGTACGGTGAGTCCTGAAACGTCTAAAAAGCAAAGCTTAGAGAGCATAGGGCACTTCCACTCATGGGGGTATAAATTGGGAAAATGAAAAATCAGCAAGACACAAGCACCCCAAAGTTTAGGGCTGCTCTGTTGACAAGGACCTCCACTTCATTCCACCTTCAATATCCCAGGAAAGAGAAAAATGGATAAAGAAGTTGTGGTCCTTATGTACAATGGAATATCACTCAGCCATGAAATCAATGTCATAAGGCTAGTAGCAGCATGATGAGTGGATTTAGGTACGACGACTCTAAGTGAAATAAGTCACACAGAAAAGGACACTTCTCATAAGGTATCACTTATAGAGGGAATGTAAAAACCGTTACACTTGAACTGAATTACAAAACAGAACAGAGTCACACATGCAGAAAACACACTATGGCTGCTTAACGGGAAAGGTGAGGTGGGGTGATACATAAAACAAGGGTTTCAAATTAGCTCAGATACCGTTCCATAAACCCAATATGTAATAGACAAGACCTACTCCTTGCTCAGAGAACTGGACTCAACACGCCCTATTCACCACACAAGAATATATCTGACTAGTAATAATCTTAAAACCTATGTATTGATATCTCTCTGTTAGTGTGTCAAGTGGGTAAAAAGCGGCATAAACACAGCAGTGAAAAGCAGCTAAACCCCATTATAAAAATAAATTACTTTGAAAAACCCATGAAACAAAGACAGTGAAAGAGAGCGAAATTCTTACACAATGCGTTCAGGGGCTGTGATGCCACCTGGATTGACCATATCTAGACCCACAGCTGGATGAGACCTAAGGGTGGACACTGTTGCGGCTGAGAGGTTTGGTGAGGTTGGGTGAGCAAACGCAGACCCTTTAAAGTAATACTGCGTGGTACCCATCGCATGGGTCCCAGATCTCCAGGTTCAAGGGCATCTTCCTACATTGAAAACATGCATGAGATACCCAGAAGATGGTACACCGTGTGATGGGGAAAGGTTTCTAAAACGCACCTCATTTCTCATCTGCTTGTGCCCGGGTTCGCCATTCCAGCCACTTTACTAGCAATCTCCCTCCTTGGAGCATCAGCACCTTTAACCTCCTGTTCCGTACAGGTTGCAATTTGTACTGAGGATGAACGGGAAGACGTGGAACCAATGAAAGACTAGCTCTTGGTGTTGGGACAGGCACAGGTCACTCTATTTTCCCATCAGGAAGAAGAATTAACCACAGGCTCAGCCTGCCCCCCGGAACCAGAACAGGGCCTGAAGCCATCCTGCGCTTTTGCGGCCAGCTCCCTAAAAAGCGAGTTGTAAAATGGAGGTTCAGGGCACTGCAATTCACAAACCTGCAGAGTTATAAATGATAACTCTCATCCACAAATATATTGAGGGAAGGCAAAGAAGAGGATTTGAAATCAAGGCAGAATTGCAGGAAACAGATTTCAGGAGGTAGATTCGAATCGCCTTTAAAGCACATGAAAAGCGGCAAAACGTTGACAATGATGCCCTTGGCCAAAAAGGGCGTATGCGTTTTTTCCTGAATATATTCAGGAAAAAACGCATACGCCCTTTTTGGCCAACCAAGCAACCTGGAAAGGCAAATCAGCGCTACAAAGATGTCTCTCTTCCCATCGGTCAAAAGGGCCATGCTGAAAAAAGTGTCAACACCAGAAATGCAGGACAGGCCATGGAGAAATGGGAGCCTGGCTACACTGATGGGCGGGATGTAAATTGTCAACAGCCACTCTGGAGAAGTGTACGGTGAGTCCTGAAACGTCTAAAAAGCAAAGCTTAGAGAGCATAGGGCACTTCCACTCATGGGGGTATAAATTGGGAAAATTAAAAATCAGCAAGACACAAGCACCCCAAAGTTTAGGGCTGCTCTGTTGACAAGGACCTCCACTTCATTCCACCTTCAATATCCCAGGAAAGAGAAAAATGGATAAAGAAGTTGTGGTCCTTATGTACAATGGAATATCACTCAGCCGTGAAATCAATGTCATAAGGCTAGTAGCAGCATGATGAGTGGATTTAGGTACGACGACTCTAAGTGAAATAAGTCACACAGAAAAGGACACTTCTCATAAGGTATCACTTATAGAGGGAATGTAAAAACCGTTACACTTGAACTGAATTACAAAACAGAACAGAGTCACACATGCAGAAAACACACTATGGCTGCTTAACGGGAAAGGTGAGGTGGGGTGATACATAAAACAAGGGTTTCAAATTAGCTCAGATACCGTTCCATAAACCCAATATGTAATAGACAAGACCTACTCCTTGCTCAGAGAACTGGACTCAACACGCCCTATTCACCGCACAAGAATATATCTGACTAGTAATAATCTTAAAACCTATGTATTGATATCTCTCTGTTAGTGTGTCAAGTGGGTAAAAAGCGGCATAAACACAGCAGTGAAAAGCAGCTAAAACCCATTATAAAAATAAATTACTTTGAAAAACCCATGAAACAAAGACAGTGAAAGAGATAGAAATTCTTACACAATGCGTTCACGGGCTGTGATGCAACCTGGATTGACCATATCTAGACCCACAGCTGGATGAGACATAAGGGTGGACACTCTTGGGGCTGAGAGGTTTGGTGAGGTTGGGTGAGCAAACGCAGACCCTTTAAAGTAATACTGCATGGTGCCCATCGCATGGGTCCCAAATCTCCAGGTTCAAGGGCATCTTCCTACATCGAAAACATGCATGAGAAACCCAGAAGATGGTACACTGTGTGATGTGGAAAGGTTTCTAAAACGCACCTCATTTCTCATCTCCTTGTGCCCGGGTTCGCTATTCCAGCCGCTTTACTAGCAATCTCCCTACTTGGAGCATCAGCACCTTTAACCTCCTGTTCCGTACAGGTTGCAATTTGTCCTGAGGATGAACGGGAAGACGTGGAACCAATGGGAGACTAGCTCTTGGTGTTGGGACAGGCACAGGTCACTCTATTTTCCCATCAGGAAGAAGAATTAACCACAGGCTCAGCCTGCCCCCCGGAACAAGAACAGGGCCTGAAGCCATCCTGCGCTTTTGCGGCCAGGTCCCTAAAAAGCGAGTTGTAAAATGGAGGTTCAGGGCACTGCAATTCACCAACCTGCAGAGTTATAAATGATAACTCTCATCCACAAATATATTGAGGGAAGGCAAAGAAGAGGATTTGAAATCAAGGCAGAATTGCAGGAAACAGATTTCAGGAGGTAGATTCGAATCGCCTTTAAAGCACATGAAAAGCGGCAAAACGTTGACAATGATGCCCTTGGCCAAAAAGGGCGTATGCGTTTTTTCCTGAATATATTCAGGAAAAAACGCATACGCCCTTTTTGGCCAACCAAGCAACCTGGAAAGGCAAATCAGCGCTACAAAGATGTCTCGCTTCCCATTGGTTAAAAAGGCCATGCTGAATAAAGTGTCAAAACCAGAAATGCAGGACAGGCCATGGAGAAATGGGAGCCTTGCTACACTGATGGGCGGGATGTAAATTGCCAACAGCCACTCTGGAGAAGCGTACGGTGAGTCCTGAAACATCTAAAAAACAAAGCTTAGAGAGCATAGGGCACTTCCACTCATGGGGTTATAAATTGGGAAAATTAAAAATCAGCAAGACACAAGCACCCCAAAGTTTAGGGCTGCTCTGTTGACAAGGACCTCCACTTCATTCCACCTTCAATATCCCAGGAAAGAGAAAAATGGATAAAGAAGTTGTGGTCCTTATGTACAATGGAATATCACTCAGCCGTGAAATCAATGTCATAAGGCTAGTAGCAGCATGATGAGTGGATTTAGGTATGACGACTCTAAGTGAAATAAGTCACACAGAAAAGGACACTTCTCATAAGGTATCACTTATAGAGGGAATGTAAAAACCGTTACACTTGAACTGAATTACAAAACAGAACAGAGTCACACATGCAGAAAACACACTATGGCTGCTTAACGGGAAAGGTGAGGTGGGGTGATACATAAAACAAGGGTTTCAAATTAGCTCAGATACCGTTCCATAAACCCAATATGTAATAGACAAGACCTACTCCTTGCTCAGAGAACTGGACTCAACACGCCCTATTCACCACACAAGAATATATCTGACTAGTAATAATCTTAAAACCTATGTATTGATATCTCTCTGTTAGTGTGTCAAGTGGGTAAAAAGCGGCATAAACACAGCAGTGAAAAGCAGCTAAACCCCATTATAAAAATAAATTACTTTGAAAAACCCATGAAACAAAGACAGTGAAAGAGAGCGAAATTCTTACACAATGCGTTCAGGGGCTGTGATGCCACCTGGATTGACCATATCTAGACCCACAGCTGGATGAGACCTAAGGGTGGACACTGTTGCGGCTGAGAGGTTTGGTGAGGTTGGGTGAGCAAACGCAGACCCTTTAAAGGAATACTGCGTGGTACCCATCGCATGGGTCCCAAATCTCCAGGTTCAAGGGCATCTTCCTACATCGAAAACATGCATGAGAAACCCAGAAGATGGTACACCGTGTGATGTGGAAAGGTTTCTAAAACGCACCTCATTTCTCATCTCCTTGTGCCCGGGTTCGCTATTCCAGCCGCTTTACTAGCAATCTCCCTACTTGGAGCATCAGCACCTTTAACCTCCTGTTCCTTACAGGTTGCAATTTGTCCTGAGGATGAACGGGAAGACGTGGAACCAATGAGAGACTAGCTCTTGGTTTTGGGACAGGCACAGGTCACTCTATTTTCCCATCAGGAAGAAGAATTAACCACAGGCTCAGCCTGCCACCCGGAACCAGAACAGGGCCTGAAGCCATCCTGAGCTTTTGCGGCCAGCTCCCTAAAAAGCGAGTTGTAAAATGGAGGTTCAGGGCACTGCAATTCACAAACCTGCAGAGTTATAAATGATAACTCTCATCCACAAATATATTGAGGGAAGGCAAAGAAGAGGATTTGAAATCAAGGCAGAATTGCAGGAAACAGATTTCAGGAGGTAGATTCGAATCGCCTTTAAAGCACATGAAAAGCGGCAAAACGTTGACAATGATGCCCTTGGCCAAAAAGGGCGTATGCGTTTTTTCCTAAATATATTCAGGAAAAAACGCATACGCCCTTTTTGGCCAACCAAGCAACCTGGAAAGGCAAATCAGCGCTACAAAGATGTCTCGCTTCCCATCGGTCAAAAGGGCCATGCTGAAAAAATTGTCAAAACCAGAAATGCAGGACAGGCCATGGAGAAATGGGAGCCTGGCTACACTGATGGGCGGGATGTAAATTGTCAACAGCCACTCTGGAGAAGTGTACGGTGAGTCCTGAAACGTCTAAAAAGCAAAGCTTAGAGAGCATAGGGCACTTCCACTCATGGGGGTATAAATTGGGAAAATGAAAAATCAGCAAGACACAAGCACCCCAAAGTTTAGGGCTGCTCTGTTGACAAGGACCTCCACTTCATTCCACCTTCAATATCCCAGGAAAGAGAAAAATGGATAAAGAAGTTGTGGTCCTTATGTACAATGGAATATCACTCAGCCATGAAATCAATGTCATAAGGCTAGTAGCAGCATGATGAGTGGATTTAGGTACGACGATTCTAAGTGAAATAAGTCACACAGAAAAGCACACTTCTCATAAGGTATCACTGATAGAGGGAATGTAAAAACCGTTACACTTGAACTGAATTACAAAACAGAACAGAGTCACACATGCAGAAAACACACTATGGCTGCTTAACGGGAAAGGTGAGGTGGGGTGATACATAAAACAAGGGTTTCAAATTAGCTCAGATACCGTTCCATAAAACCAATATGTAATAGACAAGACCTACTCCTTGCTCAGAGAACTGGACTCAACACGCCCTATTCACCGCACAAGAATATATCTGACTAGTAATAATCTTAAAACCTATGTATTGATATCTCTCTGTTAGTGTGTCAAGTGGGTGTAAAGCGGCATAAACACAGCAGTGAAAAGCGGCTAAACCCCATTATAAAAATAAATTACTTTGAAAAACCCATGAAACAAAGACAGTGAAAGAGATAGAAATTCTTACACAATGCGTTCACGGGCTGTGATGCAACCTGGATTGACCATATCTAGACCCACAGCTGGATGAGACATAAGGGTGGACACTGTTGCGGCTGAGAGGTTTGGTGAGGTTGGGTAAGCAAACGCAGACCCTTTAAAGTAATACTGCATGGTAACCATCGCATGGGTCCCAAATCGCCAGGTTCAAGGGCATCTTCCTACATCGAAAACATGCATGAGAAACCCAGAAGATGGTACACCGTGTGATGTGGAAAGGTTTCTAAAACGCACCTCATTTCTCATCTCCTTGTGCCCGGGTTCGCTATTCCAGCCGCTTTACTAGCAATCTCCCTACTTGGAGCATCAGCACCTTTAACCTCCTGTTCCGTACAGGTTGCAATTTGTCCTGAGGATGAACGGGAAGACGTGGAACCAATGAGAGACTAGCTCTTGGTGTTGGGACAGGCACAGGTCACTCTATTTTCCCATCAGGAAGAAGAATTAACCACAGGCTCAGCCTGCCCCCCGGAACAAGAACAGGGCCTGAAGCCATCCTGCGCTTTTGCGGCCATCTCCCAAAAACGCATGTTGTAAAATGGAGGTTCAGGGCACTGCAATTCACAAACCTGCAGAGTTATAAATGATAACTCTCGTCCACAAATATATTGAGGGAAGGCAAAGAAGAGGATTTGAAATCAAGGCAGAATTGCAGGAAACAGATTTCAGGAGGTAGATTCGAATTGCCTTTAAAGCACATGAAAAGCGGCAAAACGTTGACAATGATGCCCTTGGCCAAAAAGGGCGTATGCGTTTTTTCCTGAATATATTCAGGAAAAAAGGCATACGCCCTTTTTGGCCAACCAAGCAACCTGGAAAGGCAAATCAGCGCTACAAAGAAGTCTCGCTTCCCATCGGTTAAAAAGGCCATGCTGAAAAAAGTGTCAAAACCAGAAATGCAGGACAGGCCATGGAGAAATGGGAGCCTTGCTACACTGATGGGCGGGATGTAAATTGCCAACAGCCACTCTGGAGAAGAGTACGGTGTGTCCTGAAACATCTAAAAAACACAGCTTAGAGAGCATAGGGCACTTCCACTCATGGGGGTATAAATTGGGAAAATTAAAAATCAGCAAGACACAAGCACCCCAAAGTTTAGGACTGCTCTGTTGACAAGGACCTCCACTTCATTCCACCTTCAATATCCCAGGAAAGAGAAAAATGGATAAAGAAGTTGTGGTCCTTATGTACAATGGAATATCACTCAGCCATGAAACCAATGTCATAAGGCTAGTAGCAGCATGATGAGTGGATTTAGGTACGACGATTCTAAGTGAAATAAGTCACACAGAAAAGGACACTTCTCATAAGTTATCACTGATAGAGGGCATGTAAAAACCGTTACACTTGAACTGAATTACAAAACAGAACAGAGTCACACATGCAGAAAACACACTATGGCTGCTTAACGGGAAAGGTGAGGTGGGGTGATACATAAAACAAGGGTTTCAAATTAGCTCAGATACCGTTCCATAAACCCAATATGTAATAGACAAGACCTACTCCTTGCTCAGAGAACTGGACTCAACACGCCCTATTCACCGCACAAGAATATATCTGACTAGTCATAATCTTAAAACCTATGTATTGATATCTCTCTGTTAGTGTGTCAAGTGGGTAAAAAGCGGCATAAACACAGCAGTGAAAAGCAGCTAAACCCCATTATAAAAATAAATTATTTTGAAAAACCCATGAAAGAAAGACAGTGAAAGAGAGAGAAATTCTTACACAATGCGTTCAGGGGCTGTGATGCAACCTGGATTGACCATATCTAGACCCACAGCTGGATGAGACATAAGGGTGGACACTGTTGCGGCTGAGAGGTTTGGTGAGGTTGGGTGAGCAAACGCAGACCCTTTAAAGTAATACTGCGTGGTACCCATCGCATGGGTCCCAAATCTCCAGGTTCAAGGGCATCTTCCTACATCGAAAACATGCATGAGAAACCCAGAAGATGGTACACCGTGTGATGTGGAAAGGTTTTTAAAACGCACCTCATTTCTCATCTCCTTGTGCCCGGGTTCGCTATTCCAGCCGCTTTACTAGCAATCTCCCTACTTGGAGCATCAGCACCTTTAACCTCCTGTTCCGTACAGGTTGCAATTTGTCCTGAGGATGAACGGGAAGATGTGGAACCAATGAGAGACTAGCTCTTGGTGTTGGGACAGGCACAGGTCACTCTATTTTCCCATCAGGAAGAAGAATTAACCACAGGCTCAGCCTGCCCCCCGGAACCAGAACAGGGCCTGAAGCCATCCTGCGCTTTTGCGGCCAGTTCCCTAAAAAGCGAGTTGTAAAATGGAGGTTCAGGGCACTGCAATTCACAAACCTGCAGAGTTATAAATGATAACTCTCGTCCACAAATATATTGAGGGAAGGCAAAGAAGAGGATTTGAAATCAAGGCAGAATTGCAGGAAACAGATTTCAGGAGGTAGATTCGAATCGCCTTTAAAGCACATGAAAAGCGGCAAAACGTTGACAATGATGCCCTTGGCCAAAAAGGGCGTATGCGTTTTTTCCTGAATATATTCAGGAAAAAACGCATACGCCCTTTTTGGCCAACCAAGCAACCTGGAAAGGCAAATCAGCGCTACAAAGATGTCTCGCTTCCCATCGGTCAAAAGGGCCATGCTGAAAAAAGTGTCAACACCAGAAATGCAGGACAGGCCATGGAGAAATGGGAGCCTTGCTACACTGATGGGCGGGATGTAAATTGTCAACAGCCACTCTGGAGAAGTGTACGGTGAGTCCTGAAACGTCTAAAAAGCAAAGCTTAGAGAGCATAGGGCACTTCCACTCATGGGGGTATAAATTGGGAAAATTAAAAATCAGCAAGACACAAGCACCCCAAAGTTTAGGGCTGCTCTGTTGACAAGGACCTCCACTTCATTCCACCTTCAATATCCCAGGAAAGAGAAAAATGGATAAAGAAGTTGTGGTCCTTATGTACAATGGAATATCACTCAGCCGTGAAATCAATGTCATAAGGCTAGTAGCAGCATGATGAGTGGATTTAGGTACGACGACTCTAAGTGAAATAAGTCACACAGAAAAGGACACTTCTCATAAGGTATCACTTATAGAGGGAATGTAAAAACCGTTACACTTGAACTGAATTACAAAACAGAACAGAGTCACACATGCAGAAAACACACTATGGCTGCTTAACGGGAAAGGTGAGGTGGGGTGATACATAAAACAAGGGTTTCAAATTAGCTCAGATACCGTTCCATAAAACCAATATGTAATAGACAAGACCTACTCCTTGCTCAGAGAACTGGACTCAACACACCCTATTCACCGCACAAGAATATATCTGACTAGTAATAATCTTAAAACCTATGTATTGATATCTCTCTGTTAGTGTGTCAAGTGGGTAAAAAGCGGCATAAACACAACAGTGAAAAGCAGCTAAACCCCATTATAAAAATAAATTACTTTGAAAAACCCATGAAACAAAGACAGTGAAAGAGAGAGAAATTCTTACACAATGCGTTCAGGGGCTGTGATGCAACCTGGATTGACCATATCTAGACCCACAGCTGGATGAGTCATAAGGGTGGACACTCTTGGGGCTGAGAGGTTTGGTGAGGTTGGGTGAGCAAACGCAGACCCTTTAAAGTAATACTGCGTGGTACCCATCGCATGGGTCCCAAATCTCCAGGTTCAAGGGCATCTTCCTACATCGAAAACATGCATGAGAAACCCAGAAGATGGTACACCGTGTGATGGGGAAAGGTTTCTAAAACGCACCTCATTTCTCATCTGCTTGTGCTCGGGTTCGCCATTCCAGCCACTTTACTATCAATCTCCCTCCTTGGAGCATCACCACGTTTAACCTCCTGTTCCGTACAGGTTGATATTTGTCCTGAGGATGAACGGGAAGACGTGGAACCAATGAGAGACTAGCTCTTGGTGTTGGGACAGGCACAGGTCACTCTATTTTCCCATCAGGAAGAAGAATTAACCACAGGCTCAGCCTGCCCCCCGGAACCAGAACAGGGCCTGAAGCCATCCTGCGCTTTTGCGGCCAGCTCCCAAAACGCGAGTTGTAAAATGGAGGTTCAGGGCACTGCAATTCACAAACCTGCAGAGTTATAAATGATAACTCTCGTCCACAAATATATTGAGGGAAGGCAAAGAAGAGGATTTGAAATCAAGGCAGAATTGCAGGAAACAGATTTCAGGAGGTAGATTCGAATCGCCTTTAAAGCACATGAAAAGCGGCAAAACGTTGACAATGATGCCCTTGGCCAAAAAGGGCGTATGCGTTTTTTCCTGAATATATTCAGGAAAAAACGCATACGCCCTTTTTGGCCAACCAAGCAACCTGGAAAGGCAAATCAGCGCTGCAAAGATGTCTCGCTTCCCATCGGTCAAAAGGGCCATGCTGAAAAAAGTGTCAAAACCAGAAATGCAGGACAGGCCATGGAAAAATGGGAGCCTTGCTACACTGATGGGCGGGATGTAAATTGTCAACAGCCACTCTGGAGAAGTGTACGGTGAGTCCTGAAACGTCTAAAAAGCAAAGCTTAGAGAGCATAGGGCACTTCCACTCATGGGGGTATAAATTGGGAAAATTAAAAATCAGCAAGACACAAGCACCCCAAAGTTTAGGGCTGCTCTGTTGACAAGGACCTCCACTTCATTCCACCTTCAATATCCCAGGAAAGAGAAAAATGGATAAAGAAGTTGTGGTCCTTATGTACAATGGAATATCACTCAGCCGTGAAATCAATGTCATAAGGCTAGTAGCAGCATGATGAGTGGATTTAGGTACGACGACTCTAAGTGAAGTAAGTCACACAGAAAAGGACACTTCTCATAAGGTATCACTTATAGAGGGAATGTAAAAACCGTTACACTTGAACTGAATTACAAAACAGAACAGAGTCACACATGCAGAAAACACACTATGGCTGCTTAACGGGAAAGGTGAGGTGGGGTGATACATAAAACAAGGGTTTCAAATTAGCTCAGATACCGTTCCATAAACCCAATATGTAATAGACAAGACCTACTCCTTGCTCAGAGAACTGGACTCAACACGCCCTATTCACCGCACAAGAATATATCTGACTAGTAATAATCTTAAAACCTATGTATTGATATCTCTCTGTTAGTGTGTCAAGTGGGTAAAAAGCGGCATAAACACAGCAGTGAAAAGCAGCTAAACCCCATTATAAAAATAAATTACTTTGAAAAACCCATGAAACAAAGACAGTGAAAGAGAGCGAAATTCTTACACAATGCGTTCAGGGGCTGTGATGCAACCTGGATTGACCATATCTAGACCCACAGCTGGATGAGACATAAGGGTGGACACTCTTGGGGCTGAGAGGTTTGGTGAGGTTGGGTGAGCAAACGCAGACCCTTTAAAGTAATACTGCGTGGTACCCATCGCATGGGTCCCAAATCTCCAGGTTCAAGGTCATCTTCCTACATCGAAAACATGCATGAGATACCCAGAAGATGGTACACCGTGTGATGGCGAAAGGTTTCTAAAACGCACCTCATTTCTCATTTGCTTGTGCCCGGGTTCGCCATTCCAGCCACTTTACTAGCAATCTCCCTCCTTGGAGCATCAGCACCTTTAACCTCCTGTTCCGTACAGGTTGCAATTTGTACTGAGGATGAACGGGAAGACGTGGAACCAATGAGAGACTAGCTCTTGGTGTTGGGACAGGCACAGGTCACTCTATTTTCCCATCAGGAAGAAGAATTAACCACAGGCTCAGCCTGCCCCCCGGAACCAGAACAGGGCCTGAAGCCATCCTGCGCTTTTGCGGCCAGCTCCCTAAAAAGCGAGTTGTAAAATGGAGGTTCAGGGCACTGCAATTCACAAACCTGCAGAGTTATAAATGATAACTCTCGTCCACAAATATATTGAGGGAAGGCAAAGAAGAGGATTTGAAATCAAGGCAGAATTGCAGGAAACAGATTTCAGGAGGTAGATTCGAATCGCCTCTAAAGCACATGAAAAGCGGCAAAACGTTGACAATGATGCCCTTGGCCAAAAAGGGCGTATGCGTTTTTTCCTGAATATATTCAGGAAAAAACGCATACGCCCTTTTTGGCCAACCAAGCAACCTGGAAAGGCAAATCAGCGCTACAAAGATGTCTCGCTTCCCATCGGTCAAAAGGGCCATGCTGAAAAAAGTGTCAACACCAGAAATGCAGGACAGGCCATGGAGAAATGGGAGCCTTGCTACACTGATGGGCGGGATGTAAATTGTCAACAGCCACTCTGGAGAAGTGTACGGTGAGTCCTGAAACGTCTAAAAAGCAAAGCTTAGAGAGCATAGGGCACTTCCACTCATGGGGGTATAAATTGGGAAAATGAAAAATCAGCAAGACACAAGCACCCCAAAGTTTAGGGCTGCTCTGTTGACAAGGACCTCCACTTCATTCCACCTTCAATATCCCAGGAAAGAGAAAAATGGATAAAGAAGTTGTGGTCCTTATGTACAATGGAATATCACTCAGCCGTGAAATCAATGTCATAAGGCTAGTAGCAGCATGATGAGTGGATTTAGGTACGACGACTCTAAGTGAAATAAGTCACACAGAAAAGGACACTTCTCATAAGGTATCACTTATAGAGGGAATGTAAAAACCGTTACACTTGAACTGAATTACAAAACAGAACAGAGTCACACATGCAGAAAACACACTATGGCTGCTTAACGGGAAAGGTGAGGTGGGGTGATACATAAAACAAGGGTTTCAAATTATCTCAGATACCGTTCCATAAACCCAATATGTAATAGACTAGACCTACTCCTTGCTCAGAGAACTGGACTCAACACGCCCTATTCACCACACAAGAATATATCTGACTAGTAATAATCTTAAAACCTATGTATTGATATCTCTCTGTTAGTGTGTCAAGTGGGTAAAAAGCGGCATAAACACAACAGTGAAAAGCAGCTAAACCCCATTATAAAAATAAATTACTTTGAAAAACCCATGAAACAAAGACAGTGAAAGAGAGAGAAATTCTTACACAATGCGTTCAGGGGCTGTGATGCAACCTGGATTGACCATATCTAGACCCACAGCTGGATGAGTCATAAGGGTGGACACTCTTGGGGCTGAGAGGTTTGGTGAGGTTGGGTGAGCAAACGCAGACCCTTTAAAGTAATACTGCGTGGTACCCATCGCATGGGTCCCAAATCTCCAGGTTCAAGGGCATCTTCCTACATCGAAAACATGCATGAGAAACCCAGAAGATGGTACACCGTGTGATGGGGAAAGGTTTCTAAAACGCACCTCATTTCTCATCTGCTTGTGCTCGGGTTCGCCATTCCAGCCACTTTACTATCAATCTCCCTCCTTGGAGCATCACCACGTTTAACCTCCTGTTCCGTACAGGTTGATATTTGTCCTGAGGATGAACGGGAAGACGTGGAACCAATGAGAGACTAGCTCTTGGTGTTGGGACAGGCACAGGTCACTCTATTTTCCCATCAGGAAGAAGAATTAACCACAGGCTCAGCCTGCCCCCCGGAACAAGAACAGGGCCTGAAGCCATCCTGCGCTTTTGCGGCCAGCTCCCAAAACGCGAGTTGTAAAATGGAGGTTCAAGGCACTGCAATTCACAAACCTGCAGAGTTATAAATGATAACTCTCGTCCACAAATATATTGAGGGAAGGCAAAGAAGAGGATTTGAAATCAAGGCAGAATTGCAGGAAACAGATTTCAGGAGGTAGATTCGAATCGCCTTTAAAGCACATGAAAAGCGGCAAAACGTTGACAATGATGCCCTTGGCCAAAAAGGGCGTATGCGTTTTTTCCTGAATATATTCAGGAAAAAACGCATACGCCCTTTTTGGCCAACCAAGCAACCTGGAAAGGCAAATCAGTGCTACAAAGATGTCTCGCTTCCCATCGGTCAAAAGGGCCATGCTGAAAAAAGTGTCAAAACCAGAAATGCAGGACAGGCCATGGAAAAATGGGAGCCTTGCTACACTGATGGGCAGGATGTAAATTGTCAACAGCCACTCTGGAGAAGTGTACGGTGAGTCCTGAAACGTCTAAAAAGCAAAGCTTAGAGAGCATAGGGCACTTCCACTCATGGGGGTATAAATTGGGAAAATGAAAAATCAGCAAGACACAAGCACCCCAAAGTTTAGGGCTGCTCTGTTGACAAGGACCTCCACTTCATTCCACCGTCAATATCCCAGGAAAGAGAAAAATGGATAAAGAAGTTGTGGTCCTTATGTACAATGGAATATCACTCAGCCATGAAATCAATGTCATAAGGCTAGTAGCAGCATGATGAGTGGATTTAGGTACGACGATTCTAAGTGAAATAAGTCACACAGAAAAGGACACTTCTCATAAGGTATCACTGATAGAGGGAATGTAAAAACCGTTACACTTGAACTGAATTACAAAACAGAACAGAGTCACACATGCAGAAAACACACTATGGCTGCTTAACGGGAAAGGTGAGGTGGGGTGATACATAAAACAAGGGTTTCAAATTATCTCAGATACCGTTCCATAAACCCAATATGTAATAGACTAGACCTACTCCTTGCTCAGAGAACTGGACTCAACACGCCCTATTCACCGCACAAGAATATATCTGACTAGTAATAATCTTAAAACCTATGTATTGATATCTCTCTGTTAGTGGGTCAAGTGGGTAAAAAGCGGCATAAACACAGCAGTGAAAAGCAGCTAAACCCCATTATAAAAATAAATTACTTTGAAAAACCCATGAAACAAAGACAGTGAAAGAGAGAGAAATTCTTACACAATGCGTTCAGGGGCTGTGATGCAACCTGGATTGACCATATCTAGACCCACAGCTGGATGAGACCTAAGGGTGGACACTGTTGCGGCTGAGAGGTTTGGTGAGGTTGGGTGAGCAAACGCAGACCCTTTAAAGTAATACTGCGTGGTACCCATCGCATGGGTCCCAAATCTCCAGGTTCAAGGGCATCTTCCTACATCGAAAACATGCATGAGAAACCCAGAAGATGGTACACCGTGTGATGTGGAAAGGTTTCTAAAACGCACCTCATTTCTCATCTGCTTGTGCCCGGGTTCGCCATTCCAGCCACTTTACTAGCAATCTCCCTCCTTGGAGCATCAGCACCTTTAACCTCCTGTTCCGTACAGGTTGCAATTTGTACTGAGGATGAACGGGAAGACGTGGAACCAATGAGAGACTAGCTCTTGGTGTTGGGACAGGCACAGGTCACTCTATTTTCCCATCAGGAAGAAGAATTAACCACAGGCTCAGCCTGCCCCCCGGAACCAGAACAGGGCCTGAAGCCATCCTGCGCTTTTGCGGCCAGCTCCCTAAAAAGCGAGTTGTAAAATGGAGGTTCAGGGCACTGCAATTCACAAACCTGCAGAGTTATAAATGATAACTCTCGTCCACAAATATATTGAGGGAAGGCAAAGAAGAGGATTTGAAATCAAGGCAGAATTGCAGGAAACAGATTTCAGGAGGTAGATTCGAATCGCCTTTAAAGCACATGAAAAGCGGCAAAACGTTGACAATGATGCCCTTGGCCAAAAAGGGCGTATGCGTTTTTTCCTGAATATATTCAGGAAAAAACGCATACGCCCTTTTTGGCCAACCAAGCAACCTGGAAAGGCAAATCAGCGCTACAAAGATGTCTCGCTTCCCATCGGTCAAAAGGGCCATGCTGAAAAAAGTGTCAAAACCAGAAATGCAGGACAGGCCATGGAGAAATGGGAGCCTTGCTACACTGATGGGCGGGATGTAAATTGTCAACAGCCACTCTGGAGAAGTGTACGGTGAGTCCTGAAACGTCTAAAAAGCAAAGCTTAGAGAGCATAGGGCACTTCCACTCATGGGGGTATAAATTGGGAAAATTAAAAATCAGCAAGACACAAGCACCCCAAAGTTTACGGCTGCTCTGTTGACAAGGACCTCCACTTCATTCCACCTTCAATATCGCAGGAAAGAGAAAAATGGATAAAGAAGTTGTGGTCCTTATGTACAATGGAATATCACTCAGCCGTGAAATCAATGTCATAAGGCTAGTAGCAGCATGATGAGTGGATTTAGGTACGACGACTCTAAGTGAAATAAGTCACACAGAAAAGGACACTTCTCATAAGGTATCACTGATAGAGGGAATGTAAAAACCGTTACACTTGAACTGAATTACAAAACAGAACAGAGTCACACATGCAGAAAACACACTATGGCTGCTTAACGGGAAAGGTGAGGTGGGGTGATACATAAAACAAGGGTTTCAAATTAGCTCAGATACCGTTCCATAAACCCAATATGTAATAGACAAGACCTACTCCTTGCTCAGAGAACTGGACTCAACACGCCCTATTCACCGCACAAGAATATATCTGACTAGTAATAATCTTAAAACCTATGTATTGATATCTCTCTGTTAGTGGGTCAAGTGGGTAAAAAGCGGCATAAACACAGCAGTGAAAAGCAGCTAAACCCCATTATAAAAATAAATTACTTTGAAAAACCCATGAAACAAAGACAGTGAAAGAGAGCGAAATTATTACACAATGCGTTCAGGGGCTGTGATGCAACCTGGATTGACCATATCTAGACCCACAGCTGGATGAGACCTAAGGGTGGACACTGTTGCGGCTGAGAGGTTTGGTGAGGTTGGGTGAGCAAACGCAGACCCTTTAAATAATACTGTGTGGTACCCATCGCATGGGTCCCAAATCTCCAGGTTCAAGGGCATCTTCCTACATCGAAAACATGCATGAGATACCCAGAAGGTGGTACACCGTGTGATGGGGAAAGGTTTCTAAAACGCACCTCATTTCTCATCTGCTTGTGCCCGGGTTCGCCATTCCAGCCACTTTACTAGCAATCTCCCTCCTTGGAGCATCAGCACCTTTAACCTCCTGTTCCGTACAGGTTGCAATTTGTACTGAGGATGAACGGGAAGACGTGGAACCAATGAAAGACTAGCTCTTGGTGTTGGGACAGGCACAGGTCACTCTATTTTCCCATCAGGAAGAAGAATTAACCACAGGCTCAGCCTGCCCCCCGGAACCAGAACAGGGCCTGAAGCCATCCTGCGCTTTTGCGGCCAGCTCCCTAAAAAGCGAGTTGTAAAATGGAGGTTCAGGGCACTGCAATTCACAAACCTGCAGACTTATAAATGATAACTCTCATCCACAAATATATTGAGGGAAGGCAAAGAAGAGGATTTGAAATCAAGGCAGAATTGCAGGAAACAGATTTCAGGAGGTAGATTCGAATTGCCTTTAAAGCACATGAAAAGCGGCAAAACGTTGACAATGATGCCCTTGGCCAAAAAGGGCGTATGCGTTTTTTCCTAAATATATTCAGGAAAAAACGCATACGCACTTTTTGGCCAACCAAGCAACCTGGAAAGGCAAATCAGCGCTACAAAGATGTCTCGCTTCCCATCGGTCAAAAGGGCCATGCTGAAAAAAGTGTCAAAACCAGAAATGCAGGACAGGCCATGGAGAAATGGGAGCCTTGCTACACTGATGGGCGGGATGTAAATTGTCAACAGCCACTCTGGAGAAGTGTACGGTGAGTCCTGAAACGTCTAAAAAGCAAAGCTTAGAGAGCATAGGGCACTTCCACTCATGGGGTTATAAATTGGGAAAATTAAAAATCAGCAAGACACAAGCACCCCAAAGTTTAGGGCTGCTCTGTTGACAAGGACCTCCACTTCATTCCACCTTCAATATCCCAGGAAAGAGAAAAATGGATAAAGAAGTTGTGGTCCTTATGTACAATGGAATATCACTCAGCCGTGAAATCAATGTCATAAGGCTAGTAGCAGCATGATGAGTGGATTTAGGTACGACGACTCTAAGTGAAATAAGTCACACAGAAAAGGACACTTCTCATAAGGTATCACTTATAGAGGGAATGTAAAAACCGTAACACTTGAACTGAATTACAAAACAGAACAGAGTCACACATGCAGAAAACACACTATGGCTGCTTAACGGGAAAGGTGAGGTGGGGTGATACATAAAACAAGGGTTTCAAATTAGCTCAGATACCGTTCCATAAACCCAATATGTAATAGACAAGACCTACTCCTTGCTCAGAGAACTGGACTCAACACGCCCTATTCACCGCACAAGAATATATCTGACTAGTAATAATCTTAAAACCTATGTATTGATATCTCTCTGTTAGTGGGTCAAGTGGGTAAAAAGCGGCATAAACACAGCAGTGAAAAGCAGCTAAACCCCATTATAAAAATAAATTACTTTGAAAAACCCATGAAACAAAGACAGTGATAGAGAGAGAAATTCTTACACAATGCGTTCAGGGGCTGTGATGCAACCTGGATTGACCATATCTAGACCCACAGCTGGATGAGACATAAGGGTGGACACTCTTGGGGCTGAGAGGTTTGGTGAGGTTGGGTGAGCAAACGCAGACCCTTTAAAGTAATACTGCGTGGTACCCATCGCATGGGTCCCAAATCTCCAGGTTCAAGGTCATCTTCCTACATCGAAAACATGCATGAGATACCCAGAAGATGGTACACCGTGTGATGGCGAAAGGTTTCTAAAACGCACCTCATTTCTCATCTGCTTGTGCCCGGGTTCGCCATTCCAGCCACTTTACTAGCAATCTCCCTCCTTGGAGCATCAGCACCTTTAACCTCCTGTTCCGTACAGGTTGCAATTTGTACTGAGGATGAACGGGAAGACGTGGAACCAATGAGAGACTAGCTCTTGGTGTTGGGACAGGCACAGGTCACTCTATTTTCCCATCAGGAAGAAGAATTAACCACAGGCTCAGCCTGCCCCCCGGAACCAGAACAGGGCCTGAAGCCATCCTGCGCTTTTGCGGCCAGCTCCCTAAAAAGCGAGTTGTAAAATGGAGGTTCAGGGCACTGCAATTCACAAACCTGCAGAGTTATAAATGATAACTCTCGTCCACAAATATATTGAGGGAAGGCAAAGAAGAGGATTTGAAATCAAGGCAGAATTGCAGGAAACAGATTTCAGGAGGTAGATTCGAATCGCCTTTAAAGCACATGAAAAGCGGCAAAACGTTGACAATGATGCCCTTGGCCAAAAAGGGCGTATGCGTTTTTTCCTGAATATATTCAGGAAAAAACGCATACGCCCTTTTTGGCCAACCAAGCAACCTGGAAAGGCAAATCAGCGCTACAAAGATGTCTCGCTTCCCATCGGTCAAAAGGGCCATGCTGAAAAAAGTGTCAAAACCAGAAATGCAGGACAGGCCATGGAGAAATGGGAGCCTTGCTACACTGATGGGCGGGATGTAAATTGTCAACAGCCACTCTGGAGAAGTGTACGGTGAGTCCTGAAACGTCTAAAAAGCAAAGCTTAGAGAGCATAGGGCACTTCCACTCATGGGGGTATAAATTGGGAAAATTAAAAATCAGCAAGACACAAGCACCCCAAAGTTTACGGCTGCTCTGTTGACAAGGACCTCCACTTCATTCCACCTTCAATATCGCAGGAAAGAGAAAAATGGATAAAGAAGTTGTGGTCCTTATGTACAATGGAATATCACTCAGCCGTGAAATCAATGTCATAAGGCTAGTAGCAGCATGATGAGTGGATTTAGGTACGACGACTCTAAGTGAAATAAGTCACACAGAAAAGGACACTTCTCATAAGGTATCACTGATAGAGGGAATGTAAAAACCGTTACACTTGAACTGAATTACAAAACAGAACAGAGTCACACATGCAGAAAACACACTATGGCTGCTTAACGGGAAAGGTGAGGTGGGGTGATACATAAAACAAGGGTTTCAAATTAGCTCAGATACCGTTCCATAAACCCAATATGTAATAGACAAGACCTACTCCTTGCTCAGAGAACTGGACTCAACACGCCCTATTCACCGCACAAGAATATATCTGACTAGTAATAATCTTAAAACCTATGTATTGATATCTCTCTGTTAGTGGGTCAAGTGGGTAAAAAGCGGCATAAACACAGCAGTGAAAAGCAGCTAAACCCCATTATAAAAATAAATTACTTTGAAAAACCCATGAAACAAAGACAGTGAAAGAGAGCGAAATTATTACACAATGCGTTCAGGGGCTGTGATGCAACCTGGAATGACCATATCTAGACCCACAGCTGGATGAGACCTAAGGGTGGACACTGTTGCGGCTGAGAGGTTTGGTGAGGTTGGGTGAGCAAACGCAGACCCTTTAAATAATACTGTGTGGTACCCATCGCATGGGTCCCAAATCTCCAGGTTCAAGGGCATCTTCCTACATCGAAAACATGCATGAGATACCCAGAAGGTGGTACACCGTGTGATGGGGAAAGGTTTCTAAAACGCACCTCATTTCTCATCTGCTTGTGCCCGGGTTCGCCATTCCAGCCACTTTACTAGCAATCTCCCTCCTTGGAGCATCAGCACCTTTAACCTCCTGTTCCGTACAGGTTGCAATTTGTACTGAGGATGAACGGGAAGACGTGGAACCAATGAAAGACTAGCTCTTGGTGTTGGGACAGGCACAGGTCACTCTATTTTCCCATCAGGAAGAAGAATTAACCACAGGCTCAGCCTGCCCCCCGGAACCAGAACAGGGCCTGAAGCCATCCTGCGCTTTTGCGGCCAGCTCCCTAAAAAGCGAGTTGTAAAATGGAGGTTCAGGGCACTGCAATTCACAAACCTGCAGACTTATAAATGATAACTCTCATCCACAAATATATTGAGGGAAGGCAAAGAAGAGGATTTGAAATCAAGGCAGAATTGCAGGAAACAGATTTCAGGAGGTAGATTCGAATTGCCTTTAAAGCACATGAAAAGCGGCAAAACGTTGACAATGATGCCCTTGGCCAAAAAGGGCGTATGCGTTTTTTCCTAAATATATTCAGGAAAAAACGCATACGCACTTTTTGGCCAACCAAGCAACCTGGAAAGGCAAATCAGCGCTACAAAGATGTCTCGCTTCCCATCGGTCAAAAGGGCCATGCTGAAAAAAGTGTCAAAACCAGAAATGCAGGACAGGCCATGGAGAAATGGGAGCCTTGCTACACTGATGGGCGGGATGTAAATTGTCAACAGCCACTCTGGAGAAGTGTACAGTGAGTCCTGAAACGTCTAAAAAGCAAAGCTTAGAGAGCATAGGGCACTTCCACTCATGGGGGTATAAATTGGGAAAATTAAAAATCAGCAAGACACAAGCACCCCAAAGTTTAGGGCTGCTCTGTTGACAAGGACCTCCACTTCATTCCACCTTCAATATCCCAGGAAAGAGAAAAATGGATAAAGAAGTTGTGGTCCTTATGTACAATGGAATATCACTCAGCCGTGAAATCAATGTCATAAGGCTAGTAGCAGCATGATGAGTGGATTTAGGTACGACGACTCTAAGTGAAATAAGTCACACAGAAAAGGACACTTCTCATAAGGTATCACTTATAGAGGGAATGTAAAAACCGTTACACTTGAACTGAATTACAAAACAGAACAGAGTCACACATGCAGAAAACACACTATGGCTGCTTAACGGGAAAGGTGAGGTGGGGTGATACATAAAACAAGGGTTTCAAATTAGCTCAGATACCGTTCCATAAACCCAATATGTAATAGACAAGACCTACTCCTTGCTCAGAGAACTGGACTCAACACGCCCTATTCACCGCACAAGAATATATCTGACTAGTAATAATCTTAAAACCTATGTATTGATATCTCTCTGTTAGTGGGTCAAGTGGGTAAAAAGCGGCATAAACACAGCAGTGAAAAGCAGCTAAACCCCATTATAAAAATAAATTACTTTGAAAAACCCATGAAACAAAGACAGTGAAAGAGAGCGAAATTCTTACACAATGCGTTCAGGGGCTGTGATGCAACCTGGATTGACCATATCTAGACCCACAGCTGGATGAGACATAAGGGTGGACACTGTTGCGGCTGAGAGGTTTGGTGAGGTTGGGTGAGCAAACGCAGACCCTTTAAAGTAATACTGCGTGGTACCCATCGCATGGGTCCCAAATCTCCAGGTTCAAGGTCATCTTCCTACATCGAAAACATGCATGAGATACCCAGAAGATGGTACACCTTGTGATGGGGAAAGGTTTCTAAAACGCACCTCATTTCTCATCTGCTTGTGCCCGGGTTCGCCATTCCAGCCACTTTACTAGCAATCTCCCTCCTTGGAGCATCAGCACCTTTAACCTCCTGTTCCGTACAGGTTGCAATTTGTACTGAGGATGAACGGGAAGACGTGGAACCAATGAAAGACTAGCTCTTGGTGTTGGGACAGGCACAGGTCACTCTATTTTCCCATCAGGAAGAAGAATTAACCACAGGCTCAGCCTGCCCCCCGGAACCAGAACAGGGCCTGAAGCCATCCTGCGCTTTTGCGGCCAGCTCCCTAAAAAGCGAGTTGTAAAATGGAGGTTCAGGGCACTGCAATTCACAAACCTACAGAGTTATAAATGATAACTCTCATCCACAAATATATTGAGGGAAGGCAAAGAAGAGGATTTGAAATCAAGGCAGAATTGCAGGAAACAGATTTCAGGAGGTAGATTCGAATCGCCTTTAAAGCACATGAAAAGCGGCAAAACGTTGACAATGATGCCCTTGGCCAAAAAGGGCGTATGCGTTTTTTCCTGAATATATTCAGGAAAAAACGCATACGCCCTTTTTGGCCAACCAAGCAACCTGGAAAGGCAAATCAGCGCTACAAAGATGTCTCGCTTCCCATCGGTCAAAAGGGCCATGCTGAAAAAAGTGTCAAAACCAGAAATGCAGGACAGGCCATGGAGAAATGGGAGCCTTGCTACACTGATGGGCGGGATGTAAATTGTCAACAGCCACTCTGGAGAAGTGTACGGTGAGTCCTGAAACGTCTAAAAAGCAAAGCTTAGAGAGCATAGGGCACTTCCACTCATGGGGTTATAAATTGGGAAAATTAAAAATCAGCAAGACACAAGCACCCCAAAGTTTAGGGCTGCTCTGTTGACAAGGACCTCCACTTCATTCCACCTTCAATATCCCAGGAAAGAGAAAAATGGATAAAGAAGTTGTGGTCCTTATGTACAATGGAATATCACTCAGCCGTGAAATCAATGTCATAAGGCTAGTAGCAGCATGATGAGTGGATTTAGGTACGACGACTCTAAGTGAAATAAGTCACACAGAAAAGGACACTTCTCATAAGGTATCACTTATAGAGGGAATGTAAAAACCGTAACACTTGAACTGAATTACAAAACAGAACAGAGTCACACATGCAGAAAACACACTATGGCTGCTTAACGGGAAAGGTGAGGTGGGGTGATACATAAAACAAGGGTTTCAAATTAGCTCAGATACCGTTCCATAAACCCAATATGTAATAGACAAGACCTACTCCTTGCTCAGAGAACTGGACTCAACACGCCCTATTCACCGCACAAGAATATATCTGACTAGTAATAATCTTAAAACCTATGTATTGATATCTCTCTGTTAGTGGGTCAAGTGGGTAAAAAGCGGCATAAACACAGCAGTGAAAAGCAGCTAAACCCCATTATAAAAATAAATTACTTTGAAAAACCCATGAAACAAAGACAGTGATAGAGAGAGAAATTCTTACACAATGCGTTCAGGGGCTGTGATGCAACCTGGATTGACCATATCTAGACCCACAGCTGGATGAGACATAAGGGTGGACACTCTTGGGGCTGAGAGGTTTGGTGAGGTTGGGTGAGCAAACGCAGACCCTTTAAAGTAATACTGCGTGGTACCCATCGCATGGGTCCCAAATCTCCAGGTTCAAGGTCATCTTCCTACATCGAAAACATGCATGAGATACCCAGAAGATGGTACACCGTGTGATGGCGAAAGGTTTCTAAAACGCACCTCATTTCTCATCTGCTTGTGCCCGGGTTCGCCATTCCAGCCACTTTACTAGCAATCTCCCTCCTTGGAGCATCAGCACCTTTAACCTCCTGTTCCGTACAGGTTGCAATTTGTACTGAGGATGAACGGGAAGACGTGGAACCAATGAGAGACTAGCTCTTGGTGTTGGGACAGGCACAGGTCACTCTATTTTCCCATCAGGAAGAAGAATTAACCACAGGCTCAGCCTGCCCCCCGGAACCAGAACAGGGCCTGAAGCCATCCTGCGCTTTTGCGGCCAGCTCCCTAAAAAGCGAGTTGTAAAATGGAGGTTCAGGGCACTGCAATTCACAAACCTGCAGAGTTATAAATGATAACTCTCGTCCACAAATATATTGAGGGAAGGCAAAGAAGAGGATTTGAAATCAAGGCAGAATTGCAGGAAACAGATTTCAGGAGGTAGATTCGAATCGCCTTTAAAGCACATGAAAAGCGGCAAAACGTTGACAATGATGCCCTTGGCCAAAAAGGGCGTATGCGTTTTTTCCTGAATATATTCAGGAAAAAACGCATACGCCCTTTTTGGCCAACCAAGCAACCTGGAAAGGCAAATCAGCGCTAAAAAGATGTCTCGCTTCCCATCGGTCAAAAGGGCCATGCTGAAAAAAGTGTCAAAACCAGAAATGCAGGACAGGCCATGGAAAAATGGGAGCCTTGCTACACTGATGGGCAGGATGTAAATTGTCAACTGCCACTCTGGAGAAGTGTACGGTGAGTCCTGAAACGTCTAAAAAGCAAAGCTTAGAGAGCATAGGGCACTTCCACTCATGGGGGTATAAATTGGGAAAATTAAAAATCAGCAAGACACAAGCACCCCAAAGTTTAGGGCTGCTCTGTTGACAAGGACCTCCACTTCATTCCACCTTCAATATCGCAGGAAAGAGAAAAATGGATAAAGAAGTTGTGGTCCTTATGTACAATGGAATATCACTCAGCCGTGAAATCAATGTCATAAGGCTAGTAGCAGCATGATGAGTGGATTTAGGTACGACGACTCTAAGTGAAATAAGTCACACAGAAAAGGACACTTCTCATAAGGTATCACTGATAGAGGGAATGTAAAAACCGTTACACTTGAACTGAATTACAAAACAGAACAGAGTCACACATGCAGAAAACACACTATGGCTGCTTAACGGGAAAGGTGAGGTGGGGTGATACATAAAACAAGGGTTTCAAATTAGCTCAGATACCGTTCCATAAACCCAATATGTAATAGACAAGACCTACTCCTTGCTCAGAGAACTGGACTCAACACGCCCTATTCACCGCACAAGAATATATCTGACTAGTAATAATCTTAAAACCTATGTATTGATATCTCTCTGTTAGTGGGTCAAGTGGGTAAAAAGCGGCATAAACACAGCAGTGAAAAGCAGCTAAACCCCATTATAAAAATAAATTACTTTGAAAAACCCATGAAACAAAGACAGTGAAAGAGAGCGAAATTATTACACAATGCGTTCAGGGGCTGTGATGCAACCTGGAATGACCATATCTAGACCCACAGCTGGATGAGACCTAAGGGTGGACACTGTTGCGGCTGAGAGGTTTGGTGAGGTTGGGTGAGCAAACGCAGACCCTTTAAATAATACTGTGTGGTACCCATCGCATGGGTCCCAAATCTCCAGGTTCAAGGGCATCTTCCTACATCGAAAACATGCATGAGATACCCAGAAGGTGGTACACCGTGTGATGGGGAAAGGTTTCTAAAACGCACCTCATTTCTCATCTGCTTGTGCCCGGGTTCGCCATTCCAGCCACTTTACTAGCAATCTCCCTCCTTGGAGCATCAGCACCTTTAACCTCCTGTTCCGTACAGGTTGCAATTTGTACTGAGGATGAACGGGAAGACGTGGAACCAATGAAAGACTAGCTCTTGGTGTTGGGACAGGCACAGGTCACTCTATTTTCCCATCAGGAAGAAGAATTAACCACAGGCTCAGCCTGCCCCCCGGAACCAGAACAGGGCCTGAAGCCATCCTGCGCTTTTGCGGCCAGCTCCCTAAAAAGCGAGTTGTAAAATGGAGGTTCAGGGCACTGCAATTCACAAACCTGCAGACTTATAAATGATAACTCTCATCCACAAATATATTGAGGGAAGGCAAAGAAGAGGATTTGAAATCAAGGCAGAATTGCAGGAAACAGATTTCAGGAGGTAGATTCGAATTGCCTTTAAAGCACATGAAAAGCGGCAAAACGTTGACAATGATGCCCTTGGCCAAAAAGGGCGTATGCGTTTTTTCCTAAATATATTCAGGAAAAAACGCATACGCACTTTTTGGCCAACCAAGCAACCTGGAAAGGCAAATCAGCGCTACAAAGATGTCTCGCTTCCCATCGGTCAAAAGGGCCATGCTGAAAAAAGTGTCAAAACCAGAAATGCAGGACAGGCCATGGAGAAATGGGAGCCTTGCTACACTGATGGGCGGGATGTAAATTGTCAACAGCCACTCTGGAGAAGTGTACAGTGAGTCCTGAAACGTCTAAAAAGCAAAGCTTAGAGAGCATAGGGCACTTCCACTCATGGGGGTATAAATTGGGAAAATTAAAAATCAGCAAGACACAAGCACCCCAAAGTTTAGGGCTGCTCTGTTGACAAGGACCTCCACTTCATTCCACCTTCAATATCCCAGGAAAGAGAAAAATGGATAAAGAAGTTGTGGTCCTTATGTACAATGGAATATCACTCAGCCGTGAAATCAATGTCATAAGGCTAGTAGCAGCATGATGAGTGGATTTAGGTACGACGACTCTAAGTGAAATAAGTCACACAGAAAAGGACACTTCTCATAAGGTATCACTTATAGAGGGAATGTAAAAACCGTTACACTTGAACTGAATTACAAAACAGAACAGAGTCACACATGCAGAAAACACACTATGGCTGCTTAACGGGAAAGGTGAGGTGGGGTGATACATAAAACAAGGGTTTCAAATTAGCTCAGATACCGTTCCATAAACCCAATATGTAATAGACAAGACCTACTCCTTGCTCAGAGAACTGGACTCAACACGCCCTATTCACCGCACAAGAATATATCTGACTAGTAATAATCTTAAAACCTATGTATTGATATCTCTCTGTTAGTGGGTCAAGTGGGTAAAAAGCGGCATAAACACAGCAGTGAAAAGCAGCTAAACCCCATTATAAAAATAAATTACTTTGAAAAACCCATGAAACAAAGACAGTGAAAGAGAGCGAAATTCTTACACAATGCGTTCAGGGGCTGTGATGCAACCTGGATTGACCATATCTAGACCCACAGCTGGATGAGACATAAGGGTGGACACTGTTGCGGCTGAGAGGTTTGGTGAGGTTGGGTGAGCAAACGCAGACCCTTTAAAGTAATACTGCGTGGTACCCATCGCATGGGTCCCAAATCTCCAGGTTCAAGGTCATCTTCCTACATCGAAAACATGCATGAGATACCCAGAAGATGGTACACCTTGTGATGGGGAAAGGTTTCTAAAACGCACCTCATTTCTCATCTGCTTGTGCCCGGGTTCGCCATTCCAGCCACTTTACTAGCAATCTCCCTCCTTGGAGCATCAGCACCTTTAACCTCCTGTTCCGTACAGGTTGCAATTTGTACTGAGGATGAACGGGAAGACGTGGAACCAATGAAAGACTAGCTCTTGGTGTTGGGACAGGCACAGGTCACTCTATTTTCCCATCAGGAAGAAGAATTAACCACAGGCTCAGCCTGCCCCCCGGAACCAGAACAGGGCCTGAAGCCATCCTGCGCTTTTGCGGCCAGCTCCCTAAAAAGCGAGTTGTAAAATGGAGGTTCAGGGCACTGCAATTCACAAACCTACAGAGTTATAAATGATAACTCTCATCCACAAATATATTGAGGGAAGGCAAAGAAGAGGATTTGAAATCAAGGCAGAATTGCAGGAAACAGATTTCAGGAGGTAGATTCGAATCGCCTTTAAAGCACATGAAAAGCGGCAAAACGTTGACAATGATGCCCTTGGCCAAAAAGGGCGTATGCGTTTTTTCCTGAATATATTCAGGAAAAAACGCATACGCCCTTTTTGGCCAACCAAGCAACCTGGAAAGGCAAATCAGCGCTACAAAGATGTCTCGCTTCCCATCGGTCAAAAGGGCCATGCTGAAAAAAGTGTCAAAACCAGAAATGCAGGACAGGCCATGGAGAAATGGGAGCCTTGCTACACTGATGGGCGGGATGTAAATTGTCAACAGCCACTCTGGAGAAGTGTACGGTGAGTCCTGAAACGTCTAAAAAGCAAAGCTTAGAGAGCATAGGGCACTTCCACTCATGGGGTTATAAATTGGGAAAATTAAAAATCAGCAAGACACAAGCACCCCAAAGTTTAGGGCTGCTCTGTTGACAAGGACCTCCACTTCATTCCACCTTCAATATCCCAGGAAAGAGAAAAATGGATAAAGAAGTTGTGGTCCTTATGTACAATGGAATATCACTCAGCCGTGAAATCAATGTCATAAGGCTAGTAGCAGCATGATGAGTGGATTTAGGTACGACGACTCTAAGTGAAATAAGTCACACAGAAAAGGACACTTCTCATAAGGTATCACTTATAGAGGGAATGTAAAAACCGTAACACTTGAACTGAATTACAAAACAGAACAGAGTCACACATGCAGAAAACACACTATGGCTGCTTAACGGGAAAGGTGAGGTGGGGTGATACATAAAACAAGGGTTTCAAATTAGCTCAGATACCGTTCCATAAACCCAATATGTAATAGACAAGACCTACTCCTTGCTCAGAGAACTGGACTCAACACGCCCTATTCACCGCACAAGAATATATCTGACTAGTAATAATCTTAAAACCTATGTATTGATATCTCTCTGTTAGTGGGTCAAGTGGGTAAAAAGCGGCATAAACACAGCAGTGAAAAGCAGCTAAACCCCATTATAAAAATAAATTACTTTGAAAAACCCATGAAACAAAGACAGTGATAGAGAGAGAAATTCTTACACAATGCGTTCAGGGGCTGTGATGCAACCTGGATTGACCATATCTAGACCCACAGCTGGATGAGACATAAGGGTGGACACTCTTGGGGCTGAGAGGTTTGGTGAGGTTGGGTGAGCAAACGCAGACCCTTTAAAGTAATACTGCGTGGTACCCATCGCATGGGTCCCAAATCTCCAGGTTCAAGGTCATCTTCCTACATCGAAAACATGCATGAGATACCCAGAAGATGGTACACCGTGTGATGGCGAAAGGTTTCTAAAACGCACCTCATTTCTCATCTGCTTGTGCCCGGGTTCGCCATTCCAGCCACTTTACTAGCAATCTCCCTCCTTGGAGCATCAGCACCTTTAACCTCCTGTTCCGTACAGGTTGCAATTTGTACTGAGGATGAACGGGAAGACGTGGAACCAATGAGAGACTAGCTCTTGGTGTTGGGACAGGCACAGGTCACTCTATTTTCCCATCAGGAAGAAGAATTAACCACAGGCTCAGCCTGCCCCCCGGAACCAGAACAGGGCCTGAAGCCATCCTGCGCTTTTGCGGCCAGCTCCCTAAAAAGCGAGTTGTAAAATGGAGGTTCAGGGCACTGCAATTCACAAACCTGCAGAGTTATAAATGATAACTCTCGTCCACAAATATATTGAGGGAAGGCAAAGAAGAGGATTTGAAATCAAGGCAGAATTGCAGGAAACAGATTTCAGGAGGTAGATTCGAATCGCCTTTAAAGCACATGAAAAGCGGCAAAACGTTGACAATGATGCCCTTGGCCAAAAAGGGCTTATGCGTTTTTTCCTGAATATATTCAGGAAAAAACGCATACGCCCTTTTTGGCCAACCAAGCAACCTGGAAAGGCAAATCAGCGCTAAAAAGATGTCTCGCTTCCCATCGGTCAAAAGGGCCATGCTGAAAAAAGTGTCAAAACCAGAAATGCAGGACAGGCCATGGAAAAATGGGAGCCTTGCTACACTGATGGGCAGGATGTAAATTGTCAACTGCCACTCTGGAGAAGTGTACGGTGAGTCCTGAAACGTCTAAAAAGCAAAGCTTAGAGAGCATAGGGCACTTCCACTCATGGGGGTATAAATTGGGAAAATGAAAAATCAGCAAGACACAAGCACCCCAAAGTTTACGGCTGCTCTGTTGACAAGGACCTCCACTTCATTCCACCTTCAATATCCCAGGAAAGAGAAAAATGGATAAAGAAGTTGTGGTCCTTATGTACAATGGAATATCACTCAGCCATGAAATCAATGTCATAAGGCTAGTAGCAGCATGATGAGTGGATTTAGGTACGACGATTCTAAGTGAAATAAGTCACACAGAAAAGGACACTTCTCATAAGGTATCACTGATAGAGGGAATGTAAAAACCGTTACACTTGAACTGAATTACAAAACAGAACAGAGTCACACATGCAGAAAACACACTATGGCTGCTTAACGGGAAAGGTGAGGTGGGGTGATACATAAAACAAGGGTTTCAAATTAGCTCAGATACCGTTCCATAAAACCAATATGTAATAGACTAGACCTACTCCTTGCTCAGAGAACTGGACTCAACACGCCCTATTCACCGCACAAGAATATATCTGACTAGTAATAATCTTAAAACCTATGTATTGATATCTCTCTGTTAGTGGGTCAAGTGGGTAAAAAGCGGCATAAACACAGCAGTGAAAAGCAGCTAAACCCCATTATAAAAATAAATTACTTTGAAAAACCCATGAAACAAAGACAGTGAAAGAGAGAGAAATTCTTACACAATGCGTTCAGGGGCTGTGATGCAACCTGGATTGACCATATCTAGACCCACAGCTGGATGAGACCTAAGGGTGGACACTGTTGCGGCTGAGAGGTTTGGTGAGGTTGGGTGAGCAAACGCAGACCCTTTAAATAATACTGCGTGGTACCCATCGCATGGGTCCCAAATCTCCAGGTTCAAGGTCATCTTCCTACATCGAAAACATGCATGAGATACCCAGAAGATGGTACACCGTGTGATGGGGAAAGGTTTCTAAAACGCACCTCATTTCTCATCTGCTTGTGCCCGGGTTCGCCATTCCAGCCACTTTACTAGCAATCTCCCTCCTTGGAGCATCAGCACCTTTAACCTCCTGTTCCGTACAGGTTGCAATTTGTACTGAGGATGAACGGGAAGACGTGGAACCAATGAAAGACTAGCTCTTGGTGTTGGGACAGGCACAGGTCACTCTATTTTCCCTTCAGGAAGAAGAATTAACCACAGGCTCAGCCTGCCCCCCGGAACCAGAACAGGGCCTGAAGCCATCCTGCGCTTTTGCGGCCAGCTCCCTAAAAAGCGAGTTGTAAAATGGAGGTTCAGGGCGCTGCAATTCACAAACCTGCAGACTTATAAATGATAACTCTCATCCACAAATATATTGAGGGAAGGCAAAGAAGAGGATTTGAAATCAAGGCAGAATTGCAGGAAACAGATTTCAGGAGGTAGATTCGAATCGCCTTTAAAGCACATGAAAAGCGGCAAAACGTTGACAATGATGCCCTTGGCCAAAAAGGGCGTATGCGTTTTTTCCTGAATATATTCAGGAAAAAACGCATACGCCCTTTTTGGCCAACCAAGCAACCTGGAAAGGCAAATCAGCGCTACAAAGATGTCTCGCTTCCCATCGGTCAAAAGGGCCATGCTGAAAAAAGTGTCAAAACCAGAAATGCAGGACAGGCCATGGAGAAATGGGAGCCTTGCTACACTGATGGGCGGGATGTAAATTGTCAACAGCCACTCTGGAGAAGTGTACGGTGAGTCCTGAAACGTCTAAAAAGCAAAGCTTAGAGAGCATAGGGCACTTCCACTCATGGGGGTATAAATTGGGAAAATTAAAAATCAGCAAGACACAAGCACCCCAAAGTTTAGGGCTGCTCTGTTGACAAGGACCTCCACTTCATTCCACCTTCAATATCGCAGGAAAGAGAAAAATGGATAAAGAAGTTGTGGTCCTTATGTACAATGGAATATCACTCAGCCGTGAAATCAATGTCATAAGGCTAGTAGCAGCATGATGAGTGGATTTAGGTACGACGACTCTAAGTGAAATAAGTCACACAGAAAAGGACACTTCTCATAAGGTATCACTTATAGAGGGAATGTAAAAACCGTTACACTTGAACTGAATTACAAAACAGAACAGAGTCACACATGCAGAAAACACACTATGGCTGCTTAACGGGAAAGGTGAGGTGGGGTGATACATAAAACAAGGGTTTCAAATTAGCTCAGATACCGTTCCATAAACCCAATATGTAATAGACAAGACCTACTCCTTGCTCAGAGAACTGGACTCAACACGCCCTATTCACCGCACAAGAATATATCTGACTAGTAATAATCTTAAAACCTACGTATTGATATCTCTCTGTTAGTGGGTCAAGTGGGTAAAAAGCGGCAAAAACACAGCAGTGAAAAGCAGCTAAACCCCATTATAAAAATAAATTACTTTGAAAAACCCATGAAACAAAGACAGTGAAAGAGAGAGAAATTCTTACACAATGCGTTCAGGGGCTGTGATGCAACCTGGATTGACCATATCTAGACCCACAGCTGGATGAGACCTTAGGGTGGACACTGTTGCGGCTGAGAGGTTTGGTGAGGTTGGGTGAGCAAACGCAGACCCTTTAAATAATACTGCGTGGTACCCATCGCATGGGTCCCAAATCTCCAGGTTCAAGGTCATCTTCCTACATCGAAAACATGCATGAGATACCCAGAAGATGGTACACCGTGTGATGGGGAAAGGTTTCTAAAACGCACCTCATTTCTCATCTGCTTGTGCCCGGGTTCGCCATTCCAGCCACTTTACTAGCAATCTCCCTCCTTGGAGCATCAGCACCTTTAACCTCCTGTTCCGTACAGGTTGCAATTTGTACTGAGGATGAACGGGAAGACGTGGAACCAATGAAAGACTAGCTCTTGGTGTTGGGACAGGCACAGGTCACTCTATTTTCCCATCAGGAAGAAGAATTAACCACAGGCTCAGCCTGCCCCCCGGAACCAGAACAGGGCCTGAAGCCATCCTGCGCTTTTGCGGCCAGCTCCCTAAAAAGCGAGTTGTAAAATGGAGGTTCAGGGCACTGCAATTCACAAACCTGCAGACTTATAAATGATAACTCTCATCCACAAATATATTGAGGGAAGGCAAAGAAGAGGATTTGAAATCAAGGCAGAATTGCAGGAAACAGATTTCAGGAGGTAGATTCGAATTGCCTTTAAAGCACATGAAAAGCGGCAAAACGTTGACAATGATGCCCTTGGCCAAAAAGGGCGTATGCGTTTTTTCCTGAATATATTCAGGAAAAAACGCATACGCCCTTTTTGGCCAACCAAGCAACCTGGAAAGGCAAATCAGCGCTACAAAGATGTCTCGCTTCCCATCGGTCAAAAGGGCCATGCTGAAAAAAGTGTCAAAACCAGAAATGCAGGACAGGCCATGGAGAAATGGGAGCCTTGCTACACTGATGGGCGGGATGTAAATTGTCAACAGCCACTCTGGAGAAGTGTACAGTGAGTCCTGAAACGTCTAAAAAGCAAAGCTTAGAGAGCATAGGGCACTTCCACTCATGGGGGTATAAATTGGGAAAATTAAAAATCAGCAAGACACAAGCACCCCAAAGTTTAGGGCTGCTCTGTTGACAAGGACCTCCACTTCATTCCACCTTCAATATCGCAGGAAAGAGAAAAATGGATAAAGAAGTTGTGGTCCTTATGTACAATGGAATATCACTCAGCCGTGAAATCAATGTCATAAGGCTAGTAGCAGCATGATGAGTGGATTTAGGTACGACGACTCTAAGTGAAATAAGTCACACAGAAAAGGACACTTCTCATAAGGTATCACTTATAGAGGGAATGTAAAAACCGTTACACTTGAACTGAATTACAAAACAGAACAGAGTCACACATGCAGAAAACACACTATGGCTGCTTAACGGGAAAGGTGAGGTGGGGTGATACATAAAACAAGGGTTTAAAATTAGCTCAGATACCATTCCATAAACCCAATATGTAATAGACAAGACCTACTCCTTGCTCAGAGAACTGGACTCAACACGCCCTATTCACCGCACAAGAATATATCTGACTAGTAATAATCTTAAAACCTATGTATTGATATCTCTCTGTTAGTGGGTCAAGTGGGTAAAAAGCGGCATAAACACAGCAGTGAAAAGCAGCTAAACCCCATTATAAAAATAAATTACTTTGAAAAACCCATGAAACAAAGACAGTGAAAGAGAGAGAAATTCTTACACAATGCGTTCAGGGGCTGTGATGCAACCTGGATTGACCATATCTAGACCCACAGCTGGATGAGACCTAAGGGTGGACACTGTTGCGGCTGAGAGGTTTGGTGAGGTTGGGTGAGCAAACGCAGACCCTTTAAATAATACTGATGGTACCCATCGCATGGGTCCCAAATCTCCAGGTTCAAGGGCATCTTCCTACATCGAAAACATGCATGAGATACCCAGAAGATGGTACACCGTGTGATGGGGAAAGGTTTCTAAAACGCACCTCATTTCTCATCTGCTTGTGCCCGGGTTCGCCATTCCAGCCACTTTACTAGCAATCTCCCTCCTTGGAGCATCAGCACCTTTAACCTCCTGTTCCGTACAGGTTGCAATTTGTACTGAGGATGAACGGGAAGACGTGGAACCAATGAAAGACTAGCTCTTGGTGTTGGGACAGGCACAGGTCACTCTATTTTCCCATCAGGAAGAAGAATTAACCACAGGCTCAGCCTGCCCCCCGGAACCAGAACAGGGCCTGAAGCCATCCTGCGCTTTTGCGGCCAGCTCCCTAAAAAGCGAGTTGTAAAATGGAGGTTCAGGGCACTGCAATTCACAAACCTGCAGACTTATAAATGATAACTCTCATCCACAAATATATTGAGGGAAGGCAAAGAAGAGGATTTGAAATCAAGGCAGAATTGCAGGAAACAGATTTCAGGAGGTAGATTCGAATCGCCTTTAAAGCACATGAAAAGCGGCAAAACGTTGACAATGATGCCCTTGGCCAAAAAGGGCGTATGCGTTTTTTCCTGAATATATTCAGGAAAAAACGCATACGCCCTTTTTGGCCAACCAAGCAACCTGGAAAGGCAAATCAGCGCTACAAAGATGTCTCGCTTCCCATCGGTCAAAAGGGCCATGCTGAAAAAAGTGTCAACACCAGAAATGCAGGAAAGGCCATGGAGAAATGGGAGCCTTGCTACACTGATGGGCGGGATGTAAATTGTCAACAGCCACTCTGGAGAAGTGTACGGTGAGTCCTGAAACGTCTAAAAAGCAAAGCTTAGAGAGCATAGGGCACTTCCACTCATGGGGGTATAAATTGGGAAAATTAAAAATCAGCAAGACACAAGCACCCCAAAGTTTAGGGCTGCTCTGTTGACAAGGACCTCCACTTCATTCCACCTTCAATATCCCAGGAAAGAGAAAAATGGATAAAGAAGTTGTGGTCCTTATGTACAATGGAATATCACTCAGCCATGAAATCAATGTCATAAGGCTAGTAGCAGCATGATGAGTGGATTTAGGTACGACGATTCTAAGTGAAATAAGTCACACAGAAAAGGACACTTCTCATAAGGTATCACTTATAGAGGGAATGTAAAAACCGTTACACTTGAACTGAATTACAAAACAGAACAGAGTCACACATGCAGAAAACACACTATGGCTGCTTAACGGGAAAGGTGAGGTGGGGTGATACATAAAACAAGGGTTTCAAATTAGCTCAGATACCGTTCCATAAAACCAATATGTAATAGACAAGACCTACTCCTTGCTCAGAGAACTGGACTCAACACGCCCTATTCACCGCACAAGAATATATCTGACTAGTAATAATCTTAAAACTTATGTATTGATATCTCTCTGTTAGTGTGTCAAGTGGGTGTAAAGCGGCATAAACACAGCAGTGAAAAGCAGCTAAACCCCATTATAAAAATAAATTACTTTGAAAAACCCATGAAACAAAGACAGTGAAAGAGAGAGAAATTCTTACACAATGCGTTCACGGGCTGTGATGCAACCTGGATTGACCATATCTAGACCCACAGCTGGATGAGACATAAGGGTGGACACTCTTGGGGCTGAGAGGTTTGGTGAGGTTGGGTGAGCAAACGCAGACCCTTTAAAGTAATACTGCGTGGTACCCATCGCATGGGTCCCAAATCTCCAGGTTCAAGGGCATCTTCCTACATCGAAAACATGCATGAGAAACCCAGAAGATGGTACACCGTGTGATGTGGAAAGGTTTCTAAAACGCACCTCATTTCTCATCTCCTTGTGCCCGGGTTCGCTATTCCAGCCGCTTTACTAGCAATCTCCCTACTTGGAGCATCAGCACCTTTAACCTCCTGCTCCGTACAGGTTGCAATTTGTCCTGAGGATGAACGGGAAGACGTGGAACCAATGAGAGACTAGCTCTTGGTGTTGGGACAGGCACAGGTCACTCTATTTTCCCATCAGGAAGAAGAATTAACCACAGGCTCAGCCTGCCCCCGGAACCAGAACAGGGCCTGAAGGCATCCTGCGCTTTTGCGGCCAGCTCCCTAAAAAGCGAGTTGCAAAATGGAGGTTCAGGGCACTGCAATTCACAAACCTGCAGAGTTATAAATGATAACTCTCGTCCACAAATATATTGAGGGAAGGCAAAGAAGAGGATTTGAAATCAAGGCAGAATTGCAGGAAACAGATTTCAGGAGGTAGATTCGAATCGCCTTTAAAGCACATGAAAAGCGGCAAAACGTTGACAATGATGCCCTTGGCCAAAAAGGGCGTATGCGTTTTTTCCTGAATATATTCAGGAAAAAACGCATACGCCCTTTTTGGCCAACCAAGCAACCTGGAAAGGCAAATCAGCGCTACAAAGATGTCTCGCTTCCCATCGGTCAAAAGGGCCATGCTGAAAAAAGTGTCAAAACCAGAAATGCAGGACAAGCCATGGAGAAATGGGAGCCTTGCTACACTGATGGGCGGGATGTAAATTGTCAACAGCCACTCTGAAGAAGTGTACGGTGAGTCCTGAAACGTCTGAAAAGCAAAGCTTAGAGAGCATAGGGCACTTCCACTCATGTGGGTATAAATTGGGAAAATTAAAATTCAGCAAGACACAAGCACCCCAAAGTTTAGGACTGCTCTGTTGACAAGTACCTCCACTTCATTCCACCTTCAATATCCCAGGAAAGAGAAAAATGGATAAAGAAGTTGTGGTCCTTATGTACAATGGAATATCACTCAGCCGTGAAATCAATGTCATAAGGCTAGTAGCAGCATGATGAGTGGATTTAGGTACGACGATTCTAAGTGAAATAAGTCACACAGAAAAGGACACTTCTCATAAGGTATCACTTATAGAGGGAATGTAAAAACCGTTACACTTGAACTGAATTACAAAACAGAACAGAGTCACACATGCAGAAAACACACTATGGCTGCTTAACGGGAAAGGTGAGGTGGGGTGATACATAAAACAAGGGTTTCAAATTAGCTCAGATACCGTTCCATAAACCCAATATGTAATAGACAAGACCTACACCTTGCTCAGAGAACTGGACTCAACACGCCCTTTTCACCGCACAAGAATATATCTGACTAGTAATAATCTTAAAACCTATGTATTGATATCTCTCTGTTAGTGTGTCAAGTGGGTGAAAAGCGGCATAAACACAGCAGTGAAAAGCAGCTAAACCCATTTATAAAAATAAATTACTTTGAAAAACCCATGAAACAAAGACAGTGAAAGAGATAGAAATTCTTACACAATACGTTCACGGGCTGTGATGCAACCTGGATTGACCATATCTAGACCCACAGCTGGATGAGACCTAAGGGTGGACACTGTTGCGGCTGAGAGGTTTGGTGAGGTTGGGTGAGCAAACGCAGACGCTTTAAATAATACTGCGTGGTACCCATCGCATGGGTCCCAAATCTCCAGGTTCAAGGTCATCTTCCTACATCGAAAACATGCATGAGATACCCAGAAGATGGTACACCGTGTGATGGGGAAAGGTTTCTAAAACGCACCTCATTTCTCATCTGCTTGTGCCCGGGTTCGCCATTCCAGCCACTTTACTAGCAATCTCCCTCCTTGGAGCATCAGCACCTTTAACCTCCTGTTCCGTACAGGTTGCAATTTGTACTGAGGATGAACGGGAAGACGTGGAACCAATGAAAGACTAGCTCTTGGTGTTGGGACAGGCACAGGTCACTCTATTTTCCCATCAGGAAGAAGAATTAACCACAGGCTCAGCCTGCCCCCCGGAACCAGAACAGGGCCTGAAGCCATCCTGCGCTTTTGCGGCCAGCTCCCTAAAAAGCGAGTTGTAAAATGGAGGTTCAGGGCACTGCAATTCACAAACCTGCAGACTTATAAATGATAACTCTCATCCACAAATATATTGAGGGAAGGCAAAGAAGAGGATTTGAAATCAAGGCAGAATTGCAGGAAACAGATTTCAGGAGGTAGATTCGAATCGCCTTTAAAGCACATGAAAAGCGGCAAAACGTTGACAATGATGCCCTTGGCCAAAAAGGGCGTATGCGTTTTTTCCTGAATATATTCAGGAAAAAACGCATACGCCCTTTTTGGCCAACCAAGCAACCTGGAAAGGCAAATCAGCGCTACAAAGATGTCTCGCTTCCCATCGGTCAAAAGGGCCATGCTGAAAAAAGTGTCAAAACCAGAAATGCAGGACAGGCCATGTAGAAATGGGAGCCTTGCTACACTGATGGACGGGATGTAAATTGTCAACAGCCACTCTGGAGAAGTGTACGGTGAGTCCTGAAACGTCTAAAAAGCAAAGCTTAGAGAGCATAGGGCACTTCCACTCATGGGGGTATAAATTGGGAAAATGAAAAATCAGCAAGACACAAGCACCCCAAAGTTTAGGGCTGCTCTGTTGACAAGGACCTCCACTTCATTCCACCTTCAATATCCCAGGAAAGAGAAAAATGGATAAAGAAGTTGTGGTCCTTATGTACAATGGAATATCACTCAGCCATGAAATCAATGTCATAAGGCTAGTAGCAGCATGATGAGTGGATTTAGGTACGACGATTCTAAGTGAAATAAGTCACACAGAAAAGGACACTTCTCATAAGGTATCACTGATAGAGGGAATGTAAAAACCGTTACACTTGAACTGAATTACAAAACAGAACAGAGTCACACATGCAGAAAACACACTATGGCTGCTTAACGGGAAAGGTGAGGTGGGGTGATACATAAAACAAGGGTTTCAAATTAGCTCATATACCGTTCCATAATACCAATATGTAATAGACTAGACCTACTCCTTGCTCAGAGAACTGGACTCAACACGCCCTATTCACCGCACAAGAATATATCTGACTAGTAATAATCTTAAAACCTATGTATTGATATCTCTCTGTTAGTGGGTCAAGTGGGTAAAAAGCGGCATAAACACAGCAGTGAAAAGCAGCTAAACCCCATTATAAAAATAAATTACTTTGAAAAACCCATGAAACAAAGACAGTGAAAGAGAGAGAAATTCTTACACAATGCGTTCAGGGGCTGTGATGCAACCTGGATTGACCATATCTAGACCCACAGCTGGATGAGACCTAAGGGTGGACACTGTTGCGGCTGAGAGGTTTGGTGAGGTTGGGTGAGCAAACGCAGACCCTTTAAATAATACTGCGTGGTACCCATCGCATGGGTCCCAAATCTCCAGGTTCAAGGTCATCTTCCTACATCGAAAACATGCATGAGATACCCAGAAGATGGTACACCGTGTGATGGGGAAAGGTTTCTAAAACGCACCTCATTTCTCATCTGCTTGTGCCCGGGTTCGCCATTCCAGCCACTTTACTAGCAATCTCCCTCCTTGGAGCATCAGCACCTTTAACCTCCTGTTCCGTACAGGTTGCAATTTGTACTGAGGATGAACGGGAAGACGTGGAACCAATGAAAGACTAGCTCTTGGTGTTGGGACAGGCACAGGTCACTCTATTTTCCCTTCAGGAAGAAGAATTAACCACAGGCTCAGCCTGCCCCCCGGAACCAGAACAGGGCCTGAAGCCATCCTGCGCTTTTGCGGCCAGCTCCCTAAAAAGCGAGTTGTAAAATGGAGGTTCAGGGCGCTGCAATTCACAAACCTGCAGACTTATAAATGATAACTCTCATCCACAAATATATTGAGGGAAGGCAAAGAAGAGGATTTGAAATCAAGGCAGAATTGCAGGAAACAGATTTCAGGAGGTAGATTCGAATCGCCTTTAAAGCACATGAAAAGCGGCAAAACGTTGACAATGATGCCCTTGGCCAAAAAGGGCGTATGCGTTTTTTCCTGAATATATTCAGGAAAAAACGCATACGCCCTTTTTGGCCAACCAAGCAACCTGGAAAGGCAAATCAGCGCTACAAAGATGTCTCGCTTCCCATCGGTCAAAAGGGCCATGCTGAAAAAAGTGTCAAAACCAGAAATGCAGGACAGGCCATGGAGAAATGGGAGCCTTGCTACACTGATGGGCGGGATGTAAATTGTCAACAGCCACTCTGGAGAAGTGTACGGTGAGTCCTGAAACGTCTAAAAAGCAAAGCTTAGAGAGCATAGGGCACTTCCACTCATGGGGGTATAAATTGGGAAAATTAAAAATCAGCAAGACACAAGCACCCCAAAGTTTAGGGCTGCTCTGTTGACAAGGACCTCCACTTCATTCCACCTTCAATATCGCAGGAAAGAGAAAAATGGATAAAGAAGTTGTGGTCCTTATGTACAATGGAATATCACTCAGCCGTGAAATCAATGTCATAAGGCTAGTAGCAGCATGATGAGTGGATTTAGGTACGACGACTCTAAGTGAAATAAGTCACACAGAAAAGGACACTTCTCATAAGGTATCACTTATAGAGGGAATGTAAAAACCGTTACACTTGAACTGAATTACAAAACAGAACAGAGTCACACATGCAGAAAACACACTATGGCTGCTTAACGGGAAAGGTGAGGTGGGGTGATACATAAAACAAGGGTTTCAAATTAGCTCAGATACCGTTCCATAAACCCAATATGTAATAGACAAGACCTACTCCTTGCTCAGAGAACTGGACTCAACACGCCCTATTCACCGCACAAGAATATATCTGACTAGTAATAATCTTAAAACCTACGTATTGATATCTCTCTGTTAGTGGGTCAAGTGGGTAAAAAGCGGCATAAACACAGCAGTGAAAAGCAGCTAAACCCCATTATAAAAATAAATTACTTTGAAAAACCCATGAAACAAAGACAGTGAAAGAGAGAGAAATTCTTACACAATGCGTTCAGGGGCTGTGATGCAACCTGGATTGACCATATCTAGACCCACAGCTGGATGAGACCTAAGGGTGGACACTGTTGCGGCTGAGAGGTTTGGTGAGGTTGGGTGAGCAAACGCAGACCCTTTAAATAATACTGCGTGGTACCCATCGCATGGGTCCCAAATCTCCAGGTTCAAGGTCATCTTCCTACATCGAAAACATGCATGAGATACCCAGAAGATGGTACACCGTGTGATGGGGAAAGGTTTCTAAAACGCACCTCATTTCTCATCTGCTTGTGCCCGGGTTCGCCATTCCAGCCACTTTACTAGCAATCTCCCTCCTTGGAGCATCAGCACCTTTAACCTCCTGTTCCGTACAGGTTGCAATTTGTACTGAGGATGAACGGGAAGACGTGGAACCAATGAAAGACTAGCTCTTGGTGTTGGGACAGGCACAGGTCACTCTATTTTCCCATCAGGAAGAAGAATTAACCACAGGCTCAGCCTGCCCCCCGGAACCAGAACAGGGCCTGAAGCCATCCTGCGCTTTTGCGGCCAGCTCCCTAAAAAGCGAGTTGTAAAATGGAGGTTCAGGGCACTGCAATTCACAAACCTGCAGACTTATAAATGATAACTCTCATCCACAAATATATTGAGGGAAGGCAAAGAAGAGGATTTGAAATCAAGGCAGAATTGCAGGAAACAGATTTCAGGAGGTAGATTCGAATCGCCTTTAAAGCACATGAAAAGCGGCAAAACGTTGACAATGATGCCCTTGGCCAAAAAGGGCGTATGCGTTTTTTCCTGAATATATTCAGGAAAAAACGCATACGCCCTTTTTGGCCAACCAAGCAACCTGGAAAGGCAAATCAGCGCTACAAAGATGTCTCGCTTCCCATCGGTCAAAAGGGCCATGCTGAAAAAAGTGTCAAAACCAGAAATGCAGGACAGGCCATGGAGAAATGGGAGCCTTGCTACACTGATGGGCGGGATGTAAATTGTCAACAGCCACTCTGGAGAAGTGTACAGTGAGTCCTGAAACGTCTAAAAAGCAAAGCTTAGAGAGCATAGGGCACTTCCACTCATGGGGGTATAAATTGGGAAAATTAAAAATCAGCAAGACACAAGCACCCCAAAGTTTAGGGCTGCTCTGTTGACAAGGACCTCCACTTCATTCCACCTTCAATATCGCAGGAAAGAGAAAAATGGATAAAGAAGTTGTGGTCCTTATGTACAATGGAATATCACTCAGCCGTGAAATCAATGTCATAAGGCTAGTAGCAGCATGATGAGTGGATTTAGGTACGACGACTCTAAGTGAAATAAGTCACACAGAAAAGGACACTTCTCATAAGGTATCACTTATAGAGGGAATGTAAAAACCGTTACACTTGAACTGAATTACAAAACAGAACAGAGTCACACATGCAGAAAACACACTATGGCTGCTTAACGGGAAAGGTGAGGTGGGGTGATACATAAAACAAGGGTTTAAAATTAGCTCAGATACCATTCCATAAACCCAATATGTAATAGACAAGACCTACTCCTTGCTCAGAGAACTGGACTCAACACGCCCTATTCACCGCACAAGAATATATCTGACTAGTAATAATCTTAAAACCTATGTATTGATATCTCTCTGTTAGTGGGTCAAGTGGGTAAAAAGCGGCATAAACACAGCAGTGAAAAGCAGCTAAACCCCATTATAAAAATAAATTACTTTGAAAAACCCATGAAACAAAGACAGTGAAAGAGAGAGAAATTCTTACACAATGCGTTCAGGGGCTGTGATGCAACCTGGATTGACCATATCTAGACCCACAGCTGGATGAGACCTAAGGGTGGACACTGTTGCGGCTGAGAGGTTTGGTGAGGTTGGGTGAGCAAACGCAGACCCTTTAAATAATACTGATGGTACCCATCGCATGGGTCCCAAATCTCCAGGTTCAAGGGCATCTTCCTACATCGAAAACATGCATGAGATACCCAGAAGATGGTACACCGTGTGATGGGGAAAGGTTTCTGAAACGCACCTCATTTCTCATCTGCTTGTGCCCGGGTTCGCCATTCCAGCCACTTTACTAGCAATCTCCCTCCTTGGAGCATCAGCACCTTTAACCTCCTGTTCCGTACAGGTTGCAATTTGTACTGAGGATGAACGGGAAGACGTGGAACCAATGAAAGACTAGCTCTTGGTGTTGGGACAGGCACAGGTCACTCTATTTTCCCATCAGGAAGAAGAATTAACCACAGGCTCAGCCTGCCCCCCGGAACCAGAACAGGGCCTGAAGCCATCCTGCGCTTTTGCGGCCAGCTCCCTAAAAAGCGAGTTGTAAAATGGAGGTTCAGGGCACTGCAATTCACAAACCTGCAGACTTATAAATGATAACTCTCATCCACAAATATATTGAGGGAAGGCAAAGAAGAGGATTTGAAATCAAGGCAGAATTGCAGGAAACAGATTTCAGGAGGTAGATTCGAATCGCCTTTAAAGCACATGAAAAGCGGCAAAACGTTGACAATGATGCCCTTGGCCAAAAAGGGCGTATGCGTTTTTTCCTGAATATATTCAGGAAAAAACGCATACGCCCTTTTTGGCCAACCAAGCAACCTGGAAAGGCAAATCAGCGCTACAAAGATGTCTCGCTTCCCATCGGTCAAAAGGGCCATGCTGAAAAAAGTGTCAACACCAGAAATGCAGGAAAGGCCATGGAGAAATGGGAGCCTTGCTACACTGATGGGCGGGATGTAAATTGTCAACAGCCACTCTGGAGAAGTGTACGGTGAGTCCTGAAACGTCTAAAAAGCAAAGCTTAGAGAGCATAGGGCACTTCCACTCATGGGGGTATAAATTGGGAAAATTAAAAATCAGCAAGACACAAGCACCCCAAAGTTTAGGGCTGCTCTGTTGACAAGGACCTCCACTTCATTCCACCTTCAATATCCCAGGAAAGAGAAAAATGGATAAAGAAGTTGTGGTCCTTATGTACAATGGAATATCACTCAGCCATGAAATCAATGTCATAAGGCTAGTAGCAGCATGATGAGTGGATTTAGGTACGACGATTCTAAGTGAAATAAGTCACACAGAAAAGGACACTTCTCATAAGGTATCACTTATAGAGGGAATGTAAAAACCGTTACACTTGAACTGAATTACAAAACAGAACAGAGTCACACATGCAGAAAACACACTATGGCTGCTTAACGGGAAAGGTGAGGTGGGGTGATACATAAAACAAGGGTTTCAAATTAGCTCAGATACCGTTCCATAAAACCAATATGTAATAGACAAGACCTACTCCTTGCTCAGAGAACTGGACTCAACACGCCCTATTCACCGCACAAGAATATATCTGACTAGTAATAATCTTAAAACTTATGTATTGATATCTCTCTGTTAGTGTGTCAAGTGGGTGTAAAGCGGCATAAACACAGCAGTGAAAAGCAGCTAAACCCCATTATAAAAATAAATTACTTTGAAAAACCCATGAAACAAAGACAGTGAAAGAGAGAGAAATTCTTACACAATGCGTTCACGGGCTGTGATGCAACCTGGATTGACCATATCTAGACCCACAGCTGGATGAGACATAAGGGTGGACACTCTTGGGGCTGAGAGGTTTGGTGAGGTTGGGTGAGCAAACGCAGACCCTTTAAAGTAATACTGCGTGGTACCCATCGCATGGGTCCCAAATCTCCAGGTTCAAGGGCATCTTCCTACATCGAAAACATGCATGAGAAACCCAGAAGATGGTACACCGTGTGATGTGGAAAGGTTTCTAAAACGCACCTCATTTCTCATCTCCTTGTGCCCGGGTTCGCTATTCCAGCCGCTTTACTAGCAATCTCCCTACTTGGAGCATCAGCACCTTTAACCTCCTGCTCCGTACAGGTTGCAATTTGTCCTGAGGATGAACGGGAAGACGTGGAACCAATGAGAGACTAGCTCTTGGTGTTGGGACAGGCACAGGTCACTCTATTTTCCCATCAGGAAGAAGAATTAACCACAGGCTCAGCCTGCCCCCGGAACCAGAACAGGGCCTGAAGGCATCCTGCGCTTTTGCGGCCAGCTCCCTAAAAAGCGAGTTGCAAAATGGAGGTTCAGGGCACTGCAATTCACAAACCTGCAGAGTTATAAATGATAACTCTCGTCCACAAATATATTGAGGGAAGGCAAAGAAGAGGATTTGAAATCAAGGCAGAATTGCAGGAAACAGATTTCAGGAGGTAGATTCGAATCGCCTTTAAAGCACATGAAAAGCGGCAAAACGTTGACAATGATGCCCTTGGCCAAAAAGGGCGTATGCGTTTTTTCCTGAATATATTCAGGAAAAAACGCATACGCCCTTTTTGGCCAACCAAGCAACCTGGAAAGGCAAATCAGCGCTACAAAGATGTCTCGCTTCCCATCGGTCAAAAGGGCCATGCTGAAAAAAGTGTCAAAACCAGAAATGCAGGACAAGCCATGGAGAAATGGGAGCCTTGCTACACTGATGGGCGGGATGTAAATTGTCAACAGCCACTCTGAAGAAGTGTACGGTGAGTCCTGAAACGTCTGAAAAGCAAAGCTTAGAGAGCATAGGGCACTTCCACTCATGTGGGTATAAATTGGGAAAATTAAAATTCAGCAAGACACAAGCACCCCAAAGTTTAGGACTGCTCTGTTGACAAGTACCTCCACTTCATTCCACCTTCAATATCCCAGGAAAGAGAAAAATGGATAAAGAAGTTGTGGTCCTTATGTACAATGGAATATCACTCAGCCGTGAAATCAATGTCATAAGGCTAGTAGCAGCATGATGAGTGGATTTAGGTACGACGATTCTAAGTGAAATAAGTCACACAGAAAAGGACACTTCTCATAAGGTATCACTTATAGAGGGAATGTAAAAACCGTTACACTTGAACTGAATTACAAAACAGAACAGAGTCACACATGCAGAAAACACACTATGGCTGCTTAACGGGAAAGGTGAGGTGGGGTGATACATAAAACAAGGGTTTCAAATTAGCTCAGATACCGTTCCATAAACCCAATATGTAATAGACAAGACCTACACCTTGCTCAGAGAACTGGACTCAACACGCCCTTTTCACCGCACAAGAATATATCTGACTAGTAATAATCTTAAAACCTATGTATTGATATCTCTCTGTTAGTGTGTCAAGTGGGTGAAAAGCGGCATAAACACAGCAGTGAAAAGCAGCTAAACCCATTTATAAAAATAAATTACTTTGAAAAACCCATGAAACAAAGACAGTGAAAGAGATAGAAATTCTTACACAATACGTTCACGGGCTGTGATGCAACCTGGATTGACCATATCTAGACCCACAGCTGGATGAGACCTAAGGGTGGACACTGTTGCGGCTGAGAGGTTTGGTGAGGTTGGGTGAGCAAACGCAGACGCTTTAAATAATACTGCGTGGTACCCATCGCATGGGTCCCAAATCTCCAGGTTCAAGGTCATCTTCCTACATCGAAAACATGCATGAGATACCCAGAAGATGGTACACCGTGTGATGGGGAAAGGTTTCTAAAACGCACCTCATTTCTCATCTGCTTGTGCCCGGGTTCGCCATTCCAGCCACTTTACTAGCAATCTCCCTCCTTGGAGCATCAGCACCTTTAACCTCCTGTTCCGTACAGGTTGCAATTTGTACTGAGGATGAACGGGAAGACGTGGAACCAATGAAAGACTAGCTCTTGGTGTTGGGACAGGCACAGGTCACTCTATTTTCCCATCAGGAAGAAGAATTAACCACAGGCTCAGCCTGCCCCCCGGAACCAGAACAGGGCCTGAAGCCATCCTGCGCTTTTGCGGCCAGCTCCCTAAAAAGCGAGTTGTAAAATGGAGGTTCAGGGCACTGCAATTCACAAACCTGCAGACTTATAAATGATAACTCTCATCCACAAATATATTGAGGGAAGGCAAAGAAGAGGATTTGAAATCAAGGCAGAATTGCAGGAAACAGATTTCAGGAGGTAGATTCGAATCGCCTTTAAAGCACATGAAAAGCGGCAAAACGTTGACAATGATGCCCTTGGCCAAAAAGGGCGTATGCGTTTTTTCCTAAATATATTCAGGAAAAAACGCATACGCCCTTTTTGGCCAACCAAGCAACCTGGAAAGGCAAATCAGCGCTACAAAGATGTCTCGCTTCCCATCGGTCAAAAGGGCCATGCTGAAAAAAGTGTCAAAACCAGAAATGCAGGACAGGCCATGTAGAAATGGGAGCCTTGCTACACTGATGGACGGGATGTAAATTGTCAACAGCCACTCTGGAGAAGTGTACGGTGAGTCCTGAAACGTCTAAAAAGCAAAGCTTAGAGAGCATAGGGCACTTCCACTCATGGGGGTATAAATTGGGAAAATGAAAAATCAGCAAGACACAAGCACCCCAAAGTTTAGGGCTGCTCTGTTGACAAGGACCTCCACTTCATTCCACCTTCAATATCCCAGGAAAGAGAAAAATGGATAAAGAAGTTGTGGTCCTTATGTACAATGGAATATCACTCAGCCATGAAATCAATGTCATAAGGCTAGTAGCAGCATGATGAGTGGATTTAGGTACGACGATTCTAAGTGAAATAAGTCACACAGAAAAGGACACTTCTCATAAGGTATCACTGATAGAGGGAATGTAAAAACCGTTACACTTGAACTGAATTACAAAACAGAACAGAGTCACACATGCAGAAAACACACTATGGCTGCTTAACGGGAAAGGTGAGGTGGGGTGATACATAAAACAAGGGTTTCAAATTAGCTCATATACCGTTCCATAAAACCAATATGTAATAGACTAGACCTACTCCTTGCTCAGAGAACTGGACTCAACACGCCCTATTCACCGCACAAGAATATATCTGACTAGTAATAATCTTAAAACCTATGTATTGATATCTCTCTGTTAGTGGGTCAAGTGGGTAAAAAGCGGCATAAACACAGCAGTGAAAAGCAGCTAAACCCCATTATAAAAATAAATTACTTTGAAAAACCCATGAAACAAAGACAGTGAAAGAGAGAGAAATTCTTACACAATGCGTTCAGGGGCTGTGATGCAACCTGGATTGACCATATCTAGACCCACAGCTGGATGAGACCTAAGGGTGGACACTGTTGCGGCTGAGAGGTTTGGTGAGGTTGGGTGAGCAAACGCAGACCCTTTAAATAATACTGTGTGGTACCCATCGCATGGGTCCCAAATCTCCAGGTTCAAGGGCATCTTCCTACATCGAAAACATGCATGAGATACCCAGAAGATGGTACACCGTGTGATGGGGAAAGGTTTCTAAAACGCACCTCATTTCTCATCTGCTTGTGCCCGGGTTCGCCATTCCAGCCACTTTACTAGCAATCTCCCTCCTTGGAGCATCAGCACCTTTAACCTCCTGTTCCGTACAGGTTGCAATTTGTACTGAGGATGAACGGGAAGACGTGGAACCAATGAAAGACTAGCTCTTGGTGTTGGGACAGGCACAGGTCACTCTATTTTCCCATCAGGAAGAAGAATTAACCACAGGCTCAGCCTGCCCCCCGGAACCAGAACAGGGCCTGAAGCCATCCTGCGCTTTTGCGGCCAGCTCCCTAAAAAGCGAGTTGTAAAATGGAGGTTCAGGGCACTGCAATTCACAAACCTGCAGACTTATAAATGATAACTCTCATCCACAAATATATTGAGGGAAGGCAAAGAAGAGGATTTGAAATCAAGGCAGAATTGCAGGAAACAGATTTCAGGAGGTAGATTCGAATTGCCTTTAAAGCACATGAAAAGCGGCAAAACGTTGACAATGATGCCCTTGGCCAAAAAGGGCGTATGCGTTTTTTCCTGAATATATTCAGGAAAAAACGCATACGCCCTTTTTGGCCAACCAAGCAACCTGGAAAGGCAAATCAGCGCTACAAAGATGTCTCGCTTCCCATCGTTCAAAAGGGCCATGCTGAAAAAAGTGTCAAAACCAGAAATGCAGGACAGGCCATGGAGAAATGGGAGCCTTGCTACACTGATGGGCGGGATGTAAATTGTCAACAGCCACTCTGGAGAAGTGTACGGTGAGTCCTGAAACGTCTAAAAAGCAAAGCTTAGAGAGCATAGGGCACTTCCACTCATGGGGGTATAAATTGGGAAAATGAAAAATCAGCAAGACACAAGCACCCCAAAGTTTAGGGCTGCTCTGTTGACAAGGACCTCCACTTCATTCCACCTTCAATATCGCAGGAAAGAGAAAAATGGATAAAGAAGTTGTGGTCCTTATGTACAATGGAATATCACTCAGCCGTGAAATCAATGTCATAAGGCTAGTAGCAGCATGATGAGTGGATTTAGGTACGACGACTCTAAGTGAAATAAGTCACACAGAAAAGGACACTTCTCATAAGGTATCACTTATAGAGGGAATGTAAAAACCGTTACACTTGAACTGAATTACAAAACAGAACAGAGTCACACATGCAGAAAACACACTATGGCTGCTTAACGGGAAAGGTGAGGTGGGGTGATACATAAAACAAGGGTTTCAAATTAGCTCAGATACCGTTCCATAAACCCAATATGTAATAGACAAGACCTACTCCTTGCTCAGAGAACTGGACTCAACACACCCTATTCACCGCACAAGAATATATCTGACTAGTAATAATCTTAAAACCTATGTATTGATATCTCTCTGTTAGTGGGTCAAGTGGGTAAAAAGCGGCATAAACACAGCAGTGAAAAGCAGCTAAACCCCATTATAAAAATAAATTACTTTGAAAAACCCATGAAACAAAGACAGTGAAAGAGAGCGAAATTCTTACACAATGCGTTCAGGGGCTGTGATGCAACCTGGATTGGCCATATCTAGACCCACAGCTGGATGAGACCTAAGGGTGGACACTGTTGCGGCTGAGAGGTTTGGTGAGGTTGGGTGAGCAAACGCAGACCCTTTAAATAATACTGTGTGGTACCCATCGCATGGGTCCCAAATCTCCAGGTTCAAGGGCATCTTCCTACATCGAAAACATGCATGAGATACCCAGAAGATGGTACACCGTGTGATGGGGAAAGGTTTCTAAAACGCACCTCATTTCTCATCTGCTTGTGCCCGGGTTCGCCATTCCAGCCACTTTACTAGCAATCTCCCTCCTTGGAGCATCAGCACCTTTAACCTCCTGTTCCGTACAGGTTGCAATTTGTACTGAGGATGAACGGGAAGACGTGGAACCAATGAAAGACTAGCTCTTGGTGTTGGGACAGGCACAGGTCACTCTATTTTCCCATCAGGAAGAAGAATTAACCACAGGCTCAGCCTGCCCCCCGGAACCAGAACAGGGCCTGAAGCCATCCTGCGCTTTTGCGGCCAGCTCCCTAAAAAGCGAGTTGTAAAATGGAGGTTCAGGGCACTGCAATTCACAAATCTGCAGACTTATAAATGATAACTCTCATCCACAAATATATTGAGGGAAGGCAAAGAAGAGGATTTGAAATCAAGGCAGAATTGCAGGAAACAGATTTCAGGAGGTAGATTCGAATCGCCTTTAAAGCACATGAAAAGCGGCAAAACGTTGACAATGATGCCCTTGGCCAAAAAGGGCGTATGCGTTTTTTCCTAAATATATTCAGGAAAAAACGCATACGCCCTTTTTGGCCAACCAAGCAACCTGGAAAGGCAAATCAGCGCTACAAAGATGTCTCGCTTCCCATCGGTCAAAAGGGCCATGCTGAAAAAAGTGTCAAAACCAGAAATGCAGGACAGGCCATGGAGAAATGGGAGCCTTGCTACACTGATGGGCGGGATGTAAATTGTCAACAGCCACTCTGGAGAAGTGTACGGTGAGTCCTGAAACGTCTAAAAAGCAAAGCTTAGAGAGCATAGGGCACTTCCACTCATGGGGGTATAAATTGGGAAAATGAAAAATCAGCAAGACACAAGCACCCCAAAGTTTAGGGCTGCTCTGTTGACAAGGACCTCCACTTCATTCCACCTTCAATATCGCAGGAAAGAGAAAAATGGATAAAGAAGTTGTGGTCCTTATGTACAATGGAATATCACTCAGCCGTGAAATCAATGTCATAAGGCTAGTAGCAGCATGATGAGTGGATTTAGGTACGACGACTCTAAGTGAAATAAGTCACACAGAAAAGGACACTTCTCATAAGGTATCACTTATAGAGGGAATGTAAAAACCGTTACACTTGAACTGAATTACAAAACAGAACAGAGTCACACATGCAGAAAACACACTATGGCTGCTTAACGGGAAAGGTGAGGTGGGGTGATACATAAAACAAGGGTTTCAAATTAGCTCAGATACCGTTCCATAAACCCAATATGTAATAGACAAGACCTACTCCTTGCTCAGAGAACTGGACTCAACACGCCCTATTCACCGCACAAGAATATATCTGACTAGTAATAATCTTAAAACCTATGTATTGATATCTCTCTGTTAGTGGGTCAAGTGGGTAAAAAGCGGCATAAACACAGCAGTGAAAAGCAGCTAAACCCCATTATAAAAATAAATTACTTTGAAAAACCCATGAAACAAAGACAGTGAAAGAGAGCGAAATTCTTACACAATGCGTTCAGGGGCTGTGATGCAACCTGGATTGACCATATCTAGACCCACAGCTGGATGAGACCTAAGGGTGGACACTGTTGCGGCTGAGAGGTTTGGTGAGGTTGGGTGAGCAAACGCAGACCCTTTAAATAATACTGTGTGGTACCCATCGCATGGGTCCCAAATCTCCAGGTTCAAGGGCATCTTCCTACATCGAAAACATGCATGAGATACCCAGAAGATGGTACACCGTGTGATGGGGAAAGGTTTCTAAAACGCACCTCATTTCTCATCTGCTTGTGCCCGGGTTCGCCATTCCAGCCACTTTACTAGCAATCTCCCTCCTTGGAGCATCAGCACCTTTAACCTCCTGTTCCGTACAGGTTGCAATTTGTACTGAGGATGAACGGGAAGACGTGGAACCAATGAAAGACTAGCTCTTGGTGTTGGGACAGGCACAGGTCACTCTATTTTCCCATCAGGAAGAAGAATTAACCACAGGCTCAGCCTGCCCCCCGGAACCAGAACAGGGCCTGAAGCCATCCTGCGCTTTTGCGGCCAGCTCCCTAAAAAGCGAGTTGTAAAATGGAGGTTCAGGGCACTGCAATTCACAAACCTGCAGACTTATAAATGATAACTCTCATCCACAAATATATTGAGGGAAGGCAAAGAAGAGGATTTGAAATCAAGGCAGAATTGCAGGAAACAGATTTCAGGAGGTAGATTCGAATTGCCTTTAAAGCACATGAAAAGCGGCAAAACGTTGACAATGATGCCCTTGGCCAAAAAGGGCGTATGCGTTTTTTCCTGAATATATTCAGGAAAAAACGCATACGCCCTTTTTGGCCAACCAAGCAACCTGGAAAGGCAAATCAGCGCTACAAAGATGTCTCGCTTCCCATCGGTCAAAAGGGCCATGCTGAAAAAAGTGTCAAAACCAGAAATGCAGGACAGGCCATGGAGAAATGGGAGCCTTGCTACACTGATGGGCGGGATGTAAATTGTCAACAGCCACTCTGGAGAAGTGTACGGTGAGTCCTGAAACGTCTAAAAAGCAAAGCTTAGAGAGCATAGGGCACTTCCACTCATGGGGGTATAAATTGGGAAAATGAAAAATCAGCAAGACACAAGCACCCCAAAGTTTAGGGCTGCTCTGTTGACAAGGACCTCCACTTCATTCCACCTTGAATATCCCAGGAAAGAGAAAAATGGATAAAGAAGTTGTGGTCCTTATGTACAATGGAATATCGCTCAGCCGTGAAATCAATGTCATAAGGCTAGTAGCAGCATGATGAGTGGATTTAGGTACGACGACTCTAAGTGAAATAAGTCACACAGAAAAGGACACTTCTCATAAGGTATCACTTATAGAGGGAATGTAAAAACCGTTACACTTGAACTGAATTACAAAACAGAACAGAGTCACACATGCAGAAAACACACTATGGCTGCTTAACGGGAAAGGTGAGGTGGGGTGATACATAAAACAAGGGTTTCAAATTAGCTCAGATACCGTTCCATAAACCCAATATGTAATAGACAAGACCTACTCCTTGCTCAGAGAACTGGACTCAACACGCCCTATTCACCGCACAAGAATATATCTGACTAGTAATAATCTTAAAACCTATGTATTGATATCTCTCTGTTAGTGGGTCAAGTGGGTAAAAAGCGGCATAAACACAGCAGTGAAAAGCAGCTAAACCCCATTATAAAAATAAATTACTTTGAAAAACCCATGAAACAAAGACAGTGAAAGAGAGCGAAATTCTTACACAATGCGTTCAGGGGCTGTGATGCAACCTGGATTGACCATATCTAGACCCACAGCTGGATGAGACCTAAGGGTGGACACTGTTGCGGCTGAGAGGTTTGGTGAGGTTGGGTGAGCAAACGCAGACCCTTTAAATAATACTGTGTGGTACCCATCGCATGGGTCCCAAATCTCCAGGTTCAAGGGCATCTTCCTACATCGAAAACATGCATGAGATACCCAGAAGATGGTACACCGTGTGATGGGGAAAGGTTTCTAAAACGCACCTCATTTCTCATCTGCTTGTGCCCGGGTTCGCCATTCCAGCCACTTTACTAGCAATCTCCCTCCTTGGAGCATCAGCACCTTTAACCTCCTGTTCCGTACAGGTTGCAATTTGTACTGAGGATGAACGGGAAGACGTGGAACCAATGAAAGACTAGCTCTTGGTGTTGGGACAGGCACAGGTCACTCTATTTTCCCATCAGGAAGAAGAATTAACCACAGGCTCAGCCTGTCCCCCGGAACCAGAACAGGGCCTGAAGCCATCCTGCGCTTTTGTGGCCAGCTCCCTAAAAAGCGAGTTGTAAAATGGAGGTTCAGGGCACTGCAATTCACAAACCTGCAGACTTATAAATGATAACTCTCATCCACAAATATATTGAGGGAAGGCAAAGAAGAGGATTTGAAATCAAGGCAGAATTGCAGGAAACAGATTTCAGGAGGTAGATTCGAATTGCCTTTAAAGCACATGAAAAGCGGCAAAACGTTGACAATGATGCCCTTGGCCAAAAAGGGCGTATGCGTTTTTTCCTGAATATATTCAGGAAAAAACGCATACGCCCTTTTTGGCCAACCAAGCAACCTGGAAAGGCAAATCAGCGCTACAAAGATGTCTCGCTTCCCATCGGTCAAAAGGGCCATGCTGAAAAAAGTGTCAAAACCAGAAATGCAGGACAGGCCATGGAGAAATGGGAGCCTTGCTACACTGATGGGCGGGATGTAAATTGTCAACAGCCACTCTGGAGAAGTGTACGGTGAGTCCTGAAACGTCTAAAAAGCAAAGCTTAGAGAGCATAGGGCACTTCCACTCATGGGGGTATAAATTGGGAAAATGAAAAATCAGCAAGACACAAGCACCCCAAAGTTTAGGGCTGCTCTGTTGACAAGGACCTCCACTTCATTCCACCTTGAATATCCCAGGAAAGAGAAAAATGGATAAAGAAGTTGTGGTCCTTATGTACAATGGAATATCGCTCAGCCGTGAAATCAATGTCATAAGGCTAGTAGCAGCATGATGAGTGGATTTAGGTACGACGACTCTAAGTGAAATAAGTCACACAGAAAAGGACACTTCTCATAAGGTATCACTTATAGAGGGAATGTAAAAACCGTTACACTTGAACTGAATTACAAAACAGAACAGAGTCACACATGCAGAAAACACACTATGGCTGCTTAACGGGAAAGGTGAGGTGGGGTGATACATAAAACAAGGGTTTCAAATTAGCTCAGATACCGTTCCATAAACCCAATATGTAATAGACAAGACCTACTCCTTGCTCAGAGAACTGGACTCAACACGCCCTATTCACCGCACAAGAATATATCTGACTAGTAATAATCTTAAAACCTATGTATTGATATCTCTCTGTTAGTGGGTCAAGTGGGTAAAAAGCGGCATAAACACAGCAGTGAAAAGCAGCTAAACCCCATTATAAAAATAAATTACTTTGAAAAACCCATGAAACAAAGACAGTGAAAGAGAGAGAAATTCTTACACAATGCGTTCAGGGGCTGTGATGCAACCTGGATTGACCATATCTAGACCCACAGCTGGATGAGACATAAGGGTGGACACTGTTGCGGATGAGAGATTTGGTGAGGTTGGGTGAGCAAACGCAGACCCTTTAAATAATACTGCGTGGTACCCATCGCATGGGTCCCAAATCTCCAGGTTCAAGGGCATCTTCCTACATCGAAAACATGCATGAGATACCCAGAAGATGGTACACCGTGTGATGGGGAAAGGTTTCTAAAACGCACCTCATTTCTCATCTGCTTGTGCCCGGGTTCGCCATTCCAGCCACTTTACTAGCAATCTCCCTCCTTGGAGCATCAGCACCTTTAACCTCCTGTTCCGTACAGGTTGCAATTTGTACTGAGGATGAACGGGAAGACGTGGAACCAATGAAAGACTAGCTCTTGGTGTTGGGACAGGCACAGGTCACTCTATTTTCCCATCAGGAAGAAGAATTAACCACAGGCTCAGCCTGCCCCCCGGAACCAGAACAGGGCCTGAAGCCATCCTGCGCTTTTGCGGCCAGCTCCCTAAAAAGCGAGTTGTAAAATGGAGGTTCAGGGCACTGCAATTCACAAACCTGCAGACTTATAAATGATAACTCTCATCCACAAATATATTGAGGGAAGGCAAAGAAGAGGATTTGAAATCAAGGCAGAATTGCAGGAAACAGATTTCAGGAGGTAGATTCGAATTGCCTTTAAAGCACATGAAAAGCGGCAAAACGTTGACAATGATGCCCTTGGCCAAAAAGGGCGTATGCGTTTTTTCCTGAATATATTCAGGAAAAAACGCATACGCCCTTTTTGGCCAACCAAGCAACCTGGAAAGGCAAATCAGCGCTACAAAGATGTCTCGCTTCCCATCGGTCAAAAGGGCCATGCTGAAAAAAGTGTCAAAACCAGAAATGCAGGACAGGCCATGGAGAAATGGGAGCCTTGCTACACTGATGGGCGGGATGTAAATTGTCAACAGCCACTCTGGAGAAGTGTACGGTGAGTCCTGAAACGTCTAAAAAGCAAAGCTTAGAGAGCATAGGGCACTTCCACTCATGGGGGTATAAATTGGGAAAATGAAAAATCAGCAAGACACAAGCACCCCAAAGTTTAGGGCTGCTCTGTTGACAAGGACCTCCACTTCATTCCACCTTCAATATCGCAGGAAAGAGAAAAATGGATAAAGAAGTTGTGGTCCTTATGTACAATGGAATATCACTCAGCCGTGAAATCAATGTCATAAGGCTAGTAGCAGCATGATGAATGGATTTAGGTACAACGACTCTAAGTGAAATAAGTCACACAGAAAAGGACACTTCTCATAAGGTATCACTTATAGAGGGAATGTAAAAACCGTTACACTTGAACTGAATTACAAAACAGAACAGAGTCACACATGCAGAAAACACACTATGGCTGCTTAACGGGAAAGGTGAGGTGGGGTGATACATAAAACAAGGGTTTCAAATTAGCTCAGATACCGTTCCATAAACCCAATATGTAATAGACAAGACCTACTCCTTGCTCAGAGAACTGGACTCAACACGCCCTATTCACCGCACAAGAATATATCTGACTAGTAATAATCTTAAAACCTATGTATTGATATCTCTCTGTTAGTGGGTCAAGTGGGTAAAAAGCGGCATAAACACAGCAGTGAAAAGCAGCTAAACCCCATTATAAAAATAAATTACTTTGAAAAACCCATGAAACAAAGACAGTGAAAGAGAGCGAAATTCTTACACAATGCGTTCAGGGGCTGTGATGCAACCTGGATTGACCATATCTAGACCCACAGCTGGATGAGACCTAAGGGTGGACACTGTTGCGGCTGAGAGGTTTGGTGAGGTTGGGTGAGCAAACGCAGACCCTTTAAATAATACTGTGTGGTACCCATCGCATGGGTCCCAAATCTCCAGGTTCAAGGGCATCTTCCTACATCGAAAACATGCATGAGATACCCAGAAGATGGTACACCGTGTGATGGGGAAAGGTTTCTAAAACGCACCTCATTTCTCATCTGCTTGTGCCCGGGTTCGCCATTCCAGCCACTTTACTAGCAATCTCCCTCCTTGGAGCATCAGCACCTTTAACCTCCTGTTCCGTACAGGTTGCAATTTGTACTGAGGATGAACGGGAAGACGTGGAACCAATGAAAGACTAGCTCTTGGTGTTGGGACAGGCACAGGTCACTCTATTTTCCCATCAGGAAGAAGAATTAACCACAGGCTCAGCCTGCCCCCCGGAACCAGAACAGGGCCTGAAGCCATCCTGCGCTTTTGCGGCCAGCTCCCTAAAAAGCGAGTTGTAAAATGGAGGTTCAGGGCACTGCAATTCACAAACCTGCAGACTTATAAATGATAACTCTCATCCACAAATATATTGAGGGAAGGCAAAGAAGAGGATTTGAAATCAAGGCAGAATTGCAGGAAACAGATTTCAGGAGGTAGATTCGAATTGCCTTTAAAGCACATGAAAAGCGGCAAAACGTTGACAATGATGCCCTTGGCCAAAAAGGGCGTATGCGTTTTTTCCTAAATATATTCAGGAAAAAACGCATACGCCCTTTTTGGCCAACCAAGCAACCTGGAAAGGCAAATCAGCGCTACAAAGATGTCTCGCTTCCCATCGGTCAAAAGGGCCATGCTGAAAAAAGTGTCAAAACCAGAAATGCAGGACAGGCCATGGAGAAATGGGAGCCTTGCTACACTGATGGGCGGGATGTAAATTGTCAACAGCCACTCTGGAGAAGTGTACGGTGAGTCCTGAAACGTCTAAAAAGCAAAGCTTAGAGAGCATAGGGCACTTCCACTCATGGGGGTATAAATTGGGAAAATGAAAAATCAGCAAGACACAAGCACCCCAAAGTTTAGGGCTGCTCTGTTGACAAGGACCTCCACTTCATTCCACCTTCAATATCCCAGGAAAGAGAAAAATGGATAAAGAAGTTGTGGTCCTTATGTACAATGGAATATCGCTCAGCCGTGAAATCAATGTCATAAGGCTAGTAGCAGCATGATGAGTGGATTTAGGTACGACGACTCTAAGTGAAATAAGTCACACAGAAAAGGACACTTCTCATAAGGTATCACTTATAGAGGGAATGTAAAAACCGTTACACTTGAACTGAATTACAAAACAGAACAGAGTCACACATGCAGAAAACACACTATGGCTGCTTAACGGGAAAGGTGAGGTGGGGTGATACATAAAACAAGGGTTTCAAATTAGCTCAGATACCGTTCCATAAACCCAATATGTAATAGACAAGACCTACTCCTTGCTCAGAGAACTGGACTCAACACGCCCTATTCACCGCACAAGAATATATCTGACTAGTAATAATCTTAAAACCTACGTATTGATATCTCTCTGTTAGTGGGTCAAGTGGGTAAAAAGCGGCATAAACACAGCAGTGAAAAGCAGCTAAACCCCATTATAAAAATAAATTACTTTGAAAAACCCATGAAACAAAGACAGTGAAAGAGAGCGAAATTCTTACACAATGCGTTCAGGGGCTGTGATGCAACCTGGATTGACCATATCTAGACCCACAGCTGGATGAGACCTAAGGGTGGACACTGTTGCGGCTGAGAGGTTTGGTGAGGTTGGGTGAGCAAACGCAGACCCTTTAAATAATACTGCGTGGTACCCATCGCATGGGTCCCAAATCTCCAGGTTCAAGGGCATCTTCCTACATCGAAAACATGCATGAGATACCCAGAAGATGGTACACCGTGTGATGGGGAAAGGTTTCTAAAACGCACCTCATTTCTCATCTGCTTGTGCCCGGGTTCGCCATTCCAGCCACTTTACTAGCAATCTCCCTCCTTGGAGCATCAGCACCTTTAACCTCCTGTTCCGTACAGGTTGCAATTTGTACTGAGGATGAACGGGAAGACGTGGAACCAATGAAAGACTAGCTCTTGGTGTTGGGACAGGCACAGGTCACTCTATTTTCCCATCAGGAAGAAGAATTAACCACAGGCTCAGCCTGCCCCCCGGAACCAGAACAGGGCCTGAAGCCATCCTGCGCTTTTGCGGCCAGCTCCCTAAAAAGCGAGTTGTAAAATGGAGGTTCAGGGCACTGCAATTCACAAACCTGCAGACTTATAAATGATAACTCTCATCCACAAATATATTGAGGGAAGGCAAAGAAGAGGATTTGAAATCAAGGCAGAATTGCAGGAAACAGATTTCAGGAGGTAGATTCGAATTGCCTTTAAAGCACATGAAAAGCGGCAAAACGTTGACAATGATGCCCTTGGCCAAAAAGGGCGTATGCGTTTTTTCCTGAATATATTCAGGAAAAAACGCATACGCCCTTTTTGGCCAACCAAGCAACCTGGAAAGGCAAATCAGCGCTACAAAGATGTCTCGCTTCCCATCGGTCAAAAGGGCCATGCTGAAAAAAGTGTCAAAACCAGAAATGCAGGACAGGCCATGGAGAAATGGGAGCCTTGCTACACTGATGGGCGGGATGTAAATTGTCAACAGCCACTCTGGAGAAGTGTACGGTGAGTCCTGAAACGTCTAAAAAGCAAAGCTTAGAGAGCATAGGGCACTTCCACTCATGGGGGTATAAATTGGGAAAATGAAAAATCAGCAAGACACAAGCACCCCAAAGTTTAGGGCTGCTCTGTTGACAAGGACCTCCACTTCATTCCACCTTGAATATCCCAGGAAAGAGAAAAATGGATAAAGAAGTTGTGGTCCTTATGTACAATGGAATATCGCTCAGCCGTGAAATCAATGTCATAAGGCTAGTAGCAGCATGATGAGTGGATTTAGGTACGACGACTCTAAGTGAAATAAGTCACACAGAAAAGGACACTTCTCATAAGGTATCACTTATAGAGGGAATGTAAAAACCGTTACACTTGAACTGAATTACAAAACAGAACAGAGTCACACATGCAGAAAACACACTATGGCTGCTTAACGGGAAAGGTGAGGTGGGGTGATACATAAAACAAGGGTTTCAAATTAGCTCAGATACCGTTCCATAAACCCAATATGTAATAGACAAGACCTACTCCTTGCTCAGAGAACTGGACTCAACACGCCCTATTCACCGCACAAGAATATATCTGACTAGTAATAATCTTAAAACCTATGTATTGATATCTCTCTGTTAGTGGGTCAAGTGGGTAAAAAGCGGCATAAACACAGCAGTGAAAAGCAGCTAAACCCCATTATAAAAATAAATTACTTTGAAAAACCCATGAAACAAAGACAGTGAAAGAGAGCGAAATTCTTACACAATGCGTTCAGGGGCTGTGATGCAACCTGGATTGACCATATCTAGACCCACAGCTGGATGAGACATAAGGGTGGACACTGTTGCGGATGAGAGATTTGGTGAGGTTGGGTGAGCAAACGCAGACCCTTTAAATAATACTGCGTGGTACCCATCGCATGGGTCCCAAATCTCCAGGTTCAAGGGCATCTTCCTACATCGAAAACATGCATGAGATACCCAGAAGATGGTACACCGTGTGATGGGGAAAGGTTTCTAAAACGCACCTCATTTCTCATCTGCTTGTGCCCGGGTTCGCCATTCCAGCCACTTTACTAGCAATCTCCCTCCTTGGAGCATCAGCACCTTTAACCTCCTGTTCCGTACAGGTTGCAATTTGTACTGAGGATGAACGGGAAGACGTGGAACCAATGAAAGACTAGCTCTTGGTGTTGGGACAGGCACAGGTCACTCTATTTTCCCATCAGGAAGAAGAATTAACCACAGGCTCAGCCTGCCCCCCGGAACCAGAACAGGGCCTGAAGCCATTCTGCGATTTTGCGGCCAGCTCCCATAAAAACGAGTTGTAAAATGGAGGTTCAGGGCACTGCAATTCACAAACCTGCAGAGTTATTAATGATAACTCTCGTCCACAAATATATTGAGGGAAGGCAAAGAAGAGGATTTGAAATCAAGGCAGAATTGCAAGAAACAGATTTCAGGAGGTAGATTCGAATCGCCTTTAAAGCACATGAAAAGCGGCAAAACGTTGACAATGATGCCCTTGGCCAAAAAGGGCGTATGCGTTTTTTCCTGAATATATTCAGGAAAAAACGCATACGCCCTTTTTGGCCAACCAAGCAACCTGGAAAGGCAAATCAGCGCTACAAAGATGTCTCGCTTCCCATTGGTCAAAAGGGCCATGCTAAAAAAAGTGTCAAAACCAGAAATGCAGGACAGGCCATGGAGAAATGGGAGCCTTGCTACACTGATGGGCGGGATGTAAATTGTCAACAGCCACTCTGGAGAAGTGTACGGTGAGTCCTGAAACGTCTAAAAAGCAAAGCTTAGAGAGCATAGGGCACTTCCACTCATGGGGGTATAAATTGGGAAAATGAAAAATCAGCAAGACACAAGCACCCCAAAGTTTAGGGCTGCTCTGTTGACAAGGACCTCCACTTCATTCCACCTTCAATATCCCAGGAAAGAGAAAAATGGATAAAGAAGTTGTGGTCCTTATGTACAATGGAATATCGCTCAGCCGTGAAATCAATGTCATAAGGCTAGTAGCAGCATGATGAGTGGATTTAGGTACGACGACTCTAAGTGAAATAAGTCACACAGAAAAGGACACTTCTCATAAGGTATCACTTATAGAGGGAATGTAAAAACCGTTACACTTGAACTGAATTACAAAACAGAACAGAGTCACACATGCAGAAAACACACTATGGCTGCTTAACGGGAAAGGTGAGGTGGGGTGATACATAAAACAAGGGTTTCAAATTAGCTCAGATACCGTTCCATAAACCCAATATGTAATAGACAAGACCTACTCCTTGCTCAGAGAACTGGACTCAACACGCCCTATTCACCGCACAAGAATATATCTGACTAGTAATAATCTTAAAACCTATGTATTGATATCTCTCTGTTAGTGGGTCAAGTGGGTAAAAAGCGGCATAAACACAGCAGTGAAAAGCAGCTAAACCCCATTATAAAAATAAATTACTTTGAAAAACCCATGAAACAAAGACAGTGAAAGAGAGCGAAATTCTTACACAATGCGTTCAGGGGCTGTGATGCAACCTGGATTGACCATATCTAGACCCACAGCTGGATGAGACCTAAGGGTGGACACTGTTGCGGATGAGAGGTTTGGTGAGGTTGGGTGAGCAAACGCAGACCCTTTAAATAATACTGCGTGGTACCCATCGCATGGGTCCCAAATCTCCAGGTTCAAGGGCATCTTCCTACATCGAAAACATGCATGAGATACCCAGAAGATGGTACACCGTGTGATGGGGAAAGGTTTCTAAAACGCACCTCATTTCTCATCTGCTTGTGCCCGGGTTCGCCATTCCAGCCACTTTACTAGCAATCTCCCTCCTTGGAGCATCAGCACCTTTAACCTCCTGTTCCGTACAGGTTGCAATTTGTACTGAGGATGAACGGGAAGACGTGGAACCAATGAAAGACTAGCTCTTGGTGTTGGGACAGGCACAGGTCACTCTATTTTCCCATTAGGAAGAAGAATTAACCACAGGCTCAGCCTGCCCCCCGGAACCAGAACAGGGCCTGAAGCCATCCTGCGCTTTTGCGGCCAGCTCCCTAAAAAGCGAGTTGTAAAATGGAGGTTCAGGGCACTGCAATTCACAAACCTGCAGACTTATAAATGATAACTCTCATCCACAAATATATTGAGGGAAGGCAAAGAAGAGGATTTGAAATCAAGGCAGAATTGCAGGAAACAGATTTCAGGAGGTAGATTCGAATTGCCTTTAAAGCACATGAAAAGCGGCAAAACGTTGACAATGATGCCCTTGGCCAAAAAGGGCGTATGCGTTTTTTCCTGAATATATTCAGGAAAAAACGCATACGCCCTTTTTGGCCAACCAAGCAACCTGGAAAGGCAAATCAGCGCTACAAAGATGTCTCGCTTCCCATCGGTCAAAAGGGCCATGCTGAAAAAAGTGTCAAAACCAGAAATGCAGGACAGGCCATGGAGAAATGGGAGCCTTGCTACACTGATGGGCGGGATGTAAATTGTCAACAGCCACTCTGGAGAAGTGTACGGTGAGTCCTGAAACGTCTAAAAAGCAAAGCTTAGAGAGCATAGGGCACTTCCACTCATGGGGGTATAAATTGGGAAAATGAAAAATCAGCAAGACACAAGCACCCCAAAGTTTAGGGCTGCTCTGTTGACAAGGACCTCCACTTCATTCCACCTTGAATATCCCAGGAAAGAGAAAAATGGATAAAGAAGTTGTGGTCCTTATGTACAATGGAATATCGCTCAGCCGTGAAATCAATGTCATAAGGCTAGTAGCAGCATGATGAGTGGATTTAGGTACGACGACTCTAAGTGAAATAAGTCACACAGAAAAGGACACTTCTCATAAGGTATCACTTATAGAGGGAATGTAAAAACCGTTACACTTGAACTGAATTACAAAACAGAACAGAGTCACACATGCAGAAAACACACTATGGCTGCTTAACGGGAAAGGTGAGGTGGGGTGATACATAAAACAAGGGTTTCAAATTAGCTCAGATACCGTTCCATAAACCCAATATGTAATAGACAAGACCTACTCCTTGCTCAGAGAACTGGACTCAACACGCCCTATTCACCGCACAAGAATATATCTGACTAGTAATAATCTTAAAACCTATGTATTGATATCTCTCTGTTAGTGGGTCAAGTGGGTAAAAAGCGGCATAAACACAGCAGTGAAAAGCAGCTAAACCCCATTATAAAAATAAATTACTTTGAAAAACCCATGAAACAAAGACAGTGAAAGAGAGCGAAATTCTTACACAATGCGTTCAGGGGCTGTGATGCAACCTGGATTGACCATATCTAGACCCACAGCTGGATGAGACCTAAGGGTGGACACTGTTGCGGCTGAGAGGTTTGGTGAGGTTGGGTGAGCAAACGCAGACCCTTTAAATAATACTGTGTGGTACCCATCGCATGGGTCCCAAATCTCCAGGTTCAAGGGCATCTTCCTACATCGAAAACATGCATGAGATACCCAGAAGATGGTACACCGTGTGATGGGGAAAGGTTTCTAAAACGCACCTCATTTCTCATCTGCTTGTGCCCGGGTTCGCCATTCCAGCCACTTTACTAGCAATCTCCCTCCTTGGAGCATCAGCACCTTTAACCTCCTGTTCCGTACAGGTTGCAATTTGTACTGAGGATGAACGGGAAGACGTGGAACCAATGAAAGACTAGCTCTTGGTGTTGGGACAGGCACAGGTCACTCTATTTTCCCATCAGGAAGAAGAATTAACCACAGGCTCAGCCTGCCCCCCGGAACCAGAACAGGGCCTGAAGCCATCCTGCGCTTTTGCGGCCAGCTCCCTAAAAAGCGAGTTGTAAAATGGAGGTTCAGGGCACTGCAATTCACAAACCTGCAGACTTATAAATGATAACTCTCATCCACAAATATATTGAGGGAAGGCAAAGAAGAGGATTTGAAATCAAGGCAGAATTGCAGGAAACAGATTTCAGGAGGTAGATTCGAATTGCCTTTAAAGCACATGAAAAGCGGCAAAACGTTGACAATGATGCCCTTGGCCAAAAAGGGCGTATGCGTTTTTTCCTAAATATATTCAGGAAAAAACGCATACGCCCTTTTTGGCCAACCAAGCAACCTGGAAAGGCAAATCAGCGCTACAAAGATGTCTCGCTTCCCATCGGTCAAAAGGGCCATGCTGAAAAAAGTGTCAAAACCAGAAATGCAGGACAGGCCATGGAGAAATGGGAGCCTTGCTACACTGATGGGCGGGATGTAAATTGTCAACAGCCACTCTGGAGAAGTGTACGGTGAGTCCTGAAACGTCTAAAAAGCAAAGCTTAGAGAGCATAGGGCACTTCCACTCATGGGGGTATAAATTGGGAAAATGAAAAATCAGCAAGACACAAGCACCCCAAAGTTTAGGGCTGCTCTGTTGACAAGGACCTCCACTTCATTCCACCTTCAATATCCCAGGAAAGAGAAAAATGGATAAAGAAGTTGTGGTCCTTATGTACAATGGAATATCGCTCAGCCGTGAAATCAATGTCATAAGGCTAGTAGCAGCATGATGAGTGGATTTAGGTACGACGACTCTAAGTGAAATAAGTCACACAGAAAAGGACACTTCTCATAAGGTATCACTTATAGAGGGAATGTAAAAACCGTTACACTTGAACTGAATTACAAAACAGAACAGAGTCACACATGCAGAAAACACACTATGGCTGCTTAACGGGAAAGGTGAGGTGGGGTGATACATAAAACAAGGGTTTCAAATTAGCTCAGATACCGTTCCATAAACCCAATATGTAATAGACAAGACCTACTCCTTGCTCAGAGAACTGGACTCAACACGCCCTATTCACCGCACAAAATATATCTGACTAGTAATAATCTTAAAACCTACGTATTGATATCTCTCTGTTAGTGGGTCAAGTGGGTAAAAAGCGGCATAAACACAGCAGTGAAAAGCAGCTAAACCCCATTATAAAAATAAATTACTTTGAAAAACCCATGAAACAAAGACAGTGAAAGAGAGAGAAATTCTTACACAATGCGTTCAGGGGCTGTGATGCAACCTGGATTGACCATATCTAGACCCACAGCTGGATGAGACATAAGTGTGGACACTGTTGCGGCTGAGAGGTTTGGTGAGGTTGGGTGAGCAAACGCAGACCCTTTAAAGTAATACTGCGTGGTACCCATCGCATGGGTCCCAAATCTCCAGGTTCAAGGGCATCTTCCTACATCGAAAACATGCATGAGATACCCAGAAGATGGTACACCGTGTGATGGGGAAAGGTTTCTAAAACGCACCTCATTTCTCATCTGCTTGTGCCCGGGTTCGCCATTCCAGCCACTTTACTAGCAATCTCCCTCCTTGGAGCATCAGCACCTTTAACCTCCTGTTCCGTACAGGTTGCAATTTGTACTGAGGATGAACGGGAAGACGTGGAACCAATGAAAGACTAGCTCTTGGTGTTGGGACAGGCACAGGTCACTCTATTTTCCCATCAGGAAGAAGAATTAACCACAGGCTCAGCCTGCCCCCCGGAACCAGAACAGGGCCTGAAGCCATCCTGCGCTTTTGCGGCCAGCTCCCTAAAAAGCGAGTTGTAAAATGGAGGTTCAGGGCACTGCAATTCACAAACCTGCAGACTTATAAATGATAACTCTCGTCCACAAATATATTGAGGGAAGGCAAAGAAGAGGATTTGAAATCAAGGCAGAATTGCAGGAAACAGATTTCAGGAGGTAGATTCGAATCGCCTTTAAAGCACATGAAAAGCGGCAAAACGTTGACAATGATGCCCTTGGCCAAAAAGGGCGTATGCGTTTTTTCCTGAATATATTCAGGAAAAAACGCATACGCCCTTTTTGGCCAACCAAGCAACCTGGAAAGGCAAATCAGCGCTACAAAGATGTCTCGCTTCCCATCGGTCAAAAGGCCATGCTGAAAAAAGTGTCAAAACCAGAAATGCAGGACAGGCCATGGAGAAATGGGAGCCTTGCTACACTGATGGGCGGGATGTAAATTGTCAACAGCCACTCTGGAGAAGTGTACGGTGAGTCCTGAAACGTCTAAAAAGCAAAGCTTAGAGAGCATAGGGCACTTCCACTCATGGGGGTATAAATTGGGAAAATGAAAAATCAGCAAGACACAAGCACCCCAAAGTTTAGGCCTGCTCTGTTGACAAGGACCTCCACTTCATTCCACCTTCAATATCCCAGGAAAGAGAAAAATGGATAAAGAAGTTGTGGTCCTTATGTACAATGGAATATCACTCAACCATGAAATCAATGTCATAAGGCTAGTAGCAGCATGATGAGTGGATTTAGGTACGACGACTCTAAGTGAAATAAGTCACACAGAAAAGGACACTTCTCATAAGGTATCACTGATAGAGGGAATGTAAAAACCGTTACACTTGAACTGAATTACAAAACAGAACAGAGTCACACATGCAGAAAACACACTATGGCTGCTTAACGGGAAAGGTGAGGTGGGGTGATACATAAAATAAGGGTTTCAAATTAGCTCAGATACCGTTCCATAAACCCAATATGTAATAGACAAGACCTACTCCTTGCTCAGAGAACTGGACTCAACACGCCCTATTCACCGCACAAGAATATATCTGACTAGTAATAATCTTAAAACCTACGTATTGATATCTCTCTGTTAGTGGGTCAAGTGGGTAAAAAGCGGCATAAACACAGCAGTGAAAAGCAGCTAAACCCCATTATAAAAATAAATTACTTTGAAAAACCCATGAAACAAAGACAGTGAAAGAGAGAGAAATTCTTACACAATGCGTTCAGGGTCTGTGATGCAACCTGGATTGACCATATCTAGACCCACAGCTGGATGAGACATAAGTGTGGACACTGTTGCGGCTGAGAGGTTTGGTGAGGTTGGGTGAGCAAACGCAGACCCTTTAAAGTAATACTGCGTGGTACCCATCGCATGGGTCCCAAATCTCCAGGTTCAAGGGCATCTTCCTACATCGAAAACATGCATGAGATACCCAGAAGATGGTACACCGTGTGATGGGGAAAGGTTTCTAAAACGCACCTCATTTCTCATCTGCTTGTGCCCGGGTTCGCCATTCCAGCCACTTTACTAGCAATCTCCCTCCTTGGAGCATCAGCACCTTTAACCTCCTGTTCCGTACAGGTTGCAATTTGTACTGAGGATGAACGGGAAGACGTGGAACCAATGAAAGACTAGCTCTTGGTGTTGGGACAGGCACAGGTCACTCTATTTTCCCATCAGGAAGAAGAATTAACCACAGGCTCAGCCTGCCCCCCGGAACCAGAACAGGGCCTGAAGCCATCCTGCGCTTTTGCGGCCAGCTCCCTAAAAAGCGAGTTGTAAAATGGAGGTTCAGGGCACTGCAATTCACAAACCTGCAGACTTATAAATGATAACTCTCATCCACAAATATATTGAGGGAAGGCAAAGAAGAGGATTTGAAATCAAGGCAGAATTGCAGGAAACAGATTTCAGGAGGTAGATTCGAATTGCCTTTAAAGCACATGAAAAGCGGCAAAACGTTGACAATGATGCCCTTGGCCAAAAAGGGCGTATGCGTTTTTTCCTGAATATATTCAGGAAAAAACGCATACGCCCTTTTTGGCCAACCAAGCAACCTGGAAAGGCAAATCAGCGCTACAAAGATGTCTCGCTTCCCATCGGTCAAAAGGGCCATGCTGAAAAAAGTGTCAAAACCAGAAATGCAGGACAGGCCATGGAGAAATGGGAGCCTTGCTACACTGATGGGCGGGATGTAAATTGTCAACAGCCACTCTGGAGAAGTGTACGGTGAGTCCTGAAACGTCTAAAAAGCAAAGCTTAGAGAGCATAGGGCACTTCCACTCATGGGGGTATAAATTGGGAAAATGAAAAATCAGCAAGACACAAGCACCCCAAAGTTTAGGGCTGCTCTGTTGACAAGGACCTCCACTTCATTCCACCTTGAATATCCCAGGAAAGAGAAAAATGGATAAAGAAGTTGTGGTCCTTATGTACAATGGAATATCGCTCAGCCGTGAAATCAATGTCATAAGGCTAGTAGCAGCATGATGAGTGGATTTAGGTACGACGATTCTAAGTGAAATAAGTCACACAGAAAAGGACACTTCTCATAAGGTATCACTGATAGAGGGAATGTAAAAACCGTTACACTTGAACTGAATTACAAAACAGAACAGAGTCACACATGCAGAAAACACACTATGGCTGCTTAACGGGAAAGGTGAGGTGGGGTGATACATAAAACAAGGGTTTCAAATTAGCTCCGATACCGTTCCATAAACCCAATATGTAATAGACAAGACCTACTCCTTGCTCAGAGAACTGGACTCAACACGCCCTATTCACCGCACAAGAATATATCTGACTAGTAATAATCTTAAAACCTACGTATTGATATCTCTCTGTTAGTGGGTCAAGTGGGTAAAAAGCGGCATAAACACAGCAGTGAAAAGCAGCTAAACCCCATTATAAAAATAAATTACTTTGAAAAACCCATGAAACAAAGACAGTGAAAGAGAGCGAAATTCTTACACAATGCGTTCAGGGGCTGTGATGCAACCTGGATTGACCATATCTAGACCCACAGCTGGATGAGACCTAAGGGTGGACACTGTTGCGGCTGAGAGGTTTGGTGAGGTTGGGTGAGCAAACGCAGACCCTTTAAATAATACTGTGTGGTACCCATCGCATGGGTCCCAAATCTCCAGGTTCAAGGGCATCTTCCTACATCGAAAACATGCATGAGATACCCAGAAGATGGTACACCGTGTGATGGGGAAAGGTTTCTAAAACGCACCTCATTTCTCATCTGCTTGTGCCCGGGTTCGCCATTCCAGCCACTTTACTAGCAATCTCCCTCCTTGGAGCATCAGCACCTTTAACCTCCTGTTCCGTACAGGTTGCAATTTGTACTGAGGATGAACGGGAAGACGTGGAACCAACGAGAGACTAGCTCTTGGTGTTGGGACAGGCACAGGTCACTCTATTTTCCCATCAGGAAGAAGAATTAACCACAGGATCAGCCTGCCCCCCGGAACCAGAACCGGGCCTGAAGCCATCCTGCGCTTTTGCGGCCAGCTCCCTAAAAAGCGAGTTGTAAAATGGAGGTTCAGGGCACTGCAATTCACAAACCTGCAGACTTATAAATGATAACTCTCATCCACAAATATATTGAGGGAAGGCAAAGAAGAGGATTTGAAATCAAGGCAGAATTGCAGGAAACAGATTTCAGGAGGTAGATTCGAATCGCCTTTAAAGCACATGAAAAGCGGCAAAACGTTGACAATGATGCCCTTGGCCAAAAAGGGCGTATGCGTTTTTTCCTAAATATATTCAGGAAAAAACGCATACGCCCTTTTTGGCCAACCAAGCAACCTGGAAAGGCAAATCAGCGCTACAAAGATGTCTCGCTTCCCATCGGTCAAAAGGGCCATGCTGAAAAAAGTGTCAAAACCAGAAATGCAGGACAGGCCATGGAGAAATGGGAGCCTTGCTACACTGATGGGCGGGATGTAAATTGTCAACAGCCACTCTGGAGAAGTGTACGGTGAGTCCTGAAACGTCTAAAAAGCAAAGCTTAGAGAGCATAGGGCACTTCCACTCATGGGGGTATAAATTGGGAAAATGAAAAATCAGCAAGACACAAGCACCCCAAAGTTTAGGGCTGCTCTGTTGACAAGGACCTCCACTTCATTCCACCTTCAATATCCCAGGAAAGAGAAAAATGGATAAAGAAGTTGTGGTCCTTATGTACAATGGAATATCGCTCAGCCGTGAAATCAATGTCATAAGGCTAGTAGCAGCATGATGAGTGGATTTAGGTACGACGACTCTAAGTGAAATAAGTCACACAGAAAAGGACACTTCTCATAAGGTATCACTTATAGAGGGAATGTAAAAACCGTTACACTTGAACTGAATTACAAAACAGAACAGAGTCACACATGCAGAAAACACACTATGGCTGCTTAACGGGAAAGGTGAGGTGGGGTGATACATAAAACAAGGGTTTCAAATTAGCTCAGATACCGTTCCATAAACCCAATATGTAATAGACAAGACCTACTCCTTGCTCAGAGAACTGGACTCAACACGCCCTATTCACCGCACAAGAATATATCTGACTAGTAATAATCTTAAAACCTATGTATTGATATCTCTCTGTTAGTGGGTCAAGTGGGTAAAAAGCGGCATAAACACAGCAGTGAAAAGCAGCTAAACCCCATTATAAAAATAAATTACTTTGAAAAACCCATGAAACAAAGACAGTGAAAGAGAGAGAAATTCTTACACAATGCGTTCAGGGGCTGTGATGCAATCTGGGTTGACCATATCTAGACCCACAGCTGGATGAGATATAAGGGTGGACACTGTTGCGGATGAGAGATTTGGTGAGGTTGGGTGAGCAAACGCAGACCCTTTAAATAATACTGTGTGGTACCCATCGCATGGGTCCCAAATCTCCAGGTTCAAGGGCATCTTCCTACATCGAAAACATGCATGAGATACCCAGAAGATGGTACACCGTGTGATGGGGAAAGGTTTCTAAAACGCACCTCATTTCTCATCTGCTTGTGCCCGGGTTCGCCATTCCAGCCACTTTACTAGCAATCTCCCTCCTTGGAGCATCAGCACCTTTAACCTCCTGTTCCGTACAGGTTGCAATTTGTACTGAGGATGAACGGGAAGACGTGGAACCAATGAAAGACTAGCTCTTGGTGTTGGGACAGGCACAGGTCACTCTATTTTCCCATCAGGAAGAAGAATTAACCACAGGCTCAGCCTGCCCCCCGGAACCAGAACAGGGCCTGAAGCCATCCTGCGCTTTTGCGGCCAGCTCCCTAAAAAGCGAGTTGTAAAATGGAGGTTCAGGGCACTGCAATTCACAAACCTGCAGACTTATAAATGATAACTCTCATCCACAAATATATTGAGGGAAGGCAAAGAAGAGGATTTGAAATCAAGGCAGAATTGCAGGAAACACATTTCAGGAGGTAGATTCGAATCGCCTTTAAAGCACATGAAAAGCGGCAAAACGTTGACAATGATGCCCTTGGCCAAAAAGGGCGTATGCGTTTTTTCCTAAATATATTCAGGAAAAAACGCATACGCCCTTTTTGGCCAACCAAGCAACCTGGAAAGGCAAATCAGCGCTACAAAGATGTCTCGCTTCCCATCGGTCAAAAGGGCCATGCTGAAAAAAGTGTCAAAACCAGAAATGCAGGACAGGCCATGGAGAAATGGGAGCCTTGCTACACTGATGGGCGGGATGTAAATTGTCAACAGCCACTCTGGAGAAGTGTACGGTGAGTCCTGAAACGTCTAAAAAGCAAAGCTTAGAGAGCATAGGGCACTTCCACTCATGGGGGTATATATTGGGAAAATTAAAAATCAGCAAGACACAAGCACCCCAAAGTTTAGGGCTGCTCTGTTGACAAGGACCTCCACTTCATTCCACCTTCAATATCGCAGGAAAGAGAAAAATGGATAAAGAAGTTGTGGTCCTTATGTACAATGGAATATCACTCAGCCGTGAAATCAATGTCATAAGGCTAGTAGCAGCATGATGAGTGGATTTAGGTACGACGACTCTAAGTGAAATAAGTCACACAGAAAAGGACACTTCTCATAAGGTATCACTTATAGAGGGAATGTAAAAACCGTTACACTTGAACTGAATTACAAAACAGAACAGAGTCACACATGCAGAAAACACACTATGGCTGCTTAACGGGAAAGGTGAGGTGGGGTGATACATAAAACAAGGGTTTCAAATTAGCTCCGATACCATTCCATAAACCCAATATGTAATAGACAAGACCTACTCCTTGCTCAGAGAACTGGACTCAACACGCCCTATTCACCGCACAAGAATATATCTGACTAGTAATAATCTTAAAACCTATGTATTGATATCTCTCTGTTAGTGGGTCAAGTGGGTAAAAAGCGGCATAAACACAGCAGTGAAAAGCAGCTAAACCCCATTATAAAAATAAATTACTTTGAAAAACCCATGAAACAAAGACAGTGAAAGAGAGCGAAATTCTTACACAATGCGTTCAGGGGCTGTGATGCAACCTGGATTGACCATATCTAGACCCACAGCTGGATGAGACCTAAGGGTGGACACTGTTGCGGCTGAGAGGTTTGGTGAGGTTGGGTGAGCAAACGCAGACCCTTTAAATAATACTGTGTGGTACCCATCGCATGGGTCCCAAATCTCCAGGTTCAAGGGCATCTTCCTACATCGAAAACATGCATGAGATACCCAGAAGATGGTACACCGTGTGATGGGGAAAGGTTTCTAAAACGCACCTCATTTCTCATCTGCTTGTGCCCGGGTTCGCCATTCCAGCCACTTTACTAGCAATCTCCCTCCTTGGAGCATCAGCACCTTTAACCTCCTGTTCCGTACAGGTTGCAATTTGTACTGAGGATGAACGGGAAGACGTGGAACCAATGAAAGACTAGCTCTTGGTGTTGGGACAGGCACAGGTCACTCTATTTTCCCATCAGGAAGAAGAATTAACCACAGGCTCAGCCTGCCCCCCGGAACCAGAACAGGGCCTGAAGCCATCCTGCGCTTTTGCGGCCAGCTCCCTAAAAAGCGAGTTGTAAAATGGAGGTTCAGGGCACTGCAATTCACAAACCTGCAGACTTATAAATGATAACTCTCATCCACAAATATATTGAGGGAAGGCAAAGAAGAGGATTTGAAATCAAGGCAGAATTGCAGGAAACAGATTTCAGGAGGTAGATTCGAATCGCCTTTAAAGCACATGAAAAGCGGCAAAACGTTGACAATGATGCCCTTGGCCAAAAAGGGCGTATGCGTTTTTTCCTAAATATATTCAGGAAAAAACGCATACGCCCTTTTTGGCCAACCAAGCAACCTGGAAAGGCAAATCAGCGCTACAAAGATGTCTCGCTTCCCATCGGTCAAAAGGGCCATGCTGAAAAAAGTGTCAAAACCAGAAATGCAGGACAGGCCATGGAGAAATGGGAGCCTTGCTACACTGATGGGCGGGATGTAAATTGTCAACAGCCACTCTGGAGAAGTGTACGGTGAGTCCTGAAACGTCTAAAAAGCAAAGCTTAGAGAGCATAGGGCACTTCCACTCATGGGGGTATAAATTGGGAAAATGAAAAATCAGCAAGACACAAGCACCCCAAAGTTTAGGGCTGCTCTGTTGACAAGGACCTCCACTTCATTCCACCTTCAATATCCCAGGAAAGAGAAAAATGGATAAAGAAGTTGTGGTCCTTATGTACAATGGAATATCGCTCAGCCGTGAAATCAATGTCATAAGGCTAGTAGCAGCATGATGAGTGGATTTAGGTACGACGATTCTAAGTGAAATAAGTCACACAGAAAAGGACACTTCTCATAAGGTATCACTTATAGAGGGAATGTAAAAACCGTTACACTTGAACTGAATTACAAAACAGAACAGAGTCACACATGCAGAAAACACACTATGGCTGCTTAACGGGAAAGGTGAGGTGGGGTGATACATAAAACAAGGGTTTCAAATTAGCTCAGATATCGTTCCATAAACCCAATATGTAATAGACAAGACCTACACCTTGCTCAGAGAACTGGACTCAACACGCCCTATTCACCGCACAAGAATATATCTGACTAGTAATAATCTTAAAACCTACGTATTGATATCTCTCTGTTAGTGGGTCAAGTGGGTAAAAAGCGGCATAAACACAGCAGTGAAAAGCAGCTAAACCCCATTATAAAAATAAATTACTTTGAAAAACCCATGAAACAAAGACAGTGAAAGAGAGAGAAATTCTTACACAATGCGTTCACGGGCTGTGATGCAACCTGGATTGACCATATCTAGACCCACAGCTGGATGAGACATAAGGGTGGACACTGTTGCGGCTGAGAGGTTTGGTGAGGTTGGGTGAGCAAACGCAGACCCTTTAAATAATACTGTGTGGTACCCATCGCATGGGTCCCAAATCTCCAGGTTCAAGGTCATCTTCCTACATCGAAAACATGCATGAGATACCCAGAAGATGTTACACCGTGTGATGGGGAAAGGTTTCTAAAACGCACCTCATTTCTCATCTGCTTGTGCCCGGGTTCGCCATTCCAGCCACTTTACTAGCAATCTCCCTCCTTGGAGCATCAGCACCTTTAACCTCCTGTTCCGTACAGGTTGCAATTTGTACTGAGGATGAACGGGAAGACGTGGAACCAATGAAAGACTAGCTCTTGGTGTTGGGACAGGCACAGGTCACTCTATTTTCCCATCAGGAAGAAGAATTAACCACAGGCTCAGCCTGCCCCCCGGAACCAGAACAGGGCCTGAAGCCATCCTGCGCTTTTGCGGCCAGCTCCCTAAAAAGCGAGTTGTAAAATGGAGGTTCAGGGCACTGCAATTCACAAACCTGCAGACTTATAAATGATAACTCTCATCCACAAATATATTGAGGGAAGGCAAAGAAGAGGATTTGAAATCAAGGCAGAATTGCAGGAAACAGATTTCAGGAGGTAGATTCGAATTGCCTTTAAAGCACATGAAAAGCGGCAAAACGTTGACAATGATGCCCTTGGCCAAAAAGGGCGTATGCGTTTTTTCCTAAATATATTCAGGAAAAAACGCATACGCACTTTTTGGCCAACCAAGCAACCTGGAAAGGCAAATCAGCGCTACAAAGATGTCTCGCTTCCCATCGGTCAAAAGGGCCATGCTGAAAAAAGTGTCAAAACCAGAAATGCAGGACAGGCCATGGAGAAATGGGAGCCTTGCTACACTGATGGGCGGGATGTAAATTGTCAACAGCCACTCTGGAGAAGTGTACGGTGAGTCCTGAAACGTCTAAAAAGCAAAGCTTAGAGAGCATACGGCACTTCCACTCATGGGGGTATAAATTGGGAAAATGAAAAATCAGCAAGACACAAGCACCCCAAAGTTTAGGGCTGCTCTGTTGACAAGGACCTCCACTTCATTCCACCTTCAATATCCCAGGAAAGAGAAAAATGGAAAAAGAAGTTGTGGTCCTTATGTACAATGGAATATCACTCAGCCGTGAAATCAATGTCATAAGGCTAGTAGCAGCATGATGAGTGGATTTAGGTACGACGATTCTAAGTGAAATAAGTCACACAGAAAAGGACACTTCTCATAAGGTATCACTGATAGAGGGAATGTAAAAACCGTTACACTTGAACTGAATTACAAAACAGAACAGAGTCACACATGCAGAAAACACACTATGGCTGCTTAACGGGAAAGGTGAGGTGGTGTGATACATAAAACAAGGGTTTCAAATTAGCTCAGATACCGTTCCATAAAACCAATATGTAATAGACTAGACCTACTCCTTGCTCAGTGAACTGGACTCAACACGCCCTATTCACCGCACAAGAATATATCTGACTAGTAATAATCTTAAAACCTATGTATTGATATCTCTCTGTTAGTGTGTCAAGTGGGTAAAAAGCGGCATAAACACAGCAGTGAAAAGCAGCTAAACCCCATTATAAAAATAAATTACTTTGAAAAACCCATGAAACAAAGACAGTGAAAGAGAGAGAAATTCTTACACAATGCGTTCAGGGGCTGTGATGCAACCTGGATTGACCATATCTAGACCCACAGCTGGATGAGACCTAAGGGTGGACACTGTTGCGGCTGAGAGGTTTGGTGAGGTTGGGTGAGCAAACGCAGACCCTTTAAAGTAATACTGCGTGGTACCCATCGCATGGGTCCCAAATCTCCAGGTTCAAGGGCATCTTCCTACATCGAAAACATGCATGAGATACCCAGAAGATGGTACACCGTGTGATGGGGATAGGTTTCTAAAACGCACCTCATTTCTCATTTGCTTGTGCCCGGGTTCGCCATTCCAGCCACTTTACTAGCAATCTCCCTCCTTGGAGCATCAGCACCTTTAACCTCCTGTTCCGTACAGGTTGCAATTTGTACTGAGGATGAACGGGAAGACGTGGAACCAATGAAAGACTAGCTCTTGGTGTTGGGACAGGCACAGGTCACTCTATTTTCCCATCAGGAAGAAGAATTAACCACAGGCTCAGCCTGCCCCCCGGAACCAGAACAGGGCCTGAAGCCATCCTGCGCTTTTGCGGCCAGCTCCCTAAAAAGCGAGTTGTAAAATGGAGGTTCAGGGCACTGCAATTCACAAACCTGCAGACTTATAAATGATAACTCTCATCCACAAATATATTGAGGGAAGGCAAAGAAGAGGATTTGAAATCAAGGCAGAATTGCAGGAAACACATTTCAGGAGGTAGATTCGAATCGCCTTTAAAGCACATGAAAAGCGGCAAAACGTTGACAATGATGCCCTTGGCCAAAAAGGGCGTATGCGTTTTTTCCTGAATATATTCAGGAAAAAACGCATACGCCCTTTTTGGCCAACCAAGCAACCTTGAAAGGCAAATCAGCGCTACAAAGATGTCTCGCTTCCCATTGGTCAAAAGGGCCATGCTGAAAAAAGTGTCAAAACCAGAAATGCAGGACAGGCCATGGAGAAATGGGAGCCTTGCTACACTGATGGGCGGGATGTAAATTGTCAACAGCCACTCTGGAGAAGTGTACGGTGAGTCCTGAAACGTCTAAAAAGCAAAGCTTAGAGAGCATAGGGCACTTCCACTCATGGGGTTATAAATTGGGAAAATTAAAAATCAGCAAGACACAAGCACCCCAAAGTTTAGGGCTGCTCTGTTGACAAGGACCTCCACTTCATTCCACCTTCAATATCCCAGGAAAGAGAAAAATGGATAAAGAAGTTGTGGTCCTTATGTACAATGGAATATCACTCAGCCGTGAAATCAATGTCATAAGGCTAGTACCAGCATGATGAGTGGGTTTAGGTACGACGACTCTAAGTGAAATAAGTCACACAGAAAAGGGCACTTCTCATAAGGTATCACTTATAGAGGGAATGTAAAAACCGTTACACTTGAACTGAATTACAAAACAGAACAGAGTCACACATGCAGAAAACACACTATGGCTGCTTAACGGGAAAGGTGAGGTGGGGTGATACATAAAACAAGGGTTTCAAATTAGCTCAGATACCGTTCCATAAACCCAATATGTAATAGACAAGACCTACTCCTTGCTCAGAGAACTGGACTCAACACGCCCTATTCACCGCACAAGAATATATCTGACTAGTAATAATCTTAAAACCTATGTATTGATATCTCTCTGTTAGTGGGTCAAGTGGGTAAAAAGCGGCATAAACACAGCAGTGAAAAGCAGCTAAACCCCATTATAAAAATAAATTACTTTGAAAAACCCATGAAACAAAGACAGTGAAAGAGAGAGAAATTCTTACACAATGCGTTCAGGGGCTGTGATGCAACCTGGATTGACCATATCTAGACCCACAGCTGGATGAGACATAAGGGTGGACACTGTTGCGGCTGAGAGGTTTGGTGAGGTTGGGTGAGCAAACGCAGACCCTTTAAAGTAATACTGCGTGGTACCCATCGCATGGGTCCCAAATCTCCAGGTTCAAGGGCATCTTCCTACATCGAAAACATGCATGAGATACCCAGAAGATGGTACACCGTGTGATGGGGAAAGGTTTCTAAAACGCACCTCATTTCTCATCTGCTTGTGCCCGGGTTCGCCATTCCAGCCACTTTACTAGCAATCTCCCTCCTTGGAGCATCAGCACCTTTAACCTCCTGTTCCGTACAGGTTGCAATTTGTCCTGAGGATGAACGGGAAGACGTGGAACCAACGAGAGACTAGCTCTTGGTGTTGGGACAGGCACAGGTCACTCTATTTTCCCATCAGGAAGAAGAATTAACCACAGGATCAGCCTGCCCCCCGGAACCAGAACCGGGCCTGAAGCCATCCTGCGCTTTTGCGGCCAGCTCCCTAAAAAGCGAGTTGTAAAATGGAGGTTCAGGGCACTGCAATTCACAAACCTGCAGAGTTATAAATGATAACTCTCGTCCACAAATATATTGAGGGAAGGCAAAGAAGAGGATTTGAAATCAAGGCAGAATTGCAGGAAACAGATTTCAGGAGGTAGATTCGAATCCCCTTTAAATCACATGAAAAGCAGAAAATCGTTGACAATGATGCCCTTGGCCAAAAAGGGCGTATGCGTTTTTTCCTGAATATATTCAGGAAAAAACGCATACGCCCTTTTTGGCCAACCAAGCAACCTGGAAAGGCAAATCAGCGCTACAAACAAGTCTCGCTTCCCATCGGTCAAAAGGGCCATGCTGAAAAAAATGTCAAAACCAGAAATGCAGGACAGGCCATGGAGAAATGGGAGCCTTCCTATACTGATGGGCGGGATGTAAATTGCCAACAGCCACTCTGCAGAAGTGTACGGTGTGTCCTGAAACATCTAAAAAACACAGCTTAGAGAGCATAGGGCACTTCCACTCATGGGGGTATAAATTGGGAAAAGGAAAAATCAGCAAGACACAAGCACCCCAAAGTTTAGGGCTGCTCTGTTGACAAGGACCTCCACTTCATTCCACCTTCAATATCCCAGGAAAGAGAAAAATGGATAAAGAAGTTGTGGTCCTTATGTACAATGGAATATCACTCAGCCATGAAATCAATGTCATAAGGCTAGTAGCAGCATGATGAGTGGATTTAGGTACGACGATTCTAAGTGAAATAAGTCACACAGAAAAGGACACTTCTCATAAGGTATCACTTATAGAGGGAATGTAAAAACCGTTACACTTGAACTGAATCAGAAAACAGAACAGAGTCACACATGCAGAAAACACACTATGGCTGCTTAACGGGAAAGGTGAGGTGGGGTGATACATAAAACAAGGGATTCAAATTAGCTCAGATACCGTTCCATAAACCCAATATGTAATAGACAAGACCTACTCCTTGCTCAGAGAACTGGACTCAACACGCCCTATTCACCACACAAGAATATATCTGACTAGTAATAATCTTAAAACCTATGTATTGATATCTCTCTGTTAGTGTGTCAAGTGGGTAAAAAGCGGCATAAACACAGCAGTGAAAAGCAGCTAAACCCCATTATAAAAATAAATTATTTTGAAAAACCCATGAAACAAAGACAGTGAAAGAGAGAGAAATTCTTACACAATGCGTTCAGGGGCTGTGATGCAACCTGGATTGACCATATCTAGACCCACAGCTGGATGAGACATAAGGGTGGACACTGTTGCGGCTGAGAGGTTTGGTGAGGTTGGGTGAGCAAACGCAGACCCTTTAAAGTAATACTGCGTGGTACCCATCGCATGGGTCCCAAATCTCCAGGTTCAAGGTCATCTTCCTACATCGAAAACATGCATGAGATACCCAGAAGATGGTACACCGTGTGATGGGGAAAGGTTTCTAAAACGCACCTCATTTCTCATCTGCTTGTGCCCGGGTTCGCCATTCCAGCCACTTTACTAGCAATCTCCCTCCTTGGAGCATCAGCACCTTTAACCTCCTGTTCCGTACAGGTTGCAATTTGTACTGAGGATGAACGGGAAGACGTGGAACCAATGAAAGACTAGCTCTTGGTGTTGGGACAGGCACAGGTCACTCTATTTTCCCATCAGGAACAAGAAATAACCACAGGCTCAGCCTGCCCCCCGGACCCAGAACAGGGCCTGAAGCCATCCTGCGCTTTTGCGGCCAGCTCCCTAAAAAGCGAGTTGTAAAATGGAGGTTCAGGGCACTGCAATTCACAAACCTGCAGAGTTATAAATGATAACTCTCGTCCACAAATATATTGAGGGAAGGCAAAGAAGAGGATTTGAAATCAAGGCAGAATTGCAGGAAACAGATTTCAGGAGGTAGATTCGAATCGCCTTTAAATCACATGAAAAGCAGAAAATCGTTGACAATGATGCCCTTGGCCAAAAAGGGCGTATGCGTTTTTTCCTGAATATATTCAGGAAAAAACGCATACGCCCTTTTTGGCCAACCAAGCAACCTGGAAAGGCAAATCAGCGCTACAAACAAGTCTCGCTTCCCATCGGTCAAAAGGGCCATGCTGAAAAAAATGTCAAAACCAGAAATGCAGGACAGGCCATGGAGAAATGGGAGCCTTCCTATACTGATGGGCGGGATGTAAATTGCCAACAGCCACTCTGCAGAAGTGTACGGTGTGTCCTGAAACATCTAAAAAACACAGCTTAGAGAGCATAGGGCACTTCCACTCATGGGGGTATAAATTGGGAAAAGGAAAAATCAGCAAGACACAAGCACCCCAAAGTTTAGGGCTGCTCTGTTGACAAGGACCTCCACTTCATTCCACCTTCAATATCCCAGGAAAGAGAAAAATGGATAAAGAAGTTGTGGTCCTTATGTACAATGGAATATCACTCAGCCATGAAATCAATGTCATAAGGCTAGTAGCAGCATGATGAGTGGATTTAGGTACGACGATTCTAAGTGAAATAAGTCACACAGAAAAGGACACTTCTCATAAGGTATCACTTATAGAGGGAATGTAAAAACCGTTACACTTGAACTGAATCAGAAAACAGAACAGAGTCACACATGCAGAAAACACACTATGGCTGCTTAACGGGAAAGGTGAGGTGGGGTGATACATAAAACAAGGGATTCAAATTAGCTCAGATACCGTTCCATAAACCCAATATGTAATAGACAAGACCTACTCCTTGCTCAGAGAACTGGACTCAACACGCCCTATTCACCACACAAGAATATATCTGACTAGTAATAATCTTAAAACCTATGTATTGATATCTCTCTGTTAGTGTGTCAAGTGGGTAAAAAGCGGCATAAACACAGCAGTGAAAAGCAGCTAAACCCCATTATAAAAATAAATTATTTTGAAAAACCCATGAAACAAAGACAGTGAAAGAGAGAGAAATTCTTACACAATGCGTTCAGGGGCTGTGATGCAACCTGGATTGACCATATCTAGACCCACAGCTGGATGAGACATAAGGGTGGACACTGTTGCGGCTGAGAGGTTTGGTGAGGTTGGGTGAGCAAACGCAGACCCTTTAAAGTAATACTGCGTGGTACCCATCGCATGGGTCCCAAATCTCCAGGTTCAAGGTCATCTTCCTACATCGAAAACATGCATGAGATACCCAGAAGATGGTACACCGTGTGATGGGGAAAGGTTTCTAAAACGCACCTCATTTCTCATCTGCTTGTGCCCGGGTTCGCCATTCCAGCCACTTTACTAGCAATCTCCCTCCTTGGAGCATCAGCACCTTTAACCTCCTGTTCCGTACAGGTTGCAATTTGTACTGAGGATGAACGGGAAGACGTGGAACCAATGAAAGACTAGCTCTTGGTGTTGGGACAGGCACAGGTCACTCTATTTTCCCATCAGGAACAAGAAATAACCACAGGCTCAGCCTGCCCCCCGGACCCAGAACAGGGCCTGAAGCCATCCTGCGCTTTTGCGGCCAGCTCCCTAAAAAGCGAGTTGTAAAATGGAGGTTCAGGGCACTGCAATTCACAAACCTGCAGAGTTATAAATGATAACTCTCATCCACAAATATATTGAGGGAAGGCAAAGAAGAGGATTTGAAATCAAGGCAGAATTGCAGGAAACAGATTTCAGGAGGTAGATTCGAATCGTCTTTAAAGCACATGAAAAGCGGCAAAACGTTGACAATGATGCCCTTGGCCAAAAAGGGCGTATGCGTTTTTTCCTGAATATATTCAGGAAAAAACGCATACGCCCTTTTTGGCCAACCAAGCAACCTGGAAAGGCAAATCAGCGCTACAAACAAGTCTCGCTTCCCATCGGTCAAAAGGGCCATGCTGAAAAAAATGTCAAAACCAGAAATGCAGGACAGGCCATGGAGAAATGGGAGCCTTCCTATACTGATGGGCGGGATGTAAATTGCCAACAGCCACTCTGCAGAAGTGTACGGTGTGTCCTGAAACATCTAAAAAACACAGCTTAGAGAGCATAGGGCACTTCCACTCATGGGGGTATAAATTGGGAAAAGGAAAAATCAGCAAGACACAAGCACCCCAAAGTTTAGGGCTGCTCTGTTGACAAGGACCTCCACTTCATTCCACCTTCAATATCCCAGGAAAGAGAAAAATGGATAAAGAAGTTGTGGTCCTTATGTACAATGGAATATCACTCAGCCATGAAATCAATGTCATAAGGCTAGTAGCAGCATGATGAGTGGATTTAGGTACGACGATTCTAAGTGAAATAAGTCACACAGAAAAGGACACTTCTCATAAGGTATCACTTATAGAGGGAATGTAAAAACCGTTACACTTGAACTGAATCAGAAAACAGAACAGAGTCACACATGCAGAAAACACACTATGGCTGCTTAACGGGAAAGGTGAGGTGGGGTGATACATAAAACAAGGGATTCAAATTAGCTCAGATACCGTTCCATAAACCCAATATGTAATAGACAAGACCTACTCCTTGCTCAGAGAACTGGACTCAACACGCCCTATTCACCACACAAGAATATATCTGACTAGTAATAATCTTAAAACCTATGTATTGATATCTCTCTGTTAGTGTGTCAAGTGGGTAAAAAGCGGCATAAACACAGCAGTGAAAAGCAGCTAAACCCCATTATAAAAATAAATTATTTTGAAAAACCCATGAAACAAAGACAGTGAAAGAGAGAGAAATTCTTACACAATGCGTTCAGGGGCTGTGATGCAACCTGGATTGACCATATCTAGACCCACAGCTGGATGAGACATAAGGGTGGACACTGTTGCGGCTGAGAGGTTTGGTGAGGTTGGGTGAGCAAACGCAGACCCTTTAAAGTAATACTGCGTGGTACCCATCGCATGGGTCCCAAATCTCCAGGTTCAAGGTCATCTTCCTACATCGAAAACATGCATGAGATACCCAGAAGATGGTACACCGTGTGATGGGGAAAGGTTTCTAAAACGCACCTCATTTCTCATCTGCTTGTGCCCGGATTCGCCATTCCAGCCACTTTACTAGCAATCTCCCTCCTTGGAGCATCAGCACCTTTAACCTCCTGTTCCGTACAGGTTGCAATTTGTACTGAGGATGAACGGGAAGACGTGGAACCAATGAAAGACTAGCTCTTGGTGTTGGGACAGGCACAGGTCACTCTATTTTCCCATCAGGAACAAGAAATAACCACAGGCTCAGCCTGCCCCCCGGAACCAGAACAGGGCCTGAAGCCATCCTGCGCTTTTGCGGCCAGCTCCCTAAAAAGCGAGTTGTAAAATGGAGGTTCAGGGCACTGCAATTCACAAACCTGCAGAGTTATAAATGATAACTCTCATCCACAAATATATTGAGGGAAGGCAAAGAAGAGGATTTGAAATCAAGGCAGAATTGCAGGAAACAGATTTCAGGAGGTAGATTCGAATCGCCTTTAAAGCACATGAAAAGCGGCAAAACGTTGACAATGATGCCCTTGGCCAAAAAGGGCGTATGCGTTTTTTCCTGAATATATTCAGGAAAAAACGCATACGCCCTTTTTGGCCAACCAAGCAACCTGGAAAGGCAAATCAGCGCTACAAAGATGTCTCGCTTCCCATCGGTCAAAAGGGCCATGCTGAAAAAAGTGTCAACACCAGAAATGCAGGACAGGCCATGGAGAAATGGGAGCCTTGCTACACTGATGGGCGGGATGTAAATTGTCAACAGCCACTCTGGAGAAGTGTACGGTGAGTCCTGAAACGTCTAAAAAGCAAAGCTTAGAGAGCATAGGGCACTTCCACTCATGGGGGTATAAATTGGGAAAATGAAAAATCAGCAAGACACAAGCACCCCAAAGTTTAGGGCTGCTCTGTTGACAAGGACCCCCACTTCATTCCAACTTCAATATCCCAGGAAAGAGAAAAATGGATAAAGAAGTTGTGGTCCTTATGTACAATGGAATATCACTCAGCCGTGAAATCAATGTCATAAGGCTAGTAGCAGCATGATGAGTGGATTTAGGTACGACGACTCTAAGTGAAATAAGTCACACAGAAAAGGACACTTCTCATAAGGTATCACTTATAGAGGGAATGTAAAAACCGTTACACTTGAACTGAATTACAAAACAGAACAGAGTCACACATGCAGAAAACACACTATGGCTGCTTAACGGGAAAGGGGAGGTGGGGTGATACATAAAACAAGGGTTTCAAATTAGCTCAGATACCGTTCCATAAACCCAATATGTAATAGACAAGACCTACTCCTTGCTCAGAGAACTGGACTCAACACGCCCTATTCACCGCACAAGAATATATCTGACTAGTAATAATCTTAAAACCTATGTATTGATATCTCTCTGTTAGTGTGTCAAGTGGGTAAAAAGCGGCATAAACACAGCAGTGAAAAGCAGCTAAAACCCATTATAAAAATAAATTACTTTGAAAAACCCATGAAACAAAGACAGTGAAAGAGATAGAAATTCTTACACAATGCGTTCACGGGCTGTGATGCAACCTGGATTGACCATATCTAGACCCACAGCTGGATGAGACATAAGGGTGGACACTCTTGGGGCTGAGAGGTTTGGTGAGGTTGGGTGAGCAAACGCAGACCCTTTAAAGTAATACTGCATGGTGCCCATCGCATGGGTCCCAAATCTCCAGGTTCAAGGGCATCTTCCTACATCGAAAACATGCATGAGAAACCCAGAAGATGGTACACTGTGTGATGTGGAAAGGTTTCTAAAACGCACCTCATTTCTCATCTCCTTGTGCCCGGGTTCGCTATTCCAGCCGCTTTACTAGCAATCTCCCTACTTGGAGCATCAGCACCTTTAACCTCCTGTTCCGTACAGGTTGCAATTTGTCCTGAGGATGAACGGGAAGACGTGGAACCAATGAGAGACTAGCTCTTGGTGTTGGGACAGGCACAGGTCACTCTATTTTCCCATCAGGAAGAAGAATTAACCACAGGCTCAGCCTGCCCCCCGGAACCAGAACAGGGCCTGAAGCCATCCTGCGCTTTTGCGGCCAGCTCCCTAAAAAGCGAGTTGTAAAATGGAGGTTCAGGGCACTGCAATTCACCAACCTGCAGAGTTATAAATGATAACTCTCATCCACAAATATATTGAGGGAAGGCAAAGAAGAGGATTTGAAATCAAGGCAGAATTGCAGGAAACAGATTTCAGGAGGTAGATTCGAATCGCCTTTAAAGCACATGAAAAGCGGCAAAACGTTGACAATGATGCCCTTGGCCAAAAAGGGCGTATGCGTTTTTTCCTGAATATATTCAGGAAAAAACGCATACGCCCTTTTTGGCCAACCAAGCAACCTGGAAAGGCAAATCAGCGCTACAAAGATGTCTCGCTTCCCATCGGTTAAAAAGGCCATGCTGAATAAAGTGTCAAAACCAGAAATGCAGGACAGGCCATGGAGAAATGGGAGCCTTCCTACACTGATGGGCGGGATGTAAATTGCCAACAGCCACTCTGGAGAAGCGTACGGTGAGTCCTGAAACATCTAAAAAACAAAGCTTAGAGAGCATAGGGCACTTCCACTCATGGAGTTATAAATTGGGAAAATTAAAAATCAGCAAGACACAAGCACCCCAAAGTTTCGGGCTGCTCTGTTGACAAGGACCTCCACTTCATTCCACCTTCAATATCCCAGGAAAGAGAAAAATGGATAAAGAAGTTGTGGTCCTTATGTACAATGGAATATCACTCAGCCGTGAAATCAATGTCATAAGGCTAGTAGCAGCATGATGAGTGGATTTAGGTATGACGACTCTAAGTGAAATAAGTCACACAGAAAAGGACACTTCTCATAAGGTATCACTTATAGAGGGAATGTAAAAACCGTTACACTTGAACTGAATTACAAAACAGAACAGAGTCACACATGCAGAAAACACACTATGGCTGCTTAACGGGAAAGGTGAGGTGGGGTGATACATAAAACAAGGGTTTCAAATTAGCTCAGATACCGTTCCATAAACCCAATATGTAATAGACAAGACCTACTCCTTGCTCAGAGAACTGGACTCAACACGCCCTATTCACCACACAAGAATATATCTGACTAGTAATAATCTTAAAACCTATGTATTGATATCTCTCTGTTAGTGTGTCAAGTGGGTAAAAAGCGGCATAAACACAGCAGTGAAAAGCAGCTAAACCCCATTATAAAAATAAATTACTTTGAAAAACCCATGAAACAAAGACAGTGAAAGAGAGCGAAATTCTTACACAATATGTTCAGGGGCTGTGATGCCACCTGGATTGACCATATCTAGACCCACAGCTGGATGAGACCTAAGGGTGGACACTGTTGCGGCTGAGAGGTTTGGTGAGGTTGGGTGAGCAAACGCAGACCCTTTAAAGTAATACTGCGTGGTACCCATCGCATGGGTCCCAAATCTCCAGGTTCAAGGGCATCTTCCTACATCGAAAACATGCATGAGATACCCAGAAGATGGTACACCGTGTGATGGGGAAAGGTTTCTAAAACGCACCTCATTTCTCATCTGCTTGTGCCCGGGTTCGCCATTCCAGCCACTTTACTAGCAATCTCCCTCCTTGGAGCATCAGCACCTTTAACCTCCTGTTCCGTACAGGTTGCAATTTGTACTGAGGATGAACGGGAAGACGTGGAACCAATGAAAGACTAGCTCTTGGTGTTGGGACAGGCACAGGTCACTCTATTTTCCCATCAGGAAGAAGAATTAACCACAGGCTCAGCCTGCCCCCCGGAACCAGAACAGGGCCTGAAGCCATCCTGCGCTTTTGCGGCCAGCTCCCTAAAAAGCGAGTTGTAAAATGGAGGTTCAGGGCACTGCAATTCACAAACCTGCAGAGTTATAAATGATAACTCTCATCCACAAATATATTGAGGGAAGGCAAAGAAGAGGATTTGAAATCAAGGCAGAATTGCAGGGAACAGATTTCAGGAGGTAGATTCGAATCGCCTTTAAAGCACATGAAAAGCGGCAAAACGTTGACAATGATGCCCTTGGCCAAAAAGGGCGTATGCGTTTTTTCCTGAATATATTCAGGAAAAAACGCATACGCCCTTTTTGGCCAACCAAGCAACCTGGAAAGGCAAATCAGCGCTACAAAGATGTCTCGCTTCCCATCGGTCAAAAGGGCCATGCTGAAAAAAGTGTCAAAACCAGAAATGCAGGACAGGCCATGGAGAAATGGGAGCCTTGCTACACTGATGGGCGGGATGTAAATTGTCAACAGCCACTCTGGAGAAGTGTACGGTGAGTCCTGAAACGTCTAAAAAGCAAAGCTTAGAGAGCATAGGGCACTTCCACTCATGGGGGTATAAATTGGGAAAATGAAACATCAGCAAGACACAAGCACCCCAAAGTTTAGGGCTGCTCTGTTGACAAGGACCTCCACTTCATTCCACCTTCAATATCCCAGGAAAGAGAAAAATGGATAAAGAAGTTGTGGTCCTTATGTACAATGGAATATCGCTCAGCCGTGAAATCAATGTCATAAGGCTAGTAGCAGCATGATGAGTGGATTTAGGTACGACGACTCTAAGTGAAATAAGTCACACAGAAAAGGACACTTCTCATAAGGTATCACTTATAGAGGGAATGTAAAAACCGTTACACTTGAACTGAATTACAAAACAGAACAGAGTCACACATGCAGAAAACACACTATGGCTGCTTAACGGGAAAGGTGAGGTGGGGTGATACATAAAACAAGGGTTTCAAATTAGCTCAGATACCGTTCCATAAACCCAATATGTAATAGACAAGACCTACTCCTTGCTCAGAGAACTGGACTCAACACGCCCTATTCACCGCACAAGAATATATCTGACTAGTAATAATCTTAAAAGCTATGTATTGATATCTCTCTGTTAGTGGGTCAAGTGGGTAAAAAGCGGCATAAACACAGCAGTGAAAAGCAGCTAAACCCCATTATAAAAATAAATTACTTTGAAAAACCCATGAAACAAAGACAGTGAAAGAGAGCGAAATTCTTACACAATGCGTTCAGGGGCTGTGATGCAACCTGGATTGACCATATCTAGACCCACAGCTGGATGAGACATAAGGGTGGACACTGTTGCGGATGAGAGATTTGGTGAGGTTGGGTGAGCAAACGCAGACCCTTTAAATAATACTGTGTGGTACCCATCGCATGGGTCCCAAATCTCCAGGTTCAAGGGCATCTTCCTACATCGAAAACATGCATGAGATACCCAGAAGATCGTACACCGTGTGATGGGGAAAGGTTTCTAAAACACACCTCATTTCTCATCTGCTTGTGCCCGGGTTCGCCATTCCAGCCACTTTACTAGCAATCTCCCTCCTTGGAGCATCAGCACCTTTAACCTCCTGTTCCGTACAGGTTGCAATTTGTACTGAGGATGAACGGGAAGACGTGGAACCAATGAAAGACTAGCTCTTGGTGTTGGGACAGGCACAGGTCACTCTATTTTCCCATCAGGAAGAAGAATTAACCACAGGCTCAGCCTGCCCCCCGGAACCAGAACAGGGCCTGAAGCCATCCTGCGCTTTTGCGGCCAGCTCCCTAAAAATCGAGTTGTAAAATGGAGGTTCAGGGCACTGCAATTCACAAACCTGCAGACTTATAAATGATAACTCTCATCCACAAATATATTGAGGGAAGGCAAAGAAGAGGATTTGAAATCAAGGCAGAATTGCAGGAAACAGATTTCAGGAGGTAGATTCGAATTGCCTTTAAAGCACATGAAAAGCGGCAAAACGTTGACAATGATGCCCTTGGCCAAAAAGGGCGTATGCGTTTTTTTCTGAATATATTCAGGAAAAAACGCATACGCCCTTTTTGGCCAACCAAGCAACCTGGAAAGGCAAATCAGCGCTACAAAGATGTCTCGCTTCCCATCGGTCAAAAGGGCCATGCTGAAAAAAGTGTCAAAACCAGAAATGCAGGACAGGCCATGGAGAAATGGGAGCCTTGCTACACTGATGGGCGGGATGTAAATTGTCAACAGCCACTCTGGAGAAGTGTACGGTGAGTCCTGAAACGTCTAAAAAGCAAAGCTTAGAGAGCATAGGGCACTTCCACTCATGGGGGTATAAATTGGGAAAATGAAAAATCAGCAAGACACAAGCACCCCAAAGTTTAGGGCTGCTCTGTTGACAAGGACCTCCACTTCATTCCACCTTCAATATCCCAGGAAAGAGAAAAATGGATAAAGAAGTTGTGGTCCTTATGTACAATGGAATATCACTCAGCCGTGAAATCAATGTCATAAGGCTAGTAGCAGCATGATGAGTGGATTTAGGTACGACGATTCTAAGTGAAATAAGTCACACAGAAAAGGACACTTCTCATAAGGTATCACTGATAGAGGGAATGTAAAAACCGTTACACTTGAACTGAATTACAAAACAGAACAGAGTCACACATGCAGAAAACACACTATGGCTGCTTAACGGGAAAGGTGAGGTGGTGTGATACATAAAACAAGGGTTTCAAATTAGCTCAGATACCGTTCCATAAAACCAATATGTAATAGACTAGACCTACTCCTTGCTCAGTGAACTGGACTCAACACGCCCTATTCACCGCACAAGAATATATCTGATTAGTAATAATCTTAAAACCTATGTATTGATATCTCTCTGTTAGTGTGTCAAGTGGGTAAAAAGCGGCATAAACACAGCAGTGAAAAGCAGCTAAACCCCATTATAAAAATAAATTACTTTGAAAAACCCATGAAACAAAGACAGTGAAAGAGAGAGAAATTCTTACACAATGCGTTCAGGGGCTGTGATGCAACCTGGATTGACCATATCTAGACCCACAGCTGGATGAGACATAAGGGTGGACACTGTTGCGGCTGAGAGGTTTGGTGAGGTTGGGTGAGCAAACGCAGACCCTTTAAATAATACTGTGTGGTACCCATCGCATGGGTCCCAAATCTCCAGGTTCAAGGGCATCTTCCTACATCGAAAACATGCATGAGATACCCAGAAGATGGTACACCGTGTGATGGGGAAAGGTTTCTAAAACGCACCTCATTTCTCATCTGCTTGTGCCCGGGTTCGCCATTCCAGCCACTTTACTAGCAATCTCCCTCCTTGGAGCATCAGCACCTTTAACCTCCTGTTCCGTACAGGTTGCAATTTGTACTGAGGATGAACGGGAAGACGTGGAACCAATGAAAGACTAGCTCTTGGTGTTGGGACAGGCACAGGTCACTCTATTTTCCCATCAGGAAGAAGAATTAACCACAGGCTCAGCCTGCCCCCCGGAACCAGAACAGGGCCTGAAGCCATCCTGCGCTTTTGCGGCCAGCTCCCTAAAAAGCGAGTTGTAAAATGGAGGTTCAGGGCACTGCAATTCACAAACCTGCAGACTTATAAATGATAACTCTCATCCACAAATATATTGAGGGAAGGCAAAGAAGAGGATTTGAAATCAAGGCAGAATTGCAGGAAACAGATTTCAGGAGGTAGATTCGAATTGCCTTTAAAGCACATGAAAAGCGGCAAAACGTTGACAATGATGCCCTTGGCCAAAAAGGGCGTATGCGTTTTTTCCTAAATATATTCAGGAAAAAACGCATACGCACTTTTTGGCCAACCAAGCAACCTGGAAAGGCAAATCAGCGCTACAAAGATGTCTCGCTTCCCATCGGTCAAAAGGGCCATGCTGAAAAAAGTGTCAAAACCAGAAATGCAGGACAGGCCATGGAGAAATGGGAGCCTTGCTACACTGATGGGCGGGATGTAAATTGTCAACAGCCACTCTGGAGAAGTGTACGGTGAGTCCTGAAACGTCTAAAAAGCAAAGCTTAGAGAGCATAGGGCACTTCCACTCATGGGGGTATAAATTGGGAAAATGAAAAATCAGCAAGACACAAGCACCCCAAAGTTTAGGGCTGCTCTGTTGACAAGGACCTCCACTTCATTCCACCTTCAATATCCCAGGAAAGAGAAAAATGGATAAAGAAGTTGTGGTCCTTATGTACAATGGAATATCACTCAGCCGTGAAATCAATGTCATAAGGCTAGTAGCAGCATGATGAGTGGATTTAGGTACGACGATTCTAAGTGAAATAAGTCACACAGAAGAGGACACTTCTCATAAGGTATCACTGATAGAGGGAATGTAAAAACCGTTACACTTGAACTGAATTACAAAACAGAACAGAGTCACACATGCAGAAAACACACTATGGCTGCTTAACGGGAAAGGTGAGGTGGTGTGATACATAAAACAAGGGTTTCAAATTAGCTCAGATACCGTTCCATAAAACCAATATGTAATAGACTAGACCTACTCCTTGCTCAGTGAACTGGACTCAACACGCCCTATTCACCGCACAAGAATATATCTGACTAGTAATAATCTTAAAACCTATGTATTGATATCTCTCTGTTAGTGTGTCAAGTGGGTAAAAAGCGGCATAAACACAGCAGTGAAAAGCAGCTAAACCCCATTATAAAAATAAATTACTTTGAAAAACCCATGAAACAAAGACAGTGAAAGAGAGAGAAATTCTTACACAATGCGTTCAGGGGCTGTGATGCAACCTGGATTGACCATATCTAGACCCACAGCTGGATGAGACATAAGGGTGGACACTGTTGCGGCTGAGAGGTTTGGTGAGGTTGGGTGAGCAAACGCAGACCCTTTAAATAATACTGTGTGGTACCCATCGCATGGGTCCCAAATCTCCAGGTTCAAGGTCATCTTCCTACATCGAAAACATGCATGAGATACCCAGAAGATGGTACACCGTGTGATGGGGAAAGGTTTCTAAAACGCACCTCATTTCTCATCTGCTTGTGCCCGGGTTCGCCATTCCAGCCACTTTACTAGCAATCTCCCTCCTTGGAGCATCAGCACCTTTAACCTCCTGTTCCGTACAGGTTGCAATTTGTACTGAGGATGAACGGGAAGACGTGGAACCAATGAAAGACTAGCTCTTGGTGTTGGGACAGGCACAGGTCACTCTATTTTCCCATCAGGAAGAAGAATTAACCACAGGCTCAGCCTGCCCCCCGGAACCAGAACAGGGCCTGAAGCCATCCTGCGCTTTTGCGGCCAGCTCCCTAAAAAGCGAGTTGTAAAATGGAGGTTCAGGGCACTGCAATTCACAAACCTGCAGAGTTATAAATGATAACTCTCATCCACAAATATATTGAGGGAAGGCAAAGAAGAGGATTTGAAATCAAGGCAGAATTGCAGGAAACAGATTTCAGGAGGTAGATTCGAATAGCCTTTAAAGCACATGAAAAGCGGCAAAACGTTGACAATGATGCCCTTGGCCAAAAAGGGCGTATGCGTTTTTCCCTGAATATATTCAGGAAAAAACGCATACGCCCTTTTTGGCCAACCAAGCAACCTGGAAAGGCAAATCAGCGCTACAAAGATGTCTCGCTTCCCATCGGTCAAAAGGGCCATGCTGAAAAAAGTGTCAAAACCAGAAATGCAGGACAGGCCATGGAGAAATGGGAGCCTTGCTACACTGATGGGCGGGATGTAAATTGTCAACAGCCACTCTGGAGAAGTGTACGGTGAGTCCTGAAACGTCTAAAAAGCAAAGCTTAGAGAGCATAGGGCACTTCCACTCATGGGGGTATAAATTGGGAAAATGAAAAATCAGCAAGACACAAGCACCCCAAAGTTTAGGGCTGCTCTGTTGACAAGGACCTCCACTTCATTCCACCTTCAATATCGCAGGAAAGAGAAAAATGGATAAAGAAGTTGTGGTCCTTATGTACAATGGAATATCACTCAGCCATGAAATCAATGTCATAAGGCTAGTAGCAGCATGATGAGTGGATTTAGGTACGACGATTCTAAGTGAAATAAGTCACACAGAAAAGGACACTTCTCATAAGGTATCACTGATAGAGGGAATGTAAAAACCGTTACACTTGAACTGAATTACAAAACAGAACAGAGTCACACATGCAGAAAACACACTATGGCTGCTTAACGGGAAAGGTGAGGTGGGGTGATACATAAAACAAGGGTTTCAAATTAGCTCAGATACCGTTCCATAAACCCAATATGTAATAGACAAGACCTACTCCTTGCTCAGAGAACTGGACTCAACACGCCCTATTCACCGCACAAGAATATATCTGACTAGTAATAATCTTAAAACCTACGTATTGATATCTCTCTGTTAGTGGGTCAAGTGGGTAAAAAGCGGCATAAACACAGCAGTGAAAAGCAGCTAAACCCCATTATAAAAATAAATTACTTTGAAAAACCCATGAAACAAAGACAGTGAAAGAGAGAGAAATTCTTACACAATGCGTTCAGGGGCTGTGATGCAACCTGGATTGACCATATCTAGACCCACAGCTGGATGAGACATAAGTGTGGACACTGTTGCGGCTGAGAGGTTTGGTGAGGTTGGGTGAGCAAACGCAGACCCTTTAAAGTAATACTGCGTGGTACCCATCGCATGGGTCCCAAATCTCCAGGTTCAAGGGCATCTTCCTACATCGAAAACATGCATGAGATACCCAGAAGATGGTACACCGTGTGATGGGGAAAGGTTTCTAAAACGCACCTCATTTCTCATCTGCTTGTGCCCGGGTTCGCCATTCCAGCCACTTTACTCGCAATCTCCCTCCTTGGAGCATCAGCACCTTTAACCTCCTGTTCCGTACAGGTTGCAATTTGTACTGAGGATGAACGGGAAGACGTGGAACCAATGAAAGACTAGCTCTTGGTGTTGGGACAGGCACAGGTCACTCTATTTTCCCATCAGGAAGAAGAATTAACCACAGGCTCAGCCTGCCCCCCGGAACCAGAACAGGGCCTGAAGCCATCCTGCGCTTTTGCGGCCAGCTCCCTAAAAATCGAGTTGTAAAATGGAGGTTCAGGGCACTGCAATTCACAAACCTGCAGAGTTATAAATGATAACTCTCATCCACAAATATATTGAGGGAAGGCAAAGAAGAGGATTTGAAATCAAGGCAGAATTGCAGGAAACAGATTTCAGGAGGTAGATTCGAATAGCCTTTAAAGCACATGAAAAGCGGCAAAACGTTGACAATGATGCCCTTGGCCAAAAAGGGCGTATGCGTTTTTTCCTGAATATATTCAGGAAAAAACGCATACGCCCTTTTTGGCCAACCAAGCAACCTGGAAAGGCAAATCAGCGCTACAAAGATGTCTCGCTTCCCATCGGTCAAAAGGGCCATGCTGAAAAAAGTGTCAAAACCAGAAATGCAGGACAGGCCATGGAGAAATGGGAGCCTTGCTACACTGATGGGCGGGATGTAAATTGTCAACAGCCACTCTGGAGAAGCGTACGGTGAGTCCTGAAACGTCTAAAAAGCAAAGCTTAGAGAGCATAGGGCACTTCCACTCATGGGGGTATAAATTGGGAAAATTAAAAATCAGCAAGACACAAGCACCCCAAAGTTTAGGGCTGCTCTGTTGACAAGGACCTCCACTTCATTCCACCTTCAATATCCCAGGAAAGAGAAAAATGGATAAAGAAGTTGTGGTCCTTATGTACAATGGAATATCACTCAGCCATGAAATCAATGTCATAAGGCTAGTAGCAGCATGATGAGTGGATTTAGGTACGACGATTCTAAGTGAAATAAGTCACACAGAAAAGGACACTTCTCATAAGGTATCACTGATAGAGGGAATGTAAAAACCGTTACACTTGAACTGAATTACAAAACAGAACAGAGTCACACATGCAGAAAACACACTATGGCTGCTTAACGGGAAAGGTGAGGTGGTGTGATACATAAAACAAGGGTTTCAAATTAGCTCAGATACCGTTCCATAAAACCAATATGTAATAGACTAGACCTACTCCTTGCTCAGTGAACTGGACTCAACACGCCCTATTCACCGCACAAGAATATATCTGACTAGTAATAATCTTAAAACCTATGTATTGATATCTCTCTGTTAGTGTGTCAAGTGGGTAAAAAGCGGCATAAACACAGCAGTGAAAAGCAGCTAAACCCCATTATAAAAATAAATTACTTTGAAAAACCCATGAAACAAAGACAGTGAAAGAGAGAGAAATTCTTACACAATGCGTTCAGGGGCTGTGATGCAACCTGGAATGACCATATCTAGACCCACAGCTGGATGAGACATAAGGGTGGACACTGTTGCGGCTGAGAGGTTTGGTGAGGTTGGGTGAGCAAATGCAGACCCTTTAAATAATACTGTGTGGTACCCATCGCATGGGTCCCAAATCTCCAGGTTCAAGGTCATCTTCCTACATCGAAAACATGCATGAGATACCCAGAAGATGGTACACCGTGTGATGGGGAAAGGTTTCTAAAACGCACCTCATTTCTCATCTGCTTGTGCCCAGGTTCGCCATTCCAGCCACTTTACTAGCAATCTCCCTCCTTGGAGCATCAGCACCTTTAACCTCCTGTTCCATACAGGTTGCAATTTGTACTGAGGATGAACGGGAAGACGTGGACCTATGAAAGACTAGCTCTTGGTGTTGGGACAGGCACAGGTCACTCTATTTTCCCATCAGGAAGAAGAATTAACCACAGGCTCAGCCTGCCCCCCGGAACCAGAACAGGGCCTGAAGCCATCCTGCGCTTTTGCGGCCAGCTCCCTAAAAAGCGAGTTGTAAAATGGAGGTTCAGGGCACTGCAATTCACAAACCTGCAGACTTATAAATGATAACTCTCATCCACAAATATATTGAGGGAAGGCAAAGAAGAGGATTTGAAATCAAGGCAGAATTGCAGGAAACAGATTTCAGGAGGTAGATTCGAATTGCCTTTAAAGCACATGAAAAGCGGCAAAACGTTGAAAATGATGCCCTTGGCCAAAAAGGGCGTATGCGTTTTTTCCTAAATATATTCAGGAAAAAACGCATACGCACTTTTTGGCCAACCAAGCAACCTGGAAAGGCAAATCAGCGCTACAAAGATGTCTCGCTTCCCATCGGTCAAAAGGGCCATGCTGAAAAAAGTGTCAAAACCAGAAATGCAGGACAGGCCATGGAGAAATGGGAGCCTTGCTACACTGATGGGCGGGATGTAAATTGTCAACAGCCACTCTGGAGAAGTGTACGGTGAGTCCTGAAACGTCTAAAAAGCAAAGCTTAGAGAGCATAGGGCACTTCCACTCATGGGGGTATAAATTGGGAAAATTAAAAATCAGCAAGACACAAGCACCCCAAAGTTTAGGGCTGCTCTGTTGACAAGGACCTCCACTTCATTCCACCTTCAATATCGCAGGAAAGAGAAAAATGGATAAAGAAGTTGTGGTCCTTATGTACAATGGAATATCACTCAGCCGTGAAATCAATGTCATAAGGCTAGTAGCAGCATGATGAGTGGATTTAGGTACGACGACTCTAAGTGAAATAAGTCACACAGAAAAGGACACTTCTCATAAGGTATCACTTATAGAGGGAATGTAAAAACCGTTACACTTGAACTGAATTACAAAACAGAACAGAGTCACACATGCAGAAAACACACTATGGCTGCTTAACGGGAAAGGTGAGGTGGGGTGATACATAAAACAAGGGTTTCAAATTAGCTCAGATACCGTTCCATAAACCCAATATGTAATAGACAAGACCTACTCCTTGCTCAGAGAACTGGACTCAACACGCCCTATTCACCGCACAAGAATATATCTGACTAGTAATAATCTTAAAACCTATGTATTGATATCTCTCTGTTAGTGGGTCAAGTGGGTAAAAAGCGGCATAAACACAGCAGTGAAAAGCAGCTAAACCCCATTATAAAAATAAATTACTTTGAAAAACCCATGAAACAAAGACAGTGAAAGAGAGCGAAATTCTTACACAATGCGTTCAGGGGCTGTGATGCAACCTGGATTGACCATATCTAGACCCACAGCTGGATGAGACATAAGGGTGGACACTGTTGCGGCTGAGAGGTTTGGTGAGGTTGGGTGAGCAAACGCAGACCCTTTAAATAATACTGCGTGGTACCCATCGCATGGGTCCCAAATCTCCAGGTTCAAGGGCATCTTCCTACATCGAAAACTTGCATGAGATACCCAGAAGATGGTACACCGTGTGATGGGGAAAGGTTTCTAAAACGCACCTCATTTCTCATCTGCTTGTGCCCGGGTTCGCCATTCCAGCCACTTTACTAGCAATCTCCCTCCTTGGAGCATCAGCACCTTTAACCTCCTGTTCCGTACAGGTTGCAATTTGTACTGAGGATGAACGGGAAGACGTGGAACCAATGAAAGACTAGCTCTTGGTGTTGGGACAGGCACAGGTCACTCTATTTTCCCATCAGGAAGAAGAATTAACCACAGGCTCAGCCTGCCCCCCGGAACCAGAACAGGGCCTGAAGCCATCCTGCGCTTTTGCTGCCAGCTCCCTAAAAAGCGAGTTGTAAAATGGAGGTTCAGGGCACTGCAATTCACAAACCTGCAGACTTATAAATGATAACTCTCATCCACAAATATATTGAGGGAAGGCAAAGAAGAGGATTTGAAATCAAGGCAGAATTGCAGGAAACAGATTTAAGGAGGTAGATTCGAATAGCCTTTAAAGCACATGAAAAGCGGCAAAACGTTGACAATGATGCCCTTGGCCAAAAAGGGCGTATGCGTTTTTTCCTAAATGTATTCAGGAAAAAACGCATACGCACTTTTTGGCCAACCAAGCAACCTGGAAAGGCAAATCAGCGCTACAAAGATGTCTCGCTTCCCATCGGTCAAAAGGGCCATGCTGAAAAAAGTGTCAAAACCAGAAATGCAGGACAGGCCATGGAGAAATGGGAGCCTTGCTACACTGATGGGCGGGATGTAAATTGTCAACAGCCACTCTGGAGAAGTGTACGGTGAGTCCTGAAACGTCTAAAAAGCAAAGCTTAGAGAGCATAGGGCACTTCCACTCATGGGGGTATAAATTGGGAAAATTAAAAATCAGCAAGACACAAGCACCCCAAAGTTTAGGGCTGCTCTGTTGACAAGGACCTCCACTTCATTCCACCTTCAATATCGCAGGAAAGAGAAAAATGGATAAAGAAGTTGTGGTCCTTATGTACAATGGAATATCACTCAGCCGTGAAATCAATGTCATAAGGCTAGTAGCAGCATGATGAGTGGATTTAGGTACGACGACTCTAAGTGAAATAAGTCACACAGAAAAGGACACTTCTCATAAGGTATCACTTATAGAGGGAATGTAAAAACCGTTACACTTGAACTGAATTACAAAACAGAACAGAGTCACACATGCAGAAAACACACTATGGCTGCTTAACGGGAAAGGTGAGGTGGGGTGATACATAAAACAAGGGTTTCAAATTAGCTCAGATACCGTTCCATAAACCCAATATGTAATAGACAAGACCTACTCCTTGCTCAGAGAACTGGACTCAACACGCCCTATTCACCGCACAAGAATATATCTGACTAGTAATAATCTTAAAACCTACGTATTGATATCTCTCTGTTAGTGGGTCAAGTGGGTAAAAAGCGGCATAAACACAGCAGTGAAAAGCAGCTAAACCCCATTATAAAAATAAATTACTTTGAAAAACCCATGAAACAAAGACAGTGAAAGAGAGAGAAATTCTTACACAATGCGTTCAGGGGCTGTGATGCAACCTGGATTGACCATATCTAGACCCACAGCTGGATGAGACATAAGGGTGGACACTGTTGCGGCTGAGAGGTTTGGTGAGGTTGGGTGAGCAAACGCAGACCCTTTAAAGTAATACTGCGTGGTACCCATCACATGGGTCCCAAATCTCCAGGTTCAAGGGCATCTTCCTACATCGAAAACATGCATGAGATACCCAGAAGATGGTACACCGTGTGATGGGGAAAGGTTTCTAAAACGCACCTCATTTCTCATCTGCTTGTGCCCGGGTTCGCCATTCCAGCCACTTTACTAGCAATCTCCCTCCTTGGAGCATCAGCACCTTTAACCTCCTGTTCCGTACAGGTTGCAATTTGTACTGAGGATGAACGGGAAGACGTGGAACCAATGAAAGACTAGCTCTTGGTGTTGGGACAGGCACAGGTCACTCTATTTTCCCATCAGGAAGAAGAATTAACCACAGGCTCAGCCTGCCCCCCGGAACCAGAACAGGGCCTGAAGCCATCCTGCGCTTTTGCTGCCAGCTCCCTAAAAAGCGAGTTGTAAAATGGAGGTTCAGGGCACTGCAATTCACAAACCTGCAGAGTTATAAATGATAACTCTCATCCACAAATATATTGAGGGAAGGCAAAGAAGAGGATTTGAAATCAAGGCAGAATTGCAGGAAACCGATTTCAGGAGGTAGATTCGAATCGCCTTTAAAGCACATGAAAACCGGCAAAACGTTGACAATGATGCCCTTGGCCAAAAAGGGCGTATGCGTTTTTTCCTGAATATATTCAGGAAAAAACGCATACGCCCTTTTTGGCCAACCAAGCAACCTGGAAAGGCAAATCAGCGCTACAAAGATGTCTCGCTTCCCATCGGTCAAAAGGGCCATGCTGAAAAAAGTGTCAAAACCAGAAATGCAGGACAGGCCATGGAGAAATGGGAGCCTTGCTACACTGATGGGCGGGATGTAAATTGTCAACAGCCACTCTGGAGAAGTGTACGGTGAGTCCTGAAACGTCTAAAAAGCAAAGCTTAGAGAGCATAGGGCACTTCCACTCATGGGGTTATAAATTGGGAAAATTAAAAATCAGCAAGACACAAGCACCCCAAAGTTTAGGGCTGCTCTGTTGACAAGGACCTCCACTTCATTCCACCTTCAATATCCCAGGAAAGAGAAAAATGGATAAAGAAGTTGTGGTCCTTATGTACAATGGAATATCACTCAGCCGTGAAATCAATGTCATAAGGCTAGTAGCAGCATGATGAGTGGATTTAGGTACGACGACTCTAAGTGAAATAAGTCACACAGAAAAGGACACTTCTCATAAGGTATCACTTATAGAGGGAATGTAAAAACCGTTACACTTGAACTGAATTACAAAACAGAACAGAGTCACACATGCAGAAAACACACTATGGCTGCTTAACGGGAAAGGTGAGGTGGGGTGATACATAAAACAAGGGTTTCAAATTAGCTCAGATACCGTTCCATAAACCCAATATGTAATAGACAAGACCTACTCCTTGCTCAGAGAACTGGACTCAACACGCCCTATTCACCGCACAAGAATATATCTGACTAGTAATAATCTTAAAACTTATGTATTGATATCTCTCTGTTAGTGTGTCAATTGGGTAAAAAGCGGCATAAACACAGCAGTGAAAAGCAGCTAAACCCCATTATAAAAATAAATTACTTTGAAAAACCCATGAAACAAAGACAGTGAAAGAGAGAGAAATTCTTACACAATGCGTTCAGGGGCTGTGATGCAACCTGGATTGACCATATCTAGACCCACAGCTGGATGAGACATAAGGGTGGACACTGTTGCGGCTGAGAGGTTTGGTGAGGTTGGGTGAGCAAACGCAGACCCTTTAAAGTAATACTGCGTGGTACCCATCGCATGGGTCCCAAATCTCCAGGTTCAAGGTCATCTTCCTACATCGAAAACATGCATGAGATACCCAGAAGATGGTACACCGTGTGATGGCGAAAGGTTTCTAAAACGCACCTCATTTCTCATCTGCTTGTGCCCGGATTCGCCATTCCAGCCACTTTACTAGCAATCTCCCTCCTTGGAGCATCATCACCTTTAACCTCCTGTTCCGTAGAGGTTGCAATTTGTACTGAGGATGAACGGGAAGACGTGGAACCAATGAGAGACTAGCTCTTGGTGTTGGGACAGGCACAGGTCACTCTATTTTCCCATCAGGAAGAAGAATTAACCACAGGCTCAGCCTGCCCCCCGGAACCAGAACAGGGCCTGAAGCCATCCTGCGCTTTTGCTGCCAGCTCCCTAAAAAGCGAGTTGTAAAATGGAGGTTCAGGGCACTGCAATTCACAAACCTGCAGAGTTATAAATGATAACTCTCATCCACAAATATATTGAGGGAAGGCAAAGAAGAGGATTTGAAATCAAGGCAGAATTGCAGGAAACAGATTTCAGGAGGTAGATTCGAATCGCGTTTAAAGCACATGAAAAGCGGCAAAACGTTGACAATGATGCCCTTGGCCAAAAAGGGCGTATGCGTTTTTTCCTGAATATATTCAGGAAAAAACGCATACGCCCTTTTTGGCCAACCAAGCAACCTGGAAAGGCAAATCAGCGCTACAAAGATGTCTCGCTTCCCATCGGTCAAAAGGGCCATGCTGAAAAAAGTGTCAAAACCAGAAATGCAGGACAGGCCATGGAGAAATGGGAGCCTTGCTACACTGATGGGCGGGATGTAAATTGTCAACAGCCACTCTGGAGAAGCGTACGGTGAGTCCTGAAACGTCTAAAAAGCAAAGCTTAGAGAGCATAGGGCACTTCCACTCATGGGGGTATAAATTGGGAAAATTAAAAATCAGCAAGACACAAGCACCCCAAAGTTTAGGGCTGCTCTGTTGACAAGGACCTCCACTTCATTCCACCTTCAATATCGCAGGAAAGAGAAAAATGGATAAAGAAGTTGTGGTCCTTATGTACAATGGAATATCACTCAGCCGTGAAATCAATGTCATAAGGCTAGTAGCAGCATGATGAGTGGATTTAGGTACGACGACTCTAAGTGAAATAAGTCACACAGAAAAGGACACTTCTCATAAGGTATCACTTATAGAGGGAATGTAAAAACCGTTACACTTGAACTGAATTACAAAACAGAACAGAGTCACACATGCAGAAAACACACTATGGTTGCTTAACGGGAAAGGTGAGGTGGGGTGATACATAAAACAAGGGTTTCAAATTAGCTCAGATACCGTTCCATAAACCCAATATGTAATAGACAAGACCTACTCCTTGCTCAGAGAACTGGACTCAACACGCCCTATTCACCGCACAAGAATATATCTGACTAGTAATAATCTTAAAACCTACGTATTGATATCTCTCTGTTAGTGGGTCAAGTGGGTAAAAAGCGGCATAAACACAGCAGTGAAAAGCAGCTAAACCCCATTATAAAAATAAATTACTTTGAAAAACCCATGAAACAAAGACAGTGAAAGAGAGAGAAATTCTTACACAATGCGTTCAGGGGCTGTGATGCAACCTGGATTGACCATATCTAGACCCACAGCTGGATGAGACATAAGGGTGGACACTGTTGCGGCTGAGAGGTTTGGTGAGGTTGGGTGAGCAAACGCAGACCCTTTAAAGTAATACTGCCTGGTACCCATCGCATGGGTCCCAAATCTCCAGGTTCAAGGGCATCTTCCTACATCGAAAACATGCATGAGATACCCAGAAGATGGTACACCGTGTGATGGGGAAAGGTTTCTAAAACGCACATCATTTCTCATCTGCTTGTGCCCGGGTTCGCCATTCCAGCCACTTTACTAGCAATCTCCCTCCTTGGAGCATCAGCACCTTTAACCTCCTGTTCCGTACAGGTTGCAATTTGTACTGAGGATGAACGGGAATACGTGGAACCAATGAAAGACTAGCTCTTGGTGTTGGGACAGGCACAGGTCACTCTATTTTCCCATCAGGAAGAAGAATTAACCACAGGCTCAGCCTGCCCCCCGGAACCAGAACAGGGCCTGAAGCCATCCTGCGCTTTTGCGGCCAGCTCCCTAAAAAGCGAGTTGTAAAATGGAGGTTCAGGGCACTGCAATTCACAAACCTGCAGACTTATAAATGATAACTCTCATCCACAAATATATTGAGGGAAGGCAAAGAAGAGGATTTGAAATCAAGGCAGAATTGCAGGAAACCGATTTCAGGAGGTAGATTCGAATCGCCTTTAAAGCACATGAAAACCGGCAAAACGTTGACAATGATGCCCTTGGCCAAAAAGGGCGTATGCGTTTTTTCCTGAATATATTCAGGAAAAAACGCATACGCCCTTTTTGGCCAACCAAGCAACCTGGAAAGGCAAATCAGCGCTACAAAGATGTCTCGCTTCCCATCGGTCAAAAGGGCCATGCTGAAAAAGGTGTCAAAACCAGAAATGCAGGACAGGCCATGGAAAAATGGGAGCCTTGCTACACTGATGGGCAGGATGTAAATTGTCAACAGCCACTCTGGAGAAGTGTACGGTGAGTCCTGAAACGTCTAAAAAGCAAAGCTTAGAGAGCATAGGGCACTTCCACTCATGGGGGTATAAATTGGGAAAATGAAAAATCAGCAAGACACAAGCACCCCAAAGTTTAGGGCTGCTCTGTTGACAAGGACCTCCACTTCATTCCACCTTCAATATCCCAGGAAAGAGAAAAATGGATAAAGAAGTTGTGGTCCTTATGTACAATGGAATATCACTCAGCCATGAAATCAATGTCATAAGGCTAGTAGCAGCATGATGAGTGGATTTAGGTACGACGATTCTAAGTGAAATAAGTCACACAGAAAAGGACACTTCTCATAAGGTATCACTGATAGAGGGAATGTAAAAACCGTTACACTTGAACTGAATTACAAAACAGAACAGAGTCACACATGCAGAAAACACACTATGGCTGCTTAACGGGAAAGGTGAGGTGGGGTGATACATAAAACAAGGGTTTCAAATTAGCTCAGATACCGTTCCATAAAACCAATATGTAATAGACTACACCTACTCCTTGCTCAGAGAACTGGACTCAACACGCCCTATTCACCGCACAAGAATATATCTGACTAGTAATAATCTTAAAACCTATGTATTGATATCTCTCTGTTAGTGGGTCAAGTGGGTAAAAAGCGGCATAAACACAGCAGTGAAAAGCAGCTAAACCCCATTATAAAAATAAATTACTTTGAAAAACCCATGAAACAAAGACAGTGAAAGAGAGAGAAATTCTTACACAATGCGTTCAGGGGCTGTGATGTAACCTGGATTGACCATATCTAGACCCACAGCTGGATGAGACATAAGGGTGGACACTGTTGCGGCTGAGAGGTTTGGTGAGGTTGGGTGAGCAAACGCAGACCCTTTAAAGTAATACTGCGTGGTACCCATCGCAGGGGTCCCAAATCTCCAGGTTCAAGGTCATCTTCCTACATCGAAAACATGCATGAGATACACAGAAGATGGTACACCGTGTGATGGCGAAAGGTTTCTAAAACGCACCTCATTTCTCATCTGCTTGTGCCCGGATTCGCCATTCCAGCCACTTTACTAGCAATCTCCCTCCTTGGAGCATCATCACATTTAACCTCCTGTTCCGTAGAGGTTGCAATTTGTACTGAGGATGAACGGGAAGACGTGGAACCAATGAGAGACTAGCTCTTGGTGTTGGGACAGGCACAGGTCACTCTATTTTCCCATCAGGAAGAAGAATTAACCACAGGCTCAGCCTGCCCCCCGGAACCAGAACAGGGCCTGAAGCCATCCTGCGCTTTTGCTGCCAGCTCCCTAAAAAGCGAGTTGTAAAATGGAGGTTCAGGGCACTGCAATTCACAAACCTGCAGACTTATAAATGATAACTCTCATCCACAAATATATTGAGGGAAGGCAAAGAAGAGGATTTGAAATCAAGGCAGAATTGCAGGAAACAGATTTCAGGAGGTAGATTCGAATTGCCTTTAAAGCACATGAAAAGCGGCAAAACGTTGACAATGATGCCCTTGGCCAAAAAGGGCGTATGCGTTTTTTCCTGAATATATTCAGGAAAAAACGCATACGCCCTTTTTGGCCAACCAAGCAACCTGGAAAGGCAAATCAGCGCTACAAAGATGTCTCGCTTCCCATCGGTCAAAAGGGCCATGCTGAAAAAAGTGTCAAAACCAGAAATGCAGGACAGGCCATGGAGAAATGGGAGCCTTGCTACACTGATGGGCGGGATGTAAATTGTCAACAGCCACTCTGGAGAAGCGTACGGTGAGTCCTGAAACGTCTAAAAAGCAAAGCTTAGAGAGCATAGGGCACTTCCACTCATGGGGGTATAAATTGGGAAAATTAAAAATCAGCAAGACACAAGCACCCCAAAGTTTAGGGCTGCTCTGTTGACAAGGACCTCCACTTCATTCCACCTTCAATATCACAGGAAAGAGAAAAATGGATAAAGAAGTTGTGGTCCTTATGTACAATGGAATATCACTCAGCCGTGAAATCAATGTCATAAGGCTAGTAGCAGCATGATGAGTGGATTTAGGTACGACGACTCTAAGTGAAATAAGTCACACAGAAAAGGACACTTCTCATAAGGTATCACTTATAGAGGGAATGTAAAAACCGTTACACTTGAACTGAATTACAAAACAGAACAGAGTCACACATGCAGAAAACACACTATGGTTGCTTAACGGGAAAGGTGAGGTGGGGTGATACATAAAACAAGGGTTTCAAATTAGCTCAGATACCGTTCCATAAACCCAATATGTACTAGACAAGACCTACTCCTTGCTCAGAGAACTGGACTCAACACGCCCTATTCACCGCACAAGAATATATCTGACTAGTAATAATCTTAAAACCTACGTATTGATATCTCTCTGTTAGTGGGTCAAGTGGGTAAAAAGCGGCATAAACACAGCAGTGAAAAGCAGCTAAACCCCATTATAAAAATAAATTACTTTGAAAAACCCATGAAACAAAGACAGTGAAAGAGAGAGAAATTCTTACACAATGCGTTCAGGGGCTGTGATGCAACCTGGATTGACCATATCTAGACCCACAGCTGGATGAGACATAAGGGTGGACACTGTTGCGGCTGAGAGGTTTGGTGAGGTTGGGTGAGCAAACGCAGACCCTTTAAATAATACTGTGTGGTACCCATCGCATGGGTCCCAAATCTCCAGGTTCAAGGTCATCTTCCTACATCGAAAACATGCATGAGATACCCAGAAGATGGTACACCGTGTGATGGGGAAAGGTTTCTAAAACGCACCTCATTTCTCATCTGCTTGTGCCCGGGTTCGCCATTCCAGCCACTTTACTAGCAATCTCCCTCCTTGGAGCATCAGCACCTTTAACCTCCTGTTCCGTACAGGTTGCAATTTGTACTGAGGATGAACGGGAAGACGTGGAACCAATGAAAGACTAGCTCTTGGTGTTGGGACAGGCACAGGTCACTCTATTTTCCCATCAGGAAGAAGAATTAACCACAGGCTCAGCCTGCCCCCCGGAACCAGAACAGGGCCTGAAGCCATCCTGCGCTTTTGCGGCCAGCTCCCTAAAAAGCGAGTTGTAAAATGGAGGTTCAGGGCACTGCAATTCACAAACCTGCAGACTTATAAATGATAACTCTCATCCACAAATATATTGAGGGAAGGCAAAGAAGAGGATTTGAAATCAAGGCAGAATTGCAGGAAACAGATTTCAGGAGGTAGATTCGAATTGCCTTTAAAGCACATGAAAAGCGGCAAAACGTTGACAATGATGCCCTTGGCCAAAAAGGGCGTATGCGTTTTTTCCTAAATATATTCAGGAAAAAACGCATACGCACTTTTTGGCCAACCAAGCAACCTGGAAAGGCAAATCAGCGCTACAAAGATGTCTCGCTTCCCATCGGTCAAAAGGGCCATGCTGAAAAAAGTGTCAAAACCAGAAATGCAGGACAGGCCATGGAGAAATGGGAGCCTTGCTACACTGATGGGCGGGATGTAAATTGTCAACAGCCACTCTGGAGAAGTGTACGGTGAGTCCTGAAACGTCTAAAAAGCAAAGCTTAGAGAGCATAGGGCACTTCCACTCATGGGGGTATAAATTGGGAAAATTAAAAATCAGCAAGACACAAGCACCCGAAAGTTTAGGGCTGCTCTGTTGACAAGGACCTCCACTTCATTCCACCTTCAATATCGCAGGAAAGAGAAAAATGGATAAAGAAGTTGTGGTCCTTATGTACAATGGAATATCACTCAGCCGTGAAATCAATGTCATAAGGCTAGTAGCAGCATGATGAGTGGATTTAGGTACGACGACTCTAAGTGAAATAAGTCACACAGAAAAGGACATTTCTCAGAAGGTATCACTTATAGAGGGAATGTAAAAACCGTTACACTTGAACTGAATTACAAAACAGAACAGAGTCACACATGCAGAAAACACACTATGGCTGCTTAACGGGAAAGGTGAGGTGGGGTGATACATAAAACAAGGGATTCAAATTAGCTCAGATACCGTTCCATAAACCCAATATGTAATAGACAAGACCTACTCCTTGCTCAGAGAACTGGACTCAACACGCCCTATTCACCGCACAAGAATATATCTGACTAGTAATAATCTTAAAACCTATGTATTGATATCTCTCTGTTAGTGGGTCAAGTGGGTAAAAAGCGGCATAAACACAGCAGTGAAAAGCAGCTAAACCCCATTATAAAAATAAATTACTTTGAAAAACCCATGAAACAAAGACAGTGAAAGAGAGAGAAATTCTTACACAATGCGTTCAGGGGCTGTGATGCAACCTGGATTGACCATATCTAGACCCACAGCTGGATGAGACATAAGGGTGGACACTGTTGCGGCTGAGAGGTTTGGTGAGGTTGGGTGAGCAAACGCAGACCCTTTAAATAATACTGCGTGGTACCCATCGCATGGGTCCCAAATCTCCAGGTTCAAGGGCATCTTCCTACATCGAAAACATGCATGAGATACCCAGAAGATGGTACACCGTGTGATGGGGAAAGGTTTCTAAAACGCACCTCATTTCTCATCTGCTTGTGCCCGGGTTCGCCATTCCAGCCACTTTACTAGCAATCTCCCTCCTTGGAGCATCAGCACCTTTAACCTCCTGTTCCGTACAGGTTGCAATTTGTACTGAGGATGAACGGGAAGACGTGGAACCAATGAAAGACTAGCTCTTGGTGTTGGGACAGGCACAGGTCACTCTATTTTCCCATCAAGAAGAAGAATTAACCACAGGCTCAGCCTGCCCCCCGGAACCAGAACAGGGCCTGAAGCCATCCTGCGCTTTTGCGGCCAGCTCCCTAAAAAGCGAGTTGTAAAATGGAGGTTCAGGGCACTGCAATTCACAAACCTGCAGACTTATAAATGATAACTCTCATCCACAAATATATTGAGGGAAGGCAAAGAAGAGGATTTGAAATCAAGGCAGAATTGCAGGAAACAGATTTCAGGAGGTAGATTCGAATTGCCTTTAAAGCACATGAAAAGCGGCAAAACGTTGACAATGATGCCCTTGGCCAAAAAGGGCGTATGCGTTTTTTCCTGAATATATTCAGGAAAAAACGCATACGCCCTTTTTGGCCAACCAAGCAACCTGGAAAGGCAAATCAGCGCTACAAAGATGTCTCGCTTCCCATCGGTCAAAAGGGCCATGCTGAAAAAAGTGTCAAAACCAGAAATGCAGGACAGGCCATGGAGAAATGGGAGCCTTGCTACACTGATGGGCGGGATGTAAATTGTCAACAGCCACTCTGGAGAAGTGTACGGTGAGTCCTGAAACGTCTAAAAAGCAAAGCTTAGAGAGCATAGGGCACTTCCACTCATGGGGGTATAAATTGGGAAAATTAAAAATCAGCAAGACACAAGCACCCCAAAGTTTAGGGCTGCTCTGTTGACAAGGACCTCCACTTCATTCCACCTTCAATATCACAGGAAAGAGAAAAATGGATAAAGAAGTTGTGGTCCTTATGTACAATGGAATATCACTCAGCCGTGAAATCAATGTCATAAGGCTAGTAGCAGCATGATGAGTGGATTTAGGTACGACGACTCTAAGTGAAATAAGTCACACAGCAAAGGACACTTCTCATAAGGTATCACTTATAGAGGGAATGTAAAAACCGTTACACTTGAACTGAATTACAAAACAGAACAGAGTCACACATGCAGAAAACACACTATGGCTGCTTAACGGGAAAGGTGAGGTGGGGTGATACATAAAACAAGGGTTTCAAATTAGCTCAGATACCATTCCATAAACCCAATATGTAATAGACAAGACCTACTCCTTGCTCAGAGAACTGGACTCAACACGCCCTATTCACCACACAAGAATATATCTGACTAGTAATAATCTTAAAACCTACGTATTGATATCTCTCTGTTAGTGGGTCAAGTGGGTAAAAAGCGGCATAAACACAGCAGTGAAAAGCAGCTAAACCCCATTATAAAAATAAATTATTTTGAAAAACCCATGAAACAAAGACAGTGAAAGAGAGAGAAATTCTTACACAATGCGTTCAGGGGCTGTGATGCAACCTGGATTGACCATATCTAGACCCACAGCTGGATGAGACATAAGGGTGGACACTATTGCGGCTGAGAGGTTTGGTGAGGTTGGGTGAGCAAACGCAGACCCTTTAAAGTAATACTGCGTGGTACCCATCGCATGGGTCCCAAATCTCCAGGTTCAAGGTCATCTTCCTACATCGAAAACATGCATGAGATACCCAGAAGATGGTACACCGTGTGATGGGGAAAGGTTTCTAAAACGCACCTCATTTCTCATCTGCTTGTGCCCGGGTTCGCCATTCCAGCCACTTTACTAGCAATCTCCCTCCTTGGAGCATCAGCACCTTTAACCTCCTGTTCCGTACAGGTTGCAATTTGTACTGAGGATGAACGGGAAGACGTGGAACCAATGAAAGACTAGCTCTTGGTGTTGGGACAGGCACAGGTCACTCTATTTTCCCATCAGGAAGAAGAATTAACCACAGGCTCAGCCTGCCCCCCGGAACCAGAACAGGGCCTGAAGCCATCCTGCGCTTTTGCGGCCAGCTCCCTAAAAAGCGAGTTGTAAAATGGAGGTTCAGGGCACTGCAATTCACAAACCTGCAGACTTATAAATGATAACTCTCATCCACAAATATATTGAGGGAAGGCAAAGAAGAGGATTTGAAATCAAGGCAGAATTGCAGGAAACCGATTTCAGGAGGTAGATTCGAATTGCCTTTAAAGCACATGAAAACCGGCAAAACGTTGACAATGATGCCCTTGGCCAAAAAGGGCGTATGCGTTTTTTCCTGAATATATTCAGGAAAAAACGCATACGCCCTTTTTGGCCAACCAAGCAACCTGGAAAGGCAAATCAGCGCTACAAAGATGTCTCGCTTCCCATCGGTCAAAAGGGCCATGCTGAAAAAAGTGTCAAAACCAGAAATGCAGGACAGGCCATGGAGAAATGGGAGCCTTGCTACACTGATGGGCGGGATGTAAATTGTCAACAGCCACTCTGGAGAAGTGTACGGTGAGTCCTGAAACGTCTAAAAAGCAAAGCTTAGAGAGCATAGGGCACTTCCACTCATGGGGTTATAAATTGGGAAAATTAAAAATCAGCAAGACACAAGCACCCCAAAGTTTAGGGCTGCTCTGTTGACAAGGACCTCCACTTCATTCCACCTTCAATATCCCAGGAAAGAGAAAAATGGATAAAGAAGTTGTGGTCCTTATGTACAATGGAATATCACTCAGCCGTGAAATCAATGTCATAAGGCTAGTAGCAGCATGATGAGTGGATTTAGGTACGACGACTCTAAGTGAAATAAGTCACACAGAAAAGGACACTTCTCATAAGGTATCACTTATAGAGGGAATGTAAAAACCGTTACACTTGAACTGAATTACAAAACAGAACAGAGTCACACATGCAGAAAACACACTATGGCTGCTTAACGGGAAAGGTGAGGTGGGGTGATACATAAAACAAGGGTTTCAAATTAGCTCAGATACCGTTCCATAAACCCAATATGTACTAGACAAGACCTACTCCTTGCTCAGAGAACTGGACTCAACACGCCCTATTCACCGCACAAGAATATATCTGACTAGTAATAATCTTAAAACCTACGTATTGATATCTCTCTGTTAGTGGGTCAAGTGGGTAAAAAGCGGCATAAACACAGCAGTGAAAAGCAGCTAAACCCCATTATAAAAATAAATTACTTCGAAAAACCCATGAAACAAAGACAGTGAAAGAGAGAGAAATTCTTACACAATGCGTTCAGGGGCTGTGATGCAACCTGGATTGACCATATCTAGACCCACAGCTGGATGAGACATAAGGGTGGACACTGTTGCGGCTGAGAGGTTTGGTGAGGTTGGGTGAGCAAACGCAGACCCTTTAAAGTAATACTGCGTGGTACCCATCGCATGGGTCCCAAATCTCCAGGTTCAAGGTCATCTTCCTACATCGAAAACATGCATGAGATACCCAGAAGATGGTACACCGTGTGATGGGGAAAGGTTTCTAAAACGCACCTCATTTCTCATCTGCTTGTGCCCGGGTTCGCCATTCCAGCCACTTTACTAGCAATCTCCCTCCTTGGAGCATCAGCACCTTTAACCTCCTGTTCCGTACAGGTTGCAATTTGTACTGAGGATGAACGGGAAGACGTGGAACCAATGAGAGACTAGCTCTTGGTGTTGGGACAGGCACAGGTCACTCTATTTTCCCATCAGGAAGAAGAATTAACCACAGGCTCAGCCTGCCCCCCGGAACCAGAACAGGGCCTGAAGCCATCCTGCGCTTTTGCGGCCAGCTCCCTAAAAAGCGAGTTGTAAAATGGAGGTTCAGGGCACTGCAATTCACAAACCTGCAGACTTATAAATGATAACTCTCATCCACAAATATATTGAGGGAAGGCAAAGAAGAGGATTTGAAATCAAGGCAGAATTGCAGGAAACCGATTTCAGGAGGTAGATTCGAATCGCCTTTAAAGCACATGAAAAGCGGCAAAACGTTGACAATGATGCCCTTGGCCAAAAAGGGCGTATGCGTTTTTTCCTAAATATATTCAGGAAAAAACGCATACGCCCTTTTTGGCCAACCAAGCAACCTGGAAAGGCAAATCAGCGCTACAAAGATGTCTCGCTTCCCATCGGTCAAAAGGGCCATGCTGAAAAAAGTGTCAAAACCAGAAATGCAGGACAGGCCATGGAGAAATGGGAGCCTTGCTACACTGATGGGCAGGATGTAAATTGTCAACAGCCACTCTGGAGAAGTGTACGGTGAGTCCTGAAACGTCTAAAAAGCAAAGCTTAGAGAGCATAGGGCACTTCCACTCATGGGGTTATAAATTGGGAAAATTAAAAATCAGCAAGACACAAGCACCCCAAAGTTTAGGGCTGCTCTGTTGACAAGGACCTCCACTTCATTCCACCTTCAATATCGCAGGAAAGAGAAAAATGGGTAAAGAAGTTGTGGTCCTTATGTACAATGGAATATCACTCAGCCGTGAAATCAATGTCATAAGGCTAGTAGCAGCATGATGAGTGGATTTAGGTACGACGACTCTAAGTGAAATAAGTCACACAGAAAAGGACACTTCTCATAAGGTATCACTTATAGAGGGAATGTAAAAACCGTTACACTTGAACTGAATTACAAAACAGAACAGAGTCACACATGCAGAAAACACACTATGGCTGCTTAACGGGAAAGGTGAGGTGGGGTGATACATAAAACAAGGGTTTCAAATTAGCTCAGATACCGTTCCATAAACCCAATATGTAATAGACTAGACCTACTCCTTGCTCAGAGAACTGGACTCAACACGCCCTATTCACCGCACAAGAATATATCTGACTAGTAATAATCTTAAAACCTATGTATTGATATCTCTCTGTTAGTGGGTCAAGTGGGTAAAAAGCGGCATAAACACAGCAGTGAAAAGCAGCTAAACCCCATTATAAAAATAAATTACTTTGAAAAACCCATGAAACAAAGACAGTGAAAGAGAGCGAAATTCTTACACAATGCGTTCAGGGGCTGTGATGCAACCTGGATTGACCATATCTAGACCCACAGCTGGATGAGACCTAAGGGTGGACACTGTTGCGGTTGAGAGGTTTGGTGAGGTTGGGTGAGCAAACGCAGACCCTTTAAATAATACTGTGTGGTACCCATCGCATGGGTCCCAAATCTCCAGGTTCAAGGTCATCTTCCTACATCGAAAACATGCATGAGATACCCAGAAGATGGTACACCGTGTGATGGGGAAAGGTTTCTAAAACGCACCTCATTTCTCATCTGCTTGTGCCCGGGTTCGCCATTCCAGCCACTTTACTAGCAATCTCCCTCCTTGGAGCATCAGCACCTTTAACCTCCTGTTCCGTACAGGTTGCAATTTGTACTGAGGATGAACGGGAAGACGTGGAACCAATGAAAGACTAGCTCTTGGTGTTGGGACAGGCACAGGTCACTCTATTTTCCCATCAGGAAGAAGAATTAACCACAGGCTCAGCCTGCCCCCCGGAACCAGAACAGGGCCTGAAGCCATCCTGCGCTTTTGCGGCCAGCTCCCTAAAAAGCGAGCTGTAAAATGGAGGTTCAGGGCACTGCAATTCACAAACCTGCAGAGTTATAAATGATAACTCTCATCCACAAATATATTGAGGGAAGGCAAAGAAGAGGATTTGAAATCAAGGCAGAATTGCAGGAAACCGATTTCAGGAGGTAGATTCGAATTGCCTTTAAAGCACATGAAAACCGGCAAAACGTTGACAATGATGCCCTTGGCCAAAAAGGGCGTATGCGTTTTTTCCTGAATATATTCAGGAAAAAACGCATACGCCCTTTTTGGCCAACCAAGCAACCTGGAAAGGCAAATCAGCGCTACAAAGATGTCTCGCTTCCCATCGGTCAAAAGGGCCATGCTGAAAAAAGTGTCAAAACCAGAAATGCAGGACAGGCCATGGAGAAATGGGAGCCTTGCTACACTGATGGGCGGGATGTAAATTGTCAACAGCCACTCTGGAGAAGTGTACGGTGAGTCCTGAAACGTCTAAAAAGCAAAGCTTAGAGAGCATAGGGCACTTCCACTCATGGGGTTATAAATTGGGAAAATTAAAAATCAGCAAGACACAAGCACCCCAAAGTTTAGGGCTGCTCTGTTGACAAGGACCTCCACTTCATTCCACCTTCAATATCCCAGGAAAGAGAAAAATGGATAAAGAAGTTGTGGTCCTTATGTACAATGGAATATCACTCAGCCGTGAAATCAATGTCATAAGGCTAGTAGCAGCATGATGAGTGGATTTAGGTACGACGACTCTAAGTGAAATAAGTCACACAGAAAAGGACACTTCTCATAAGGTATCACTTATAGAGGGAATGTAAAAACCGTTACACTTGAACTGAATTACAAAACAGAACAGAGTCACACATGCAGAAAACACACTATGGCTGCTTAACGGGAAAGGTGAGGTGGGGTGATACATAAAACAAGGGTTTCAAATTAGCTCAGATACCGTTCCATAAACCCAATATGTACTAGACAAGACCTACTCCTTGCTCAGAGAACTGGACTCAACACGCCCTATTCACCGCACAAGAATATATCTGACTAGTAATAATCTTAAAACCTACGTATTGATATCTCTCTGTTAGTGGGTCAAGTGGGTAAAAAGCGGCATAAACACAGCAGTGAAAAGCAGCTAAACCCCATTATAAAAATAAATTACTTTGAAAAACCCATGAAACAAAGACAGTGAAAGAGAGAGAAATTCTTACACAATGCGTTCAGGGGCTGTGATGCAACCTGGATTGACCATATCTAGACCCACAGCTGGATGAGACATAAGGGTGGACACTGTTGCGGCTGAGAGGTTTGGTGAGGTTGGGTGAGCAAACGCAGACCCTTTAAAGTAATACTGCGTGGTACCCATCGCATGGGTCCCAAATCTCCAGGTTCAAGGTCATCTTCCTACATCGAAAACATGCATGAGATACCCAGAAGATGGTACACCGTGTGATGGGGAAAGGTTTCTAAAACGCACCTCATTTCTCATCTGCTTGTGCCCGGGTTCGCCATTCCAGCCACTTTACTAGCAATCTCCCTCCTTGGAGCATCAGCACCTTTAACCTCCTGTTCCGTACAGGTTGCAATTTGTACTGAGGATGAACGGGAAGACGTGGAACCAATGAGAGACTAGCTCTTGGTGTTGGGACAGGCACAGGTCACTCTATTTTCCCATCAGGAAGAAGAATTAACCACAGGCTCAGCCTGCCCCCCGGAACCAGAACAGGGCCTGAAGCCATCCTGCGCTTTTGCGGCCAGCTCCCTAAAAAGCGAGTTGTAAAATGGAGGTTCAGGGCACTGCAATTCACAAACCTGCAGACTTATAAATGATAACTCTCATCCACAAATATATTGAGGGAAGGCAAAGAAGAGGATTTGAAATCAAGGCAGAATTGCAGGAAACCGATTTCAGGAGGTAGATTCGAATCGCCTTTAAAGCACATGAAAAGCGGCAAAACGTTGACAATGATGCCCTTGGCCAAAAAGGGCGTATGCGTTTTTTCCTAAATATATTCAGGAAAAAACGCATACGCCCTTTTTGGCCAACCAAGCAACCTGGAAAGGCAAATCAGCGCTACAAAGATGTCTCGCTTCCCATCGGTCAAAAGGGCCATGCTGAAAAAAGTGTCAAAACCAGAAATGCAGGACAGGCCATGGAGAAATGGGAGCCTTGCTACACTGATGGGCAGGATGTAAATTGTCAACAGCCACTCTGGAGAAGTGTACGGTGAGTCCTGAAACGTCTAAAAAGCAAAGCTTAGAGAGCATAGGGCACTTCCACTCATGGGGGTATAAATTGGGAAAATTAAAAATCAGCAAGACACAAGCACCCCAAAGTTTAGGGCTGCTCTGTTGACAAGGACCTCCACTTCATTCCACCTTCAATATCCCAGGAAAGAGAAAAATGGATAAAGAAGTTGTGGTCCTTATGTACAATGGAATATCACTCAGCCGTGAAATCAATGTCATAAGGCTAGTAGCAGCATGATGAGTGGATTTAGGTACGACGACTCTAAGTGAAATAAGTCACACAGAAAAGGACACTTCTCATAAGGTATCACTTATAGAGGGAATGTAAAAACCGTTACACTTGAACTGAATTACAAAACAGAACAGAGTCACACATGCAGAAAACACACTATGGCTGCTTAACGGGAAAGGTGAGGTGGGGTGATACATAAAACAAGGGTTTCAAATTAGCTCAGATACCGTTCCATAAACCCAATATGTAATAGACTAGACCTACTCCTTGCTCAGAGAACTGGACTCAACACGCCCTATTCACCGCACAAGAATATATCTGACTAGTAATAATCTTAAAACCTATGTATTGATATCTCTCTGTTAGTGGGTCAAGTGGGTAAAAAGCGGCATAAACACAGCAGTGAAAAGCAGCTAAACCCCATTATAAAAATAAATTACTTTGAAAAACCCATGAAACAAAGACAGTGAAAGAGAGCGAAATTCTTACACAATGCGTTCAGGGGCTGTGATGCAACCTGGATTGACCATATCTAGACCCACAGCTGGATGAGACCTAAGGGTGGACACTGTTGCGGTTGAGAGGTTTGGTGAGGTTGGGTGAGCAAACGCAGACCCTTTAAATAATACTGTGTGGTACCCATCGCATGGGTCCCAAATCTCCAGGTTCAAGGTCATCTTCCTACATCGAAAACATGCATGAGATACCCAGAAGATGGTACACCGTGTGATGGGGAAAGGTTTCTAAAACGCACCTCATTTCTCATCTGCTTGTGCCCGGGTTCACCATTCCAGCCACTTTACTAGCAATCTCCCTCCTTGGAGCATCAGCACCTTTAACCTCCTGTTCCGTACAGGTTGCAATTTGTACTGAGGATGAACGGGAAGACGTGGAACCAATGAAAGACTAGCTCTTGGTGTTGGGACAGGCACAGGTCACTCTATTTTCCCATCAGGAAGAAGAATTAACCACAGGCTCAGCCTGCCCCCCGGAACCAGAACAGGGCCTGAAGCCATCCTGCGCTTTTGCGGCCAGCTCCCTAAAAAGCGAGTTGTAAAATGGAGGTTCAGGGCACTGCAATTCACAAACCTGCAGACTTATAAATGATAACTCTCATCCACAAATATATTGAGGGAAGGCAAAGAAGAGGATTTGAAATCAAGGCAGAATTGCAGGAAACAGATTTCAGGAGGTAGATTCGAATTGCCTTTAAAGCACATGAAAAGCGGCAAAACGTTGACAATGATGCCCTTGGCCAAAAAGGGCGTATGCGTTTTTTCCTAAATATATTCAGGAAAAGACACATACGCACTTTTTGGCCAACCAAGCAACCTGGAAAGGCAAATCAGCGCTGCAAAGATGTCTCGCTTCCCATCGGTCAAAAGGGCCATGCTGAAAAAAGTGTCAAAACCAGAAATGCAGGACAGGCCATGGAGAAATGGGAGCCTTGCTACACTGATGGGCGGGATGTAAATTGTCAACAGCCACTCTGGAGAAGTGTACGGTGAGTCCTGAAACGTCTAAAAAGCAAAGCTTAGAGAGCATAGGGCACTTCCACTCATGGGGGTATAAATTGGGAAAATTAAAAATCAGCAAGACACAAGCACCCCAAAGTTTAGGGCTGCTCTGTTGACAAGGACCTCCACTTCATTCCACCTTCAATATCGCAGGAAAGAGAAAAATGGATAAAGAAGTTGTGGTCCTTATGTACAATGGAATATCACTCAGCCGTGAAATCAATGTCATAAGGCTAGTAGCAGCATGATGAGTGGATTTAGGTACGACGACTCTAAGTGAAATAAGTCACACAGAAAAGGACACTTCTCATAAGATATCACTTATAGAGGGAATGTAAAAACCGTTACACTTGAACTGAATTACAAAACAGAACAGAGTCACACATGCAGAAAACACACTATGGCTGCTTAACGGGAAAGGTGAGGTGGGGTGATACATAAAACAAGGGTTTCAAATTAGCTCAGATACCGTTCCATAAACCCAATATGTAATAGACAAGACCTACTCCTTGCTCAGAGAACTGGACTCAACACGCCCTATTCACCGCACAAGAATATATCTGACTAGTAATAATCTTAAAACCTACGTATTGATATCTCTCTGTTAGTGGGTCAAGTGGGTAAAAAGCGGCATAAACACAGCAGTGAAAAGCAGCTAAACCCCATTATAAAAATAAATTACTTTGAAAAACCCATGAAACAAAGACAGTGAAAGAGAGAGAAATTCTTACACAATGCGTTCAGGGGCTGTGATGCAACCTGGATTGACCATATCTAGACCCACAGCTGGATGAGACATAAGGGTGGACACTGTTGCGGCTGAGAGGTTTGGTGAGGTTGGGTGAGCAAACGCAGACCCTTTAAAGTAATACTGCGTGGTACCCATCGCATGGGTCCCAAATCTCCAGGTTCAAGGGCATCTTCCTACATCGAAAACATGCATGAGATACCCAGAAGATGGTACACCGTGTGATGGGGAAAGGTTTCTAAAACGCACCTCATTTCTCATCTGCTTGTGCCCGGGTTCGCCATTCCAGCCACTTTACTAGCAATCTCCCTCCTTGGAGCATCAGCACCTTTAACCTCCTGTTCCGTACAGGTTGCAATTTGTACTGAGGATGAACGGGAAGACGTGGAACCAATGAGAGACTAGCTCTTGGTGTTGGGACAGGCACAGGTCACTCTATTTTCCCATCAGGAAGAAGAATTAACCACAGGCTCAGCCTGCCCCCCGGAACCAGAACCGGGCCTGAAGCCATCCTGCGCTTTTGCGGCCAGCTCCCTAAAAAGCGAGTTGTAAAATGGAGGTTCAGGGCACTGCAATTCACAAACCTGCAGAGTTATAAATGATAACTCTCATCCACAAATATATTAAGGGAAGGCAAAGAAGAGGATTTGAAATCAAGGCAGAATTGCAGGAAACCGATTTCAGGAGGTAGATTCGAATCGCCTTTAAAGCACATGAAAAGCGGCAAAACGTTGACAATGATGCCCTTGGCCAAAAAGGGCGTATGCGTTTTTTCCTGAATATATTCAGGAAAAAACGCATACGCCCTTTTTGGCCAACCAAGCAACCTGGAAAGGCAAATCAGCGCTACAAAGATGTCTCGCTTCCCATCGGTCAAAAGGGCCATGCTGAAAAAAGTGTCAAAACCAGAAATGCAGGACAGGCCATGGAGAAATGGGAGCCTTGCTACACTGATGGGCGGGATGTAAATTGTCAACAGCCACTCTGGAGAAGTGTACGGTGAGTCCTGAAACCTCTAAAAAGCAAAGCTTAGAGAGCATAGGGCACTTCCACTCATGGGGGTATAAATTGGGAAAATTAAAAATCAGCAAGACACAAGCACCCCAAAGTTTAGGGCTGCTCTGTTGACAAGGACCTCCACTTCATTCCACCTTCAATATCGCAGGAAAGAGAAAAATGGATAAAGAAGTTGTGGTCCTTATGTACAATGGAATATCACTCAGCCGTGAAATCAATGTCATAAGGCTAGTAGCAGCATGATGAGTGGATTTAGGTACGACGACTCTAAGTGAAATAAGTCACACAGAAAAGGACACTTCTCATAAGGTATCACTTATAGAGGGAATGTAAAAACCGTTACACTTGAACTGAATTACAAAACAGAACAGAGTCACACATGCAGAAAACACACTATGGCTGCTTAACGGGAAAGGTGAGGTGGGGTGATACATAAAACAAGGGTTTCAAATTAGCTCAGATACCGTTCCATAAACCCAATATGTACTAGACAAGACCTACTCCTTGCTCAGAGAACTGGACTCAACACGCCCTATTCAACGCACAAGAATATATCTGACTAGTAATAATCTTAAAACCTACGTATTGATATCTCTCTGTTAGTGGGTCAAGTGGGTAAAAAGCGGCATAAACACAGCAGTGAAAAGCAGCTAAACCCCATTATAAAAATAAATTACTTTGAAAAACCCATGAAACAAAGACAGTGAAAGAGAGCGAAATTCTTACACAATGCGTTCAGGGGCTGTGATGCAACCTGGATTGACCATATCTAGACCCACAGCTGGATGAGACATAAGGGTGGACACTGTTGCGGCTGAGAGGTTTGGTGAGGTTGGGTGAGCAAACGCAGACCCTTTAAAGTAATACTGCGTGGTACCCATCGCATGGGTCCCAAATCTCCAGGTTCCAGGGCATCTTCCTACATCGAAAACATGCATGAGATACCCAGAAGATGGTACACCGTGTGATGGGGAAAGGTTTCTAAAACGCACCTCATTTCTCATCTGCTTGTGCCCGGGTTCGCCATTCCAGCCACTTTACTAGCAATCTCCCTCCTTGGAGCATCAGCACCTTTAACCTCCTGTTCCGTACAGGTTGCAATTTGTACTGAGGATGAACGGGAAGACGTGGAACCAATGAAAGACTAGCTCTTGGTGTTGGGACAGGCACAGGTCACTCTATTTTCCCATCAGGAAGAAGAATTAACCACAGGCTCAGCCTGCCCCCCGGAACCAGAACAGGGCCTGAAGCCATCCTGCGCTTTTGCGGCCAGCTCCCTAAAAAGCGAGTTGTAAAATGGAGGTTCAGGGCACTGCAATTCACAAACCTGCAGAGTTATAAATGATAACTCTCATCCACAAATATATTGAGGGAAGGCAAAGAAGAGGATTTGAAATCAAGGCAGAATTGCAGGAAACCGATTTCAGGAGGTAGATTCGAATCGCCTTTAAAGCACATGAAAACCGGCAAAACGTTGACAATGATGCCCTTGGCCAAAAAGGGCGTATGCGTTTTTTCCTGAATATATTCAGGAAAAAACGCATACGCCCTTTTTGGCCAACCAAGCAACCTGGAAAGGCAAATCAGCGCTACAAAGATGTCTCGCTTCCCATCGGTCAAAAGGGCCATGCTGAAAAAAGTGTCAAAACCAGTAATGCAGGACAGGCCATGGAGAAATGGGAGCCTTGTTACACTGATGGGCGGGATGTAAATTGTCAACAGCCACTCTGGAGAAGTGTACGGTGAGTCCTGAAACGTCTAAAAAGCAAAGCTTAGAGAGCATAGGGCACTTCCACTCATGGGGTTATAAATTGGGAAAATTAAAAATCAGCAAGACACAAGCACCCCAAAGTTTAGGGCTGCTCTGTTGACAAGGACCTCCACTTCATTCCACCTTCAATATCGCAGGAAAGAGAAAAATGGATAAAGAAGTTGTGGTCCTTATGTACAATGGAATATCACTCAGCCGTGAAATCAATGTCATAAGGCTAGTAGCAGCATGATGAGTGGATTTAGGTACGACGACTCTAAGTGAAATAAGTCACACAGAAAAGGACACTTCTCATAAGGTATCACTTATAGAGGGAATGTAAAAACCGTTACACTTGAACTGAATTACAAAACAGAACGGAGTCACACATGCAGAAAACACACTATGGCTGCTTAACGGGAAAGGTGAGGTGGGGTGATACATAAAACAAGGGTTTCAAATTAGCTCAGATACCGTTCCATAAACCCAATATGTAATAGACAAGACCTACTCCTTGCTCAGAGAACTGGACTCAACACGCCCTATTCACCGCACAAGAATATATCTGACTAGTAATAATCTTAAAACCTACGTATTGATATCTCTCTGTTAGTGGGTCAAGTGGGTAAAAAGCGGCATAAACACAGCAGTGAAAAGCAGCTAAACCCCATTATAAAAATAAATTACTTTGAAAAACCCATGAAACAAAGACAGTGAAAGAGAGAGAAATTCTTACACAATGCGTTCAGGGGCTGTGATGCAACCTGGATTGACCATATCTAGACCCACAGCTGGATGAGACATAAGGGTGGACACTGTTGCGGCTGAGAGGTTTGGTGAGGTTGGGTGAGCAAACGCAGACCCTTTAAAGTAATACTGCGTGGTACCCATCGCATGGGTCCCAAATCTCCAGGTTCAAGGTCATCTTCCTACATCGAAAACATGCATGAGATACCCAGAAGATGGTACACCGTGTGATGGGGAAAGGTTTCTAAAACGCACCTCATTTCTCATCTGCTTGTGCCCGGGTTCGCCATTCCAGCCACTTTACTAGCAATCTCCCTCCTTGGAGCATCAGCACCTTTAACCTCCTGTTCCGTACAGGTTGCAATTTGTACTGAGGATGAACGGGAAGACGTGGAACCAATGAGAGACTAGCTCTTGGTGTTGGGACAGGCACAGGTCACTCTATTTTCCCATCAGGAAGAAGAATTAACCACAGGCTCAGCCTGCCCCCCGGAACCAGAACAGGGCCTGAAGCCATCCTGCGCTTTTGCGGCCAGCTCCCTAAAAAGCGAGTTGTAAAATGGAGGTTCAGGGCACTGCAATTCACAAACCTGCAGACTTATAAATGATAACTCTCATCCACAAATATATTGAGGGAAGGCAAAGAAGAGGATTTGAAATCAAGGCAGAATTGCAGGAAACCGATTTCAGGAGGTAGATTCGAATCGCCTTTAAAGCACATGAAAAGCGGCAAAACGTTGACAATGATGCCCTTGGCCAAAAAGGGCGTATGCGTTTTTTCCTAAATATATTCAGGAAAAAACGCATACGCCCTTTTTGGCCAACCAAGCAACCTGGAAAGGCAAATCAGCGCTACAAAGATGTCTCGCTTCCCATCGGTCAAAAGGGCCATGCTGAAAAAAGTGTCAAAACCAGAAATGCAGGACAGGCCATGGAGAAATGGGAGCCTTGCTACACTGATGGGCAGGATGTAAATTGTCAACAGCCACTCTGGAGAAGTGTACGGTGAGTCCTGAAACGTCTAAAAAGCAAAGCTTAGAGAGCATAGGGCACTTCCACTCATGGGGGTATAAATTGGGAAAATTAAAAATCAGCAAGACACAAGCACCCCAAAGTTTAGGGCTGCTCTGTTGACAAGGACCTCCACTTCATTCCACCTTCAATATCCCAGGAAAGAGAAAAATGGATAAAGAAGTTGTGGTCCTTATGTACAATGGAATATCACTCAGCCGTGAAATCAATGTCATAAGGCTAGTAGCAGCATGATGAGTGGATTTAGGTACGACGACTCTAAGTGAAATAAGTCACACAGAAAAGGACACTTCTCATAAGGTATCACTTATAGAGGGAATGTAAAAACCGTTACACTTGAACTGAATTACAAAACAGAACAGAGTCACACATGCAGAAAACACACTATGGCTGCTTAACGGGAAAGGTGAGGTGGGGTGATACATAAAACAAGGGTTTCAAATTAGCTCAGATACCGTTCCATAAACCCAATATGTAATAGACTAGACCTACTCCTTGCTCAGAGAACTGGACTCAACACGCCCTATTCACCGCACAAGAATATATCTGACTAGTAATAATCTTAAAACCTATGTATTGATATCTCTCTGTTAGTGGGTCAAGTGGGTAAAAAGCGGCATAAACACAGCAGTGAAAAGCAGCTAAACCCCATTATAAAAATAAATTACTTTGAAAAACCCATGAAACAAAGACAGTGAAAGAGAGCGAAATTCTTACACAATGCGTTCAGGGGCTGTGATGCAACCTGGATTGACCATATCTAGACCCACAGCTGGATGAGACCTAAGGGTGGACACTGTTGCGGTTGAGAGGTTTGGTGAGGTTGGGTGAGCAAACGCAGACCCTTTAAATAATACTGTGTGGTACCCATCGCATGGGTCCCAAATCTCCAGGTTCAAGGTCATCTTCCTACATCGAAAACATGCATGAGATACCCAGAAGATGGTACACCGTGTGATGGGGAAAGGTTTCTAAAACGCACCTCATTTCTCATCTGCTTGTGCCCGGGTTCACCATTCCAGCCACTTTACTAGCAATCTCCCTCCTTGGAGCATCAGCACCTTTAACCTCCTGTTCCGTACAGGTTGCAATTTGTACTGAGGATGAACGGGAAGACGTGGAACCAATGAAAGACTAGCTCTTGGTGTTGGGACAGGCACAGGTCACTCTATTTTCCCATCAGGAAGAAGAATTAACCACAGGCTCAGCCTGCCCCCCGGAACCAGAACAGGGCCTGAAGCCATCCTGCGCTTTTGCGGCCAGCTCCCTAAAAAGCGAGTTGTAAAATGGAGGTTCAGGGCACTGCAATTCACAAACCTGCAGACTTATAAATGATAACTCTCATCCACAAATATATTGAGGGAAGGCAAAGAAGAGGATTTGAAATCAAGGCAGAATTGCAGGAAACAGATTTCAGGAGGTAGATTCGAATTGCCTTTAAAGCACATGAAAAGCGGCAAAACGTTGACAATGATGCCCTTGGCCAAAAAGGGCGTATGCGTTTTTTCCTAAATATATTCAGGAAAAGACACATACGCACTTTTTGGCCAACCAAGCAACCTGGAAAGGCAAATCAGCGCTGCAAAGATGTCTCGCTTCCCATCGGTCAAAAGGGCCATGCTGAAAAAAGTGTCAAAACCAGAAATGCAGGACAGGCCATGGAGAAATGGGAGCCTTGCTACACTGATGGGCGGGATGTAAATTGTCAACAGCCACTCTGGAGAAGTGTACGGTGAGTCCTGAAACGTCTAAAAAGCAAAGCTTAGAGAGCATAGGGCACTTCCACTCATGGGGGTATAAATTGGGAAAATTAAAAATCAGCAAGACACAAGCACCCCAAAGTTTAGGGCTGCTCTGTTGACAAGGACCTCCACTTCATTCCACCTTCAATATCGCAGGAAAGAGAAAAATGGATAAAGAAGTTGTGGTCCTTATGTACAATGGAATATCACTCAGCCGTGAAATCAATGTCATAAGGCTAGTAGCAGCATGATGAGTGGATTTAGGTACGACGACTCTAAGTGAAATAAGTCACACAGAAAAGGACACTTCTCATAAGATATCACTTATAGAGGGAATGTAAAAACCGTTACACTTGAACTGAATTACAAAACAGAACAGAGTCACACATGCAGAAAACACACTATGGCTGCTTAACGGGAAAGGTGAGGTGGGGTGATACATAAAACAAGGGTTTCAAATTAGCTCAGATACCGTTCCATAAACCCAATATGTAATAGACAAGACCTACTCCTTGCTCAGAGAACTGGACTCAACACGCCCTATTCACCGCACAAGAATATATCTGACTAGTAATAATCTTAAAACCTACGTATTGATATCTCTCTGTTAGTGGGTCAAGTGGGTAAAAAGCGGCATAAACACAGCAGTGAAAAGCAGCTAAACCCCATTATAAAAATAAATTACTTTGAAAAACCCATGAAACAAAGACAGTGAAAGAGAGAGAAATTCTTACACAATGCGTTCAGGGGCTGTGATGCAACCTGGATTGACCATATCTAGACCCACAGCTGGATGAGACATAAGGGTGGACACTGTTGCGGCTGAGAGGTTTGGTGAGGTTGGGTGAGCAAACGCAGACCCTTTAAAGTAATACTGCGTGGTACCCATCGCATGGGTCCCAAATCTCCAGGTTCAAGGGCATCTTCCTACATCGAAAACATGCATGAGATACCCAGAAGATGGTACACCGTGTGATGGGGAAAGGTTTCTAAAACGCACCTCATTTCTCATCTGCTTGTGCCCGGGTTCGCCATTCCAGCCACTTTACTAGCAATCTCCCTCCTTGGAGCATCAGCACCTTTAACCTCCTGTTCCGTACAGGTTGCAATTTGTACTGAGGATGAACGGGAAGACGTGGAACCAATGAGAGACTAGCTCTTGGTGTTGGGACAGGCACAGGTCACTCTATTTTCCCATCAGGAAGAAGAATTAACCACAGGCTCAGCCTGCCCCCCGGAACCAGAACCGGGCCTGAAGCCATCCTGCGCTTTTGCGGCCAGCTCCCTAAAAAGCGAGTTGTAAAATGGAGGTTCAGGGCACTGCAATTCACAAACCTGCAGAGTTATAAATGATAACTCTCATCCACAAATATATTAAGGGAAGGCAAAGAAGAGGATTTGAAATCAAGGCAGAATTGCAGGAAACCGATTTCAGGAGGTAGATTCGAATCGCCTTTAAAGCACATGAAAAGCGGCAAAACGTTGACAATGATGCCCTTGGCCAAAAAGGGCGTATGCGTTTTTTCCTGAATATATTCAGGAAAAAACGCATACGCCCTTTTTGGCCAACCAAGCAACCTGGAAAGGCAAATCAGCGCTACAAAGATGTCTCGCTTCCCATCGGTCAAAAGGGCCATGCTGAAAAAAGTGTCAAAACCAGAAATGCAGGACAGGCCATGGAGAAATGGGAGCCTTGCTACACTGATGGGCGGGATGTAAATTGTCAACAGCCACTCTGGAGAAGTGTACGGTGAGTCCTGAAACCTCTAAAAAGCAAAGCTTAGAGAGCATAGGGCACTTCCACTCATGGGGGTATAAATTGGGAAAATTAAAAATCAGCAAGACACAAGCACCCCAAAGTTTAGGGCTGCTCTGTTGACAAGGACCTCCACTTCATTCCACCTTCAATATCGCAGGAAAGAGAAAAATGGATAAAGAAGTTGTGGTCCTTATGTACAATGGAATATCACTCAGCCGTGAAATCAATGTCATAAGGCTAGTAGCAGCATGATGAGTGGATTTAGGTACGACGACTCTAAGTGAAATAAGTCACACAGAAAAGGACACTTCTCATAAGGTATCACTTATAGAGGGAATGTAAAAACCGTTACACTTGAACTGAATTACAAAACAGAACAGAGTCACACATGCAGAAAACACACTATGGCTGCTTAACGGGAAAGGTGAGGTGGGGTGATACATAAAACAAGGGTTTCAAATTAGCTCAGATACCGTTCCATAAACCCAATATGTACTAGACAAGACCTACTCCTTGCTCAGAGAACTGGACTCAACACGCCCTATTCAACGCACAAGAATATATCTGACTAGTAATAATCTTAAAACCTACGTATTGATATCTCTCTGTTAGTGGGTCAAGTGGGTAAAAAGCGGCATAAACACAGCAGTGAAAAGCAGCTAAACCCCATTATAAAAATAAATTACTTTGAAAAACCCATGAAACAAAGACAGTGAAAGAGAGCGAAATTCTTACACAATGCGTTCAGGGGCTGTGATGCAACCTGGATTGACCATATCTAGACCCACAGCTGGATGAGACATAAGGGTGGACACTGTTGCGGCTGAGAGGTTTGGTGAGGTTGGGTGAGCAAACGCAGACCCTTTAAAGTAATACTGCGTGGTACCCATCGCATGGGTCCCAAATCTCCAGGTTCCAGGGCATCTTCCTACATCGAAAACATGCATGAGATACCCAGAAGATGGTACACCGTGTGATGGGGAAAGGTTTCTAAAACGCACCTCATTTCTCATCTGCTTGTGCCCGGGTTCGCCATTCCAGCCACTTTACTAGCAATCTCCCTCCTTGGAGCATCAGCACCTTTAACCTCCTGTTCCGTACAGGTTGCAATTTGTACTGAGGATGAACGGGAAGACGTGGAACCAATGAAAGACTAGCTCTTGGTGTTGGGACAGGCACAGGTCACTCTATTTTCCCATCAGGAAGAAGAATTAACCACAGGCTCAGCCTGCCCCCCGGAACCAGAACAGGGCCTGAAGCCATCCTGCGCTTTTGCGGCCAGCTCCCTAAAAAGCGAGTTGTAAAATGGAGGTTCAGGGCACTGCAATTCACAAACCTGCAGAGTTATAAATGATAACTCTCATCCACAAATATATTGAGGGAAGGCAAAGAAGAGGATTTGAAATCAAGGCAGAATTGCAGGAAACCGATTTCAGGAGGTAGATTCGAATCGCCTTTAAAGCACATGAAAACCGGCAAAACGTTGACAATGATGCCCTTGGCCAAAAAGGGCGTATGCGTTTTTTCCTGAATATATTCAGGAAAAAACGCATACGCCCTTTTTGGCCAACCAAGCAACCTGGAAAGGCAAATCAGCGCTACAAAGATGTCTCGCTTCCCATCGGTCAAAAGGGCCATGCTGAAAAAAGTGTCAAAACCAGTAATGCAGGACAGGCCATGGAGAAATGGGAGCCTTGTTACACTGATGGGCGGGATGTAAATTGTCAACAGCCACTCTGGAGAAGTGTACGGTGAGTCCTGAAACGTCTAAAAAGCAAAGCTTAGAGAGCATAGGGCACTTCCACTCATGGGGTTATAAATTGGGAAAATTAAAAATCAGCAAGACACAAGCACCCCAAAGTTTAGGGCTGCTCTGTTGACAAGGACCTCCACTTCATTCCACCTTCAATATCGCAGGAAAGAGAAAAATGGATAAAGAAGTTGTGGTCCTTATGTACAATGGAATATCACTCAGCCGTGAAATCAATGTCATAAGGCTAGTAGCAGCATGATGAGTGGATTTAGGTACGACGACTCTAAGTGAAATAAGTCACACAGAAAAGGACACTTCTCATAAGGTATCACTTATAGAGGGAATGTAAAAACCGTTACACTTGAACTGAATTACAAAACAGAACGGAGTCACACATGCAGAAAACACACTATGGCTGCTTAACGGGAAAGGTGAGGTGGGGTGATACATAAAACAAGGGTTTCAAATTAGCTCAGATACCGTTCCATAAACCCAATATGTAATAGACAAGACCTACTCCTTGCTCAGAGAACTGGACTCAACACGCCCTATTCACCGCACAAGAATATATCTGACTAGTAATAATCTTAAAACCTACGTATTGATATCTCTCTGTTAGTGGGTCAAGTGGGTAAAAAGCGGCATAAACACAGCAGTGAAAAGCAGCTAAACCCCATTATAAAAATAAATTACTTTGAAAAACCCATGAAACAAAGACAGTGAAAGAGAGAGAAATTCTTACACAATGCGTTCAGGGGCTGTGATGCAACCTGGATTGACCATATCTAGACCCACAGCTGGATGAGACATAAGGGTGGACACTGTTGCGGCTGAGAGGTTTGGTGAGGTTGGGTGAGCAAACGCAGACCCTTTAAAGTAATACTGCGTGGTACCCATCGCATGGGTCCCAAATCTCCAGGTTCAAGGTCATCTTCCTACATCGAAAACATGCATGAGATACCCAGAAGATGGTACACCGTGTGATGGGGAAAGGTTTCTAAAACGCACCTCATTTCTCATCTGCTTGTGCCCGGGTTCGCCATTCCAGCCACTTTACTAGCAATCTCCCTCCTTGGAGCATCAGCACCTTTAACCTCCTGTTCCGTACAGGTTGCAATTTGTACTGAGGATGAACGGGAAGACGTGGAACCAATGAGAGACTAGCTCTTGGTGTTGGGACAGGCACAGGTCACTCTATTTTCCCATCAGGAAGAAGAATTAACCACAGGCTCAGCCTGCCCCCCGGAACCAGAACAGGGCCTGAAGCCATCCTGCGCTTTTGCGGCCAGCTCCCTAAAAAGCGAGTTGTAAAATGGAGGTTCAGGGCAGTGCAATTCACAAACCTGCAGAGTTATAAATGATAACTCTCATCCACAAATATATTAAGGGAAGGCAAAGAAGAGGATTTGAAATCAAGGCAGAATTGCAGGAAACCGATTTCAGGAGGTAGATTCGAATCGCCTTTAAAGCACATGAAAAGCGGCAAAACGTTGACAATGATGCCCTTGGCCAAAAAGGGCGTATGCGTTTTTTCCTGAATATATTCAGGAAAAAACGCATACGCCCTTTTTGGCCAACCAAGCAACCTGGAAAGGCAAATCAGCGCTACAAAGATGTCTCGCTTCCCATCGGTCAAAAGGGCCATGCTGAAAAAAGTGTCAAAACCAGAAATGCAGGACAGGCCATGGAGAAATGGGAGCCTTGCTACACTGATGGGCGGGATGTAAATTGTCAACAGCCACTCTGGAGAAGTGTACGGTGAGTCCTGAAACGTCTAAAAAGCAAAGCTTAGAGAGCATAGGGCACTTCCACTCATGGGGTTATAAATTGGGAAAATTAAAAATCAGCAAGACACAAGCACCCCAAAGTTTAGGGCTGCTCTGTTGACAAGGACCTCCACTTCATTCCACCTTCAATATCGCAGGAAAGAGAAAAATGGATAAAGAAGTTGTGGTCCTTATGTACAATGGAATATCACTCAGCCGTGAAATCAATGTCATAAGGCTAGTAGCATCATGATGAGTGGATTTAGGTACGACGACTCTAAGTGAAATAAGTCACACAGAAAAGGACACTTCTCATAAGGTATCACTTATAGAGGGAATGTAAAAACCGTTACACTTGAACTGAATTACAAAACAGAACAGAGTCACACATGCAGAAAACACACTATGGCTGCTTAACGGGAAAGGTGAGGTGGGGTGATACATAAAAAAAGGGTTTCAAATTAGCTCAGATACCGTTCCATAAACCCAATATGTAATAGACTAGACCTACTCCTTGCTCAGAGAACTGGACTCAACATGCCCTATTCACCGCACAAGAATATATCTGACTAGTAATAATCTTAAAACCTACGTATTGATATCTCTCTGTTAGTGGGTCAAGTGGGTAAAAAGCGGCATAAACACAGCAGTGAAAAGCAGCTAAACCCCATTATAAAAATAAATTACTTTGAAAAACCCATGAAACAAAGACAGTGAAAGAGAGAGAAATTCTTACACAATGCGTTCAGGGGCTGTGATGCAACCTGGATTGACCATATCTAGACCCACAGCTGGATGAGACCTAAGGGTGGACACTGTTGCGGCTGAGAGGTTTGGTGAGGTTGGGTGAGCAAACGCAGACCCTTTAAATAATACTGTGTGGTACCCATCGCATGGGTCCCAAATCTCCAGGTTCAAGGACATCTTCCTACATCGAAAACATGCATGAGATACCCAGAAGATGGTACACCGTGTGATGGGGAAAGGTTTCTAAAACGCACCTCATTTCTCATCTGCTTGTGCCCGGGTTCGCCATTCCAGCCACTTTACTAGCAATCTCCCTCCTTGGAGCATCAGCACCTTTAACCTCCTGTTCCGTACAGGTTGCAATTTGTACTCAGGATGAACGGGAAGACGTGGAACCAATGAAAGACTAGCTCTTGGTGTTGGGACAGGCACAGGTCACTCTATTTTCCCATCAGGAAGAAGAATTAACCACAGGCTCAGCCTGCCCCCCGGAACCAGAACAGGGCCTGAAGCCATCCTGCGCTTTTGCGGCCAGCTCCCTAAAAAGCGAGTTGTAAAATGGAGGTTCAGGGCACTGCAATTCACAAACCTGCAGACTTATAAATGATAACTCTCATCCACAAATATATTGAGGGAAGGCAAAGAAGAGGATTTGAAATCAAGGCAGAATTGCAGGAAACAGATTTCAGGAGGTAGATTCGAATTGCCTTTAAAGCACATGAAAAGCGGCAAAACGTTGACAATGATGCCCTTGGCCAAAAAGGGCGTATGCGTTTTTTCCTAAATATATTCAGGAAAAGACACATACGCACTTTTTGGCCAACCAAGCAACCTGGAAAGGCAAATCAGCGCTACAAAGATGTCTCGCTTCCCATCGGTCAAAAGGGCCATGCTAAAAAAAGTGTCAAAACCAGAAATGCAGGACAGGCCATGGAGAAATGGGAGCCTTGCTACACTGATGGGCGGGATGTAAATTGTCAACAGCCACTCTGGAGAAGTGTACGGTGAGTCCTGAAACCTCTAAAAAGCAAAGCTTAGAGAGCATAGGGCACTTCCACTCATGGGGGTATAAATTGGGAAAATTAAAAATCAGCAAGACACAAGCACCCCAAAGTTTAGGGCTGCTCTATTGACAAGGACCTCCACTTCATTCCACCTTCAATATCGCAGGAAAGAGAAAAATGGATAAAGAAGTTGTGGTCCTTATGTACAATGGAATATCACTCAGCCGTGAAATCAATGTCATAAGGCTAGTAGCAGCATGATGAGTGGATTTAGGTACGACGACTCTAAGTGAAATAAGTCACACAGAAAAGGACACTTCTCATAAGGTATCACTTATAGAGGGAATGTAAAAACCGTTACACTTGAACTGAATTACAAAACAGAACAGAGTCACACATGCAGAAAACACACTATGGCTGCTTAACGGGAAAGGTGAGGTGGGGTGATACATAAAACAAGGGTTTCAAATTAGCTCAGATACCGTTCCATAAACCCAATATGTACTAGACAAGACCTACTCCTTGCTCAGAGAACTGGACTCAACACGCCCTATTCACCGCACAAGAATATATCTGACTAGTAATAATCTTAAAACCTACGTATTGATATCTCTCTGTTAGTGGGTCAAGTGGGTAAAAAGCGGCATAAACACAGCAGTGAAAAGCAGCTAAACCCCATTATAAAAATAAATTACTTTGAAAAACCCATGAAACAAAGACAGTGAAAGAGAGAGAAATTCTTACACAATGCTTTCAGGGGCTGTGATGCAACCTGGATTGACCATATCTAGACCCACAGCTGGATGAGACATAAGGGTGGACACTGTTGCGGCTGAGAGGTTTGGTGAGGTTGGGTGAGCAAACGCAGACCCTTTAAAGTAATACTGCGTGGTACCCATCGCATGGGTCCCAAATCTCCAGGTTCAAGGTCATCTTCCTACATCGAAAACATGCATGAGATACCCAGAAGATGGTACACCGTGTGATGGGGAAAGGTTTCTAAAACGCACCTCATTTCTCATCTGCTTGTGCCCGGGTTCGCCATTCCAGCCACTTTACTAGCAATCTCCCTCCTTGGAGCATCAGCACCTTTAACCTCCTGTTCCGTACAGGTTGCAATTTGTACTGAGGATGAACGGGAAGACGTGGAACCAATGAGAGACTAGCTCTTGGTGTTGGGACAGGCACAGGTCACTCTATTTTCCCATCAGGAAGAAGAATTAACCACAGGCTCAGCCTGCCCCCCGGAACCAGAACAGGGCCTGAAGCCATCCTGCGCTTTTGCGGCCAGCTCCCTAAAAAGCGAGTTGTAAAATGGAGGTTCAGGGCACTGCAATTCACAAACCTGCAGACTTATAAATGATAACTCTCATCCACAAATATATTGAGGGAAGGCAAAGAAGAGGATTTGAAATCAAGGCAGAATTGCAGGAAACCGATTTCAGGAGGTAGATTCGAATCGCCTTTAAAGCACATGAAAAGCGGCAAAACGTTGACAATGATGCCCTTGGCCAAAAAGGGCGTATGCGTTTTTTCCTAAATATATTCAGGAAAAAACTCATACGCCCTTTTTGGCCAACCAAGCAACCTGGAAAGGCAAATCAGCGCTACAAAGATGTCTCGCTTCCCATCGGTCAAAAGGGCCATGCTGAAAAAAGTGTCAAAACCAGAAATGCAGGACAGGCCATGGAGAAATGGGAGCCTTGCTACACTGATGGGCAGGATGTAAATTGTCAACAGCCACTCTGGAGAAGTGTACGGTGAGTCCTGAAACGTCTAAAAAGCAAAGCTTAGAGAGCATAGGGCACTTCCACTCATGGGGTTATAAATTGGGAAAATTAAAAATCAGCAAGACACAAGCACCCCAAAGTTTAGGGCTGCTCTGTTGACAAGGACATCCACTTCATTCCACCTTCAATATCGCAGGAAAGAGAAAAATGGGTAAAGAAGTTGTGGTCCTTATGTACAATGGAATATCACTCAGCCGTGAAATCAATGTCATAAGGCTAGTAGCAGCATGATGAGTGGATTTAGGTACGACGACTCTAAGTGAAATAAGTCACACAGAAAAGGACACTTCTCATAAGGTATCACTTATAGAGGGAATGTAAAATCCGTTACACTTGAACTGAATTACAAAACAGAACGGAGTCACACATGCAGAAAACACACTATGGCTGCTTAACGGGAAAGGTGAGGTGGGGTGATACATAAAACAAGGGTTTCAAATTAGCTCAGATACCGTTCCATAAACCCAATATGTAATAGACAAGACCTACTCCTTGCTCAGAGAACTGGACTCAACACGCCCTATTCACCGCACAAGAATATATCTGACTAGTAATAATCTTAAAACCTACGTATTGATATCTCTCTGTTAGTGGGTCAAGTGGGTAAAAAGCGGCATAAACACAGCAGTGAAAAGCAGCTAAACCCCATTATAAAAATAAATTACTTTGAAAAACCCATGAAACAAAGACAGTGAAAGAGAGAGAAATTCTTACACAATGCGTTCAGGGGCTGTGATGCAACCTGGATTGACCATATCTAGACCCACAGCTGGATGAGACATAAGGGTGGACACTGTTGCGGCTGAGAGGTTTGGTGAGGTTGGGTGAGCAAACGCAGACCCTTTAAAGTAATACTGCGTGGTACCCATCGCATGGGTCCCAAATCTCCAGGTTCAAGGGCATCTTCCTACATCGAAAACATGCATGAGATACCCAGAAGATGGTACACCGTGTGATGGGGAAAGGTTTCTAAAACGCACCTCATTTCTCATCTGCTTGTGCCCGGGTTCGCCATTCCAGCCACTTTACTAGCAATCTCCCTCCTTGGAGCATCAGCACCTTTAACCTCCTGTTCCGTACAGGTTGCAATTTGTACTGAGGATGAACGGGAAGACGTGGAACCAATGAGAGACTAGCTCTTGGTGTTGGGACAGGCACAGGTCACTCTATTTTCCCATCAGGAAGAAGAATTAACCACAGGCTCAGCCTGCCCCCCGGAACCAGAACCGGGCCTGAAGCCATCCTGCGCTTTTGCGGCCAGCTCCCTAAAAAGCGAGTTGTAAAATGGAGGTTCAGGGCACTGCAATTCACAAACCTGCAGACTTATAAATGATAACTCTCATCCACAAATATATTAAGGGAAGGCAAAGAAGAGGATTTGAAATCAAGGCAGAATTGCAGGAAACCGATTTCAGGAGGTAGATTCGAATCGCCTTTAAAGCACATGAAAAGCGGCAAAACGTTGACAATGATGCCCTTGGCCAAAAAGGGCGTATGCGTTTTTTCCTGAATATATTCAGGAAAAAACGCATACGCCCTTTTTGGCCAACCAAGCAACCTGGAAAGGCAAATCAGCGCTACAAAGATGTCTCGCTTCCCATCGGTCAAAAGGGCCATGCTGAAAAAAGTGTCAAAACCAGAAATGCAGGACAGGCCATGGAGAAATGGGAGCCTTGCTACACTGATGGGCGGGATGTAAATTGTCAACAGCCACTCTGGAGAAGTGTACGGTGAGTCCTGAAACCTCTAAAAAGCAAAGCTTAGAGAGCATAGGGCACTTCCACTCATGGGGGTATAAATTGGGAAAATTAAAAATCAGCAAGACACAAGCACCCCAAAGTTTAGGGCTGCTCTGTTGACAAGGACCTCCACTTCATTCCACCTTCAATATCGCAGGAAAGAGAAAAATGGATAAAGAAGTTGTGGTCCTTATGTACAATGGAATATCACTCAGCCGTGAAATCAATGTCATAAGGCTAGTAGCAGCATGATGAGTGGATTTAGGTACGACGACTCTAAGTGAAATAAGTCACACAGAAAAGGACACTTCTCATAAGGTATCACTTATAGAGGGAATGTAAAAACCGTTACACTTGAACTGAATTACAAAACAGAACAGAGTCACACATGCAGAAAACACACTATGGCTGCTTAACGGGAAAGGTGAGGTGGGGTGATACATAAAACAAGGGTTTCAAATTAGCTCAGATACCGTTCCATAAACCCAATATGTACTAGACAAGACCTACTCCTTGCTCAGAGAACTGGACTCAACACGCCCTATTCACCGCACAAGAATATATCTGACTAGTAATAATCTTAAAACCTACGTATTGATATCTCTCTGTTAGTGGGTCAAGTGGGTAAAAAGCGGCATAAACACAGCAGTGAAAAGCAGCTAAACCCCATTATAAAAATAAATTACTTTGAAAAACCCATGAAACAAAGACAGTGAAAGAGAGCGAAATTCTTACACAATGCGTTCAGGGGCTGTGATGCAACCTGGATTGACCATATCTAGACCCACAGCTGGATGAGACATAAGGGTGGACACTGTTGCGGCTGAGAGGTTTGGTGAGGTTGGGTGAGCAAACGCAGACCCTTTAAAGTAATACTGCGTGGTACCCATCGCATGGGTCCCAAATCTCCAGGTTCCAGGGCATCTTCCTACATCGAAAACATGCATGAGATACCCAGAAGATGGTACACCGTGTGATGGGGAAAGGTTTCTAAAACGCACCTCATTTCTCATCTGCTTGTGCCCGGGTTCGCCATTCCAGCCACTTTACTAGCAATCTCCCTCCTTGGAGCATCAGCACCTTTAACCTCCTGTTCCGTACAGGTTGCAATTTGTACTGAGGATGAACGGGAAGACGTGGAACCAATGAAAGACTAGCTCTTGGTGTTGGGACAGGCACAGGTCACTCTATTTTCCCATCAGGAAGAAGAATTAACCACAGGCTCAGCCTGCCCCCCGGAACCAGAACAGGGCCTGAAGCCATCCTGCGCTTTTGCGGCCAGCTCCCTAAAAAGCGAGTTGTAAAATGGAGGTTCAGGGCACTGCAATTCACAAACCTGCAGAGTTATAAATGATAACTCTCATCCACAAATATATTGAGGGAAGGCAAAGAAGAGGATTTGAAATCAAGGCAGAATTGCAGGAAACCGATTTCAGGAGGTAGATTCGAATCGCCTTTAAAGCACATGAAAACCGGGAAAACGTTGACAATGATGCCCTTGGCCAAAAAGGGCGTATGCGTTTTTTCCTGAATATATTCAGGAAAAAACGCATACGCCCTTTTTGGCCAACCAAGCAACCTGGAAAGGCAAATCAGCGCTACAAAGATGTCTCGCTTCCCATCGGTCAAAAGGGCCATGCTGAAAAAAGTGTCAAAACCAGTAATGCAGGACAGGCCATGGAGAAATGGGAGCCTTGTTACACTGATGGGCGGGATGTAAATTGTCAACAGCCACTCTGGAGAAGTGTACGGTGAGTCCTGAAACGTCTAAAAAGCAAAGCTTAGAGAGCATAGGGCACTTCCACTCATGGGGTTATAAATTGGGAAAATTAAAAATCAGCAAGACACAAGCACCCCAAAGTTTAGGGCTGCTCTGTTGACAAGGACCTCCACTTCATTCCACCTTCAATATCGCAGGAAAGAGAAAAATGGATAAAGAAGTTGTGGTCCTTATGTACAATGGAATATCACTCAGCCGTGAAATCAATGTCATAAGGCTAGTAGCAGCATGATGAGTGGATTTAGGTACGACGACTCTAAGTGAAATAAGTCACACAGAAAAGGACACTTCTCATAAGGTATCACTTATAGAGGGAATGTAAAAACCGTTACACTTGAACTGAATTACAAAACAGAACGGAGTCACACATGCAGAAAACACACTATGGCTGCTTAACGGGAAAGGTGAGGTGGGGTGATACATAAAACAAGGGTTTCAAATTAGCTCAGATACCGTTCCATAAACCCAATATGTAATAGACAAGACCTACTCCTTGCTCAGAGAACTGGACTCAACACGCCCTATTCACCGCACAAGAATATATCTGACTAGTAATAATCTTAAAACCTACGTATTGATATCTCTCTGTTAGTGGGTCAAGTGGGTAAAAAGCGGCATAAACACAGCAGTGAAAAGCAGCTAAACCCCATTATAAAAATAAATTACTTTGAAAAACCCATGAAACAAAGACAGTGAAAGAGAGAGAAATTCTTACACAATGCGTTCAGGGGCTGTGATGCAACCTGGATTGACCATATCTAGACCCACAGCTGGATGAGACATAAGGGTGGACACTGTTGCGGCTGAGAGGTTTGGTGAGGTTGGGTGAGCAAACGCAGACCCTTTAAAGTAATACTGCGTGGTACCCATCGCATGGGTCCCAAATCTCCAGGTTCAAGGTCATCTTCCTACATCGAAAACATGCATGAGATACCCAGAAGATGGTACACCGTGTGATGGGGAAAGGTTTCTAAAACGCACCTCATTTCTCATCTGCTTGTGCCCGGGTTCGCCATTCCAGCCACTTTACTAGCAATCTCCCTCCTTGGAGCATCAGCACCTTTAACCTCCTGTTCCGTACAGGTTGCAATTTGTACTCAGGATGAACGGGAAGACGTGGAACCAATGAAAGACTAGCTCTTGGTGTTGGGACAGGCACAGGTCACTCTATTTTCCCATCAGGAAGAAGAATTAACCACAGGCTCAGCCTGCCCCCCGGAACCAGAACAGGGCCTGAAGCCATCCTGCGCTTTTGCGGCCAGCTCCCTAAAAAGCGAGTTGTAAAATGGAGGTTCAGGGCACTGCAATTCACAAACCTGCAGACTTATAAATGATAACTCTCATCCACAAATATATTGAGGGAAGGCAAAGAAGAGGATTTGAAATCAAGGCAGAATTGCAGGAAACAGATTTCAGGAGGTAGATTCGAATTGCCTTTAAAGCACATGAAAAGCGGCAAAACGTTGACAATGATGCCCTTGGCCAAAAAGGGCGTATGCGTTTTTTCCTAAATATATTCAGGAAAAGACACATACGCACTTTTTGGCCAACCAAGCAACCTGGAAAGGCAAATCAGCGCTACAAAGATGTCTCGCTTCCCATCGGTCAAAAGGGCCATGCTGAAAAAAGTGTCAAAACCAGAAATGCAGGACAGGCCATGGAGAAATGGGAGCCTTGCTACACTGATGGGCGGGATGTAAATTGTCAACAGCCACTCTGGAGAAGTGTACGGTGAGTCCTGAAACGTCTAAAAAGCAAAGCTTAGAGAGCATAGGGCACTTCCACTCATGGGGGTATAAATTGGGAAAATTAAAAATCAGCAAGACACAAGCACCCCAAAGTTTAGGGCTGCTCTGTTGACAAGGACCTCCACTTCATTCCACCTTCAATATCGCAGGAAAGAGAAAAATGGATAAAGAAGTTGTGGTCCTTATGTACAATGGAATATCACTCAGCCGTGAAATCAATGTCATAAGGCTAGTAGCAGCATGATGAGTGGATTTAGGTACGACGACTCTAAGTGAAATAAGTCACACAGAAAAGGACACTTCTCATAAGGTATCACTTATAGAGGGAATGTAAAAACCGTTACACTTGAACTGAATTACAAAACAGAACAGAGTCACACATGCAGAAAACACACTATGGCTGCTTAACGGGAAAGGTGAGGTGGGGTGATACATAAAACAAGGGTTTCAAATTAGCTCAGATACCGTTCCATAAACCCAATATGTACTAGACAAGACCTACTCCTTGCTCAGAGAACTGGACTCAACACGCCCTATTCACCGCACAAGAATATATCTGACTAGTAATAATCTTAAAACCTACGTATTGATATGTCTCTGTTAGTGGGTCAAGTGGGTAAAAAGCGGCATAAACACAGCAGTGAAAAGCAGCTAAACCCCATTATAAAAATAAATTACTTTGAAAAACCCATGAAACAAAGACAGTGAAAGAGAGAGAAATTCTTACACAATGCGTTCAGGGGCTGTGATGCAACCTGGATTGACCATATCTAGACCCACAGCTGGATGAGACATAAGGGTGGACACTGTTGCGGCTGAGAGGTTTGGTGAGGTTGGGTGAGCAAACGCAGACCCTTTAAAGTAATACTGCGTGGTACCCATCGCATGGGTCCCAAATCTCCAGGTTCAAGGGCATCTTCCTACATCGAAAACATGCATGAGATACCCAGAAGATGGTACACCGTGTGATGGGGAAAGGTTTCTAAAACGCACCTCATTTCTCATCTGCTTGTGCCCGGGTTCGCCATTCCAGCCACTTTACTAGCAATCTCCCTCCTTGGAGCATCAGCACCTTTAACCTCCTGTTCCGTACAGGTTGCAATTTGTACTGAGGATGAACGGGAAGACGTGGAACCAATGAAAGACTAGCTCTTGGTGTTGGGACAGGCACAGGTCACTCTATTTTCCCATCAGGAAGAAGAATTAACCACAGGCTCAGCCTGCCCCCCGGAACCAGAACAGGGCCTGAAGCCATCCTGCGCTTTTGCGGCCAGCTCCCTAAAAAGCGAGTTGTAAAATGGAGGTTCAGGGCACTGCAATTCACAAACCTGCAGACTTATAAATGATAACTCTCATCCACAAATATATTGAGGGAAGGCAAAGAAGAGGATTTGAAATCAAGGCAGAATTGCAGGAAACCGATTTCAGGAGGTAGATTCGAATCGCCTTTAAAGCACATGAAAAGCGGCAAAACGTTGACAATGATGCCCTTGGCCAAAAAGGGCGTATGCGTTTTTTCCTGAATATATTCAGGAAAAAACGCATACGCCCTTTTTGGCCAACCAAGCAACCTGGAAAGGCAAATCAGCGCTACAAAGATGTCTCGCTTCCCATCGGTCAAAAGGGCCATGCTGAAAAAAGTGTCAAAACCAGAAATGCAGGACAGGCCATGGAGAAATGGGAGCCTTGTTACACTGATGGGCGGGATGTAAATTGTCAACAGCCACTCTGGAGAAGTGTACGGTGAGTCCTGAAACGTCTAAAAAGCAAAGCTTAGAGAGCATAGGGCACTTCCACTCATGGGGGTATAAATTGGGAAAATTAAAAATCAGCAAGACACAAGCACCCCAAAGTTTAGGGCTGCTCTGTTGACAAGGACCTCCACTTCATTCCACCTTCAATATCGCAGGAAAGAGAAAAATGGATAAAGAAGTTGTGGTCCTTATGTACAATGGAATATCACTCAGCCGTGAAATCAATGTCATAAGGCTAGTAGCAGCATGATGAGTGGATTTAGGTACGACGACTCTAAGTGAAATAAGTCACACAGAAAAGGACACTTCTCATAAGGTATCACTTATAGAGGGAATGTAAAAACCGTTACACTTGAACTGAATTACAAAACAGAACGGAGTCACACATGCAGAAAACACACTATGGCTGTTTAAGGGGAAAGGTGAGGTGGGGTGATACATAAAACAAGGGTTTCAATTTAGCTCAGATACCGTTCCATAAACCCAATATGTACTAGACAAGACCTACTCCTTGCTCAGAGAACTGGACTCAACACGCCCTATTCACCGCACAAGAATATATCTGACTAGTAATAATCTTAAAACCTACGTATTGATATCTCTCTGTTAGTGGGTCAAGTGGGTAAAAAGCGGCATAAACACAGCAGTGAAAAGCAGCTAAACCCCATTATAAAAATAAATTACTTTGAAAAACCCATGAAACAAAGACAGTGAAAGAGAGCGAAATTCTTACACAATGCGTTCAGGGGCTGTGATGCAACCTGGATTGACCATATCTAGACCCACAGCTGGATGAGACATAAGGGTGGACACTGTTGCGGCTGAGAGGTTTGGTGAGGTTGGGTGAGCAAACGCAGACCCTTTAAAGTAATACTGCGTGGTACCCATCGCATGGGTCCCAAATCTCCGGGTTCAAGGTCATCTTCCTACATCGAAAACATGCATGAGATACCCAGAAGATGGTACACCGTGTGATGGGGAAAGGTTTCTAAAACGCACCTCATTTCTCATCTGCTTGTGCCCGGGTTCGCCATTCCAGCCACTTTACTAGCAATCTCCCTCCTTGGAGCATCAGCACCTTTAACCTCCTGTTCCGTACAGGTTGCAATTTGTACTGAGGATGAACGGGAAGACGTGGAACCAATGAGAGACTAGCTCTTGGTGTTGGGACAGGCACAGGTCACTCTATTTTCCCATCAGGAAGAAGAATTAACCACAGGCTCAGCCTGCCCCCCGGAACCAGAACAGGGCCTGAAGCCATCCTGCGCTTTTGCGGCCAGCTCCCTAAAAAGCGAGTTGTAAAATGGAGGTTCAGGGCACTGCAATTCACAAACCTGCAGAGTTATAAATGATAACTCTCATCCACAAATATATTAAGGGAAGGCAAAGAAGAGGATTTGAAATCAAGGCAGAATTGCAGGAAACCGATTTCAGGAGGTAGATTCGAATCGCCTTTAAAGCACATGAAAAGCGGCAAAACGTTGACAATGATGCCCTTGGCCAAAAAGGGCGTATGCGTTTTTTCCTGAATATATTCAGGAAAAAACGCATACGCCCTTTTTGGCCAACCAAGCAACCTGGAAAGGCAAATCAGCGCTACAAAGATGTCTCGCTTCCCATCGGTCAAAAGGGCCATGCTGAAAAAAGTGTCAAAACCAGAAATGCAGGACAGGCCATGGAGAAATGGGAGCCTTGCTACACTGATGGGCGGGATGTAAATTGTCAACAGCCACTCTGGAGAAGTGTACGGTGAGTCCTGAAACGTCTAAAAAGCAAAGCTTAGAGAGCATAGGGCACTTCCACTCATGGGGGTATAAATTGGGAAAATTAAAAATCAGCAAGACACAAGCACCCCAAAGTTTACGGCTGCTCTGTTGACAAGGACCTCCACTTCATTCCACCTTCAATATCGCAGGAAAGAGAAAAATGGATAAAGAAGTTGTGGTCCTTATGTACAATGGAATATCACTCAGCCGTGAAATCAATGTCATAAGGCTAGTAGCAGCATGATGAGTGGATTTAGGTACGACGACTCTAAGTGAAATAAGTCACACAGAAAAGGACACTTCTCATAAGATATCACTTATAGAGGGAATGTAAAAACCGTTACACTTGAACTGAATTACAAAACAGAACAGAGTCACACATGCAGAAAACACACTATGGCTGCTTAACGGGAAAGGTGAGGTAGGGTGATACATAAAACAAGGGTTTCAAATTAGCTCAGATACCGTTCCATAAACCCAATATGTAATAGACAAGACCTACTCCTTGCTCAGAGAACTGGACTCAACACGCCCTATTCACCGCACAAGAATATATCTGACTAGTAATAATCTTAAAACCTACGTATTGATATCTCTCTGTTAGTGGGTCAAGTGGGTAAAAAGCGGCATAAACACAGCAGTGAAAAGCAGCTAAACCCCATTATAAAAATAAATTACTTTGAAAAACCCATGAAACAAAGACAGTGAAAGAGAGCGAAATTCTTACACAATGCGTTCAGGGGCTGTGATGCAACCTGGATTGACCATATCTAGACCCACAGCTGGATGAGACATAAGGGTGGACACTGTTGCGGCTGAGAGGTTTGGTGAGGTTGGGTGAGCAAACGCAGACCCTTTAAATAGTACTGCGTGGTACCCATCGCATGGGTCCCTAATCTCCAGGTTCAAGGTCATCTTCCTACATCGAAAACATGCATGAGATACCCAGAAGATGGTACACCGTGTGATGGGGAAAGGTTTCTAAAACGCACCTCATTTCTCATCTGCTTGTGCCCGGGTTCGCCATTCCAGCCACTTTACTAGCAATCTCCCTCCTTGGAGCATCAGCACCTTTAACCTCCTGTTCCGTACAGGTTGCAATTTGTACTGAGGATGAACGGGAAGACGTGGAACCAATGAAAGACTAGCTCTTGGTGTTGGGACAGGCACAGGTCACTCTATTTTCCCATCAGGAAGAAGAATTAACCACAGGCTCAGCCTGCCCCCCGGAACCAGAACAGGGCCTGAAGCCATCCTGCGCTTTTGCGGCCAGCTCCCTAAAAAGCGAGTTGTAAAATGGAGGTTCAGGGCACTGCAATTCACAAACCTGCAGACTTATAAATGATAACTCTCATCCACAAATATATTGAGGGAAGGCAAAGAAGAGGATTTGAAATCAAGGCAGAATTGCAGGAAACAGATTTCAGGAGGTAGATTCGAATTGCCTTTAAAGCACATGAAAAGCGGCAAAACGTTGACAATGATGCCCTTGGCCAAAAAGGGCGTATGCGTTTTTTCCTAAATATATTCAGGAAAAAACGCATACGCACTTTTTGGCCAACCAAGCAACCTGGAAAGGCAAATCAGCGCTACAAAGATGTCTCGCTTCCCATCGGTCAAAAGGGCCATGCTGAAAAAAGTGTCAAAACCAGAAATGCAGGACAGGCCATGGAGAAATGGGAGCCTTGCTACACTGATGGGCGGGATGTAAATTGTCAACAGCCACTCTGGAGAAGTGTACGGTGAGTCCTGAAACGTCTAAAAAGCAAAGCTTAGAGAGCATAGGGCACTTCCACTCATGGGGGTATAAATTGGGAAAATTAAAAATCAGCAAGACACAAGCACCCCAAAGTTTAGGGCTGCTCTGTTGACAAGGACCTCCACTTCATTCCACCTTCAATATCGCAGGAAAGAGAAAAATGGATAAAGAAGTTGTGGTCCTTATGTACAATGGAATATCACTCAGCCGTGAAATCAATGTCATAAGGCTAGTAGCAGCATGATGAGTGGATTTAGGTACGACGACTCTAAGTGAAATAAGTCACACAGAAAAGGACACTTCTCATAAGGTATCACTTATAGAGGGAATGTAAAAACCGTTACACTTGAACTGAATTACAAAACAGAACGGAGTCACACATGCAGAAAACACACTATGGCTGTTTAACGGGAAAGGTGAGGTGGGGTGATACATAAAACAAGGGTTTCAAATTAGCTCAGATACCGTTCCATAAACCCAATATGTACTAGACAAGACCTACTCCTTGCTCAGAGAACTGGACTCAACACGCCCTATTCACCGCACAAGAATATATCTGACTAGTAATAATCTTAAAACCTACGTATTGATATCTCTCTGTTAGTGGGTCAAGTGGGTAAAAAGCGGCATAAACACAGCAGTGAAAAGCAGCTAAACCCCATTATAAAAATAAATTACTTTGAAAAACCCATGAAACAAAGACAGTGAAAGAGAGAGAAATTCTTACACAATGCGTTCAGGGGCTGTGATGCAACCTGGATTGACCATATCTAGGCCCACAGCTGGATGAGACATAAGGGTGGACACTGTTGCGGCTGAGAGGTTTGGTGAGGTTGGGTGAGCAAACGCAGACCCTTTAAAGTAATACTGCGTGGTACCCATCGCATGGGTCCCAAATCTCCAGGTTCAAGGGCATCTTCCTACATCGAAAACATGCATGAGATACCCAGAAGATGGTACACCGTGTGATGGGGAAAGGTTTCTAAAACGCACCTCATTTCTCATCTGCTTGTGCCCGGGTTCGCCATTCCAGCCACTTTACTAGCAATCTCCCTCCTTGGAGCATCAGCACCTTTAACCTCCTGTTCCGTACAGGTTGCAATTTGTACTGAGGATGAACGGGAAGACGTGGAACCAATGAGAGACTAGCTCTTGGTGTTGGGACAGGCACAGGTCACTCTATTTTCCCATCAGGAAGAAGAATTAACCACAGGCTCAGCCTGCCCCCCGGAACCAGAACAGGGCCTGAAGCCATCCTGCGCTTTTGCGGCCAGCTCCCTAAAAAGCGAGTTGTAAAATGGAGGTTCAGGGCACTGCAATTCACAAACCTGCAGAGTTATAAATGATAACTCTCATCCACAAATATATTAAGGGAAGGCAAAGAAGAGGATTTGAAATCAAGGCAGAATTGCAGGAAACCGATTTCAGGAGGTAGATTCGAATCGCCTTTAAAGCACATGAAAAGCGGCAAAACGTTGACAATGATGCCCTTGGCCAAAAAGGGCGTATGCGTTTTTTCCTGAATATATTCAGGAAAAAACGCATACGCCCTTTTTGGCCAACCAAGCAACCTGGAAAGGCAAATCAGCGCTACAAAGATGTCTCGCTTCCCATCGGTCAAAAGGGCCATGCTGAAAAAAGTGTCAAAACCAGAAATGCAGGACAGGCCATGGAGAAATGGGAGCCTTGCTACACTGATGGGCGGGATGTAAATTGTCAACAGCCACTCTGGAGAAGTGTACGGTGAGTCCTGAAACGTCTAAAAAGCAAAGCTTAGAGAGCATAGGGCACTTCCACTCATGGGGGTATAAATTGGGAAAATTAAAAATCAGCAAGACACAAGCACCCCAAAGTTTAGGGCTGCTCTGTTGACAAGGACCTCCACTTCATTCCACCTTCAATATCGCAGGAAAGAGAAAAATGGATAAAGAAGTTGTGGTCCTTATGTACAATGGAATATCACTCAGCCGTGAAATCAATGTCATAAGGCTAGTAGCAGCATGATGAGTGGATTTAGGTACGACGACTCTAAGTGAAATAAGTCACACAGAAAAGGACACTTCTCATAAGATATCACTTATAGAGGGAATGTAAAAACCGTTACACTTGAACTGAATTACAAAACAGAACAGAGTCACACATGCAGAAAACACACTATGGCTGCTTAACGGGAAAGGTGAGGTAGGGTGATACATAAAACAAGGGTTTCAAATTAGCTCAGATACCGTTCCATAAACCCAATATGTACTAGACAAGACCTACTCCTTGCTCAGAGAACTGGACTCAACACGCCCTATTCAACGCACAAGAATATATCTGACTAGTAATAATCTTAAAACCTACGTATTGATATCTCTCTGTTAGTGGGTCAAGTGGGTAAAAAGCGGCATAAACACAGCAGTGAAAAGCAGCTAAACCCCATTATAAAAATAAATTACTTTGAAAAACCCATGAAACAAAGACAGTGAAAGAGAGCGAAATTCTTACACAATGCGTTCAGGGGCTGTGATGCAACCTGGATTGACCATATCTAGACCCACAGCTGGATGAGACATAAGGGTGGACACTGTTGCGGCTGAGAGGTTTGGTGAGGTTGGGTGAGCAAACGCAGACCCTTTAAATAGTACTGCGTGGTACCCATCGCATGGGTCCCTAATCTCCAGGTTCAAGGTCATCTTCCTACATCGAAAACATGCATGAGATACCCAGAAGATGGTACACCGTGTGATGGGGAAAGGTTTCTAAAACGCACCTCATTTCTCATCTGCTTGTGCCCGGGTTCGCCATTCCAGCCACTTTACTAGCAATCTCCCTCCTTGGAGCATCAGCACCTTTAACCTCCTGTTCCGTACAGGTTGCAATTTGTACTGAGGATGAACGGGAAGACGTGGAACCAATGAAAGACTAGCTCTTGGTGTTGGGACAGGCACAGGTCACTCTATTTTCCCATCAGGAAGAAGAATTAACCACAGGCTCAGCCTGCCCCCCGGAACCAGAACAGGGCCTGAAGCCATCCTGCGCTTTTGCGGCCAGCTCCCTAAAAAGCGAGTTGTAAAATGGAGGTTCAGGGCACTGCAATTCACAAACCTGCAGACTTATAAATGATAACTCTCATCCACAAATATATTGAGGGAAGGCAAAGAAGAGGATTTGAAATCAAGGCAGAATTGCAGGAAACAGATTTCAGGAGGTAGATTCGAATTGCCTTTAAAGCACATGAAAAGCGGCAAAACGTTGACAATGATGCCCTTGGCCAAAAAGGGCGTATGCGTTTTTTCCTAAATATATTCAGGAAAAAACGCATACGCACTTTTTGGCCAACCAAGCAACCTGGAAAGGCAAATCAGCGCTACAAAGATGTCTCGCTTCCCATCGGTCAAAAGGGCCATGCTGAAAAAAGTGTCAAAACCAGAAATGCAGGACAGGCCATGGAGAAATGGGAGCCTTGCTACACTGATGGGCGGGATGTAAATTGTCAACAGCCACTCTGGAGAAGTGTACGGTGAGTCCTGAAACCTCTAAAAAGCAAAGCTTAGAGAGCATAGGGCACTTCCACTCATGGGGGTATAAATTGGGAAAATTAAAAATCAGCAAGACACAAGCACCCCAAAGTTTACGGCTGCTCTGTTGACAAGGACCTCCACTTCATTCCACCTTCAATATCGCAGGAAAGAGAAAAATGGATAAAGAAGTTGTGGTCCTTATGTACAATGGAATATCACTCAGCCGTGAAATCAATGTCATAAGGCTAGTAGCAGCATGATGAGTGGATTTAGGTACGACGACTCTAAGTGAAATAAGTCACACAGAAAAGGACACTTCTCATAAGGTATCACTGATAGAGGGAATGTAAAAACCGTTACACTTGAACTGAATTACAAAACAGAACAGAGTCACACATGCAGAAAACACACTATGGCTGCTTAACGGGAAAGGTGAGGTGGGGTGATACATAAAACAAGGGTTTCAAATTAGCTCAGATACCGTTCCATAAACCCAATATGTAATAGACAAGACCTACTCCTTGCTCAGAGAACTGGACTCAACACGCCCTATTCACCGCACAAGAATATATCTGACTAGTAATAATCTTAAAACCTACGTATTGATATCTCTCTGTTAGTGGGTCAAGTGGGTAAAAAGCGGCATAAACACAGCAGTGAAAAGCAGCTAAACCCCATTATAAAAATAAATTACTTTGAAAAACCCATGAAACAAAGACAGTGAAAGAGAGAGAAATTCTTACACAATGCGTTCAGGGGCTGTGATGCAACCTGGATTGACCATATCTAGACCCACAGCTGGATGAGACATAAGGGTGGACACTGTTGCGGCTGAGAGGTTTGGTGAGGTTGGGTGAGCAAACGCAGACCCTTTAAATAATACTGTGTGGTACCCATCGCATGGGTCCCAAATCTCCAGGTTCAAGGTCATCTTCCTACATCGAAAACATGCATGAGATACCCAGAAGATGGTACACCGTGTGATGGGGAAAGGTTTCTAAAACGCACCTCATTTCTCATCTGCTTGTGCCCGGGTTCGCCATTCCAGCCACTTTACTAGCAATCTCCCTCCTTGGAGCATCAGCACCTTTAACCTCCTGTTCTGTACAGGTTGCAATTTGTACTGAGGATGAACGGGAAGACGTGGAACCAATGAAAGACTAGCTCTTGGTGTTGGGACAGGCACAGGTCACTCTATTTTCCCATCAGGAAGAAGAATTAACCACAGGCTCAGCCTGCCCCCCGGAACCAGAACAGGGCCTGAAGCCATCCTGCGCTTTTGCGGCCAGCTCCCTAAAAAGCGAGTTGTAAAATGGAGGTTCAGGGCACTGCAATTCACAAACCTGCAGACTTATAAATGATAACTCTCATCCACAAATATATTGAGGGAAGGCAAAGAAGAGGATTTGAAATCAAGGCAGAATTGCAGGAAACAGATTTCAGGAGGTAGATTCGAATTGCCTTTAAAGCACATGAAAAGCGGCAAAACGTTGACAATGATGCCCTTGGCCAAAAAGGGCGTATGCGTTTTTTCCTAAATATATTCAGGAAAAAACGCATACGCACTTTTTGGCCAACCAAGCAACCTGGAAAGGCAAATCAGCGCTACAAAGATGTCTCGCTTCCCATCGGTCAAAAGGGCCATGCTGAAAAAAGTGTCAAAACCAGAAATGCAGGACAGGCCATGGAGAAATGGGAGCCTTGCTACACTGATGGGCGGGATGTAAATTGTCAACAGCCACTCTGGAGAAGTGTACGGTGAGTCCTGAAACGTCTAAAAAGCAAAGCTTAGAGAGCATAGGGCACTTCCACTCATGGGGGTATAAATTGGGAAAATGAAAAATCAGCAAGACACAAGCACCCCAAAGTTTAGGGCTGCTCTGTTGACAAGGACCTCCACTTCATTCCACCTTCAATATCGCAGGAAAGAGAAAAATGGATAAAGAAGTTGTGGTCCTTATGTACAATGGAATATCACTCAGCCGTGAAATCAATGTCATAAGGCTAGTAGCAGCATGATGAGTGGATTTAGGTACGACGACTCTAAGTGAAATAAGTCACACAGAAAAGGACACTTCTCATAAGGTATCACTGATAGAGGGAATGTAAAAACCGTTACACTTGAACTGAATTACAAAACAGAACAGAGTCACACATGCAGAAAACACACTATGGCTGCTTAACGGGAAAGGTGAGGTGGGGTGATACATAAAACAAGGGTTTCAAATTAGCTCAGATACCGTTCCATAAACCCAATATGTAATAGACAAGACCTACTCCTTGCTCAGAGAACTGGACTCAACACGCCCTATTCACCGCACAAGAATATATCTGACTAGTAATAATCTTAAAACCTACGTATTGATATCTCTCTGTTAGTGGGTCAAGTGGGTAAAAAGCGGCATAAACACAGCAGTGAAAAGCAGCTAAACCCCATTATAAAAATAAATTACTTTGAAAAACCCATGAAACAAAGACAGTGAAAGAGAGAGAAATTCTTACACAATGCGTTCAGGGGCTGTGATGCAACCTGGATTGACCATATCTAGACCCACAGCTGGATGAGACATAAGGGTGGACACTGTTGCGGCTGAGAGGTTTGGTGAGGTTGGGTGAGCAAACGCAGACCCTTTAAATAATACTGTGTGGTACCCATCGCATGGGTCCCAAATCTCCAGGTTCAAGGTCATCTTCCTACATCGAAAACATGCATGAGATACCCAGAAGATGGTACACCGTGTGATGGGGAAAGGTTTCTAAAACGCACCTCATTTCTCATCTGCTTGTGCCCGGGTTCGCCATTCCAGCCACTTTACTAGCAATCTCCCTCCTTGGAGCATCAGCACCTTTAACCTCCTGTTCCGTACAGGTTGCAATTTGTACTGAGGATGAACGGGAAGACGTGGAACCAATGAAAGACTAGCTCTTGGTGTTGGGACAGGCACAGGTCACTCTATTTTCCCATCAGGAAGAAGAATTAACCACAGGCTCAGCCTGCCCCCCGGAACCAGAACCGGGCCTGAAGCCATCCTGCGCTTTTGCGGCCAGCTCCCTAAAAAGCGAGTTGTAAAATGGAGGTTCAGGGCACTGCAATTCACAAACCTGCAGACTTATAAATGATAACTCTCATCCACAAATATATTGAGGGAAGGCAAAGAAGAGGATTTGAAATCAAGGCAGAATTGCAGGAAACAGATTTCAGGAGGTAGATTCGAATTGCCTTTAAAGCACATGAAAAGCGGCAAAACGTTGACAATGATGCCCTTGGCCAAAAAGGGCGTATGCGTTTTTTCCTAAATATATTCAGGAAAAAACGCATACGCCCTTTTTGGCCAACCAAGCAACCTGGAAAGGCAAATCAGCGCTACAAAGATGTCTCGCTTCCCATCGGTCAAAAGGGCCATGCTGAAAAAAGTGTCAAAACCAGAAATGCAGGACAGGCCATGGAGAAATGGGAGCCTTGCTACACTGATGGGCGGGATGTAAATTGTCAACAGCCACTCTGGAGAAGTGTACGGTGAGTCCTGAAACGTCTAAAAAGCAAAGCTTAGAGAGCATAGGGCACTTCCACTCATGGGGGTATAAATTGGGAAAATGAAAAATCAGCAAGACACAAGCACCCCAAAGTTTACGGCTGCTCTGTTGACAAGGACCTCCACTTCATTCCACCTTCAATATCGCAGGAAAGAGAAAAATGGATAAAGAAGTTGTGGTCCTTATGTACAATGGAATATCACTCAGCCGTGAAATCAATGTCATAAGGCTAGTAGCAGCATGATGAGTGGATTTAGGTACGACGACTCTAAGTGAAATAAGTCACACAGAAAAGGACACTTCTCATAAGATATCACTTATAGAGGGAATGTAAAAACCGTTACACTTGAACTGAATCACAAAACAGAACAGAGTCACACATGCAGAAAACACACTATGGCTGCTTAACGGGAAAGGTGAGGTAGGGTGATACATAAAACAAGGGTTTCAAATTAGCTCAGATACCGTTCCATAAACCCAATATGTAATAGACAAGACCTACTCCTTGCTCAGAGAACTGGACTCAACACGCCCTATTCACCGCACAAGAATATATCTGACTAGTAATAATCTTAAAACCTACGTATTGATATCTCTCTGTTAGTGGGTCAAGTGGGTAAAAAGCGGCATAAACACAGCAGTGAAAAGCAGCTAAACCCCATTATAAAAATAAATTACTTTGAAAAACCCATGAAACAAAGACAGTGAAAGAGAGCGAAATTCTTACACAATGCGTTCAGGGGCTGTGATGCAACCTGGATTGACCATATCTAGACCCACAGCTGGATGAGACATAAGGGTGGACACTGTTGCGGCTGAGAGGTTTGGTGAGGTTGGGTGAGCAAACGCAGACCCTTTAAATAATACTGCGTGGTACCCATCGCATGGGTCCCTAATCCCCAGGTTCAAGGTCATCTTCCTACATCGAAAACATGCATGAGATACCCAGAAGATGGTACACCGTGTGATGGGGAAAGGTTTCTAAAACGCACCTCATTTCTCATCTGCTTGTGCCCGGGTTCGCCATTCCAGCCACTTTACTAGCAATCTCCCTCCTTGGAGCATCAGCACCTTTAACCTCCTGTTCCGTACAGGTTGCAATTTGTACTGAGGATGAACGGGAAGACGTGGAACCAATGAAAGACTAGCTCTTGGTGTTGGGACAGGCACAGGTCACTCTATTTTCCCATCAGGAAGAAGAATTAACCACAGGCTCAGCCTGCCCCCGGAACAAGAACAGGGCCTGTAGCCATCCTGCGCTTTTGCGGCCAGCTCCCTAAAAAGCGAGTTGTAAAATGGAGGTTCAGGGCACTGCAATTCACAAACCTGCAGACTTATAAATGATAACTCTCATCCACAAATATATTGAGGGAAGGCAAAGAAGAGGATTTGAAATCAAGGCAGAATTGCAGGAAACAGATTTCAGGAGGTAGATTCGAATTGCCTTTAAAGCACATGAAAAGCGGCAAAACGTTGACAATGATGCCCTTGGCCAAAAAGGGCGTATGCGTTTTTTCCTAAATATATTCAGGAAAAGACGCATACGCACTTTTTGGCCAACCAAGCAACCTGGAAAGGCAAATCAGCGCTACAAAGATGTCTCGCTTCCCATCGGTCAAAAGGGCCATGCTGAAAAAAGTGTCAAAACCAGAAATGCAGGACAGGCCATGGAGAAATGGGAGCCTTGCTACACTGATGGGCGGGATGTAAATTGTCAACAGCCACTCTGGAGAAGTGTACGGTGAGTCCTGAAACGTCTAAAAAGCAAAGCTTAGAGAGCATAGGGCACTTCCACTCATGGGGGTATAAATTGGGAAAATGAAAAATCAGCAAGACACAAGCACCCCAAAGTTTACGGCTGCTCTGTTGACAAGGACCTCCACTTCATTCCACCTTCAATATCGCAGGAAAGAGAAAAATGGATAAAGAAGTTGTGGTCCTTATGTACAATGGAATATCACTCAGCCGTGAAATCAATGTCATAAGGCTAGTAGCAGCATGATGAGTGGATTTAGGTACGACGACTCTAAGTGAAATAAGTCACACAGAAAAGGACACTTCTCATAAGATATCACTTATAGAGGGAATGTAAAAACCGTTACACTTGAACTGAATTACAAAACAGAACAGAGTCACACATGCAGAAAACACACTATGGCTGCTTAACGGGAAAGGTGAGGTAGGGTGATACATAAAACAAGGGTTTCAAATTAGCTCAGATACCGTTCCATAAACCCAATATGTAATAGACAAGACCTACTCCTTGCTCAGAGAACTGGACTCAACACGCCCTATTCACCGCACAAGAATATATCTGACTAGTAATAATCTTAAAACCTACGTATTGATATCTCTCTGTTAGTGGGTCAAGTGGGTAAAAAGCGGCATAAACACAGCAGTGAAAAGCAGCTAAACCCCATTATAAAAATAAATTACTTTGAAAAACCCATGAAACAAAGACAGTGAAAGAGAGAGAAATTCTTACACAATGCGTTCAGGGGCTGTGATGCAACCTGGATTGACCATATCTAGACCCACAGCTGGATGAGACATAAGGGTGGACACTGTTGCGGCTGAGAGGTTTGGTGAGGTTGGGTGAGCAAACGCAGACCCTTTAAATAATACTGTGTGGTACCCATCGCATGGGTCCCAAATCTCCAGGTTCAAGGTCATCTTCCTACATCGAAAACATGCATGAGATACCCAGAAGATGGTACACCGTGTGATGGGGAAAGGTTTCTAAAACGCACCTCATTTCTCATCTGCTTGTGCCCGGGTTCGCCATTCCAGCCACTTTACTAGCAATCTCCCTCCTTGGAGCATCAGCACCTTTAACCTCCTGTTCCGTACAGGTTGCAATTTGTACTGAGGATGAACGGGAAGACGTGGAACCAATGAAAGACTAGCTCTTGGTGTTGGGACAGGCACAGGTCACTCTATTTTCCCATCAGGAAGAAGAATTAACCACAGGCTCAGCCTGCCCCCCGGAACCAGAACCGGGCCTGAAGCCATCCTGCGCTTTTGCGGCCAGCTCCCTAAAAAGCGAGTTGTAAAATGGAGGTTCAGGGCACTGCAATTCACAAACCTGCAGACTTATAAATGATAACTCTCATCCACAAATATATTGAGGGAAGGCAAAGAAGAGGATTTGAAATCAAGGCAGAATTGCAGGAAACAGATTTCAGGAGGTAGATTCGAATTGCCTTTAAGCACATGAAAAGCGGCAAAACGTTGACAATGATGCCCTTGGCCAAAAAGGGCGTATGCGTTTTTTCCTAAATATATTCAGGAAAAAACGCATACGCACTTTTTGGCCAACCAAGCAACCTGGAAAGGCAAATCAGCGCTACAAAGATGTCTCGCTTCCCATCGGTCAAAAGGGCCATGCTGAAAAAAGTGTCAAAACCAGAAATGCAGGACAGGCCATGGAGAAATGGGAGCCTTGCTACACTGATGGGCGGGATGTAAATTGTCAACAGCCACTCTGGAGAAGTGTACGGTGAGTCCTGAAACGTCTAAAAAGCAAAGCTTAGAGAGCATAGGGCACTTCCACTCATGGGGGTATAAATTGGGAAAATGAAAAATCAGCAAGACACAAGCACCCCAAAGTTTAGGGCTGCTCTGTTGACAAGGACCTCCACTTCATTCCACCTTCAATATCGCAGGAAAGAGAAAAATGGATAAAGAAGTTGTGGTCCTTATGTACAATGGAATATCACTCAGCCGTGAAATCAATGTCATAAGGCTAGTAGCAGCATGATGAGTGGATTTAGGTACGACGACTCTAAGTGAAATAAGTCACACAGAAGACGACACTTCTCATAAGGTATCACTTATAGAGGGAATGTAAAAACCGTTACACTTGAACTGAATTACAAAACAGAACAGAGTCACACATGCAGAAAACACACTATGGCTGCTTAACGGGAAAGGTGAGGTGGGGTGATACATAAAACAAGGGTTTCAAATTAGCTCAGATACCGTTCCATAAACCCAATATGTAATAGACAAGACCTACTCCTTGCTCAGAGAACTGGACTCAACACGCCCTATTCACCGCACAAGAATATATCTGACTAGTAATAATCTTAAAACCTACGTATTGATATCTCTCTGTTAGTGGGTCAAGTGGGTAAAAAGCGGCATAAACACAGCAGTGAAAAGCAGCTAAACCCCATTATAAAAATAAATTACTTTGAAAAACCCATGAAACAAAGACAGTGAAAGAGAGAGAAATTCTTACACAATGCGTTCAGGGGCTGTGATGCAACCTGGATTGACCATATCTAGACCCACAGCTGGATGAGACATAAGGGTGGACACTGTTGCGGCTGAGAGGTTTGGTGAGGTTGGGTGAGCAAACGCAGACCCTTTAAATAATACTGTGTGGTACCCATCGCATGGGTCCCAAATCTCCAGGTTCAAGGTCATCTTCCTACATCGAAAACATGCATGAGATACCCAGAAGATGGTACACCGTGTGATGGGGAAAGGTTTCTAAAACGCACCTCATTTCTCATCTGCTTGTGCCCGGGTTCGCCATTCCAGCCACTTTACTAGCAATCTCCCTCCTTGGAGCATCAGCACCTTTAACCTCCTGTTCCGTACAGGTTGCAATTTGTACTGAGGATGAACGGGAAGACGTGGAACCAATGAAAGACTAGCTCTTGGTGTTGGGACAGGCACAGGTCACTCTATTTTCCCATCAGGAAGAAGAATTAACCACAGGCTCAGCCTGCCCCCCGGAACCAGAACAGGGCCTGAAGCCATCCTGCGCTTTTGCGGCCAGCTCCCTAAAAAGCGAGTTGTAAAATGGAGGTTCAGGGCACTGCAATTCACAAACCTGCAGACTTATAAATGATAACTCTCATCCACAAATATATTGAGGGAAGGCAAAGAAGAGGATTTGAAATCAAGGCAGAATTGCAGGAAACAGATTTCAGGAGGTAGATTCGAATTGCCTTTAAAGCACATGAAAAGCGGCAAAACGTTGACAATGATGCCCTTGGCCAAAAAGGGCGTATGCGTTTTTTCCTAAATATATTCAGGAAAAGACGCATACGCACTTTTTGGCCAACCAAGCAACCTGGAAAGGCAAATCAGCGCTACAAAGATGTCTCGCTTCCCATCGGTCAAAAGGGCCATGCTGAAAAAAGTGTCAAAACCAGAAATGCAGGACAGGCCATGGAGAAATGGGAGCCTTGCTACACTGATGGGCGGGATGTAAATTGTCAACAGCCACTCTGGAGAAGTGTACGGTGAGTCCTGAAACGTCTAAAAAGCAAAGCTTAGAGAGCATAGGGCACTTCCACTCATGGGGGTATAAATTGGGAAAATTAAAAATCAGCAAGACACAAGCACCCCAAAGTTTACGGCTGCTCTGTTGACAAGGACCTCCACTTCATTCCACCTTCAATATCGCAGGAAAGAGAAAAATGGATAAAGAAGTTGTGGTCCTTATGTACAATGGAATATCACTCAGCCGTGAAATCAATGTCATAAGGCTAGTAGCAGCATGATGAGTGGATTTAGGTACGACGACTCTAAGTGAAATAAGTCACACAGAAAAGGACACTTCTCATAAGATATCACTTATAGAGGGAATGTAAAAACCGTTACACTTGAACTGAATTACAAAACAGAACAGAGTCACACATGCAGAAAACACACTATGGCTGCTTAACGGGAAAGGTGAGGTAGGGTGATACATAAAACAAGGGTTTCAAATTAGCTCAGATACCATTCCATAAACCCAATATGTAATAGACAAGACCTACTCCTTGCTCAGAGAACTGGACTCAACACGGCCTATTCACCGCACAAGAATATATCTGACTAGTAATAATCTTAAAACCTACGTATTGATATCTCTCTGTTAGTGGGTCAAGTGGGTAAAAAGCGGCATAAACACAGCAGTGAAAAGCAGCTAAACCCCATTATAAAAATAAATTACTTTGAAAAACCCATGAAACAAAGACAGTGAAAGAGAGCGAAATTCTTACACAATGCGTTCAGGGGCTGTGATGCAACCTGGATTGACCATATCTAGACCCACAGCTGGATGAGACATAAGGGTGGACACTGTTGCGGCTGAGAGGTTTGGTGAGGTTGGGTGAGCAAACGCAGACCCTTTAAATAATACTGCGTGGTACCCATCGCATGGGTCCCTAATCTCCAGGTTCAAGGTCATCTTCCTACATCGAAAACATGCATGAGATACCCAGAAGATGGTACACCGTGTGATGGGGAAAGGTTTCTAAATCGCACCTCATTTCTCATCTGCTTGTGCCCGGGTTCGCCATTCCAGCCACTTTACTAGCAATCTCCCTCCTTGGAGCATCAGCACCTTTAACCTCCTGTTCCGTACAGGTTGCAATTTGTACTGAGGATGAACGGGAAGACGTGGAACCAATGAAAGACTAGCTCTTGGTGTTGGGACAGGCACAGGTCACTCTATTTTCCCATCAGGAAGAAGAATTAACCACAGGCTCAGCCTGCCCCCCGGACCCAGAACAGGGCCTGAAGCCATCCTGCGCTTTTGCGGCCAGCTCCCTAAAAAGCGAGTTGTAAAATGGAGGTTCAGGGCACTGCAATTCACAAACCTGCAGACTTATAAATGATAACTCTCATCCACAAATATATTGAGGGAAGGCAAAGAAGAGGATTTGAAATCAAGGCAGAATTGCAGGAAACAGATTTCAGGAGGTAGATTCGAATTGCCTTTAAAGCACATGAAAAGCGGCAAAACGTTGACAATGATGCCCTTGGCCAAAAAGGGCGTATGCGTTTTTTCCTAAATATATTCAGGAAAAAACGCATACGCACTTTTTGGCCAACCAAGCAACCTGGAAAGGCAAATCAGCGCTACAAAGATGTCTCGCTTCCCATCGGTCAAAAGGGCCATGCTGAAAAAAGTGTCAAAACCAGAAATGCAGGACAGGCCATGGAGAAATGGGAGCCTTGCTACACTGATGGGCGGGATGTAAATTGTCAACAGCCACTCTGGAGAAGTGTACGGTGAGTCCTGAAACGTCTAAAAAGCAAAGCTTAGAGAGCATAGGGCACTTCCACTCATGGGGGTATAAATTGGGAAAATGAAAAATCAGCAAGACACAAGCACCCCAAAGTTTAGGGCTGCTCTGTTGACAAGGACCTCCACTTCATTCCACCTTCAATATCGCAGGAAAGAGAAAAATGGATAAAGAAGTTGTGGTCCTTATGTACAATGGAATATCACTCAGCCGTGAAATCAATGTCATAAGGCTAGTAGCAGCATGATGAGTGGATTTAGGTACGACGACTCTAAGTGAAATAAGTCACACAGAAGAGGACACTTCTCATAAGGTATCACTTATAGAGGGAATGTAAAAACCGTTACACTTGAACTGAATTACAAAACAGAACAGAGTCACACATGCAGAAAACACACTATGGCTGCTTAACGGGAAAGGTGAGGTGGGGTGATACATAAAACAAGGGTTTCAAATTAGCTCAGATACCGTTCCATAAACCCAATATGTAATAGACAAGACCTACTCCTTGCTCAGAGAACTGGACTCAACACGCCCTATTCACCGCACAAGAATATATCTGACTAGTAATAATCTTAAAACCTACGTATTGATATCTCTCTGTTAGTGGGTCAAGTGGGTAAAAAGCGGCATAAACACAGCAGTGAAAAGCAGCTAAACCCCATTATAAAAATAAATTACTTTGAAAAACCCATGAAACAAAGACAGTGAAAGAGAGCGAAATTCTTACACAATGCGTTCAGGGGCTGTGATGCAACCTGGATTGACCATATCTAGACCCACAGCTGGATGAGACATAAGGGTGGACACTGTTGCGGCTGAGAGGTTTGGTGAGGTTGGGTGAGCAAACGCAGACCCTTTAAATAATACTGCGTGGTACCCATCGCATGGGTCCCTAATCTCCAGGTTCAAGGTCATCTTCCTACATCGAAAACATGCATGAGATACCCAGAAGATGGTACACCGTGTGATGGGGAAAGGTTTCTAAAACGCACCTCATTTCTCATCTGCTTGTGCCCGGGTTCGCCATTCCAGCCACTTTACTAGCAATCTCCCTCCTTGGAGCATCAGCACCTTTAACCTCCTGTTCCGTACAGGTTGCAATTTGTACTGAGGATGAACGGGAAGACGTGGAACCAATGAAAGACTAGCTCTTGGTGTTGGGACAGGCACAGGTCACTCTATTTTCCCATCAGGAAGAAGAATTAACCACAGGCTCAGCCTGCCCCCCGGAACCAGAACAGGGCCTGAAGCCATCCTGCGCTTTTGCGGCCAGCTCCCTAAAAAGCGAGTTGTAAAATGGAGGTTCAGGGCACTGCAATTCACAAACCTGCAGACTTATAAATGATAACTCTCATCCACAAATATATTGAGGGAAGGCAAAGAAGAGGATTTGAAATCAAGGCAGAATTGCAGGAAACAGATTTCAGGAGGTAGATTCGAATTGCCTTTAAAGCACATGAAAAGCGGCAAAACGTTGACAATGATGCCCTTGGCCAAAAAGGGCGTATGCGTTTTTTCCTAAATATATTCAGGAAAAGACGCATACGCACTTTTTGGCCAACCAAGCAACCTGGAAAGGCAAATCAGCGCTACAAAGATGTCTCGCTTCCCATCGGTCAAAAGGGCCATGCTGAAAAAAGTGTCAAAACCAGAAATGCAGGACAGGCCATGGAGAAATGGGAGCCTTGCTACACTGATGGGCGGGATGTAAATTGTCAACAGCCACTCTGGAGAAGTGTACGGTGAGTCCTGAAACGTCTAAAAAGCAAAGCTTAGAGAGCATAGGGCACTTCCACTCATGGGGGTATAAATTGGGAAAATGAAAAATCAGCAAGACACAAGCACCCCAAAGTTTAGGGCTGCTCTGTTGACAAGGACCTCCACTTCATTCCACCTTCAATATCGCAGGAAAGAGAAAAATGGATAAAGAAGTTGTGGTCCTTATGTACAATGGAATATCACTCAGCCGTGAAATCAATGTCATAAGGCTAGTAGCAGCATGATGAGTGGATTTAGGTACGACGACTCTAAGTGAAATAAGTCACACAGAAGAGGACACTTCTCATAAGGTATCACTTATAGAGGGAATGTAAAAACCGTTACACTTGAACTGAATTACAAAACAGAACAGAGTCACACATGCAGAAAACACACTATGGCTGCTTAACGGGAAAGGTGAGGTGGGGTGATACATAAAACAAGGGTTTCAAATTAGCTCAGATACCGTTCCATAAACCCAATATGTAATAGACAAGACCTACTCCTTGCTCAGAGAACTGGACTCAACACGCCCTATTCACCGCACAAGAATATATCTGACTAGTAATAATCTTAAAACCTACGTATTGATATCTCTCTGTTAGTGGGTCAAGTGGGTAAAAAGCGGCATAAACACAGCAGTGAAAAGCAGCTAAACCCCATTATAAAAATAAATTACTTTGAAAAACCCATGAAACAAAGACAGTGAAAGAGAGAGAAATTCTTACACAATGCGTTCAGGGGCTGTGATGCAACCTGGATTGACCATATCTAGACCCACAGCTGGATGAGACATAAGGGTGGACACTGTTGCGGCTGAGAGGTTTGGTGAGGTTGGGTGAGCAAACACAGACCCTTTAAATAATACTGTGTGGTACCCATCGCATGGGTCCCAAATCTCCAGGTTCAAGGTCATCTTCCTACATCGAAAACATGCATGAGATACCCAGAAGATGGTACACCGTGTGATGGGGAAAGGTTTCTAAAACGCACCTCATTTCTCATCTGCTTGTGCCCGGGTTCGCCATTCCAGCCACTTTACTAGCAATCTCCCTCCTTGGAGCATCAGCACCTTTAACCTCCTGTTCCGTACAGGTTGCAATTTGTACTGAGGATGAACGGGAAGACGTGGAACCAATGAAAGACTAGCTCTTGGTGTTGGGACAGGCACAGGTCACTCTATTTTCCCATCAGGAAGAAGAATTAACCACAGGCTCAGCCTGCCCCCCGGAACCAGAACAGGGCCTGAAGCCATCCTGCGCTTTTGCGGCCAGCTCCCTAAAAAGCGAGTTGTAAAATGGAGGTTCAGGGCACTGCAATTCACAAACCTGCAGACTTATAAATGATAACTCTCATCCACAAATATATTGAGGGAAGGCAAAGAAGAGGATTTGAAATCAAGGCAGAATTGCAGGAAACAGATTTCAGGAGGTAGATTCGAATTGCCTTTAAAGCACATGAAAAGCGGCAAAACGTTGACAATGATGCCCTTGGCCAAAAAGGGCGTATGCGTTTTTTCCTAAATATATTCAGGAAAAGACGCATACGCACTTTTTGGCCAACCAAGCAACCTGGAAAGGCAAATCAGCGCTACAAAGATGTCTCGCTTCCCATCGGTCAAAAGGGCCATGCTGAAAAAAGTGTCAAAACCAGAAATGCAGGACAGGCCATGGAGAAATGGGAGCCTTGCTACACTGATGGGCGGGATGTAAATTGTCAACAGCCACTCTGGAGAAGTGTACGGTGAGTCCTGAAACGTCTAAAAAGCAAAGCTTAGAGAGCATAGGGCACTTCCACTCATGGGGGTATAAATTGGGAAAATTAAAAATCAGCAAGACGCAAGCACCCCAAAGTTTACGGCTGCTCTGTTGACAAGGACCTCCACTTCATTCCACCTTCAATATCGCAGGAAAGAGAAAAATGGATAAAGAAGTTGTGGTCCTTATGTACAATGGAATATCACTCAGCCGTGAAATCAATGTCATAAGGCTAGTAGCAGCATGATGAGTGGATTTAGGTACGACGACTCTAAGTGAAATAAGTCACACAGAAAAGGACACTTCTCATAAGATATCACTTATAGAGGGAATGTAAAAACCGTTACACTTGAACTGAATTACAAAACAGAACAGAGTCACACATGCAGAAAACACACTATGGCTGCTTAACGGGAAAGGTGAGGTAGGGTGATACATAAAACAAGGGTTTCAAATTAGCTCAGATACCGTTCCATAAACCCAATATGTAATAGACAAGACCTACTCCTTGCTCAGAGAACTGGACTCAACACGCCCTATTCACCGCACAAGAATATATCTGACTAGTAATAATCTTAAAACCTACGTATTGCTATCTCTCTGTTAGTGGGTCAAGTGGGTAAAAAGCGGCATAAACACAGCAGTGAAAAGCAGCTAAACCCCATTATAAAAATAAATTACTTTGAAAAACCCATGAAACAAAGACAGTGAAAGAGAGAGAAATTCTTACACAATGCGTTCAGGGGCTGTGATGCAACCTGGATTGACCATATCTAGACCCACAGCTGGATGAGACATAAGGGTGGACACTGTTGCGGCTGAGAGGTTTGGTGAGGTTGGGTGAGCAAACGCAGACCCTTTAAATAATACTGTGTGGTACCCATCGCATGGGTCCCAAATCTCCAGGTTCAAGGTCATCTTCCTACATCGAAAACATGCATGAGATACCCAGAAGATGGTACACCGTGTGATGGGGAAAGGTTTCTAAATCGCACCTCATTTCTCATCTGCTTGTGCCCGGGTTCGCCATTCCAGCCACTTTACTAGCAATCTCCCTCCTTGGAGCATCAGCACCTTTAACCTCCTGTTCCGTACAGGTTGCAATTTGTACTGAGGATGAACGGGAAGACGTGGAACCAATGAGAGACTAGCTCTTGCTGTTGGGACAGGCACAGGTCACTCTATTTTCCCATCAGGAAGAAGAATTAACCACAGGCTCAGCCTGCCCCCCGGAACCAGAACAGGGCCTGAAGCCATCCTGCGCTTTTGCGGCCAGCTCCCTAAAAAGCGAGTTGTAAAATGGAGGTTCAGGGCACTGCAATTCACAAACCTGCAGACTTATAAATGATAACTCTCATCCACAAATATATTGAGGGAAGGCAAAGAAGAGGATTTGAAATCAAGGCAGAATTGCAGGAAACAGATTTCAGGAGGTAGATTCGAATTGCCTTTAAAGCACATGAAAAGCGGCAAAACGTTGACAATGATGCCCTTGGCCAAAAAGGGCGTATGCGTTTTTTCCTAAATATATTCAGGAAAAAACGCATACGCACTTTTTGGCCAACCAAGCAACCTGGAAAGGCAAATCAGCGCTACAAAGATGTCTCGCTTCCCATCGGTCAAAAGGGCCATGCTGAAAAAAGTGTCAAAACCAGAAATGCAGGACAGGCCATGGAGAAATGGGAGCCTTGCTACACTGATGGGCGGGATGTAAATTGTCAACAGCCACTCTGGAGAAGTGTACGGTGAGTCCTGAAACGTCTAAAAAGCAAAGCTTAGAGAGCATAGGGCACTTCCACTCATGGGGGTATAAATTGGGAAAATGAAAAATCAGCAAGACACAAGCACCCCAAAGTTTAGGGCTGCTCTGTTGACAAGGACCTCCACTTCATTCCACCTTCAATATCGCAGGAAAGAGAAAAATGGATAAAGAAGTTGTGGTCCTTATGTACAATGGAATATCACTCAGCCGTGAAATCAATGTCATAAGGCTAGTAGCAGCATGATGAGTGGATTTAGGTACGACGACTCTAAGTGAAATAAGTCACACAGAAGAGGACACTTCTCATAAGGTATCACTTATAGAGGGAATGTAAAAACCGTTACACTTGAACTGAATTACAAAACAGAACAGAGTCACACATGCAGAAAACACACTATGGCTGCTTAACGGGAAAGGTGAGGTGGGGTGATACATAAAACAAGGGTTTCAAATTAGCTCAGATACCGTTCCATAAACCCAATATGTAATAGACAAGACCTACTCCTTGCTCAGAGAACTGGACTCAACACGCCCTATTCACCGCACAAGAATATATCTGACTAGTAATAATCTTAAAACCTACGTATTGATATCTCTCTGTTAGTGGGTCAAGTGGGTAAAAAGCGGCATAAACACAGCAGTGAAAAGCAGCTAAACCCCATTATAAAAATAAATTACTTTGAAAAACCCATGAAACAAAGACAGTGAAAGAGAGAGAAATTCTTACACAATGCGTTCAGGGGCTGTGATGCAACCTGGATTGACCATATCTAGACCCACAGCTGGATGAGACATAAGGGTGGACACTGTTGCGGCTGAGAGGTTTGGTGAGGTTGGGTGAGCAAACGCAGACCCTTTAAATAATACTGTGTGGTACCCATCGCATGGGTCCCAAATCTCCAGGTTCAAGGTCATCTTCCTACATCGAAAACATGCATGAGATACCCAGAAGATGGTACACCGTGTGATGGGGAAAGGTTTCTAAAACGCACCTCATTTCTCATCTGCTTGTGCCCGGGTTCGCCATTCCAGCCACTTTACTAGCAATCTCCCTCCTTGGAGCATCAGCACCTTTAACCTCCTGTTCCGTACAGGTTGCAATTTGTACTGAGGATGAACGGGAAGACGTGGAACCAATGAAAGACTAGCTCTTGGTGTTGGGACAGGCACAGGTCACTCTATTTTCCCATCAGGAAGAAGAATTAACCACAGGCTCAGCCTGCCCCCCGGAACCAGAACAGGGCCTGAAGCCATCCTGCGCTTTTGCGGCCAGCTCCCTAAAAAGCGAGTTGTAAAATGGAGGTTCAGGGCACTGCAATTCACAAACCTGCAGAGTTATAAATGATAACTCTCATCCACAAATATATTGAGGGAAGGCAAAGAAGAGGATTTGAAATCAAGGCAGAATTGCAGGAAACAGATTTCAGGAGGTAGATTCGAATTGCCTTTAAAGCACATGAAAAGCGGCAAAACGTTGACAATGATGCCCTTGGCCAAAAAGGGCGTATGCGTTTTTTCCTAAATATATTCAGGAAAAAACGCATACGCACTTTTTGGCCAACCAAGCAACCTGGAAAGGCAAATCAGCGCTACAAAGATGTCTCGCTTCCCATCGGTCAAAAGGGCCATGCTGAAAAAAGTGTCAAAACCAGAAATGCAGGACAGGCCATGGAGAAATGGGAGCCTTGCTACACTGATGGGCGGGATGTAAATTGTCAACAGCCACTCTGGAGAAGTGTACGGTGAGTCCTGAAACGTCTAAAAAGCAAAGCTTAGAGAGCATAGGGCACTTCCACTCATGGGGGTATAAATTGGGAAAATGAAAAATCAGGAAGACACAAGCACCCCAAAGTTTAGGGCTGCTCTGTTGACAAGGACCTCCACTTCATTCCACCTTCAATATCGCAGGAAAGAGAAAAATGGATAAAGAAGTTGTGGTCCTTATGTACAATGGAATATCACTCAGCCGTGAAATCAATGTCATAAGGCTAGTAGCAGCATGATGAGTGGATTTAGGTACGACGACTCTAAGTGAAATAAGTCACACAGAAGAGGACACTTCTCATAAGGTATCACTTATAGAGGGAATGTAAAAACCGTTACACTTGAACTGAATTACAAAACAGAACAGAGTCACACATGCAGAAAACACACTATGGCTGCTTAACGGGAAAGGTGAGGTGGGGTGATACATAAAACAAGGGTTTCAAATTAGCTCAGATACCGTTCCATAAACCCAATATGTAATAGACAAGACCTACTCCTTGCTCAGAGAACTGGACTCAACACGCCCTATTCACCGCACAAGAATATATCTGACTAGTAATAATCTTAAAACCTACGTATTGATATCTCTCTGTTAGTGGGTCAAGTGGGTAAAAAGCGGCATAAACACAGCAGTGAAAAGCAGCTAAACCCCATTATAAAAATAAATTACTTTGAAAAACCCATGAAACAAAGACAGTGAAAGAGAGAGAAATTCTTACACAATGCGTTCAGGGGCTGTGATGCAACCTGGATTGACCATATCTAGACCCACAGCTGGATGAGACATAAGGGTGGACACTGTTGCGGCTGAGAGGTTTGGTGAGGTTGGGTGAGCAAACGCAGACCCTTTAAATAATACTGTGTGGTACCCATCGCATGGGTCCCAAATCTCCAGGTTCAAGGTCATCTTCCTACATCGAAAACATGCATGAGATACCCAGAAGATGGTACACCGTGTGATGGGGAAAGGTTTCTAAAACGCACCTCATTTCTCATCTGCTTGTGCCCGGGTTCGCCATTCCAGCCACTTTACTAGCAATCTCCCTCCTTGGAGCATCAGCACCTTTAACCTCCTGTTCCGTACAGGTTGCAATTTGTACTGAGGATGAACGGGAAGACGTGGAACCAATGAAAGACTAGCTCTTGGTGTTGGGACAGGCACAGGTCACTCTATTTTCCCATCAGGAAGAAGAATTAACCACAGGCTCAGCCTGCCCCCCGGAACCAGAACAGGGCCTGAAGCCATCCTGCGCTTTTGCGGCCAGCTCCCTAAAAAGCGAGTTGTAAAATGGAGGTTCAGGGCACTGCAATTCACAAACCTGCAGACTTATAAATGATAACTCTCATCCACAAATATATTGAGGGAAGGCAAAGAAGAGGATTTGAAATCAAGGCAGAATTGCAGGAAACAGATTTCAGGAGGTAGATTCGAATTGCCTTTAAAGCACATGAAAAGCGGCAAAACGTTGACAATGATGCCCTTGGCCAAAAAGGGCGTATGCGTTTTTTCCTAAATATATTCAGGAAAAGACGCATACGCACTTTTTGGCCAACCAAGCAACCTGGAAAGGCAAATCAGCGCTACAAAGATGTCTCGCTTCCCATCGGTCAAAAGGGCCATGCTGAAAAAAGTGTCAAAACCAGAAATGCAGGACAGGCCATGGAGAAATGGGAGCCTTGCTACACTGATGGGCGGGATGTAAATTGTCAACAGCCACTCTGGAGAAGTGTACGGTGAGTCCTGAAACGTCTAAAAAGCAAAGCTTAGAGAGCATAGGGCACTTCCACTCATGGGGGTATAAATTGGGAAAATTAAAAATCAGCAAGACACAAGCACCCCAAAGTTTACGGCTGCTCTGTTGACAAGGACCTCCACTTCATTCCACCTTCAATATCGCAGGAAAGAGAAAAATGGATAAAGAAGTTGTGGTCCTTATGTACAATGGAATATCACTCAGCCGTGAAATCAATGTCATAAGGCTAGTAGCAGCATGATGAGTGGATTTAGGTACGACGACTCTAAGTGAAATAAGTCACACAGAAAAGGACACTTCTCATAAGATATCACTTATAGAGGGAATGTAAAAACCGTTACACTTGAACTGAATTACAAAACAGAACAGAGTCACACATGCAGAAAACACACTATGGCTGCTTAACGGGAAAGGTGAGGTAGGGTGATACATAAAACAAGGGTTTCAAATTAGCTCAGATACCGTTCCATAAACCCAATATGTAATAGACAAGACCTACTCCTTGCTCAGAGAACTGGACTCAACACGCCCTATTCACCGCACAAGAATATATCTGACTAGTAATAATCTTAAAACCTACGTATTGATATCTCTCTGTTAGTGGGTCAAGTGGGTAAAAAGCGGCATAAACACAGCAGTGAAAAGCAGCTAAACCCCATTATAAAAATAAATTACTTTGAAAAACCCATGAAACAAAGACAGTGAAAGAGAGAGAAATTCTTACACAATGCGTTCAGGGGCTGTGATGCAACCTGGATTGACCATATCTAGACCCACAGCTGGATGAGACATAAGGGTGGACACTGTTGCGGCTGAGAGGTTTGGTGAGGTTGGGTGAGCAAACGCAGACCATTTAAATAATACTGCGTGGTACCCATCGCATGGGTCCCTAATCTCCAGGTTCAAGGTCATCTTCCTACATCGAAAACATGCATGAGATACCCAGAAGATGGTACACCGTGTGATGGGGAAAGGTTTCTAAATCGCACCTCATTTCTCATCTGCTTGTGCCCGGGTTCGCCATTCCAGCCACTTTACTAGCAATCTCCCTCCTTGGAGCATCAGCACCTTTAACCTCCTGTTCCGTACAGGTTGCAATTTGTACTGAGGATGAACGGGAAGACGTGGAACCAATGAAAGACTAGCTCTTGGTGTTGGGACAGGCACAGGTCACTCTATTTTCCCATCAGGAAGAAGAATTAACCACAGGCTCAGCCTGCCCCCCGGAACCAGAACAGGGCCTGAAGCCATCCTGCGCTTTTGCGGCCAGCTCCCTAAAAAGCGAGTTGTAAAATGGAGGTTCAGGGCACTGCAATTCACAAACCTGCAGACTTATAAATGATAACTCTCATCCACAAATATATTGAGGGAAGGCAAAGAAGAGGATTTGAAATCAAGGCAGAATTGCAGGAAACAGATTTCAGGAGGTAGATTCGAATTGCCTTTAAAGCACATGAAAAGCGGCAAAACGTTGACAATGATGCCCTTGGCCAAAAAGGGCGTATGCGTTTTTTCCTAAATATATTCAGGAAAAAACGCATACGCACTTTTTGGCCAACCAAGCAACCTGGAAAGGCAAATCAGCGCTACAAAGATGTCTCGCTTCCCATCGGTCAAAAGGGCCATGCTGAAAAAAGTGTCAAAACCAGAAATGCAGGACAGGCCATGGAGAAATGGGAGCCTTGCTACACTGATGGGCGGGATGTAAATTGTCAACAGCCACTCTGGAGAAGTGTACGGTGAGTCCTGAAACGTCTAAAAAGCAAAGCTTAGAGAGCATAGGGCACTTCCACTCATGGGGGTATAAATTGGGAAAATGAAAAATCAGCAAGACACAAGCACCCCAAAGTTTAGGGCTGCTCTGTTGACAAGGACCTCCACTTCATTCCACCTTCAATATCGCAGGAAAGAGAAAAATGGATAAAGAAGTTGTGGTCCTTATGTACAATGGAATATCACTCAGCCGTGAAATCAATGTCATAAGGCTAGTAGCAGCATGATGAGTGGATTTAGGTACGACGACTCTAAGTGAAATAAGTCACACAGAAGAGGACACTTCTCATAAGGTATCACTTATAGAGGGAATGTAAAAACCGTTACACTTGAACTGAATTACAAAACAGAACAGAGTCACACATGCAGAAAACACACTATGGCTGCTTAACGGGAAAGGTGAGGTGGGGTGATACATAAAACAAGGGTTTCAAATTAGCTCAGATACCGTTCCATAAACCCAATATGTAATAGACAAGACCTACTCCTTGCTCAGAGAACTGGACTCAACACGCCCTATTCACCGCACAAGAATATATCTGACTAGTAATAATCTTAAAACCTACGTATTGATATCTCTCTGTTAGTGGGTCAAGTGGGTAAAAAGCGGCATAAACACAGCAGTGAAAAGCAGCTAAACCCCATTATAAAAATAAATTACTTTGAAAAACCCATGAAACAAAGACAGTGAAAGAGAGCGAAATTCTTACACAATGCGTTCAGGGGCTGTGATGCAACCTGGATTGACCATATCTAGACCCACAGCTGGATGAGACATAAGGGTGGACACTGTTGCGGCTGAGAGGTTTGGTGAGGTTGGGTGAGCAAACGCAGACCCTTTAAATAATACTGCGTGGTACCCATCGCATGGGTCCCTAATCTCCAGGTTCAAGGTCATCTTCCTACATCGAAAACATGCATGAGATACCCAGAAGATGGTACACCGTGTGATGGGGAAAGGTTTCTAAAACGCACCTCATTTCTCATCTGCTTGTGCCCGGGTTCGCCATTCCAGCCACTTTACTAGCAATCTCCCTCCTTGGAGCATCAGCACCTTTAACCTCCTGTTCCGTACAGGTTGCAATTTGTACTGAGGATGAACGGGAAGACGTGGAACCAATGAAAGACTAGCTCTTGGTGTTGGGACAGGCACAGGTCACTCTATTTTCCCATCAGGAAGAAGAATTAACCACAGGCTCAGCCTGCCCCCCGGAACCAGAACAGGGCCTGAAGCCATCCTGCGCTTTTGCGGCCAGCTCCCTAAAAAGCGAGTTGTAAAATGGAGGTTCAGGGCACTGCAATTCACAAACCTGCAGACTTATAAATGATAACTCTCATCCACAAATATATTGAGGGAAGGCAAAGAAGAGGATTTGAAATCAAGGCAGAATTGCAGGAAACAGATTTCAGGAGGTAGATTCGAATTGCCTTTAAAGCACATGAAAAGCGGCAAAACGTTGACAATGATGCCCTTGGCCAAAAAGGGCGTATGCGTTTTTTCCTAAATATATTCAGGAAAAGACGCATACGCACTTTTTGGCCAACCAAGCAACCTGGAAAGGCAAATCAGCGCTACAAAGATGTCTCGCTTCCCATCGGTCAAAAGGGCCATGCTGAAAAAAGTGTCAAAACCAGAAATGCAGGACAGGCCATGGAGAAATGGGAGCCTTGCTACACTGATGGGCGGGATGTAAATTGTCAACAGCCACTCTGGAGAAGTGTACGGTGAGTCCTGAAACGTCTAAAAAGCAAAGCTTAGAGAGCATAGGGCACTTCCACTCATGGGGGTATAAATTGGGAAAATGAAAAATCAGCAAGACACAAGCACCCCAAAGTTTAGGGCTGCTCTGTTGACAAGGACCTCCACTTCATTCCACCTTCAATATCGCAGGAAAGAGAAAAATGGATAAAGAAGTTGTGGTCCTTATGTACAATGGAATATCACTCAGCCGTGAAATCAATGTCATAAGGCTAGTAGCAGCATGATGAGTGGATTTAGGTACGACGACTCTAAGTGAAATAAGTCACACAGAAGAGGACACTTCTCATAAGGTATCACTTATAGAGGGAATGTAAAAACCGTTACACTTGAACTGAATTACAAAACAGAACAGAGTCACACATGCAGAAAACACACTATGGCTGCTTAACGGGAAAGGTGAGGTGGGGTGATACATAAAACAAGGGTTTCAAATTAGCTCAGATACCGTTCCATAAACCCAATATGTAATAGACAAGACCTACTCCTTGCTCAGAGAACTGGACTCAACACGCCCTATTCACCGCACAAGAATATATCTGACTAGTAATAATCTTAAAACCTACGTATTGATATCTCTCTGTTAGTGGGTCAAGTGGGTAAAAAGCGGCATAAACACAGCAGTGAAAAGCAGCTAAACCCCATTATAAAAATAAATTACTTTGAAAAACCCATGAAACAAAGACAGTGAAAGAGAGAGAAATTCTTACACAATGCGTTCAGGGGCTGTGATGCAACCTGGATTGACCATATCTAGACCCACAGCTGGATGAGACATAAGGGTGGACACTGTTGCGGCTGAGAGGTTTGGTGAGGTTGGGTGAGCAAACACAGACCCTTTAAATAATACTGTGTGGTACCCATCGCATGGGTCCCAAATCTCCAGGTTCAAGGTCATCTTCCTACATCGAAAACATGCATGAGATACCCAGAAGATGGTACACCGTGTGATGGGGAAAGGTTTCTAAAACGCACCTCATTTCTCATCTGCTTGTGCCCGGGTTCGCCATTCCAGCCACTTTACTAGCAATCTCCCTCCTTGGAGCATCAGCACCTTTAACCTCCTGTTCCGTACAGGTTGCAATTTGTACTGAGGATGAACGGGAAGACGTGGAACCAATGAAAGACTAGCTCTTGGTGTTGGGACAGGCACAGGTCACTCTATTTTCCCATCAGGAAGAAGAATTAACCACAGGCTCAGCCTGCCCCCCGGAACCAGAACAGGGCCTGAAGCCATCCTGCGCTTTTGCGGCCAGCTCCCTAAAAAGCGAGTTGTAAAATGGAGGTTCAGGGCACTGCAATTCACAAACCTGCAGACTTATAAATGATAACTCTCATCCACAAATATATTGAGGGAAGGCAAAGAAGAGGATTTGAAATCAAGGCAGAATTGCAGGAAACAGATTTCAGGAGGTAGATTCGAATTGCCTTTAAAGCACATGAAAAGCGGCAAAACGTTGACAATGATGCCCTTGGCCAAAAAGGGCGTATGCGTTTTTTCCTAAATATATTCAGGAAAAGACGCATACGCACTTTTTGGCCAACCAAGCAACCTGGAAAGGCAAATCAGCGCTACAAAGATGTCTCGCTTCCCATCGGTCAAAAGGGCCATGCTGAAAAAAGTGTCAAAACCAGAAATGCAGGACAGGCCATGGAGAAATGGGAGCCTTGCTACACTGATGGGCGGGATGTAAATTGTCAACAGCCACTCTGGAGAAGTGTACGGTGAGTCCTGAAACGTCTAAAAAGCAAAGCTTAGAGAGCATAGGGCACTTCCACTCATGGGGGTATAAATTGGGAAAATTAAAAATCAGCAAGACGCAAGCACCCCAAAGTTTACGGCTGCTCTGTTGACAAGGACCTCCACTTCATTCCACCTTCAATATCGCAGGAAAGAGAAAAATGGATAAAGAAGTTGTGGTCCTTATGTACAATGGAATATCACTCAGCCGTGAAATCAATGTCATAAGGCTAGTAGCAGCATGATGAGTGGATTTAGGTACGACGACTCTAAGTGAAATAAGTCACACAGAAAAGGACACTTCTCATAAGATATCACTTATAGAGGGAATGTAAAAACCGTTACACTTGAACTGAATTACAAAACAGAACAGAGTCACACATGCAGAAAACACACTATGGCTGCTTAACGGGAAAGGTGAGGTAGGGTGATACATAAAACAAGGGTTTCAAATTAGCTCAGATACCGTTCCATAAACCCAATATGTAATAGACAAGACCTACTCCTTGCTCAGAGAACTGGACTCAACACGCCCTATTCACCGCACAAGAATATATCTGACTAGTAATAATCTTAAAACCTACGTATTGCTATCTCTCTGTTAGTGGGTCAAGTGGGTAAAAAGCGGCATAAACACAGCAGTGAAAAGCAGCTAAACCCCATTATAAAAATAAATTACTTTGAAAAACCCATGAAACAAAGACAGTGAAAGAGAGAGAAATTCTTACACAATGCGTTCAGGGGCTGTGATGCAACCTGGATTGACCATATCTAGACCCACAGCTGGATGAGACATAAGGGTGGACACTGTTGCGGCTGAGAGGTTTGGTGAGGTTGGGTGAGCAAACGCAGACCCTTTAAATAATACTGTGTGGTACCCATCGCATGGGTCCCAAATCTCCAGGTTCAAGGTCATCTTCCTACATCGAAAACATGCATGAGATACCCAGAAGATGGTACACCGTGTGATGGGGAAAGGTTTCTAAATCGCACCTCATTTCTCATCTGCTTGTGCCCGGGTTCGCCATTCCAGCCACTTTACTAGCAATCTCCCTCCTTGGAGCATCAGCACCTTTAACCTCCTGTTCCGTACAGGTTGCAATTTGTACTGAGGATGAACGGGAAGACGTGGAACCAATGAGAGACTAGCTCTTGCTGTTGGGACAGGCACAGGTCACTCTATTTTCCCATCAGGAAGAAGAATTAACCACAGGCTCAGCCTGCCCCCCGGAACCAGAACAGGGCCTGAAGCCATCCTGCGCTTTTGCGGCCAGCTCCCTAAAAAGCGAGTTGTAAAATGGAGGTTCAGGGCACTGCAATTCACAAACCTGCAGACTTATAAATGATAACTCTCATCCACAAATATATTGAGGGAAGGCAAAGAAGAGGATTTGAAATCAAGGCAGAATTGCAGGAAACAGATTTCAGGAGGTAGATTCGAATTGCCTTTAAAGCACATGAAAAGCGGCAAAACGTTGACAATGATGCCCTTGGCCAAAAAGGGCGTATGCGTTTTTTCCTAAATATATTCAGGAAAAAACGCATACGCACTTTTTGGCCAACCAAGCAACCTGGAAAGGCAAATCAGCGCTACAAAGATGTCTCGCTTCCCATCGGTCAAAAGGGCCATGCTGAAAAAAGTGTCAAAACCAGAAATGCAGGACAGGCCATGGAGAAATGGGAGCCTTGCTACACTGATGGGCGGGATGTAAATTGTCAACAGCCACTCTGGAGAAGTGTACGGTGAGTCCTGAAACGTCTAAAAAGCAAAGCTTAGAGAGCATAGGGCACTTCCACTCATGGGGGTATAAATTGGGAAAATGAAAAATCAGCAAGACACAAGCACCCCAAAGTTTAGGGCTGCTCTGTTGACAAGGACCTCCACTTCATTCCACCTTCAATATCGCAGGAAAGAGAAAAATGGATAAAGAAGTTGTGGTCCTTATGTACAATGGAATATCACTCAGCCGTGAAATCAATGTCATAAGGCTAGTAGCAGCATGATGAGTGGATTTAGGTACGACGACTCTAAGTGAAATAAGTCACACAGAAGAGGACACTTCTCATAAGGTATCACTTATAGAGGGAATGTAAAAACCGTTACACTTGAACTGAATTACAAAACAGAACAGAGTCACACATGCAGAAAACACACTATGGCTGCTTAACGGGAAAGGTGAGGTGGGGTGATACATAAAACAAGGGTTTCAAATTAGCTCAGATACCGTTCCATAAACCCAATATGTAATAGACAAGACCTACTCCTTGCTCAGAGAACTGGACTCAACACGCCCTATTCACCGCACAAGAATATATCTGACTAGTAATAATCTTAAAACCTACGTATTGATATCTCTCTGTTAGTGGGTCAAGTGGGTAAAAAGCGGCATAAACACAGCAGTGAAAAGCAGCTAAACCCCATTATAAAAATAAATTACTTTGAAAAACCCATGAAACAAAGACAGTGAAAGAGAGAGAAATTCTTACACAATGCGTTCAGGGGCTGTGATGCAACCTGGATTGACCATATCTAGACCCACAGCTGGATGAGACATAAGGGTGGACACTGTTGCGGCTGAGAGGTTTGGTGAGGTTGGGTGAGCAAACGCAGACCCTTTAAATAATACTGTGTGGTACCCATCGCATGGGTCCCAAATCTCCAGGTTCAAGGTCATCTTCCTACATCGAAAACATGCATGAGATACCCAGAAGATGGTACACCGTGTGATGGGGAAAGGTTTCTAAAACGCACCTCATTTCTCATCTGCTTGTGCCCGGGTTCGCCATTCCAGCCACTTTACTAGCAATCTCCCTCCTTGGAGCATCAGCACCTTTAACCTCCTGTTCCGTACAGGTTGCAATTTGTACTGAGGATGAACGGGAAGACGTGGAACCAATGAAAGACTAGCTCTTGGTGTTGGGACAGGCACAGGTCACTCTATTTTCCCATCAGGAAGAAGAATTAACCACAGGCTCAGCCTGCCCCCCGGAACCAGAACAGGGCCTGAAGCCATCCTGCGCTTTTGCGGCCAGCTCCCTAAAAAGCGAGTTGTAAAATGGAGGTTCAGGGCACTGCAATTCACAAACCTGCAGAGTTATAAATGATAACTCTCATCCACAAATATATTGAGGGAAGGCAAAGAAGAGGATTTGAAATCAAGGCAGAATTGCAGGAAACAGATTTCAGGAGGTAGATTCGAATTGCCTTTAAAGCACATGAAAAGCGGCAAAACGTTGACAATGATGCCCTTGGCCAAAAAGGGCGTATGCGTTTTTTCCTAAATATATTCAGGAAAAAACGCATACGCACTTTTTGGCCAACCAAGCAACCTGGAAAGGCAAATCAGCGCTACAAAGATGTCTCGCTTCCCATCGGTCAAAAGGGCCATGCTGAAAAAAGTGTCAAAACCAGAAATGCAGGACAGGCCATGGAGAAATGGGAGCCTTGCTACACTGATGGGCGGGATGTAAATTGTCAACAGCCACTCTGGAGAAGTGTACGGTGAGTCCTGAAACGTCTAAAAAGCAAAGCTTAGAGAGCATAGGGCACTTCCACTCATGGGGGTATAAATTGGGAAAATGAAAAATCAGGAAGACACAAGCACCCCAAAGTTTAGGGCTGCTCTGTTGACAAGGACCTCCACTTCATTCCACCTTCAATATCGCAGGAAAGAGAAAAATGGATAAAGAAGTTGTGGTCCTTATGTACAATGGAATATCACTCAGCCGTGAAATCAATGTCATAAGGCTAGTAGCAGCATGATGAGTGGATTTAGGTACGACGACTCTAAGTGAAATAAGTCACACAGAAGAGGACACTTCTCATAAGGTATCACTTATAGAGGGAATGTAAAAACCGTTACACTTGAACTGAATTACAAAACAGAACAGAGTCACACATGCAGAAAACACACTATGGCTGCTTAACGGGAAAGGTGAGGTGGGGTGATACATAAAACAAGGGTTTCAAATTAGCTCAGATACCGTTCCATAAACCCAATATGTAATAGACAAGACCTACTCCTTGCTCAGAGAACTGGACTCAACACGCCCTATTCACCGCACAAGAATATATCTGACTAGTAATAATCTTAAAACCTACGTATTGATATCTCTCTGTTAGTGGGTCAAGTGGGTAAAAAGCGGCATAAACACAGCAGTGAAAAGCAGCTAAACCCCATTATAAAAATAAATTACTTTGAAAAACCCATGAAACAAAGACAGTGAAAGAGAGAGAAATTCTTACACAATGCGTTCAGGGGCTGTGATGCAACCTGGATTGACCATATCTAGACCCACAGCTGGATGAGACATAAGGGTGGACACTGTTGCGGCTGAGAGGTTTGGTGAGGTTGGGTGAGCAAACGCAGACCCTTTAAATAATACTGTGTGGTACCCATCGCATGGGTCCCAAATCTCCAGGTTCAAGGTCATCTTCCTACATCGAAAACATGCATGAGATACCCAGAAGATGGTACACCGTGTGATGGGGAAAGGTTTCTAAAACGCACCTCATTTCTCATCTGCTTGTGCCCGGGTTCGCCATTCCAGCCACTTTACTAGCAATCTCCCTCCTTGGAGCATCAGCACCTTTAACCTCCTGTTCCGTACAGGTTGCAATTTGTACTGAGGATGAACGGGAAGACGTGGAACCAATGAAAGACTAGCTCTTGGTGTTGGGACAGGCACAGGTCACTCTATTTTCCCATCAGGAAGAAGAATTAACCACAGGCTCAGCCTGCCCCCCGGAACCAGAACAGGGCCTGAAGCCATCCTGCGCTTTTGCGGCCAGCTCCCTAAAAAGCGAGTTGTAAAATGGAGGTTCAGGGCACTGCAATTCACAAACCTGCAGACTTATAAATGATAACTCTCATCCACAAATATATTGAGGGAAGGCAAAGAAGAGGATTTGAAATCAAGGCAGAATTGCAGGAAACAGATTTCAGGAGGTAGATTCGAATTGCCTTTAAAGCACATGAAAAGCGGCAAAACGTTGACAATGATGCCCTTGGCCAAAAAGGGCGTATGCGTTTTTTCCTAAATATATTCAGGAAAAGACGCATACGCACTTTTTGGCCAACCAAGCAACCTGGAAAGGCAAATCAGCGCTACAAAGATGTCTCGCTTCCCATCGGTCAAAAGGGCCATGCTGAAAAAAGTGTCAAAACCAGAAATGCAGGACAGGCCATGGAGAAATGGGAGCCTTGCTACACTGATGGGCGGGATGTAAATTGTCAACAGCCACTCTGGAGAAGTGTACGGTGAGTCCTGAAACGTCTAAAAAGCAAAGCTTAGAGAGCATAGGGCACTTCCACTCATGGGGGTATAAATTGGGAAAATTAAAAATCAGCAAGACACAAGCACCCCAAAGTTTACGGCTGCTCTGTTGACAAGGACCTCCACTTCATTCCACCTTCAATATCGCAGGAAAGAGAAAAATGGATAAAGAAGTTGTGGTCCTTATGTACAATGGAATATCACTCAGCCGTGAAATCAATGTCATAAGGCTAGTAGCAGCATGATGAGTGGATTTAGGTACGACGACTCTAAGTGAAATAAGTCACACAGAAAAGGACACTTCTCATAAGATATCACTTATAGAGGGAATGTAAAAACCGTTACACTTGAACTGAATTACAAAACAGAACAGAGTCACACATGCAGAAAACACACTATGGCTGCTTAACGGGAAAGGTGAGGTAGGGTGATACATAAAACAAGGGTTTCAAATTAGCTCAGATACCGTTCCATAAACCCAATATGTAATAGACAAGACCTACTCCTTGCTCAGAGAACTGGACTCAACACGCCCTATTCACCGCACAAGAATATATCTGACTAGTAATAATCTTAAAACCTACGTATTGATATCTCTCTGTTAGTGGGTCAAGTGGGTAAAAAGCGGCATAAACACAGCAGTGAAAAGCAGCTAAACCCCATTATAAAAATAAATTACTTTGAAAAACCCATGAAACAAAGACAGTGAAAGAGAGAGAAATTCTTACACAATGCGTTCAGGGGCTGTGATGCAACCTGGATTGACCATATCTAGACCCACAGCTGGATGAGACATAAGGGTGGACACTGTTGCGGCTGAGAGGTTTGGTGAGGTTGGGTGAGCAAACGCAGACCATTTAAATAATACTGCGTGGTACCCATCGCATGGGTCCCTAATCTCCAGGTTCAAGGTCATCTTCCTACATCGAAAACATGCATGAGATACCCAGAAGATGGTACACCGTGTGATGGGGAAAGGTTTCTAAATCGCACCTCATTTCTCATCTGCTTGTGCCCGGGTTCGCCATTCCAGCCACTTTACTAGCAATCTCCCTCCTTGGAGCATCAGCACCTTTAACCTCCTGTTCCGTACAGGTTGCAATTTGTACTGAGGATGAACGGGAAGACGTGGAACCAATGAAAGACTAGCTCTTGGTGTTGGGACAGGCACAGGTCACTCTATTTTCCCATCAGGAAGAAGAATTAACCACAGGCTCAGCCTGCCCCCCGGAACCAGAACAGGGCCTGAAGCCATCCTGCGCTTTTGCGGCCAGCTCCCTAAAAAGCGAGTTGTAAAATGGAGGTTCAGGGCACTGCAATTCACAAACCTGCAGACTTATAAATGATAACTCTCATCCACAAATATATTGAGGGAAGGCAAAGAAGAGGATTTGAAATCAAGGCAGAATTGCAGGAAACAGATTTCAGGAGGTAGATTCGAATTGCCTTTAAAGCACATGAAAACCGGCAAAACGTTGACAATGATGCCCTTGGCCAAAAAGGGCGTATGCGTTTTTTCCTAAATATATTCAGGAAAAAACGCATACGCACTTTTTGGCCAACCAAGCAACCTGGAAAGGCAAATCAGCGCTACAAAGATGTCTCGCTTCCCATCGGTCAAAAGGGCCATGCTGAAAAAAGTGTCAAAACCAGAAATGCAGGACAGGCCATGGAGAAATGGGAGCCTTGCTACACTGATGGGCGGGATGTAAATTGTCAACAGCCACTCTGGAGAAGTGTACGGTGAGTCCTGAAACGTCTAAAAAGCAAAGCTTAGAGAGCATAGGGCACTTCCACTCATGGGGGTATAAATTGGGAAAATGAAAAATCAGCAAGACACAAGCACCCCAAAGTTTAGGGCTGCTCTGTTGACAAGGACCTCCACTTCATTCCACCTTCAATATCGCAGGAAAGAGAAAAATGGATAAAGAAGTTGTGGTCCTTATGTACAATGGAATATCACTCAGCCGTGAAATCAATGTCATAAGGCTAGTAGCAGCATGATGAGTGGATTTAGGTACGACGACTCTAAGTGAAATAAGTCACACAGAAGAGGACACTTCTCATAAGGTATCACTTATAGAGGGAATGTAAAAACCGTTACACTTGAACTGAATTACAAAACAGAACAGAGTCACACATGCAGAAAACACACTATGGCTGCTTAACGGGAAAGGTGAGGTGGGGTGATACATAAAACAAGGGTTTCAAATTAGCTCAGATACCGTTCCATAAACCCAATATGTAATAGACAAGACCTACTCCTTGCTCAGAGAACTGGACTCAACACGCCCTATTCACCGCACAAGAATATATCTGACTAGTAATAATCTTAAAACCTACGTATTGATATCTCTCTGTTAGTGGGTCAAGTGGGTAAAAAGCGGCATAAACACAGCAGTGAAAAGCAGCTAAACCCCATTATAAAAATAAATTACTTTGAAAAACCCATGAAACAAAGACAGTGAAAGAGAGAGAAATTCTTACACAATGCGTTCAGGGGCTGTGATGCAACCTGGATTGACCATATCTAGACCCACAGCTGGATGAGACATAAGGGTGGACACTGTTGCGGCTGAGAGGTTTGGTGAGGTTGGGTGAGCAAACGCAGACCCTTTAAATAATACTGCGTGGTACCCATCGCATGGGTCCCAAATCTCCAGGTTCAAGGTCATCTTCCTACATCGAAAACATGCATGAGATACCCAGAAGATGGTACACCGTGTGATGGGGAAAGGTTTCTAAAACGCACCTCATTTCTCATCTGCTTGTGCCCGGGTTCGCCATTCCAGCCACTTTACTAGCAATCTCCCTCCTTGGAGCATCAGCACCTTTAACCTCCTGTTCCGTACAGGTTGCAATTTGTACTGAGGATGAACGGGAAGACGTGGAACCAATGAAAGACTAGCTCTTGGTGTTGGGACAGGCACAGGTCACTCTATTTTCCCATCAGGAAGAAGAATTAACCACAGGCTCAGCCTGCCCCCCGGAACCAGAACAGGGCCTGAAGCCATCCTGCGCTTTTGCGGCCAGCTCCCTAAAAAGCGAGTTGTAAAATGGAGGTTCAGGGCACTGCAATTCACAAACCTGCAGACTTATAAATGATAACTCTCATCCACAAATATATTGAGGGAAGGCAAAGAAGAGGATTTGAAATCAAGGCAGAATTGCAGGAAACCGATTTCAGGAGGTAGATTCGAATTGCCTTTAAAGCACATGAAAAGCGGCAAAACGTTGACAATGATGCCCTTGGCCAAAAAGGGCGTATGCGTTTTTTCCTAAATATATTCAGGAAAAGACGCATACGCACTTTTTGGCCAACCAAGCAACCTGGAAAGGCAAATCAGCGCTACAAAGATGTCTCGCTTCCCATCGGTCAAAAGGGCCATGCTGAAAAAAGTGTCAAAACCAGAAATGCAGGACAGGCCATGGAGAAATGGGAGCCTTGCTACACTGATGGGCGGGATGTAAATTGTCAACAGCCACTCTGGAGAAGTGTACGGTGAGTCCTGAAACGTCTAAAAAGCAAAGCTTAGAGAGCATAGGGCACTTCCACTCATGGGGGTATAAATTGGGAAAATGAAAAATCAGCAAGACGCAAGCACCCCAAAGTTTACGGCTGCTCTGTTGACAAGGACCTCCACTTCATTCCACCTTCAATATCGCAGGAAAGAGAAAAATGGATAAAGAAGTTGTGGTCCTTATGTACAATGGAATATCACTCAGCCGTGAAATCAATGTCATAAGGCTAGTAGCAGCATGATGAGTGGATTTAGGTACGACGACTCTAAGTGAAATAAGTCACACAGAAAAGGACACTTCTCATAAGATATCACTTATAGAGGGAATGTAAAAACCGTTACACTTGAACTGAATTACAAAACAGAACAGAGTCACACATGCAGAAAACACACTATGGCTGCTTAACGGGAAAGGTGAGGTAGGGTGATACATAAAACAAGGGTTTCAAATTAGCTCAGATACCGTTCCATAAACCCAATATGTAATAGACAAGACCTACTCCTTGCTCAGAGAACTGGACTCAACACGCCCTATTCACCGCACAAGAATATATCTGACTAGTAATAATCTTAAAACCTACGTATTGATATCTCTCTGTTAGTGGGTCAAGTGGGTAAAAAGCGGCATAAACACAGCAGTGAAAAGCAGCTAAACCCCATTATAAAAATAAATTACTTTGAAAAACCCATGAAACAAAGACAGTGAAAGAGAGCGAAATTCTTACACAATGCGTTCAGGGGCTGTGATGCAACCTGGATTGACCATATCTAGACCCACAGCTGGATGAGACATAAGGGTGGACACTGTTGCGGCTGAGAGGTTTGGTGAGGTTGGGTGAGCAAACGCAGACCCTTTAAATAATACTGCGTGGTACCCATCGCATGGGTCCCTAATCTCCAGGTTCAAGGTCATCTTCCTACATCGAAAACATGCATGAGATACCCAGAAGATGGTACACCGTGTGATGGGGAAAGGTTTCTAAATCGCACCTCATTTCTCATCTGCTTGTGCCCGGGTTCGCCATTCCAGCCACTTTACTAGCAATCTCCCTCCTTGGAGCATCAGCACCTTTAACCTCCTGTTCCGTACAGGTTGCAATTTGTACTGAGGATGAACGGGAAGACGTGGAACCAATGAGAGACTAGCTCTTGGTGTTGGGACAGGCACAGGTCACTCTATTTTCCCATCAGGAAGAAGAATTAACCACAGGCTCAGCCTGCCCCCCGGAACCAGAACAGGGCCTGAAGCCATCCTGCGCTTTTGCGGCCAGCTCCCTAAAAAGCGAGTTGTAAAATGGAGGTTCAGGGCACTGCAATTCACAAACCTGCAGACTTATAAATGATAACTCTCATCCACAAATATATTGAGGGAAGGCAAAGAAGAGGATTTGAAATCAAGGCAGAATTGCAGGAAACAGATTTCAGGAGGTAGATTCGAATCGCCTTTAAAGCACATGAAAAGCGGCAAAACGTTGACAATGATGCCCTTGGCCAAAAAGGGCGTATGCGTTTTTTCCTAAATATATTCAGGAAAAAACGCATACGCACTTTTTGGCCAACCAAGCAACCTGGAAAGGCAAATCAGCGCTACAAAGATGTCTCGCTTCCCATCGGTCAAAAGGGCCATGCTGAAAAAAGTGTCAAAACCAGAAATGCAGGACAGGCCATGGAGAAATGGGAGCCTTGCTACACTGATGGGCGGGATGTAAATTGTCAACAGCCACTCTGGAGAAGTGTACGGTGAGTCCTGAAACGTCTAAAAAGCAAAGCTTAGAGAGCATAGGGCACTTCCACTCATGGGGGTATAAATTGGGAAAATTAAAAATCAGGAAGACACAAGCACCCCAAAGTTTAGGGCTGCTCTGTTGACAAGGACCTCCACTTCATTCCACCTTCAATATCGCAGGAAAGAGAAAAATGGATAAAGAAGTTGTGGTCCTTATGTACAATGGAATATCACTCAGCCGTGAAATCAATGTCATAAGGCTAGTAGCAGCATGATGAGTGGATTTAGGTACGACGACTCTAAGTGAAATAAGTCACACAGAAAAGGACACTTCTCATAAGGTATCACTGATAGAGGGAATGTAAAAACCGTTACACTTGAACTGAATTACAAAACAGAACAGAGTCACACATGCAGAAAACACACTATGGCTGCTTAACGGGAAAGGTGAGGTGGGGTGATACATAAAACAAGGGTTTCAAATTAGCTCAGATACCGTTCCATAAACCCAATATGTAATAGACAAGACCTACTCCTTGCTCAGAGAACTGGACTCAACACGCCCTATTCACCGCACAAGAATATATCTGACTAGTAATAATCTTAAAACCTACGTATTGATATCTCTCTGTTGGTGGGTCAAGTGGGTAAAAAGCGGCATAAACACAGCAGTGAAAAGCAGCTAAACCCCATTATAAAAATAAATTACTTTGAAAAACCCATGAAACAAAGACAGTGAAAGAGAGAGAAATTCTTACACAATGCGTTCAGGGGCTGTGATGCAACCTGGATTGACCATATCTAGACCCACAGCTGGATGAGACATAAGGGTGGACACTGTTGCGGCTGAGAGGTTTGGTGAGGTTGGGTGAGCAAACGCAGACCCTTTAAATAATACTGTGTGGTACCCATCCCATGGGTCCCAAATCTCCAGGTTCAAGGTCATCTTCCTACATCGAAAACATGCATGAGATACCCAGAAGATGGTACACCGTGTGATGGGGAAAGGTTTCTAAAACGCACCTCATTTCTCATCTGCTTGTGCCCGGGTTCGCCATTCCAGCCACTTTACTAGCAATCTCCCTCCTTGGAGCATCAGCACCTTTAACCTCCTGTTCCGTACAGGTTGCAATTTGTACTGAGGATGAACGGGAAGACGTGGAACCAATGAAAGACTAGCTCTTGGTGTTGGGACAGGCACAGGTCACTCTATTTTCCCATCAGGAAGAAGAATTAACCACAGGCTCAGCCTGCCCCCCGGAACCAGAACAGGGCCTGAAGCCATCCTGCGCTTTTGCGGCCAGCTCCCTAAAAAGCGAGTTGTAAAATGGAGGTTCAGGGCACTGCAATTCACAAACCTGCAGACTTATAAATGATAACTCTCATCCACAAATATATTGAGGGAAGGCAAAGAAGAGGATTTGAAATCAAGGCAGAATTGCAGGAAACAGATTTCAGGAGGTAGATTCGAATTGCCTTTAAAGCACATGAAAAGCGGCAAAACGTTGACAATGATGCCCTTGGCCAAAAAGGGCGTATGCGTTTTTTCCTAAATATATTCAGGAAAAAACGCATACGCACTTTTTGGCCAACCAAGCAACCTGGAAAGGCAAATCAGCGCTACAAAGATGTCTCGCTTCCCATCGGTCAAAAGGGCCATGCTGAAAAAAGTGTCAAAACCAGAAATGCAGGACAGGCCATGGAGAAATGGGAGCCTTGCTACACTGATGGGCGGGATGTAAATTGTCAACAGCCACTCTGGAGAAGTGTACGGTGAGTCCTGAAACGTCTAAAAAGCAAAGCTTAGAGAGCATAGGGCACTTCCACTCATGGGGGTATAAATTGGGAAAATGAAAAATCAGCAAGACACAAGCACCCCAAAGTTTAGGGCTGCTCTGTTGACAAGGACCTCCACTTCATTCCACCTTCAATATCGCAGGAAAGAGAAAAATGGATAAAGAAGTTGTGGTCCTTATGTACAATGGAATATCACTCAGCCGTGAAATCAATGTCATAAGGCTAGTAGCAGCATGATGAGTGGATTTAGGTACGACGACTCTAAGTGAAATAAGTCACACAGAAAAGGACACTTCTCAGAAGGTATCACTGATAGAGGGAATGTAAAAACCGTTACACTTGAACTGAATTACAAAACAGAACAGAGTCACACATGCAGAAAACACACTATGGCTGCTTAACGGGAAAGGTGAGGTGGGGTGATACATAAAACAAGGGTTTCAAATTAGCTCAGATACCGTTCCATAAAACCAATATGTAATAGACTAGACCTACTCCTTGCTCAGAGAACTGGACTCAACACGCCCTATTCACCGCACAAGAATATATCTGACTAGTAATAATCTTAAAACCTATGTATTGATATCTCTCTGTTAGTGGGTCAAGTGGGTAAAAAGCGGCATAAACACAGCAGTGAAAAGCAGCTAAACCCCATTATAAAAATAAATTACTTTGAAAAACCCATGAAACAAAGACAGTGAAAGAGAGCGAAATTCTTACACAATGCGTTCAGGGGCTGTGATGCAACCTGGATTGACCATATCTAGACCCACAGCTGGATGAGACCTAAGGGTGGACACTGTTGCGGCTGAGAGGTTTGGTGAGGTTGGGTGAGCAAACGCAGACCCTTTAAATAATACTGCGTGGTACCCATCGCATGGGTCACAAATCTCCAGGTTCAAGGTCATCTTCCTAAATCGAAAACATGCATGAGATACCCAGAAGATGGTACACCGTGTGATGGGGAAAGGTTTCTAAAACGCACCTCATTTCTCATCTGCTTGTGCCCGGGTTCGCCATTCCAGCCACTTTACTAGCAATCTCCCTCCTTGGAGCATCAGCACCTTTAACCTCCTGTTCCGTACAGGTTGCAATTTGTACTGAGGATGAACGGGAAGACGTGGAACCAATGAAAGACTAGCTCTTGGTGTTGGGACAGGCACAGGTCACTCTATTTTCCCATCAGGAAGAAGAATTAACCACAGGCTCAGCCTGCCCCCCGGAACCAGAACAGGGCCTGAAGCCATCCTGCGCTTTTGCGGCCAGCTCCCTAAAAAGCGAGTTGTAAAATGGAGGTTCAGGGCACTGCAATTCACAAACCTGCAGACTTATAAATGATAACTCTCATCCACAAATATATTGAGGGAAGGCAAAGAAGAGGATTTGAAATCAAGGCAGAATTGCAGGAAACAGATTTCAGGAGGTAGATTCGAATTGCCTTTAAAGCACATGAAAACCGGCAAAACGTTGACAATGATGCCCTTGGCCAAAAAGGGCGTATGCGTTTTTTCCTGAATATATTCAGGAAAAAACGCATACGCCCTTTTTGGCCAACCAAGCAACCTGGAAAGGCAAATCAGCGCTACAAAGATGTCTCGCTTCCCATCGGTCAAAAGGGCCATGCTGAAAAAAGTGTCAAAACCAGAAATGCAGGACAGGCCATGGAGAAATGGGAGCCTTGCTACACTGATGGGCGGGATGTAAATTGTCAACAGCCACTCTGGAGAAGCGTACGGTGAGTCCTGAAACGTCTAAAAAGCAAAGCTTAGAGAGCATAGGGCACTTCCACTCATGGGGGTATAAATTGGGAAAATTAAAAATCAGGAAGACACAAGCACCCCAAAGTTTAGGGCTGCTCTGTTGACAAGGACCTCCACTTCATTCCACCTTCAATATCGCAGGAAAGAGAAAAATGGATAAAGAAGTTGTGGTCCTTATGTACAATGGAATATCACTCAGCCGTGAAATCAATGTCATAAGGCTAGTAGCAGCATGATGAGTGGATTTAGGTACGACGACTCTAAGTGAAATAAGTCACACAGAAAAGGACACTTCTCATAAGGTATCACTTATAGAGGGAATGTAAAAACCGTTACACTTGAACTGAATTACAAAACAGAACAGAGTCACACATGCAGAAAACACACTATGGCTGCTTAACGGGAAAGGTGAGGTGGGGTGATACATAAAACAAGGGTTTCAAATTAGCTCAGATACCGTTCCATAAACCCAATATGTAATAGACAAGACCTACTCCTTGCTCAGAGAACTGGACTCAACACGCCCTATTCACCGCACAAGAATATATCTGACTAGTAATAATCTTAAAACCTACGTATTGATATCTCTCTGTTAGTGGGTCAAGTGGGTAAAAAGCGGCATAAACACAGCAGTGAAAAGCAGCTAAACCCCATTATAAAAATAAATTACTTTGAAAAACCCATGAAACAAAGACAGTGAAAGAGAGAGAAATTCTTACACAATGCGTTCAGGGGCTGTGATGCAACCTGGATTGACCATATCTAGACCCACAGCTGGATGAGACATAAGGGTGGACACTGTTGCGGCTGAGAGGTTTGGTGAGGTTGGGTGAGCAAACGCAGACCCTTTAAATAATACTGCGTGGTACCCATCGCATGGGTCCCAAATCTCCAGGTTCAAGGTCATCTTCCTACATCGAAAACATGCATGAGATACCCAGAAGATGGTACACCGTGTGATGGGGAAAGGTTTCTAAAACGCACCTCATTTCTCATCTGCTTGTGCCCGGGTTCGCCATTCCAGCCACTTTACTAGCAATCTCCCTCCTTGGAGCATCAGCACCTTTAACCTCCTGTTCCGTACAGGTTGCAATTTGTACTGAGGATGAACGGGAAGACGTGGAACCAATGAAAGACTAGCTCTTGGTGTTGGGACAGGCACAGGTCACTCTATTTTCCCATCAGGAAGAAGAATTAACCACAGGCTCAGCCTGCCCCCCGGAACCAGAACAGGGCCTGAAGCCATCCTGCGCTTTTGCGGCCAGCTCCCTAAAAAGCGAGTTGTAAAATGGAGGTTCAGGGCACTGCAATTCACAAACCTGCAGACTTATAAATGATAACTCTCATCCACAAATATATTGAGGGAAGGCAAAGAAGAGGATTTGAAATCAAGGCAGAATTGCAGGAAACAGATTTCAGGAGGTAGATTCGAATTGCCTTTAAAGCACATGAAAAGCGGCAAAACGTTGACAATGATGCCCTTGGCCAAAAAGGGCGTATGCGTTTTTTCCTAAATATATTCAGGAAAAGACGCATACGCACTTTTTGGCCAACCAAGCAACCTGGAAAGGCAAATCAGCGCTACAAAGATGTCTCGCTTCCCATCGGTCAAAAGGGCCATGCTGAAAAAAGTGTCAAAACCAGAAATGCAGGACAGGCCATGGAGAAATGGGAGCCTTGCTACACTGATGGGCGGGATGTAAATTGTCAACAGCCACTCTGGAGAAGTGTACGGTGAGTCCTGAAACGTCTAAAAAGCAAAGCTTAGAGAGCATAGGGCACTTCCACTCATGGGGGTATAAATTGGGAAAATGAAAAATCAGCAAGACGCAAGCACCCCAAAGTTTACGGCTGCTCTGTTGACAAGGACCTCCACTTCATTCCACCTTCAATATCGCAGGAAAGAGAAAAATGGATAAAGAAGTTGTGGTCCTTATGTACAATGGAATATCACTCAGCCGTGAAATCAATGTCATAAGGCTAGTAGCAGCATGATGAGTGGATTTAGGTACGACGACTCTAAGTGAAATAAGTCACACAGAAAAGGACACTTCTCATAAGATATCACTTATAGAGGGAATGTAAAAACCGTTACACTTGAACTGAATTACAAAACAGAACAGAGTCACACATGCAGAAAACACACTATGGCTGCTTAACGGGAAAGGTGAGGTAGGGTGATACATAAAACAAGGGTTTCAAATTAGCTCAGATACCGTTCCATAAACCCAATATGTAATAGACAAGACCTACTCCTTGCTCAGAGAACTGGACTCAACACGCCCTATTCACCGCACAAGAATATATCTGACTAGTAATAATCTTAAAACCTACGTATTGATATCTCTCTGTTAGTGGGTCAAGTGGGTAAAAAGCGGCATAAACACAGCAGTGAAAAGCAGCTAAACCCCATTATAAAAATAAATTACTTTGAAAAACCCATGAAACAAAGACAGTGAAAGAGAGCGAAATTCTTACACAATGCGTTCAGGGGCTGTGATGCAACCTGGATTGACCATATCTAGACCCACAGCTGGATGAGACATAAGGGTGGACACTGTTGCGGCTGAGAGGTTTGGTGAGGTTGGGTGAGCAAACGCAGACCCTTTAAATAATACTGCGTGGTACCCATCGCATGGGTCCCTAATCTCCAGGTTCAAGGTCATCTTCCTACATCGAAAACATGCATGAGATACCCAGAAGATGGTACACCGTGTGATGGGGAAAGGTTTCTAAATCGCACCTCATTTCTCATCTGCTTGTGCCCGGGTTCGCCATTCCAGCCACTTTACTAGCAATCTCCCTCCTTGGAGCATCAGCACCTTTAACCTCCTGTTCCGTACAGGTTGCAATTTGTACTGAGGATGAACGGGAAGACGTGGAACCAATGAGAGACTAGCTCTTGGTGTTGGGACAGGCACAGGTCACTCTATTTTCCCATCAGGAAGAAGAATTAACCACAGGCTCAGCCTGCCCCCCGGAACCAGAACAGGGCCTGAAGCCATCCTGCGCTTTTGCGGCCAGCTCCCTAAAAAGCGAGTTGTAAAATGGAGGTTCAGGGCACTGCAATTCACAAACCTGCAGACTTATAAATGATAACTCTCATCCACAAATATATTGAGGGAAGGCAAAGAAGAGGATTTGAAATCAAGGCAGAATTGCAGGAAACAGATTTCAGGAGGTAGATTCGAATCGCCTTTAAAGCACATGAAAAGCGGCAAAACGTTGACAATGATGCCCTTGGCCAAAAAGGGCGTATGCGTTTTTTCCTAAATATATTCAGGAAAAAACGCATACGCACTTTTTGGCCAACCAAGCAACCTGGAAAGGCAAATCAGCGCTACAAAGATGTCTCGCTTCCCATCGGTCAAAAGGGCCATGCTGAAAAAAGTGTCAAAACCAGAAATGCAGGACAGGCCATGGAGAAATGGGAGCCTTGCTACACTGATGGGCGGGATGTAAATTGTCAACAGCCACTCTGGAGAAGTGTACGGTGAGTCCTGAAACGTCTAAAAAGCAAAGCTTAGAGAGCATAGGGCACTTCCACTCATGGGGGTATAAATTGGGAAAATTAAAAATCAGGAAGACACAAGCACCCCAAAGTTTAGGGCTGCTCTGTTGACAAGGACCTCCACTTCATTCCACCTTCAATATCGCAGGAAAGAGAAAAATGGATAAAGAAGTTGTGGTCCTTATGTACAATGGAATATCACTCAGCCGTGAAATCAATGTCATAAGGCTAGTAGCAGCATGATGAGTGGATTTAGGTACGACGACTCTAAGTGAAATAAGTCACACAGAAAAGGACACTTCTCATAAGGTATCACTGATAGAGGGAATGTAAAAACCGTTACACTTGAACTGAATTACAAAACAGAACAGAGTCACACATGCAGAAAACACACTATGGCTGCTTAACGGGAAAGGTGAGGTGGGGTGATACATAAAACAAGGGTTTCAAATTAGCTCAGATACCGTTCCATAAACCCAATATGTAATAGACAAGACCTACTCCTTGCTCAGAGAACTGGACTCAACACGCCCTATTCACCGCACAAGAATATATCTGACTAGTAATAATCTTAAAACCTACGTATTGATATCTCTCTGTTGGTGGGTCAAGTGGGTAAAAAGCGGCATAAACACAGCAGTGAAAAGCAGCTAAACCCCATTATAAAAATAAATTACTTTGAAAAACCCATGAAACAAAGACAGTGAAAGAGAGAGAAATTCTTACACAATGCGTTCAGGGGCTGTGATGCAACCTGGATTGACCATATCTAGACCCACAGCTGGATGAGACATAAGGGTGGACACTGTTGCGGCTGAGAGGTTTGGTGAGGTTGGGTGAGCAAACGCAGACCCTTTAAATAATACTGTGTGGTACCCATCCCATGGGTCCCAAATCTCCAGGTTCAAGGTCATCTTCCTACATCGAAAACATGCATGAGATACCCAGAAGATGGTACACCGTGTGATGGGGAAAGGTTTCTAAAACGCACCTCATTTCTCATCTGCTTGTGCCCGGGTTCGCCATTCCAGCCACTTTACTAGCAATCTCCCTCCTTGGAGCATCAGCACCTTTAACCTCCTGTTCCGTACAGGTTGCAATTTGTACTGAGGATGAACGGGAAGACGTGGAACCAATGAAAGACTAGCTCTTGGTGTTGGGACAGGCACAGGTCACTCTATTTTCCCATCAGGAAGAAGAATTAACCACAGGCTCAGCCTGCCCCCCGGAACCAGAACAGGGCCTGAAGCCATCCTGCGCTTTTGCGGCCAGCTCCCTAAAAAGCGAGTTGTAAAATGGAGGTTCAGGGCACTGCAATTCACAAACCTGCAGACTTATAAATGATAACTCTCATCCACAAATATATTGAGGGAAGGCAAAGAAGAGGATTTGAAATCAAGGCAGAATTGCAGGAAACAGATTTCAGGAGGTAGATTCGAATTGCCTTTAAAGCACATGAAAAGCGGCAAAACGTTGACAATGATGCCCTTGGCCAAAAAGGGCGTATGCGTTTTTTCCTAAATATATTCAGGAAAAAACGCATACGCACTTTTTGGCCAACCAAGCAACCTGGAAAGGCAAATCAGCGCTACAAAGATGTCTCGCTTCCCATCGGTCAAAAGGGCCATGCTGAAAAAAGTGTCAAAACCAGAAATGCAGGACAGGCCATGGAGAAATGGGAGCCTTGCTACACTGATGGGCGGGATGTAAATTGTCAACAGCCACTCTGGAGAAGTGTACGGTGAGTCCTGAAACGTCTAAAAAGCAAAGCTTAGAGAGCATAGGGCACTTCCACTCATGGGGGTATAAATTGGGAAAATGAAAAATCAGCAAGACACAAGCACCCCAAAGTTTAGGGCTGCTCTGTTGACAAGGACCTCCACTTCATTCCACCTTCAATATCGCAGGAAAGAGAAAAATGGATAAAGAAGTTGTGGTCCTTATGTACAATGGAATATCACTCAGCCGTGAAATCAATGTCATAAGGCTAGTAGCAGCATGATGAGTGGATTTAGGTACGACGACTCTAAGTGAAATAAGTCACACAGAAAAGGACACTTCTCAGAAGGTATCACTGATAGAGGGAATGTAAAAACCGTTACACTTGAACTGAATTACAAAACAGAACAGAGTCACACATGCAGAAAACACACTATGGCTGCTTAACGGGAAAGGTGAGGTGGGGTGATACATAAAACAAGGGTTTCAAATTAGCTCAGATACCGTTCCATAAAACCAATATGTAATAGACTAGACCTACTCCTTGCTCAGAGAACTGGACTCAACACGCCCTATTCACCGCACAAGAATATATCTGACTAGTAATAATCTTAAAACCTATGTATTGATATCTCTCTGTTAGTGGGTCAAGTGGGTAAAAAGCGGCATAAACACAGCAGTGAAAAGCAGCTAAACCCCATTATAAAAATAAATTACTTTGAAAAACCCATGAAACAAAGACAGTGAAAGAGAGCGAAATTCTTACACAATGCGTTCAGGGGCTGTGATGCAACCTGGATTGACCATATCTAGACCCACAGCTGGATGAGACCTAAGGGTGGACACTGTTGCGGCTGAGAGGTTTGGTGAGGTTGGGTGAGCAAACGCAGACCCTTTAAATAATACTGCGTGGTACCCATCGCATGGGTCACAAATCTCCAGGTTCAAGGTCATCTTCCTAAATCGAAAACATGCATGAGATACCCAGAAGATGGTACACCGTGTGATGGGGAAAGGTTTCTAAAACGCACCTCATTTCTCATCTGCTTGTGCCCGGGTTCGCCATTCCAGCCACTTTACTAGCAATCTCCCTCCTTGGAGCATCAGCACCTTTAACCTCCTGTTCCGTACAGGTTGCAATTTGTACTGAGGATGAACGGGAAGACGTGGAACCAATGAAAGACTAGCTCTTGGTGTTGGGACAGGCACAGGTCACTCTATTTTCCCATCAGGAAGAAGAATTAACCACAGGCTCAGCCTGCCCCCCGGAACCAGAACAGGGCCTGAAGCCATCCTGCGCTTTTGCGGCCAGCTCCCTAAAAAGCGAGTTGTAAAATGGAGGTTCAGGGCACTGCAATTCACAAACCTGCAGACTTATAAATGATAACTCTCATCCACAAATATATTGAGGGAAGGCAAAGAAGAGGATTTGAAATCAAGGCAGAATTGCAGGAAACAGATTTCAGGAGGTAGATTCGAATTGCCTTTAAAGCACATGAAAACCGGCAAAACGTTGACAATGATGCCCTTGGCCAAAAAGGGCGTATGCGTTTTTTCCTGAATATATTCAGGAAAAAACGCATACGCCCTTTTTGGCCAACCAAGCAACCTGGAAAGGCAAATCAGCGCTACAAAGATGTCTCGCTTCCCATCGGTCAAAAGGGCCATGCTGAAAAAAGTGTCAAAACCAGAAATGCAGGACAGGCCATGGAGAAATGGGAGCCTTGCTACACTGATGGGCGGGATGTAAATTGTCAACAGCCACTCTGGAGAAGCGTACGGTGAGTCCTGAAACGTCTAAAAAGCAAAGCTTAGAGAGCATAGGGCACTTCCACTCATGGGGGTATAAATTGGGAAAATTAAAAATCAGGAAGACACAAGCACCCCAAAGTTTAGGGCTGCTCTGTTGACAAGGACCTCCACTTCATTCCACCTTCAATATCGCAGGAAAGAGAAAAATGGATAAAGAAGTTGTGGTCCTTATGTACAATGGAATATCACTCAGCCGTGAAATCAATGTCATAAGGCTAGTAGCAGCATGATGAGTGGATTTAGGTACGACGACTCTAAGTGAAATAAGTCACACAGAAAAGGACACTTCTCATAAGGTATCACTTATAGAGGGAATGTAAAAACCGTTACACTTGAACTGAATTACAAAACAGAACAGAGTCACACATGCAGAAAACACACTATGGCTGCTTAACGGGAAAGGTGAGGTGGGGTGATACATAAAACAAGGGTTTCAAATTAGCTCAGATACCGTTCCATAAACCCAATATGTAATAGACAAGACCTACTCCTTGCTCAGAGAACTGGACTCAACACGCCCTATTCACCGCACAAGAATATATCTGACTAGTAATAATCTTAAAACCTACGTATTGATACCTCTCTGTTAGTGGGTCAAGTGGGTAAAAAGCGGCATAAACACAGCAGTGAAAAGCAGCTAAACCCCATTATAAAAATAAATTACTTTGAAAAACCCATGAAACAAAGACAGTGAAAGAGAGAGAAATTCTTACACAATGCGTTCAGGGGCTGTGATGCAACCTGGATTGACCATATCTAGACCCACAGCTGGATGAGACATAAGGGTGGACACTGTTGCGGCTGAGAGGTTTGGTGAGGTTGGGTGAGCAAACGCAGACCCTTTAAATAATACTGTGTGGTACCCATCGCATGGGTCCCAAATCTCCAGGTTCAAGGTCATCTTCCTACATCGAAAACATGCATGAGATACCCAGAAGATGGTACACCGTGTGATGGGGAAAGGTTTCTAAAACGCACCTCATTTCTCATCTGCTTGTGCCCGGGTTCGCCATTCCAGCCACTTTACTAGCAATCTCCCTCCTTGGAGCATCAGCACCTTTAACCTCCTGTTCCGTACAGGTTGCAATTTGTACTGAGGATGAACGGGAAGACGTGGAACCAATGAAAGACTAGCTCTTGGTGTTGGGACAGGCACAGGTCACTCTATTTTCCCATCAGGAAGAAGAATTAACCACAGGCTCAGCCTGCCCCCCGGAACCAGAACAGGGCCTGAAGCCATCCTGCGCTTTTGCGGCCAGCTCCCTAAAAAGCGAGTTGTAAAATGGAGGTTCAGGGCACTGCAATTCACAAACCTGCAGACTTATAAATGATAACTCTCATCCACAAATATATTGAGGGAAGGCAAAGAAGAGGATTTGAAATCAAGGCAGAATTGCAGGAAACAGATTTCAGGAGGTAGATTCGAATCGCCTTTAAAGCACATGAAAAGCGGCAAAACGTTGACAATGATGCCCTTGGCCAAAAAGGGCGTATGCGTTTTTTCCTAAATATATTCAGGAAAAAACGCATACGCACTTTTTGGCCAACCAAGCAACCTGGAAAGGCAAATCAGCGCTACAAAGATGTCTCGCTTCCCATCGGTCAAAAGGGCCATGCTGAAAAAAGTGTCAAAACCAGAAATGCAGGACAGGCCATGGAGAAATGGGAGCCTTGCTACACTGATGGGCGGGATGTAAATTGTCAACAGCCACTCTGGAGAAGTGTACGGTGAGTCCTGAAACGTCTAAAAAGCAAAGCTTAGAGAGCATAGGGCACTTCCACTCATGGGGGTATAAATTGGGAAAATTAAAAATCAGCAAGACACAAGCACCCCAAAGTTTAGGGCTGCTCTGTTGACAAGGACCTCCACTTCATTCCACCTTCAATATCCCAGGAAAGAGAAAAATGGATAAAGAAGTTGTGGTCCTTATGTACAATGGAATATCACTCAGCCGTGAAATCAATGTCATAAGGCTAGTAGCAGCATGATGAGTGGATTTAGGTACGACGACTCTAAGTGAAATAAGTCACACAGAAAAGGACACTTCTCATAAGGTATCACTGATAGAGGGAATGTAAAAACCGTTACACTTGAACTGAATTACAAAACAGAACAGAGTCACACATGCAGAAAACACACTATGGCTGCTTAACGGGAAAGGTGAGGTGGGGTGATACATAAAACAAGGGTTTCAAATTAGCTCAGATACCGTTCCATAAACCCAATATGTAATAGACTAGACCTACTCCTTGCTCAGAGAACTGGACTCAACACGCCCTATTCACCGCACAAGAATATATCTGACTAGTAATAATCTTAAAACCTACGTATTGATATCTCTCTGTTAGTGGGTCAAGTGGGTAAAAAGCGGCATAAACACAGCAGTGAAAAGCAGCTAAACCCCATTATAAAAATAAATTACTTTGAAAAACCCATGAAACAAAGACAGTGAAAGAGAGCGAAATTCTTACACAATGCGTTCAGGGGCTGTGATGCAACCTGGATTGACCATATCTAGACCCACAGCTGGATGAGACATAAGGGTGGACACTGTTGCGGCTGAGAGGTTTGGTGAGGTTGGGTGAGCAAACGCAGACCCTTTAAATAATACTGTGTGGTACCCATCGCATGGGTCCCAAATCTCCAGGTTCAAGGTCATCTTCCTACATCGAAAACATGCATGAGATACCCAGAAGATGGTACACCGTGTGATGGCGAAAGGTTTCTAAAACGCACCTCATTTCTCATCTGCTTGTGCCCGGGTTCGCCATTCCAGCCACTTTACTAGCAATCTCCCTCCTTGGAGCATCAGCACCTTTAACCTCCTGTTCCGTACAGGTTGCAATTTGTACTGAGGATGAACGGGAAGACGTGGAACCAATGAAAGACTAGCTCTTGGTGTTGGGACAGGCACAGGTCACTCTATTTTCCCATCAGGAAGAAGAATTAACCACAGGCTCAGCCTGCCCCCCGGAACCAGAACAGGGCCTGAAGCCATCCTGCGCTTTTGCGGCCAGCTCCCTAAAAAGCGAGTTGTAAAATGGAGGTTCAGGGCACTGCAATTCACAAACCTGCAGACTTATAAATGATAACTCTCATCCACAAATATATTGAGGGAAGGCAAAGAAGAGGATTTGAAATCAAGGCAGAATTGCAGGAAACAGATTTCAGGAGGTAGATTCGAATCGCCTTTAAAGCACATGAAAACCGGCAAAACGTTGACAATGATGCCCTTGGCCAAAAAGGGCGTATGCGTTTTTTCCTGAATATATTCAGGAAAAAACGCATACGCCCTTTTTGGCCAACCAAGCAACCTGGAAAGGCAAATCAGCGCTACAAAGATGTCTCGCTTCCCATCGGTCAAAAGGGCCATGCTGAAAAAAGTGTCAAAACCAGAAATGCAGGACAGGCCATGGAGAAATGGGAGCCTTGCTACACTGATGGGCGGGATGTAAATTGTCAACAGCCACTCTGGAGAAGCGTACGGTGAGTCCTGAAACGTCTAAAAAGCAAAGCTTAGAGAGCATAGGGCACTTCCACTCATGGGGGTATAAATTGGGAAAATTAAAAATCAGCAAGACACAAGCACCCCAAAGTTTAGGGCTGCTCTGTTGACAAGGACCTCCACTTCATTCCACCTTCAATATCGCAGGAAAGAGAAAAATGGATAAAGAAGTTGTGGTCCTTATGTACAATGGAATATCACTCAGCCGTGAAATCAATGTCATAAGGCTAGTAGCAGCATGATGAGTGGATTTAGGTACGACGACTCTAAGTGAAATAAGTCACACAGAAAAGGACACTTCTCATAAGGTATCACTTATAGAGGGAATGTAAAAACCGTTACACTTGAACTGAATTACAAAACAGAACAGAGTCACACATGCAGAAAACACACTATGGCTGCTTAACGGGAAAGGTGAGGTGGGGTGATACATAAAACAAGGGTTTCAAATTAGCTCAGATACCGTTCCATAAACCCAATATGTAATAGACAAGACCTACTCCTTGCTCAGAGAACTGGACTCAACACACCCTATTCACCGCACAAGAATATATCTGACTAGTAATAATCTTAAAACCTACGTATTGATATCTCTCTGTTAGTGGGTCAAGTGGGTAAAAAGCGGCATAAACACAGCAGTGAAAAGCAGCTAAACCCCATTATAAAAATAAATTACTTTGAAAAACCCATGAAACAAAGACAGTGAAAGAGAGAGAAATTCTTACACAATGCGTTCAGGGGCTGTGATGCAACCTGGATTGACCATATCTAGACCCACAGCTGGATGAGACATAAGGGTGGACACTGTTGCGGCTGAGAGGTTTGGTGAGGTTGGGTGAGCAAACGCAGACCCTTTAAATAATACTGTGTGGTACCCATCGCATGGGTCCCAAATCTCCAGGTTCAAGGTCATCTTCCTACATCGAAAACATGCATGAGATACCCAGAAGATGGTACACCGTGTGATGGGGAAAGGTTTCTAAAACGCACCTCATTTCTCATCTGCTTGTGCCCGGGTTCGCCATTCCAGCCACTTTACTAGCAATCTCCCTCCTTGGAGCATCAGCACCTTTAACCTCCTGTTCCGTACAGGTTGCAATTTGTACTGAGGATGAACGGGAAGACGTGGAACCAATGAAAGACTAGCTCTTGGTGTTGGGACAGGCACAGGTCACTCTATTTTCCCATCAGGAAGAAGAATTAACCACAGGCTCAGCCTGCCCCCCGGAACCAGAACAGGGCCTGAAGCCATCCTGCGCTTTTGCGGCCAGCTCCCTAAAAAGCGAGTTGTAAAATGGAGGTTCAGGGCACTGCAATTCACAAACCTGCAGACTTATAAATGATAACTCTCATCCACAAATATATTGAGGGAAGGCAAAGAAGAGGATTTGAAATCAAGGCAGAATTGCAGGAAACAGATTTCAGGAGGTAGATTCGAATTGCCTTTAAAGCACATGAAAAGCGGCAAAACGTTGACAATGATGCCCTTGGCCAAAAAGGGCGTATGCGTTTTTTCCTAAATATATTCAGGAAAAAACGCATACGCACTTTTTGGCCAACCAAGCAACCTGGAAAGGCAAATCAGCGCTACAAAGATGTCTCGCTTCCCATCGGTCAAAAGGGCCATGCTGAAAAAAGTGTCAAAACCAGAAATGCAGGACAGGCCATGGAGAAATGGGAGCCTTGCTACACTGATGGGCGGGATGTAAATTGTCAACAGCCACTCTGGAGAAGTGTACGGTGAGTCCTGAAACGTCTAAAAAGCAAAGCTTAGAGAGCATAGGGCACTTCCACTCATGGGGGTATAAATTGGGAAAATTAAAAATCAGCAAGACACAAGCACCCCAAAGTTTAGGGCTGCTCTGTTGACAAGGACCTCCACTTCATTCCACCTTCAATATCCCAGGAAAGAGAAAAATGGATAAAGAAGTTGTGGTCCTTATGTACAATGGAATATCACTCAGCCGTGAAATCAATGTCATAAGGCTAGTAGCAGCATGATGAGTGGATTTAGGTACGACGACTCTAAGTGAAATAAGTCACACAGAAAAGGACACTTCTCATAAGGTATCACTGATAGAGGGAATGTAAAAACCGTTACACTTGAACTGAATTACAAAACAGAACAGAGTCACACATGCAGAAAACACACTATGGCTGCTTAACGGGAAAGGTGAGGTGGGGTGATACATAAAACAAGGGTTTCAAATTAGCTCAGATACCGTTCCATAAAACCAATATGTAATAGACTAGACCTACTCCTTGCTCAGAGAACTGGACTCAACACGCCCTATTCACCGCACAAGAATATATCTGACTAGTAATAATCTTAAAACCTATGTATTGATATCTCTCTGTTAGTGGGTCAAGTGGGTAAAAAGCGGCATAAACACAGCAGTGAAAAGCAGCTAAACCCCATTATAAAAATAAATTACTTTGAAAAACCCATGAAACAAAGACAGTGAAAGAGAGAGAAATTCTTACACAATGCGTTCAGGGGCTGTGATGCAACCTGGATTGACCATATCTAGACCCACAGCTGGATGAGACATAAGGGTGGACACTGTTGCGGCTGAGAGGTTTGGTGAGGTTGGGTGAGCAAACGCAGACCCTTTAAATAATACTGTGTGGTACCCATCGCATGGGTCCCAAATCTCCAGGTTCAAGGTCATCTTCCTACATCGAAAACATGCATGAGATACCCAGAAGATGGTACACCGTGTGATGGCGAAAGGTTTCTAAAACGCACCTCATTTCTCATCTGCTTGTGCCCGGGTTCGCCATTCCAGCCACTTTACTAGCAATCTCCCTCCTTGGAGCATCAGCACCTTTAACCTCCTGTTCCGTACAGGTTGCAATTTGTACTGAGGATGAACGGGAAGACGTGGAACCAATGAAAGACTAGCTCTTGGTGTTGGGACAGGCACAGGTCACTCTATTTTCCCATCAGGAAGAAGAATTAACCACAGGCTCAGCCTGCCCCCCGGAACCAGAACAGGGCCTGAAGCCATCCTGCGCTTTTGCGGCCAGCTCCCTAAAAAGCGAGTTGTAAAATGGAGGTTCAGGGCACTGCAATTCACAAACCTGCAGACTTATAAATGATAACTCTCATCCACAAATATATTGAGGGAAGGCAAAGAAGAGGATTTGAAATCAAGGCAGAATTGCAGGAAACAGATTTCAGGAGGTAGATTCGAATTGCCTTTAAAGCACATGAAAAGCGGCAAAACGTTGACAATGATGCCCTTGGCCAAAAAGGGCGTATGCGTTTTTTCCTAAATATATTCAGGAAAAAACGCATACGCACTTTTTGGCCAACCAAGCAACCTGGAAAGGCAAATCAGCGCTACAAAGATGTCTCGCTTCCCATCGGTCAAAAGGGCCATGCTGAAAAAAGTGTCAAAACCAGAAATGCAGGACAGGCCATGGAGAAATGGGAGCCTTGCTACACTGATGGGCGGGATGTAAATTGTCAACAGCCACTCTGGAGAAGTGTACGGTGAGTCCTGAAACGTCTAAAAAGCAAAGCTTAGAGAGCATAGGGCACTTCCACTCATGGGGGTATAAATTGGGAAAATGAAAAATCAGCAAGACACAAGCACCCCAAAGTTTAGGGCTGCTCTGTTGACAAGGACCTCCACTTCATTCCACCTTCAATATCCCAGGAAAGAGAAAAATGGATAAAGAAGTTGTGGTCCTTATGTACAATGGAATATCACTCAGCCGTGAAATCAATGTCATAAGGCTAGTAGCAGCATGATGAGTGGATTTAGGTACGACGACTCTAAGTGAAATAAGTCACACAGAAAAGGACACTTCTCATAAGGTATCACTGATAGAGGGAATGTAAAAACCGTTACACTTGAACTGAATTACAAAACAGAACAGAGTCACACATGCAGAAAACACACTATGGCTGCTTAACGGGAAAGGTGAGGTGGGGTGATACATAAAACAAGGGTTTCAAATTAGCTCAGATACCGTTCCATAAAACCAATATGTAATAGACTAGACCTACTCCTTGCTCAGAGAACTGGACTCAACACGCCCTATTCACCGCACAAGAATATATCTGACTAGTAATAATCTTAAAACCTATGTATTGATATCTCTCTGTTAGTGGGTCAAGTGGGTAAAAAGCGGCATAAACACAGCAGTGAAAAGCAGCTAAACCCCATTATAAAAATAAATTACTTTGAAAAACCCATGAAACAAAGACAGTGAAAGAGAGAGAAATTCTTACACAATGCGTTCAGGGGCTGTGATGCAACCTGGATTGACCATATCTAGACCCACAGCTGGATGAGACCTAAGGGTGGACACTGTTGCGGCTGAGAGGTTTGGTGAGGTTGGGTGAGCAAACGCAGACCCTTTAAATAATACTGCGTGGTACCCATCGCATGGGTCACAAATCTCCAGGTTCAAGGTCATCTTCCTACATCGAAAACATGCATGAGATACCCAGAAGATGGTACACCGTGTGATGGGGAAAGGTTTCTAAAACGCACCTCATTTCTCATCTGCTTGTGCCCGGGTTCGCCATTCCAGCCACTTTACTAGCAATCTCCCTCCTTGGAGCATCAGCACCTTTAACCTCCTGTTCCGTACAGGTTGCAATTTGTACTGAGGATGAACGGGAAGACGTGGAACCAATGAAAGACTAGCTCTTGGTGTTGGGACAGGCACAGGTCACTCTATTTTCCCATCAGGAAGAAGAATTAACCACAGGCTCAGCCTGCCCCCCGGAACCAGAACAGGGCCTGAAGCCATCCTGCGCTTTTGCGGCCAGCTCCCTAAAAAGCGAGTTGTAAAATGGAGGTTCAGGGCACTGCAATTCACAAACCTGCAGACTTATAAATGATAACTCTCATCCACAAATATATTGAGGGAAGGCAAAGAAGAGGATTTGAAATCAAGGCAGAATTGCAGGAAACAGATTTCAGGAGGTAGATTCGAATCGCCTTTAAAGCACATGAAAAGCGGCAAAACGTTGACAATGATGCCCTTGGCCAAAAAGGGCGTATGCGTTTTTTCCTGAATATATTCAGGAAAAAACGCATACGCCCTTTTTGGCCAACCAAGCAACCTGGAAAGGCAAATCAGCGCTACAAAGATGTCTCGCTTCCCATCGGTCAAAAGGGCCATGCTGAAAAAAGTGTCAAAACCAGAAATGCAGGACAGGCCATGGAGAAATGGGAGCCTTGCTACACTGATGGGCGGGATGTAAATTGTCAACAGCCACTCTGGAGAAGCGTACGGTGAGTCCTGAAACGTCTAAAAAGCAAAGCTTAGAGAGCATAGGGCACTTCCACTCATGGGGGTATAAATTGGGAAAATTAAAAATCAGCAAGACACAAGCACCCCAAAGTTTAGGGCTGCTCTGTTGACAAGGACCTCCACTTCATTCCACCTTCAATATCGCAGGAAAGAGAAAAATGGATAAAGAAGTTGTGGTCCTTATGTACAATGGAATATCACTCAGCCGTGAAATCAATGTCATAAGGCTAGTAGCAGCATGATGAGTGGATTTAGGTACGACGACTCTAAGTGAAATAAGTCACACAGAAAAGGACACTTCTCATAAGGTATCACTTATAGAGGGAATGTAAAAACCGTTACACTTGAACTGAATTACAAAACAGAACAGAGTCACACATGCAGAAAACACACTATGGCTGCTTAACGGGAAAGGTGAGGTGGGGTGATACATAAAACAAGGGTTTCAAATTAGCTCAGATACCGTTCCATAAACCCAATATGTAATAGACAAGACCTACTCCTTGCTCAGAGAACTGGACTCAACACACCCTATTCACCGCACAAGAATATATCTGACTAGTAATAATCTTAAAACCTACGTATTGATATCTCTCTGTTAGTGGGTCAAGTGGGTAAAAAGCAGCATAAACACAGCAGTGAAAAGCAGCTAAACCCCATTATAAAAATAAATTACTTTGAAAAACCCATGAAACAAAGACAGTGAAAGAGAGAGAAATTCTTACACAATGCGTTCAGGGGCTGTGATGCAACCTGGATTGACCATATCTAGACCCACAGCTGGATGAGACATAAGGGTGGACACTGTTGCGGCTGAGAGGTTTGGTGAGGTTGGGTGAGCAAACGCAGACCCTTTAAATAATACTGTGTGGTACCCATCGCATGGGTCCCAAATCTCCAGGTTCAAGGTCATCTTCCTACATCGAAAACATGCATGAGATACCCAGAAGATGGTACACCGTGTGATGGCGAAAGGTTTCTAAAACGCACCTCATTTCTCATCTGCTTGTGCCCGGGTTCGCCATTCCAGCCACTTTACTAGCAATCTCCCTCCTTGGAGCATCAGCACCTTTAACCTCCTGTTCTGTACAGGTTGCAATTTGTACTGAGGATGAACGGGAAGACGTGGAACCAATGAAAGACTAGCTCTTGGTGTTGGGACAGGCACAGGTCACTCTATTTTCCCATCAGGAAGAAGAATTAACCACAGGCTCAGCCTGCCCCCCGGAACCAGAACAGGGCCTGAAGCCATCCTGCGCTTTTGCGGCCAGCTCCCTAAAAAGCGAGTTGTAAAATGGAGGTTCAGGGCACTGCAATTCACAAACCTGCAGACTTATAAATGATAACTCTCATCCACAAATATATTGAGGGAAGGCAAAGAAGAGGATTTGAAATCAAGGCAGAATTGCAGGAAACAGATTTCAGGAGGTAGATTCGAATTGCCTTTAAAGCACATGAAAAGCGGCAAAACGTTGACAATGATGCCCTTGGCCAAAAAGGGCGTATGCGTTTTTTCCTAAATATATTCAGGAAAAAACGCATACGCACTTTTTGGCCAACCAAGCAACCTGGAAAGGCAAATCAGCGCTACAAAGATGTCTCGCTTCCCATCGGTCAAAAGGGCCATGCTGAAAAAAGTGTCAAAACCAGAAATGCAGGACAGGCCATGGAGAAATGGGAGCCTTGCTACACTGATGGGCGGGATGTAAATTGTCAACAGCCACTCTGGAGAAGTGTACGGTGAGTCCTGAAACGTCTAAAAAGCAAAGCTTAGAGAGCATAGGGCACTTCCACTCATGGGGGTATAAATTGGGAAAATGAAAAATCAGCAAGACACAAGCACCCCAAAGTTTAGGGCTGCTCTGTTGACAAGGACCTCCACTTCATTCCACCTTCAATATCCCAGGAAAGAGAAAAATGGATAAAGAAGTTGTGGTCCTTATGTACAATGGAATATCACTCAGCCGTGAAATCAATGTCATAAGGCTAGTAGCAGCATGATGAGTGGATTTAGGTACGACGACTCTAAGTGAAATAAGTCACACAGAAAAGGACACTTCTCATAAGGTATCACTGATAGAGGGAATGTAAAAACCGTTACACTTGAACTGAATTACAAAACAGAACAGAGTCACACATGCAGAAAACACACTATGGCTGCTTAACGGGAAAGGTGAGGTGGGGTGATACATAAAACAAGGGTTTCAAATTAGCTCAGATACCGTTCCATAAAACCAATATGTAATAGACTAGACCTACTCCTTGCTCAGAGAACTGGACTCAACACGCCCTATTCACCGCACAAGAATATATCTGACTAGTAATAATCTTAAAACCTATGTATTGATATCTCTCTGTTAGTGGGTCAAGTGGGTAAAAAGCGGCATAAACACAGCAGTGAAAAGCAGCTAAACCCCATTATAAAAATAAATTACTTTGAAAAACCCATGAAACAAAGACAGTGAAAGAGAGAGAAATTCTTACACAATGCGTTCAGGGGCTGTGATGCAACCTGGATTGACCATATCTAGACCCACAGCTGGATGAGACATAAGGGTGGACACTGTTGCGGCTGAGAGGTTTGGTGAGGTTGGGTGAGCAAACGCAGACCCTTTAAATAATACTGTGTGGTACCCATCGCATGGGTCCCAAATCTCCAGGTTCAAGGTCATCTTCCTACATCGAAAACATGCATGAGATACCCAGAAGATGGTACACCGTGTGATGGCGAAAGGTTTCTAAAACGCACCTCATTTCTCATCTGCTTGTGCCCGGGTTCGCCATTCCAGCCACTTTACTAGCAATCTCCCTCCTTGGAGCATCAGCACCTTTAACCTCCTGTTCCGTACAGGTTGCAATTTGTACTGAGGATGAACGGGAAGACGTGGAACCAATGAAAGACTAGCTCTTGGTGTTGGGACAGGCACAGGTCACTCTATTTTCCCATCAGGAAGAAGAATTAACCACAGGCTCAGCCTGCCCCCCGGAACCAGAACAGGGCCTGAAGCCATCCTGCGCTTTTGCGGCCAGCTCCCTAAAAAGCGAGTTGTAAAATGGAGGTTCAGGGCACTGCAATTCACAAACCTGCAGACTTATAAATGATAACTCTCATCCACAAATATATTGAGGGAAGGCAAAGAAGAGGATTTGAAATCAAGGCAGAATTGCAGGAAACAGATTTCAGGAGGTAGATTCGAATTGCCTTTAAAGCACATGAAAAGCGGCAAAACGTTGACAATGATGCCCTTGGCCAAAAAGGGCGTATGCGTTTTTTCCTAAATATATTCAGGAAAAAACGCATACGCACTTTTTGGCCAACCAAGCAACCTGGAAAGGCAAATCAGCGCTACAAAGATGTCTCGCTTCCCATCGGTCAAAAGGGCCATGCTGAAAAAAGTGTCAAAACCAGAAATGCAGGACAGGCCATGGAGAAATGGGAGCCTTGCTACACTGATGGGCGGGATGTAAATTGTCAACAGCCACTCTGGAGAAGTGTACGGTGAGTCCTGAAACGTCTAAAAAGCAAAGCTTAGAGAGCATAGGGCACTTCCACTCATGGGGGTATAAATTGGGAAAATGAAAAATCAGCAAGACACAAGCACCCCAAAGTTTAGGGCTGCTCTGTTGACAAGGACCTCCACTTCATTCCACCTTCAATATCCCAGGAAAGAGAAAAATGGATAAAGAAGTTGTGGTCCTTATGTACAATGGAATATCACTCAGCCGTGAAATCAATGTCATAAGGCTAGTAGCAGCATGATGAGTGGATTTAGGTACGACGACTCTAAGTGAAATAAGTCACACAGAAAAGGACACTTCTCATAAGGTATCACTGATAGAGGGAATGTAAAAACCGTTACACTTGAACTGAATTACAAAACAGAACAGAGTCACACATGCAGAAAACACACTATGGCTGCTTAACGGGAAAGGTGAGGTGGGGTGATACATAAAACAAGGGTTTCAAATTAGCTCAGATACCGTTCCATAAAACCAATATGTAATAGACTAGACCTACTCCTTGCTCAGAGAACTGGACTCAACACGCCCTATTCACCGCACAAGAATATATCTGACTAGTAATAATCTTAAAACCTATGTATTGATATCTCTCTGTTAGTGGGTCAAGTGGGTAAAAAGCGGCATAAACACAGCAGTGAAAAGCAGCTAAACCCCATTATAAAAATAAATTACTTTGAAAAACCCATGAAACAAAGACAGTGAAAGAGAGAGAAATTCTTACACAATTCATTCACGGGCTGTGATGCAACCTGGATTGACCATATCTAGACCCACAGCTGGATGAGACATAAGGGTGGACACTGTTGCGGCTGAGAGGTTTGGTGAGGTTGGGTGAGCAAACGCAGACCCTTTAAATAATACTGTGTGGTACCCATCGCATGGGTCCCAAATCTCCAGGTTCAAGGTCATCTTCCTACATCGAAAACATGCATGAGATACCCAGAAGATGGTACACCGTGTGATGGGGAAAGGTTTCTAAAACGCACCTCATTTCTCATCTGCTTGTGCCCGGGTTCGCCATTCCAGCCACTTTACTAGCAATCTCCCTCCTTGGAGCATCAGCACCTTTAACCTCCTGTTCCGTACAGGTTGCAATTTGTACTGAGGATGAACGGGAAGACGTGGAACCAATGAAAGACTAGCTCTTGGTGTTGGGACAGGCACAGGTCACTCTATTTTCCCATCAGGAAGAAGAATTAACCACAGGCTCAGCCTGCCCCCCGGAACCAGAACAGGGCCTGAAGCCATCCTGCGCTTTTGCGGCCAGCTCCCTAAAAAGCGAGTTGTAAAATGGAGGTTCAGGGCACTGCAATTCACAAACCTGCAGACTTATAAATGATAACTCTCATCCACAAATATATTGAGGGAAGGCAAAGAAGAGGATTTGAAATCAAGGCAGAATTGCAGGAAACAGATTTCAGGAGGTAGATTCGAATTGCCTTTAAAGCACATGAAAAGCGGCAAAACGTTGACAATGATGCCCTTGGCCAAAAAGGGCGTATGCGTTTTTTCCTAAATATATTCAGGAAAAAACGCATACGCACTTTTTGGCCAACCAAGCAACCTGGAAAGGTAAATCAGCGCTACAAAGATGTCTCGCTTCCCATCGGTCAAAAGGGCCATGCTGAAAAAAGTGTCAAAACCAGAAATGCAGGACAGGCCATGGAGAAATGGGAGCCTTGCTACACTGATGGGCGGGATGTAAATTGTCAACAGCCACTCTGGAGAAGTGTACGGTGAGTCCTGAAACGTCTAAAAAGCAAAGCTTAGAGAGCATAGGGCACTTCCACTCATGGGGGTATAAATTGGGAAAATGAAAAATCAGCAAGACACAAGCACCCCAAAGTTTAGGGCTGCTCTGTTGACAAGGACCTCCACTTCATTCCACCTTCAATATCCCAGGAAAGAGAAAAATGGATAAAGAAGTTGTGGTCCTTATGTACACTGGAATATCACTCAGCCGTGAAATCAATGTCATAAGGCTAGTAGCAGCATGATGAGTGGATTTAGGTACGACGACTCTAAGTGAAATAAGTCACACAGAAAAGGACACTTCTCATAAGGTATCACTGATAGAGGGAATGTAAAAACCGTTACACTTGAACTGAATTACAAAACAGAACAGAGTCACACATGCAGAAAACACACTATGGCTGCTTAACGGGAAAGGTGAGGTGGGGTGATACATAAAACAAGGGTTTCAAATTAGCTCAGATACCGTTCCATAAAACCAATATGTAATAGACTAGACCTACTCCTTGCTCAGAGAACTGGACTCAACACGCCCTATTCACCGCACAAGAATATATCTGACTAGTAATAATCTTAAAACCTATGTATTGATATCTCTCTGTTAGTGGGTCAAGTGGGTAAAAAACGGCATAAACACAGCAGTGAAAAGCAGCTAAACCCCATTATAAAAATAAATTACTTTGAAAAACCCATGAAACAAAGACAGTGAAAGAGAGAGAAATTCTTACACAATGCTTTCAGGGGCTGTGATGCAACCTGGATTGACCATATCTAGACCCACAGCTGGATGAGACCTAAGGGTGGACACTGTTGCGGCTGAGAGGTTTGGTGAGGTTGGGTGGGCAAACGCAGACCCTTTAAATAATACTGCGTGGTACCCATCGCATGGGTCACAAATCTCCAGGTTCAAGGTCATCTTCCTACATCGAAAACATGCATGAGATACCCAGAAGATGGTACACCGTGTGATGGGGAAAGGTTTCTAAAACGCACCTCATTTCTCATCTGCTTGTGCCCGGGTTCGCCATTCCAGCCACTTTACTAGCAATCTCCCTCCTTGGAGCATCAGCACCTTTAACCTACTGTTCCGTACAGGTTGCAATTTGTACTGAGGATGAACGGGAAGACGTGGAACCAATGAAAAACTAGCTCTTGGTGTTGGGACAGGCACAGGTCACTCTATTTTCCCATCAGGAAGAAGAATTAACCACAGGCTCAGCCTGCCCCCCGGAACCAGAACAGGGCCTGAAGCCATCCTGCGCTTTTGCGGCCAGCTCCCTAAAAAGCGAGTTGTAAAATGGAGGTTCAGGGCACTGCAATTCACAAACCTGCAGACTTATAAATGATAACTCTCATCCACAAATATATTGAGGGAAGGCAAAGAAGAGGATTTGAAATCAAGGCAGAATTGCAGGAAACAGATTTCAGGAGGTAGATTCGAATCGCCTTTAAAGCACATGAAAAGCGGCAAAACGTTGACAATGATGCCCTTGGCCAAAAAGGGCGTATGCGTTTTTTCCTGAATATATTCAGGAAAAAACGCATACGCCCTTTTTGGCCAACCAAGCAACCTGGAAAGGCAAATCAGCGCTACAAAGATGTCTCGCTTCCCATCGGTCAAAAGGGCCATGCTGAAAAAAGTGTCAAAACCAGAAATGCAGGACAGGCCATGGAGAAATGGGAGCCTTGCTACACTGATGGGCGGGATGTAAATTGTCAACAGCCACTCTGGAGAAGCGTACGGTGAGTCCTGAAACGTCTAAAAAGCAAAGCTTAGAGAGCATAGGGCACTTCCACTCATGGGGGTATAAATTGGGAAAATTAAAAATCAGCAAGACACAAGCACCCCAAAGTTTAGGGCTGCTCTGTTGACAAGGACCTCCACTTCATTCCACCTTCAATATCGCAGGAAAGAGAAAAATGGATAAAGAAGTTGTGGTCCTTATGTACAATGGAATATCACTCAGCCGTGAAATCAATGTCATAAGGCTAGTAGCAGCATGATGAGTGGATTTAGGTACGACGACTCTAAGTGAAATAAGTCACACAGAAAAGGACACTTCTCATAAGGTATCACTTATAGAGGGAATGTAAAAACCGTTACACTTGAACTGAATTACAAAACAGAACAGAGTCACACATGCAGAAAACACACTATGGCTGCTTAACGGGAAAGGTGAGGTGGGGTGATACATAAAACAAGGGTTTCAAATTAGCTCAGATACCGTTCCATAAACCCAATATGTAATAGACAAGACCTACTCCTTGCTCAGAGAACTGGACTCAACACACCCTATTCACCGCACAAGAATATATCTGACTAGTAATAATCTTAAAACCTACGTATTGATATCTCTCTGTTAGTGGGTCAAGTGGGTAAAAAGCAGCATAAACACAGCAGTGAAAAGCAGCTAAACCCCATTATAAAAATAAATTACTTTGAAAAACCCATGAAACAAAGACAGTGAAAGAGAGAGAAATTCTTACACAATGCGTTCAGGGGCTGTGATGCAACCTGGATTGACCATATCTAGACCCACAGCTGGATGAGACATAAGGGTGGACACTGTTGCGGCTGAGAGGTTTGGTGAGGTTGGGTGAGCAAACGCAGACCCTTTAAATAATACTGTGTGGTACCCATCGCATGGGTCCCAAATCTCCAGGTTCAAGGTCATCTTCCTACATCGAAAACATGCATGAGATACCCAGAAGATGGTACACCGTGTGATGGCGAAAGGTTTCTAAAACGCACCTCATTTCTCATCTGCTTGTGCCCGGGTTCGCCATTCCAGCCACTTTACTAGCAATCTCCCTCCTTGGAGCATCAGCACCTTTAACCTCCTGTTCTGTACAGGTTGCAATTTGTACTGAGGATGAACGGGAAGACGTGGAACCAATGAAAGACTAGCTCTTGGTGTTGGGACAGGCACAGGTCACTCTATTTTCCCATCAGGAAGAAGAATTAACCACAGGCTCAGCCTGCCCCCCGGAACCAGAACAGGGCCTGAAGCCATCCTGCGCTTTTGCGGCCAGCTCCCTAAAAAGCGAGTTGTAAAATGGAGGTTCAGGGCACTGCAATTCACAAACCTGCAGACTTATAAATGATAACTCTCATCCACAAATATATTGAGGGAAGGCAAAGAAGAGGATTTGAAATCAAGGCAGAATTGCAGGAAACAGATTTCAGGAGGTAGATTCGAATTGCCTTTAAAGCACATGAAAAGCGGCAAAACGTTGACAATGATGCCCTTGGCCAAAAAGGGCGTATGCGTTTTTTCCTAAATATATTCAGGAAAAAACGCATACGCACTTTTTGGCCAACCAAGCAACCTGGAAAGGCAAATCAGCGCTACAAAGATGTCTCGCTTCCCATCGGTCAAAAGGGCCATGCTGAAAAAAGTGTCAAAACCAGAAATGCAGGACAGGCCATGGAGAAATGGGAGCCTTGCTACACTGATGGGCGGGATGTAAATTGTCAACAGCCACTCTGGAGAAGTGTACGGTGAGTCCTGAAACGTCTAAAAAGCAAAGCTTAGAGAGCATAGGGCACTTCCACTCATGGGGGTATAAATTGGGAAAATGAAAAATCAGCAAGACACAAGCACCCCAAAGTTTAGGGCTGCTCTGTTGACAAGGACCTCCACTTCATTCCACCTTCAATATCCCAGGAAAGAGAAAAATGGATAAAGAAGTTGTGGTCCTTATGTACAATGGAATATCACTCAGCCGTGAAATCAATGTCATAAGGCTAGTAGCAGCATGATGAGTGGATTTAGGTACGACGACTCTAAGTGAAATAAGTCACACAGAAAAGGACACTTCTCATAAGGTATCACTGATAGAGGGAATGTAAAAACCGTTACACTTGAACTGAATTACAAAACAGAACAGAGTCACACATGCAGAAAACACACTATGGCTGCTTAACGGGAAAGGTGAGGTGGGGTGATACATAAAACAAGGGTTTCAAATTAGCTCAGATACCGTTCCATAAAACCAATATGTAATAGACTAGACCTACTCCTTGCTCAGAGAACTGGACTCAACACGCCCTATTCACCGCACAAGAATATATCTGACTAGTAATAATCTTAAAACCTATGTATTGATATCTCTCTGTTAGTGGGTCAAGTGGGTAAAAAGCGGCATAAACACAGCAGTGAAAAGCAGCTAAACCCCATTATAAAAATAAATTACTTTGAAAAACCCATGAAACAAAGACAGTGAAAGAGAGAGAAATTCTTACACAATGCGTTCAGGGGCTGTGATGCAACCTGGATTGACCATATCTAGACCCACAGCTGGATGAGACATAAGGGTGGACACTGTTGCGGCTGAGAGGTTTGGTGAGGTTGGGTGAGCAAACGCAGACCCTTTAAATAATACTGTGTGGTACCCATCGCATGGGTCCCAAATCTCCAGGTTCAAGGTCATCTTCCTACATCGAAAACATGCATGAGATACCCAGAAGATGGTACACCGTGTGATGGCGAAAGGTTTCTAAAACGCACCTCATTTCTCATCTGCTTGTGCCCGGGTTCGCCATTCCAGCCACTTTACTAGCAATCTCCCTCCTTGGAGCATCAGCACCTTTAACCTCCTGTTCCGTACAGGTTGCAATTTGTACTGAGGATGAACGGGAAGACGTGGAACCAATGAAAGACTAGCTCTTGGTGTTGGGACAGGCACAGGTCACTCTATTTTCCCATCAGGAAGAAGAATTAACCACAGGCTCAGCCTGCCCCCCGGAACCAGAACAGGGCCTGAAGCCATCCTGCGCTTTTGCGGCCAGCTCCCTAAAAAGCGAGTTGTAAAATGGAGGTTCAGGGCACTGCAATTCACAAACCTGCAGACTTATAAATGATAACTCTCATCCACAAATATATTGAGGGAAGGCAAAGAAGAGGATTTGAAATCAAGGCAGAATTGCAGGAAACAGATTTCAGGAGGTAGATTCGAATTGCCTTTAAAGCACATGAAAAGCGGCAAAACGTTGACAATGATGCCCTTGGCCAAAAAGGGCGTATGCGTTTTTTCCTAAATATATTCAGGAAAAAACGCATACGCACTTTTTGGCCAACCAAGCAACCTGGAAAGGCAAATCAGCGCTACAAAGATGTCTCGCTTCCCATCGGTCAAAAGGGCCATGCTGAAAAAAGTGTCAAAACCAGAAATGCAGGACAGGCCATGGAGAAATGGGAGCCTTGCTACACTGATGGGCGGGATGTAAATTGTCAACAGCCACTCTGGAGAAGTGTACGGTGAGTCCTGAAACGTCTAAAAAGCAAAGCTTAGAGAGCATAGGGCACTTCCACTCATGGGGGTATAAATTGGGAAAATGAAAAATCAGCAAGACACAAGCACCCCAAAGTTTAGGGCTGCTCTGTTGACAAGGACCTCCACTTCATTCCACCTTCAATATCCCAGGAAAGAGAAAAATGGATAAAGAAGTTGTGGTCCTTATGTACAATGGAATATCACTCAGCCGTGAAATCAATGTCATAAGGCTAGTAGCAGCATGATGAGTGGATTTAGGTACGACGACTCTAAGTGAAATAAGTCACACAGAAAAGGACACTTCTCATAAGGTATCACTGATAGAGGGAATGTAAAAACCGTTACACTTGAACTGAATTACAAAACAGAACAGAGTCACACATGCAGAAAACACACTATGGCTGCTTAACGGGAAAGGTGAGGTGGGGTGATACATAAAACAAGGGTTTCAAATTAGCTCAGATACCGTTCCATAAAACCAATATGTAATAGACTAGACCTACTCCTTGCTCAGAGAACTGGACTCAACACGCCCTATTCACCGCACAAGAATATATCTGACTAGTAATAATCTTAAAACCTATGTATTGATATCTCTCTGTTAGTGGGTCAAGTGGGTAAAAAGCGGCATAAACACAGCAGTGAAAAGCAGCTAAACCCCATTATAAAAATAAATTACTTTGAAAAACCCATGAAACAAAGACAGTGAAAGAGAGAGAAATTCTTACACAATTCATTCACGGGCTGTGATGCAACCTGGATTGACCATATCTAGACCCACAGCTGGATGAGACATAAGGGTGGACACTGTTGCGGCTGAGAGGTTTGGTGAGGTTGGGTGAGCAAACGCAGACCCTTTAAATAATACTGTGTGGTACCCATCGCATGGGTCCCAAATCTCCAGGTTCAAGGTCATCTTCCTACATCGAAAACATGCATGAGATACCCAGAAGATGGTACACCGTGTGATGGGGAAAGGTTTCTAAAACGCACCTCATTTCTCATCTGCTTGTGCCCGGGTTCGCCATTCCAGCCACTTTACTAGCAATCTCCCTCCTTGGAGCATCAGCACCTTTAACCTCCTGTTCCGTACAGGTTGCAATTTGTACTGAGGATGAACGGGAAGACGTGGAACCAATGAAAGACTAGCTCTTGGTGTTGGGACAGGCACAGGTCACTCTATTTTCCCATCAGGAAGAAGAATTAACCACAGGCTCAGCCTGCCCCCCGGAACCAGAACAGGGCCTGAAGCCATCCTGCGCTTTTGCGGCCAGCTCCCTAAAAAGCGAGTTGTAAAATGGAGGTTCAGGGCACTGCAATTCACAAACCTGCAGACTTATAAATGATAACTCTCATCCACAAATATATTGAGGGAAGGCAAAGAAGAGGATTTGAAATCAAGGCAGAATTGCAGGAAACAGATTTCAGGAGGTAGATTCGAATTGCCTTTAAAGCACATGAAAAGCGGCAAAACGTTGACAATGATGCCCTTGGCCAAAAAGGGCGTATGCGTTTTTTCCTAAATATATTCAGGAAAAAACGCATACGCACTTTTTGGCCAACCAAGCAACCTGGAAAGGTAAATCAGCGCTACAAAGATGTCTCGCTTCCCATCGGTCAAAAGGGCCATGCTGAAAAAAGTGTCAAAACCAGAAATGCAGGACAGGCCATGGAGAAATGGGAGCCTTGCTACACTGATGGGCGGGATGTAAATTGTCAACAGCCACTCTGGAGAAGTGTACGGTGAGTCCTGAAACGTCTAAAAAGCAAAGCTTAGAGAGCATAGGGCACTTCCACTCATGGGGGTATAAATTGGGAAAATGAAAAATCAGCAAGACACAAGCACCCCAAAGTTTAGGGCTGCTCTGTTGACAAGGACCTCCACTTCATTCCACCTTCAATATCCCAGGAAAGAGAAAAATGGATAAAGAAGTTGTGGTCCTTATGTACACTGGAATATCACTCAGCCGTGAAATCAATGTCATAAGGCTAGTAGCAGCATGATGAGTGGATTTAGGTACGACGACTCTAAGTGAAATAAGTCACACAGAAAAGGACACTTCTCATAAGGTATCACTGATAGAGGGAATGTAAAAACCGTTACACTTGAACTGAATTACAAAACAGAACAGAGTCACACATGCAGAAAACACACTATGGCTGCTTAACGGGAAAGGTGAGGTGGGGTGATACATAAAACAAGGGTTTCAAATTAGCTCAGATACCGTTCCATAAAACCAATATGTAATAGACTAGACCTACTCCTTGCTCAGAGAACTGGACTCAACACGCCCTATTCACCGCACAAGAATATATCTGACTAGTAATAATCTTAAAACCTATGTATTGATATCTCTCTGTTAGTGGGTCAAGTGGGTAAAAAACGGCATAAACACAGCAGTGAAAAGCAGCTAAACCCCATTATAAAAATAAATTACTTTGAAAAACCCATGAAACAAAGACAGTGAAAGAGAGAGAAATTCTTACACAATGCTTTCAGGGGCTGTGATGCAACCTGGATTGACCATATCTAGACCCACAGCTGGATGAGACCTAAGGGTGGACACTGTTGCGGCTGAGAGGTTTGGTGAGGTTGGGTGGGCAAACGCAGACCCTTTAAATAATACTGCGTGGTACCCATCGCATGGGTCACAAATCTCCAGGTTCAAGGTCATCTTCCTACATCGAAAACATGCATGAGATACCCAGAAGATGGTACACCGTGTGATGGGGAAAGGTTTCTAAAACGCACCTCATTTCTCATCTGCTTGTGCCCGGGTTCGCCATTCCAGCCACTTTACTAGCAATCTCCCTCCTTGGAGCATCAGCACCTTTAACCTACTGTTCCGTACAGGTTGCAATTTGTACTGAGGATGAACGGGAAGACGTGGAACCAATGAAAAACTAGCTCTTGGTGTTGGGACAGGCACAGGTCACTCTATTTTCCCATCAGGAAGAAGAATTAACCACAGGCTCAGCCTGCCCCCCGGAACCAGAACAGGGCCTGAAGCCATCCTGCGCTTTTGCGGCCAGCTCCCTAAAAAGCGAGTTGTAAAATGGAGGTTCAGGGCACTGCAATTCACAAACCTGCAGACTTATAAATGATAACTCTCATCCACAAATATATTGAGGGAAGGCAAAGAAGAGGATTTGAAATCAAGGCAGAATTGCAGGAAACAGATTTCAGGAGGTAGATTCGAATCGCCTTTAAAGCACATGAAAAGCGGCAAAACGTTGACAATGATGCCCTTGGCCAAAAAGGGCGTATGCGTTTTTTCCTGAATATATTCAGGAAAAAACGCATACGCCCTTTTTGGCCAACCAAGCAACCTGGAAAGGCAAATCAGCGCTACAAAGATGTCTCGCTTCCCATCGGTCAAAAGGGCCATGCTGAAAAAAGTGTCAAAACCAGAAATGCAGGACAGGCCATGGAGAAATGGGAGCCTTGCTACACTGATGGGCGGGATGTAAATTGTCAACAGCCACTCTGGAGAAGCGTACGGTGAGTCCTGAAACGTCTAAAAAGCAAAGCTTAGAGAGCATAGGGCACTTCCACTCATGGGGGTATAAATTGGGAAAATTAAAAATCAGCAAGACACAAGCACCCCAAAGTTTAGGGCTGCTCTGTTGACAAGGACCTCCACTTCATTCCACCTTCAATATCGCAGGAAAGAGAAAAATGGATAAAGAAGTTGTGGTCCTTATGTACAATGGAATATCACTCAGCCGTGAAATCAATGTCATAAGGCTAGTAGCAGCATGATGAGTGGATTTAGGTACGACGACTCTAAGTGAAATAAGTCACACAGAAAAGGACACTTCTCATAAGGTATCACTTATAGAGGGAATGTAAAAACCGTTACACTTGAACTGAATTACAAAACAGAACAGAGTCACACATGCAGAAAACACACTATGGCTGCTTAACGGGAAAGGTGAGGTGGGGTGATACATAAAACAAGGGTTTCAAATTAGCTCAGATACCGTTCCATAAACCCAATATGTAATAGACAAGACCTACTCCTTGCTCAGAGAACTGGACTCAACACGCCCTATTCACCGCACAAGAATATATCTGACTAGTAATAATCTTAAAACCTACGTATTGATATCTCTCTGTTAGTGGGTCAAGTGGGTAAAAAGCGGCATAAACACAGCAGTGAAAAGCAGCTAAACCCCATTATAAAAATAAATTACTTTGAAAAACCCATGAAACAAAGACAGTGAAAGAGAGAGAAATTCTTACACAATGCGTTCAGGGGCTGTGATGCAACCTGGATTGACCATATCTAGACCCACAGCTGGATGAGACATAAGGGTGGACACTGTTGCGGCTGAGAGGTTTGGTGAGGTTGGGTGAGCAAACGCAGACCCTTTAAATTAATACTGCGTGGTACCCATCGCATGGGTCCCAAATCTCCAGGTTCAAGGTCATCTTCCTACATCGAAAACATGCATGAGATACCCAGAAGATGGTACACCGTGTGATGGCGAAAGGTTTCTAAAACGCACCTCATTTCTCATCTGCTTGTGCCCGGGTTCGCCATTCCAGCCACTTTACTAGCAATCTCCCTCCTTGGAGCATCAGCACCTTTAACCTCCTGTTCCGTACAGGTTGCAATTTGTACTGAGGATGAACGGGAAGACGTGGAACCAATGAAAGACTAGCTCTTGGTGTTGGGACAGGCACAGGTCACTCTATTTTCCCATCAGGAAGAAGAATTAACCACAGGCTCAGCCTGCCCCCCGGAACCAGAACAGGGCCTGAAGCCATCCTGCGCTTTTGCGGCCAGCTCCCTAAAAAGCGAGTTGTAAAATGGAGGTTCAGGGCACTGCAATTCACAAACCTGCAGACTTATAAATGATAACTCTCATCCACAAATATATTGAGGGAAGGCAAAGAAGAGGATTTGAAATCAAGGCAGAATTGCAGGAAACAGATTTCAGGAGGTAGATTCGAATTGCCTTTAAAGCACATGAAAAGCGGCAAAACGTTGACAATGATGCCCTTGGCCAAAAAGGGCGTATGCGTTTTTTCCTAAATATATTCAGGAAAAAACGCATACGCACTTTTTGGCCAACCAAGCAACCTGGAAAGGCAAATCAGCGCTACAAAGATGTCTCGCTTCCCATCGGTCAAAAGGGCCATGCTGAAAAAAGTGTCAAAACCAGAAATGCAGGACAGGCCATGGAGAAATGGGAGCCTTGCTACACTGATGGGCGGGATGTAAATTGTCAACAGCCACTCTGGAGAAGTGTACGGTGAGTCCTGAAACGTCTAAAAAGCAAAGCTTAGAGAGCATAGGGCACTTCCACTCATGGGGGTATAAATTGGGAAAATGAAAAATCAGCAAGACACAAGCACCCCAAAGTTTAGGGCTGCTCTGTTGACAAGGACCTCCACTTCATTCCACCTTCAATATCCCAGGAAAGAGAAAAATGGATAAAGAAGTTGTGGTCCTTATGTACAATGGAATATCACTCAGCCGTGAAATCAATGTCATAAGGCTAGTAGCAGCATGATGAGTGGATTTAGGTACGACGACTCTAAGTGAAATAAGTCACACAGAAAAGGACACTTCTCATAAGGTATCACTGATAGAGGGAATGTAAAAACCGTTACACTTGAACTGAATTACAAAACAGAACAGAGTCACACATGCAGAAAACACACTATGGCTGCTTAACGGGAAAGGTGAGGTGGGGTGATACATAAAACAAGGGTTTCAAATTAGCTCAGATACCGTTCCATAAAACCAATATGTAATAGACTAGACCTACTCCTTGCTCAGAGAACTGGACTCAACACGCCCTATTCACCGCACAAGAATATATCTGACTAGTAATAATCTTAAAACCTATGTATTGATATCTCTCTGTTAGTGGGTCAAGTGGGTAAAAAACGGCATAAACACAGCAGTGAAAAGCAGCTAAACCCCATTATAAAAATAAATTACTTTGAAAAACCCATGAAACAAAGACAGTGAAAGAGAGAGAAATTCTTACACAATGCTTTCAGGGGCTGTGATGCAACCTGGATTGACCATATCTAGACCCACAGCTGGATGAGACCTAAGGGTGGACACTGTTGCGGCTGAGAGGTTTGGTGAGGTTGGGTGGGCAAACGCAGACCCTTTAAATAATACTGCGTGGTACCCATCGCATGGGTCACAAATCTCCAGGTTCAAGGTCATCTTCCTACATCGAAAACATGCATGAGATACCCAGAAGATGGTACACCGTGTGATGGGGAAAGGTTTCTAAAACGCACCTCATTTCTCATCTGCTTGTGCCCGGGTTCGCCATTCCAGCCACTTTACTAGCAATCTCCCTCCTTGGAGCATCAGCACCTTTAACCTACTGTTCCGTACAGGTTGCAATTTGTACTGAGGATGAACGGGAAGACGTGGAACCAATGAAAAACTAGCTCTTGGTGTTGGGACAGGCACAGGTCACTCTATTTTCCCATCAGGAAGAAGAATTAACCACAGGCTCAGCCTGCCCCCCGGAACCAGAACAGGGCCTGAAGCCATCCTGCGCTTTTGCGGCCAGCTCCCTAAAAAGCGAGTTGTAAAATGGAGGTTCAGGGCACTGCAATTCACAAACCTGCAGACTTATAAATGATAACTCTCATCCACAAATATATTGAGGGAAGGCAAAGAAGAGGATTTGAAATCAAGGCAGAATTGCAGGAAACAGATTTCAGGAGGTAGATTCGAATCGCCTTTAAAGCACATGAAAAGCGGCAAAACGTTGACAATGATGCCCTTGGCCAAAAAGGGCGTATGCGTTTTTTCCTGAATATATTCAGGAAAAAACGCATACGCCCTTTTTGGCCAACCAAGCAACCTGGAAAGGCAAATCAGCGCTACAAAGATGTCTCGCTTCCCATCGGTCAAAAGGGCCATGCTGAAAAAAGTGTCAAAACCAGAAATGCAGGACAGGCCATGGAGAAATGGGAGCCTTGCTACACTGATGGGCGGGATGTAAATTGTCAACAGCCACTCTGGAGAAGCGTACGGTGAGTCCTGAAACGTCTAAAAAGCAAAGCTTAGAGAGCATAGGGCACTTCCACTCATGGGGGTATAAATTGGGAAAATTAAAAATCAGCAAGACACAAGCACCCCAAAGTTTAGGGCTGCTCTGTTGACAAGGACCTCCACTTCATTCCACCTTCAATATCGCAGGAAAGAGAAAAATGGATAAAGAAGTTGTGGTCCTTATGTACAATGGAATATCACTCAGCCGTGAAATCAATGTCATAAGGCTAGTAGCAGCATGATGAGTGGATTTAGGTACGACGACTCTAAGTGAAATAAGTCACACAGAAAAGGACACTTCTCATAAGGTATCACTTATAGAGGGAATGTAAAAACCGTTACACTTGAACTGAATTACAAAACAGAACAGAGTCACACATGCAGAAAACACACTATGGCTGCTTAACGGGAAAGGTGAGGTGGGGTGATACATAAAACAAGGGTTTCAAATTAGCTCAGATACCGTTCCATAAACCCAATATGTAATAGACAAGACCTACTCCTTGCTCAGAGAACTGGACTCAACACGCCCTATTCACCGCACAAGAATATATCTGACTAGTAATAATCTTAAAACCTACGTATTGATATCTCTCTGTTAGTGGGTCAAGTGGGTAAAAAGCGGCATAAACACAGCAGTGAAAAGCAGCTAAACCCCATTATAAAAATAAATTACTTTGAAAAACCCATGAAACAAAGACAGTGAAAGAGAGAGAAATTCTTACACAATGCGTTCAGGGGCTGTGATGCAACCTGGATTGACCATATCTAGACCCACAGCTGGATGAGTCATTAGGGTGGACACTGTTGCGGCTGAGAGGTTTGGTGAGGTTGGGTGAGCAAACGCAGACCCTTTAAAGTAATACTGCGTGGTACCCATCGCATGGGTCCCAAATCTCCAGGTTCAAGGTCATCTTCCTACATCGAAAACATGCATGAGATACCCAGAAGATGGTACACCGTGTGATGGCGAAAGGTTTCTAAAACGCACCTCATTTCTCATCTGCTTGTGCCCGGGTTCGCCATTCCAGCCACTTTACTAGCAATCTCCCTCCTTGGAGCATCATCACCTTTAACCTCCTGTTCCGTACAGGTTGCAATTTGTACTGAGGATGAACGGGAAGACGTGGAACCAATGAGAGACTAGCTCTTGGTGTTGGGACAGGCACAGGTCACTCTATTTTCCCATCAGGAAGAAGAATTAACCACAGGCTCAGCCTGCCCCCCGGAACCAGAACAGGGCCTGAAGCCATCCTGCGCTTTTGCTGCCAGCTCCCTAAAAAGCGAGTTGTAAAATGGAGGTTCAGGGCACTGCAATTCACAAACCTGCAGAGTTATAAATGATAACTCTCATCCACAAATATATTGAGGGAAGGCAAAGAAGAGGATTTGAAATCAAGGCAGAATTGCAGGAAACAGATTTCAGGAGGTAGATTCGAATCGCCTTTAAAGCACATGAAAACCGGCAAAACGTTGACAATGATGCCCTTGGCCAAAAAGGGCGTATGCGTTTTTTCCTGAATATATTCAGGAAAAAACGCATACGCCCTTTTTGGCCAACCAAGCAACCTGGAAAGGCAAATCAGCGCTACAAAGATGTCTCGCTTCCCATCGGTCAAAAGGGCCATGCTGAAAAAAGTGTCAAAACCAGAAATGCAGGACAGGCCATGGAGAAATGGGAGCCTTGTTACACTGATGGGCGGGATGTAAATTGTCAACAGCCACTCTGGAGAAGTGTACGGTGAGTCCTGAAACGTCTAAAAAGCAAAGCTTAGAGAGCATAGGGCACTTCCACTCATGGGGTTATAAATTGGGAAAATTAAAAATCAGCAAGACACAAGCACCCCAAAGTTTAGGGCTGCTCTGTTGACAAGGACCTCCACTTCATTCCACCTTCAATATCGCAGGAAAGGGAAAAATGGATAAAGAAGTTGTGGTCCTTATGTACAATGGAATATCACTCAGCCGTGAAATCAATGTCATAAGGCTAGTAGCAGCATGATGAGTGGATTTAGGTACGACGACTCTAAGTGAAATAAGTCACACAGAAAAGGACACTTCTCAGAAGGTATCACTTATAGAGGGAATGTAAAAACCGTTACACTTGAACTGAATTACAAAACAGAACAGAGTCACACATGCAGAAAACACACTATGGCTGCTTAACGGGAAAGGTGAGGTGGGGTGATACATAAAACAAGGGTTTCAAATTAGCTCAGATACCGTTCCATAAACCCAATATGTAATAGACAAGACCTACTCCTTGCTCAGAGAACTGGACTCAACACGCCCTATTCACCGCACAAGAATATATCTGACTAGTAATAATCTTAAAACTTATGTATTGATATCTCTCTGTTAGTGGGTCAAGTGGGTAAAAAGCGGCATAAACACAGCAGTGAAAAGCAGCTAAACCCCATTACAAAAATAAATTACTTTGAAAAACCCATGAAACAAAGACAGTGAAAGAGAGAGAAATTCTTACACAATGCGTTCAGGGGGTGTGATGCAACCTGGATTGACCATATCTAGACCCACAGCTGGATGAGACCTAAGGGTGGACACTGTTGCGGCTGAGAGGTTTGGTGAGGTTGGGTGAGCAAACGCAGACCCTTTAAATAATACTGTGTGGTACCCATCCCATGGGTCCCAAATCTCCAGGTTCAAGGTCATCTTCCTACATCGAAAACATGCATGAGATACCCAGAAGATGGTACACCGTGTGATGGGGAAAGGTTTCTAAAACGCACCTCATTTCTCATCTGCTTGTGCCCGGGTTCGCCATTCCAGCCACTTTACTAGCAATCTCCCTCCTTGGAGCATCAGCACCTTTAACCTCCTGTTCCGTACAGGTTGCAATTTGTACTGAGGATGAACGGGAAGACGTGGAACCAATGAAAGACTAGCTCTTGGTGTTGGGACAGGCACAGGTCACTCTATTTTCCCATCAGGAAGAAGAATTAACCACAGGCTCAGCCTGCCCCCCGGAACCAGAACAGGGCCTGAAGCCATCCTGCGCTTTTGCGGCCAGCTCCCTAAAAAGCGAGTTGTAAAATGGAGGTTCAGGGCACTGCAATTCACAAACCTGCAGACTTATAAATGATAACTCTCATCCACAAATATATTGAGGGAAGGCAAAGAAGAGGATTTGAAATCAAGGCAGAATTGCAGGAAACAGATTTCAGGAGGTAGATTCGAATTGCCTTTAAAGCACATGAAAAGCGGCAAAACGTTGACAATGATGCCCTTGGCCAAAAAGGGCGTATGCGTTTTTTCCTAAATATATTCAGGAAAAAACGCATACGCACTTTTTGGCCAACCAAGCAACCTGGAAAGGCAAATCAGCGCTACAAAGATGTCTCGCTTCCCATCGGTCAAAAGGGCCATGCTGAAAAAAGTGTCAAAACCAGAAATGCAGGACAGGCCATGGAGAAATGGGAGCCTTGCTACACTGATGGGCGGGATGTAAATTGTCAACAGCCACTCTGGAGAAGTGTACGGTGAGTCCTGAAACCTCTAAAAAGCAAAGCTTAGAGAGCATAGGGCACTTCCACTCATGGGGGTATAAATTGGGAAAATTAAAAATCAGCAAGACACAAGCACCCCAAAGTTTAGGGCTGCTCTGTTGACAAGGACCTCCACTTCATTCCACCTTCAATATCGCAGGAAAGAGAAAAATGGATAAAGAAGTTGTGGTCCTTATGTACAATGTAATATCACTCAGCCGTGAAATCAATGTCATAAGGCTAGTAGCAGCATGATGAGTGGATTTAGGTACGACGACTCTAAGTGAAATAAGTCACACAGAAAAGGACACTTCTCATAAGGTATCACTTATAGAGGGAATGTAAAAACCGTTACACTTGAACTGAATTACAAAACAGAACAGAGTCACACATGCAGAAAACACACTATGGCTGCTTAACGGGAAAGGTGAGGTGGGGTGATACATAAAACAAGGGTTTCAAATTAGCTCAGATACCGTTCCATAAACCCAATATGTAATAGACAAGACCTACTCCTTGCTCAGAGAACTGGACTCAACACGCCCTATTCACCGCACAAGAATATATCTGACTAGTAATAATCTTAAAACCTACGTATTGATATCTCTCTGTTAGTGGGTCAAGTGGGTAAAAAGCGGCATAAACACAGCAGTGAAAAGCAGCTAAACCCCATTATAAAAATAAATTACTTTGAAAAACCCATGAAACAAAGACAGTGAAAGAGAGCGAAATTCTTACACAATGCGTTCAGGGGCTGTGATGCAACCTGGATTGACCATATCTAGACCCACAGCTGGATGAGACATAAGGGTGGACACTGTTGCGGCTGAGAGGTTTGGTGAGGTTGGGTGAGCAAACGCAGACCCTTTAAATAATACTGCGTGGTACCCATCGCATGGGTCCCAAATCTCCAGGTTCAAGGTCATCTTCCTACATTGAAAACATGCATGAGATACCCAGAAGATGGTACACCGTGTGATGGCGAAAGGTTTCTAAAACGCACCTCATTTCTCATCTGCTTGTGCCCGGGTTCGCCATTCCAGCCACTTTACTAGCAATCTCCCTCCTTGGAGCATCATCACCTTTAACCTCCTGTTCCGTACAGGTTGCAATTTGTACTGAGGATGAACGGGAAGACGTGGAACCAATGAGAGACTAGCTCTTGGTGTTGGGACAGGCACAGGTCACTCTATTTTCCCATCAGGAAGAAGAATTAACCACAGGCTCAGCCTGCCCCCCGGAACCAGAACAGGGCCTGAAGCCATCCTGCGCTTTTGCTGCCAGCTCCCTAAAAAGCGAGTTGTAAAATGGAGGTTCAGGGCACTGCAATTCACAAACCTGCAGACTTATAAATGATAACTCTCATCCACAAATATATTGAGGGAAGGCAAAGAAGAGGATTTGAAATCAAGGCAGAATTGCAGGAAACAGATTTCAGGAGGTAGATTCGAATCGCCTTTAAAGCACATGAAAAGCGGCAAAACGTTGACAATGATGCCCTTGGCCAAAAAGGGCGTATGCGTTTTTTCCTGAATATATTCAGGAAAAAACGCATACGCCCTTTTTGGCCAACCAAGCAACCTGGAAAGGCAAATCAGCGCTACAAAGATGTCTCGCTTCCCATCGGTCAAAAGGGCCATGCTGAAAAAAGTGTCAAAACCAGAAATGCAGGACAGGCCATGGAGAAATGGGAGCCTTGTTACACTGATGGGCGGGATGTAAATTGTCAACAGCCACTCTGGAGAAGTGTACGGTGAGTCCTGAAACGTCTAAAAAGCAAAGCTTAGAGAGCATAGGGCACTTCCACTCATGGGGTTATAAATTGGGAAAATTAAAAATCAGCAAGACACAAGCACCCCAAAGTTTAGGGCTGCTCTGTTGACAAGGACCTCCACTTCATTCCACCTTCAATATCGCAGGAAAGAGAAAAATGGATAAAGAAGTTGTGGTCCTTATTTACAATGGAATATCACTCAGCCGTGAAATCAATGTCATAAGGCTAGTAGCAGCATGATGAGTGGATTTAGGTACGACGACTCTAAGTGAAATAAGTCACACAGAAAAGGACACTTCTCAGAAGGTATCACTTATAGAGGGAATGTAAAAACCGTTACACTTGAACTGAATTACAAAACAGAACAGAGTCACACATGCAGAAAACACACTATGGCTGCTTAACGGGAAAGGTGAGGTGGGGTGATACATAAAACAAGGGTTTCAAATTAGCTCAGATACCGTTCCATAAACCCAATATGTAATAGACAAGACCTACTCCTTGCTCAGAGAACTGGACTCAACACGCCCTATTCACCGCACAAGAATATATCTGACTAGTAATAATCTTAATACTTATGTATTGATATCTCTCTGTTAGTGGGTCAAGTGGGTAAAAAGCGGCATAAACACAGCAGTGAAAAGCAGCTAAACCCCATTACAAAAATAAATTACTTTGAAAAACCCATGAAACAAAGACAGTGAAAGAGAGAGAAATTCTTACACAATGCGTTCAGGGGCTGTGATGCAACCTGGATTGACCATATCTAGACCCACAGCTGGATGAGACATAAGGGTGGACACTGTTGCGGCTGAGAGGTTTGGTGAGGTTGGGTGAGCAAACGCAGACCCTTTAAAGTAATACTGCGTGGTACCCATCGCATGGGTCCCAAATCTCCAGGTTCAAGGTCATCTTCCTACATCGAAAACATGCATGAGATACCCAGAAGATGGTACACCGTGTGATGGCGAAAGGTTTCTAAAACGCACCTCATTTCTCATCTGCTTGTGCCCGGGTTCGCCATTCCAGCCACTTTACTAGCAATCTCCCTCCTTGGAGCATCAGCACCTTTAACCTCCTGTTCCGTACAGGTTGCAATTTGTACTGAGGATGAACGGGAAGACGTGGAACCAATGAGAGACTAGCTCTTGGTGTTGGGACAGGCACAGGTCACTCTATTTTCCCATCAGGAAGAAGAATTAACCACAGGCTCAGCCTGCCCCCCGGAACCAGAACAGGGCCTGAAGCCATCCTGCGCTTTTGCGGCCAGCTCCCTAAAAAGCGAGTTGTAAAATGGAGGTTCAGGGCACTGCAATTCACAAACCTGCAGACTTATAAATGATAACTCTCATCCACAAATATATTGAGGGAAGGCAAAGAAGAGGATTTGAAATCAAGGCAGAATTGCAGGAAACAGATTTCAGGAGGTAGATTCGAATTGCCTTTAAAGCACATGAAAAGCGGCAAAACGTTGACAATGATGCCCTTGGCCAAAAAGGGCGTATGCGTTTTTTCCTAAATATATTCAGGAAAAAACGCATACGCACTTTTTGGCCAACCAAGCAACCTGGAAAGGCAAATCAGCGCTACAAAGATGTCTCGCTTCCCATCGGTCAAAAGGGCCATGCTGAAAAAAGTGTCAAAACCAGAAATGCAGGACAGGCCATGGAGAAATGGGAGCCTTGCTACACTGATGGGCGGGATGTAAATTGTCAACAGCCACTCTGGAGAAGTGTACGGTGAGTCCTGAAACGTCTAAAAAGCAAAGCTTAGAGAGCATAGGGCACTTCCACTCATGGGGGTATAAATTGGGAAAATGAAAAATCAGCAAGACACAAGCACCCCAAAGTTTAGGGCTGCTCTGTTGACAAGGACCTCCACTTCATTCCACCTTCAATATCCCAGGAAAGAGAAAAATGGATAAAGAAGTTGTGGTCCTTATGTACAATGGAATATCACTCAGCCGTGAAATCAATGTCATAAGGCTAGTAGCAGCATGATGAGTGGATTTAGGTACGACGACTCTAAGTGAAATAAGTCACACAGAAAAGGACACTTCTCAGAAGGTATCACTTATAGAGGGAATGTAAAAACCGTTACACTTGAACTGAATTACAAAACAGAACAGAGTCACACATGCAGAAAACACACTATGGCTGCTTAACGGGAAAGGTGAAGTGGGGTGATACATAAAACAAGGGTTTCAAATTAGCTCAGATACCGTTCCATAAACCCAATATGTAATAGACAAGACCTACTCCTTGCTCAGAGAACTGGACTCAACACGCCCTATTCACCGCACAAGAATATATCTGACTAGTAATAATCTTAAAACCTACGTATTGATATCTCTCTGTTAGTGGGTCAAGTGGGTAAAAAGCGGCATAAACACAGCAGTGAAAAGCAGCTAAACCCCATTATAAAAATAAATTACTTTGAAAAACCCATGAAACAAAGACAGTGAAAGAGAGCGAAATTCTTACACAATGCGTTCAGGGGCTGTGATGCAACCTGGATTGACCATATCTAGACCCACAGCTGGATGAGACATAAGGGTGGACACTGTTGCGGCTGAGAGGTTTGGTGAGGTTGGGTGAGCAAACGCAGACCCTTTAAATAATACTGTGTGGTACCCATCGCATGGGTCCCAAATCTCCAGGTTCAAGGTCATCTTCCTACATCAAAAACATGCATGAGATACCCAGAAGATGGTACACCGTGTGATGGCGAAAGGTTTCTAAAACGCACCTCATTTCTCATCTGCTTGTGCCCGGGTTCGCCATTCCAGCCACTTTACTAGCAATCTCCCTCCTTGGAGCATCAGCACCTTTAACCTCCTGTTCCGTACAGGTTGCAATTTGTACTGAGGATGAACGGGAAGACGTGGAACCAATGAAAGACTAGCTCTTGGTGTTGGGACAGGCACAGGTCACTCTATTTTCCCATCAGGAAGAAGAATTAACCACAGGCTCAGCCTGCCCCCCGGAACCAGAACAGGGCCTGAAGCCATCCTGCGCTTTTGCGGCCAGCTCCCTAAAAAGCGAGTTGTAAAATGGAGGTTCAGGGCACTGCAATTCACAAACCTGCAGACTTATAAATGATAACTCTCATCCACAAATATATTGAGGGAAGGCAAAGAAGAGGATTTGAAATCAAGGCAGAATTGCAGGAAACAGATTTCAGGAGGTAGATTCGAATCGCCTTTAAAGCACATGAAAAGCGGCAAAACGTTGACAATGATGCCCTTGGCCAAAAAGGGCGTATGCGTTTTTTCCTGAATATATTCAGGAAAAAACGCATACGCCCTTTTTGGCCAACCAAGCAACCTGGAAAGGCAAATCAGCGCTACAAAGATGTCTCGCTTCCCATCGGTCAAAAGGGCCATGCTGAAAAAAGTGTCAAAACCAGAAATGCAGGACAGGCCATGGAGAAATGGGAGCCTTGCTACACTGATGGGCGGGATGTAAATTGTCAACAGCCACTCTGGAGAAGTGTACGGTGAGTCCTGAAACCTCTAAAAAGCAAAGCTTAGAGAGCATAGGGCACTTCCACTCATGGGGGTATAAATTGGGAAAATTAAAAATCAGCAAGACACAAGCACCCCAAAGTTTAGGGCTGCTCTGTTGACAAGGACCTCCACTTCATTCCACCTTCAATATCGCAGGAAAGAGAAAAATGGATAAAGAAGTTGTGGTCCTTATGTACAATGGAATATCACTCAGCCGTGAAATCAATGTCATAAGGCTAGTAGCAGCATGATGAGTGGATTTAGGTACGACGACCCTAAGTGAAATAAGTCACACAGAAAAGGACACTTCTCATAAGGTATCACTTATAGAGGGAATGTAAAAACCGTTACACTTGAACTGAATTACAAAACAGAACAGAGTCACACATGCAGAAAACACACTATGGCTGCTTAACGGGAAAGGTGAGGTGGGGTGATACATAAAACAAGGGTTTCAAATTAGCTCAGATACCGTTCCATAAACCCAATATGTAATAGACAAGACCTACTCCTTGCTCAGAGAACTGGACTCAACACGCCCTATTCACCGCACAAGAATATATCTGACTAGTAATAATCTTAAAACCTACGTATTGATATCTCTCTGTTAGTGGGTCAAGTGGGTAAAAAGCGGCATAAACACAGCAGTGAAAATCAGCTAAACCCCATTATAAAAATAAATTACTTTGAAAAACCCATGAAACAAAGACAGTGAAAGAGAGCGAAATTCTTACACAATGCGTTCAGGGGCTGTGATGCAACCTGGATTGACCATATCTAGACCCACAGCTGGATGAGACATAAGGGTGGACACTGTTGCGGCTGAGAGGTTTGGTGAGGTTGGGTGAGCAAACGCAGACCCTTTAAATAATACTGCGTGGTACCCATCGCATGGGTCCCAAATCTCCAGGTTCAAGGTCATCTTCCTACATCGAAAACATGCATGAGATACCCAGAAGATGGTACACCGTGTGATGGCGAAAGGTTTCTAAAACGCACCTCATTTCTCATCTGCTTGTGCCCGGGTTCGCCATTCCAGCCACTTTACTAGCAATCTCCCTCCTTGGAGCATCAGCACCTTTAACCTCCTGTTCCGTACAGGTTGCAATTTGTACTGAGGATGAACGGGAAGACGTGGAACCAATGAGAGACTAGCTCTTGGTGTTGGGACAGGCACAGGTCACTCTATTTTCCCATCAGGAAGAAGAATTAACCACAGGCTCAGCCTGCCCCCCGGAACCAGAACAGGGCCTGAAGCCATCCTGCGCTTTTGCTGCCAGCTCCCTAAAAAGCGAGTTGTAAAATGGAGGTTCAGGGCACTGCAATTCACAAACCTGCAGACTTATAAATGATAACTCTCATCCACAAATATATTGAGGGAAGGCAAAGAAGAGGATTTGAAATCAAGGCAGAATTGCAGGAAACAGATTTCAGGAGGTAGATTCGAATCGCCTTTAAAGCACCTGAAAAGCGGCAAAACGTTGACAATGATGCCCTTGGCCAAAAAGGGCGTATGCGTTTTTTCCTGAATATATTCAGGAAAAAACGCATACGCCCTTTTTGGCCAACCAAGCAACCTGGAAAGGCAAATCAGCGCTACAAAGATGTCTCGCTTCCCATCGGTCAAAAGGGCCATGCTGAAAAAAGTGTCAAAACCAGAAATGCAGGACAGGCCATGGAGAAATGGGAGCCTTGTTACACTGATGGGCGGGATGTAAATTGTCAACAGCCACTCTGGAGAAGTGTACGGTGAGTCCTGAAACGTCTAAAAAGCAAAGCTTAGAGAGCATAGGGCACTTCCACTCATGGGGTTATAAATTGGGAAAATTAAAAATCAGCAAGACACAAGCACCCCAAAGTTTAGGGCTGCTCTGTTGACAAGGACCTCCACTTCATTCCACCTTCAATATCGCAGGAAAGAGAAAAATGGATAAAGAAGTTGTGGTCCTTATGTACAATGGAATATCACTCAGCCGTGAAATCAATGTCATAAGGCTAGTAGCAGCATGATGAGTGGATTTAGGTACGACGACTCTAAGTGAAATAAGTCACACAGAAAAGGACACTTCTCAGAAGGTATCACTTATAGAGGGAATGTAAAAACCGTTACACTTGAACTGAATTACAAAACAGAACAGAGTCACACATGCAGAAAACACACTATGGCTGCTTAACGGGAAAGGTGAGGTGGGGTGATACATAAAACAAGGGTTTCAAATTAGCTCAGATACCGTTCCATAAACCCAATATGTAATAGACAAGACCTACTCCTTGCTCAGAGAACTGGACTCAACACGCCCTATTCACCGCACAAGAATATATCTGACTAGTAATAATCTTAAAACTTATGTATTGATATCTCTCTGTTAGTGGGTCAAGTGGGTAAAAAGCGGCATAAACACAGCAGTGAAAAGCAGCTAAACCCCATTACAAAAATAAATTACTTTGAAAAACCCATGAAACAAAGACAGTGAAAGAGAGAGAAATTCTTACACAATGCGTTCAGGGGCTGTGATGCAACCTGGATTGACCATATCTAGACCCACAGCTGGATGAGACATAAGGGTGGACACTGTTGCGGCTGAGAGGTTTGGTGAGGTTGGGTGAGCAAACGCAGACCCTTTAAAGTAATACTGCGTGGTACCCATCGCATGGGTCCCAAATCTCCAGGTTCAAGGTCATCTTCCTACATCGAAAACATGCATGAGATACCCAGAAGATGGTACACCGTGTGATGGCGAAAGGTTTCTAAAACGCACCTCATTTCTCATCTGCTTGTGCCCGGGTTCGCCATTCCAGCCACTTTACTAGCAATCTCCCTCCTTGGAGCATCAGCACCTTTAACCTCCTGTTCCGTACAGGTTGCAATTTGTACTGAGGATGAACGGGAAGACGTGGAACCAATGAGAGACTAGCTCTTGGTGTTGGGACAGGCACAGGTCACTCTATTTTCCCATCAGGAAGAAGAATTAACCACAGGCTCAGCCTGCCCCCCGGAACCAGAACAGGGCCTGAAGCCATCCTGCGCTTTTGCGGCCAGCTCCCTAAAAAGCGAGTTGTAAAATGGAGGTTCAGGGCACTGCAATTCACAAACCTGCAGACTTATAAATGATAACTCTCATCCACAAATATATTGAGGGAAGGCAAAGAAGAGGATTTGAAATCAAGGCAGAATTGCAGGAAACAGATTTCAGGAGGTAGATTCGAATTGCCTTTAAAGCACATGAAAAGCGGCAAAACGTTGACAATGATGCCCTTGGCCAAAAAGGGCGTATGCGTTTTTTCCTAAATATATTCAGGAAAAAACGCATACGCACTTTTTGGCCAACCAAGCAACCTGGAAAGGCAAATCAGCGCTACAAAGATGTCTCGCTTCCCATCGGTCAAAAGGGCCATGCTGAAAAAAGTGTCAAAACCAGAAATGCAGGACAGGCCATGGAGAAATGGGAGCCTTGCTACACTGATGGGCGGGATGTAAATTGTCAACAGCCACTCTGGAGAAGTGTACGGTGAGTCCTGAAACGTCTAAAAAGCAAAGCTTAGAGAGCATAGGGCACTTCCACTCATGGGGGTATAAATTGGGAAAATGAAAAATCAGCAAGACACAAGCACCCCAAAGTTTAGGGCTGCTCTGTTGACAAGGACCTCCACTTCATTCCACCTTCAATATCCCAGGAAAGAGAAAAATGGATAAAGAAGTTGTGGTCCTTATGTACAATGGAATATCACTCAGCCGTGAAATCAATGTCATAAGGCTAGTAGCAGCATGATGAGTGGATTTAGGTACGACGACTCTAAGTGAAATAAGTCACACAGAAAAGGACACTTCTCATAAGGTATCACTTATAGAGGGAATGTAAAAACCGTTACACTTGAACTGAATTACAAAACAGAACAGAGTCACACATGCAGAAAACACACTATGGCTGCTTAACGGGAAAGGTGAGGTGGGGTGATACATAAAACAAGGGTTTCAAATTAGCTCAGATACCGTTCCATAAACCCAATATGTAATAGACAAGACCTACTCCTTGCTCAGAGAACTGGACTCAACACGCCCTATTCACCGCACAAGAATATATCTGACTAGTAATAATCTTAAAACCTACGTATTGATATCTCTCTGTTAGTGGGTCAAGTGGGTAAAAAGCGGCATAAACACAGCAGTGAAAAGCAGCTAAACCCCATTATAAAAATAAATTACTTTGAAAAACCCATGAAACAAAGACAGTGAAAGAGAGCGAAATTCTTACACAATGCGTTCAGGGGCTGTGATGCAACCTGGATTGACCATATCTAGACCCACAGCTGGATGAGACATAAGGGTGGACACTGTTGCGGCTGAGAGGTTTGGTGAGGTTGGGTGAGCAAACGCAGACCCTTTAAATAATACTGTGTGGTACCCATCGCATGGGTCCCAAATCTCCAGGTTCAAGGTCATCTTCCTACATCGAAAACATGCATGAGATACCCAGAAGATGGTACACCGTGTGATGGCGAAAGGTTTCTAAAACGCACCTCATTTCTCATCTGCTTGTGCCCGGGTTCGCCATTCCAGCCACTTTACTAGCAATCTCCCTCCTTGGAGCATCAGCACCTTTAACCTCCTGTTCCGTACAGGTTGCAATTTGTACTGAGGATGAACGGGAAGACGTGGAACCAATGAAAGACTAGCTCTTGGTGTTGGGACAGGCACAGGTCACTCTATTTTCCCATCAGGAAGAAGAATTAACCACAGGCTCAGCCTGCCCCCCGGAACCAGAACAGGGCCTGAAGCCATCCTGCGCTTTTGCGGCCAGCTCCCTAAAAAGCGAGTTGTAAAATGGAGGTTCAGGGCACTGCAATTCACAAACCTGCAGACTTATAAATGATAACTCTCATCCACAAATATATTGAGGGAAGGCAAAGAAGAGGATTTGAAATCAAGGCAGAATTGCAGGAAACAGATTTCAGGAGGTAGATTCGAATCGCCTTTAAAGCACATGAAAAGCGGCAAAACGTTGACAATGATGCCCTTGGCCAAAAAGGGCGTATGCGTTTTTTCCTGAATATATTCAGGAAAAAACGCATACGCCCTTTTTGGCCAACCAAGCAACCTGGAAAGGCAAATCAGCGCTACAAAGATGTCTCGCTTCCCATCGGTCAAAAGGGCCATGCTGAAAAAAGTGTCAAAACCAGAAATGCAGGACAGGCCATGGAGAAATGGGAGCCTTGCTACACTGATGGGCGGGATGTAAATTGTCAACAGCCACTCTGGAGAAGTGTACGGTGAGTCCTGAAACGTCTAAAAAGCAAAGCTTAGAGAGCATAGGGCACTTCCACTCATGGGGTTATAAATTGGGAATATTAAAAATCAGCAAGACACAAGCACCCCAAAGTTTAGGGCTGCTCTGTTGACAAGGACCTCCACTTCATTCCACCTTCAATATCGCAGGAAAGAGAAAAATGGATAAAGAAGTTGTGGTCCTTATGTACAATGGAATATCACTCAGCCGTGAAATCAATGTCATAAGGCTAGTAGCAGCATGATGAGTGGATTTAGGTACGACGACTCTAAGTGAAATAAGTCACACAGAAAAGGACACTTCTCAGAAGGTATCACTTATAGAGGGAATGTAAAAACCGTTACACTTGAACTGAATTACAAAACAGAACAGAGTCACACATGCAGAAAACACACTATGGCTGCTTAACGGGAAAGGTGAGGTGGGGTGATACATAAAACAAGGGTTTCAAATTAGCTCAGATACCGTTCCATAAACCCAATATGTAATAGACAAGACCTACTCCTTGCTCAGAGAACTGGACTCAACACGCCCTATTCACCGCACAAGAATATATCTGACTAGTAATAATCTTAAAACTTATGTATTGATATCTCTCTGTTAGTGGGTCAAGTGGGTAAAAAGCGGCATAAACACAGCAGTGAAAAGCAGCTAAACCCCATTACAAAAATAAATTACTTTGAAAAACCCATGAAACAAAGACAGTGAAAGAGAGAGAAATTCTTACACAATGCGTTCAGGGGCTGTGATGCAACCTGGATTGACCATATCTAGACCCACAGCTGGATGAGACATAAGGGTGGACACTGTTGCGGCTGAGAGGTTTGGTGAGGTTGGGTGAGCAAACGCAGACCCTTTAAAGTAATACTGCGTGGTACCCATCGCATGGGTCCCAAATCTCCAGGTTCAAGGTCATCTTCCTACATCGAAAACATGCATGAGATACCCAGAAGATGGTACACCGTGTGATGGCGAAAGGTTTCTAAAACGCACCTCATTTCTCATCTGCTTGTGCCCGGGTTCGCCATTCCAGCCACTTTACTAGCAATCTCCCTCCTTGGAGCATCAGCACCTTTAACCTCCTGTTCCGTACAGGTTGCAATTTGTACTGAGGATGAACGGGAAGACGTGGAACCAATGAGAGACTAGCTCTTGGTGTTGGGACAGGCACAGGTCACTCTATTTTCCCATCAGGAAGAAGAATTAACCACAGGCTCAGCCTGCCCCCCGGAACCAGAACAGGGCCTGAAGCCATCCTGCGCTTTTGCGGCCAGCTCCCTAAAAAGCGAGTTGTAAAATGGAGGTTCAGGGCACTGCAATTCACAAACCTGCAGACTTATAAATGATAACTCTCATCCACAAATATATTGAGGGAAGGCAAAGAAGAGGATTTGAAATCAAGGCAGAATTGCAGGAAACAGATTTCAGGAGGTAGATTCGAATCGCCTTTAAAGCACATGAAAAGCGGCAAAACGTTGACAATGATGCCCTTGGCCAAAAAGGGCGTATGCGTTTTTTCCTGAATATATTCAGGAAAAAACGCATACGCCCTTTTTGGCCAACCAAGCAACCTGGAAAGGCAAATCAGCGCTACAAAGATGTCTCGCTTCCCATCGGTCAAAAGGGCCATGCTGAAAAAAGTGTCAAAACCAGAAATGCAGGACAGGCCATGGAAAAATGGGAGCCTTGCTACACTGATGGGCAGGATGTAAATTGTCAACAGCCACTCTGGAGAAATGTACGGTGAGTCCTGAAACGTCTAAAAAGCAAAGCTTAGAGAGCATAGGGCACTTCCACTCATGGGGGTATAAATTGGGAAAATGAAAAATCAGCAAGACACAAGCACCCCAAAGTTTAGGGCTGCTCTGTTGACAAGGACCTCCACTTCATTCCACCTTCAATATCACAGGAAAGAGAAAAATGGATAAAGAAGTTGTGGTCCTTATGTACAATGGAATATCACTCAGCCATAAAATCAATGTCATAAGGCTAGTAGCAGCATGATGAGTGGATTTAGGTACGACGATTCTAAGTGAAATAAGTCACACAGAAAAGGACACTTCTCATAAGGTATCACTGATAGAGGGAATGTAAAAACCGTTACACTTGAACTGAATTACAAAACAGAACAGAGTCACACATGCAGAAAACACACTATGGCTGCTTAACGGGAAAGGTGAGGTGGGGTGATACATAAAACAAGGGTTTCAAATAAGCTCAGATACCGTTCCATAAAACCAATATGTAATAGACTAGACCTACTCCTTGCTCAGAGAACTGGACTCAACACGCCCTATTCACCGCACAAGAATATATCTGACTAGTAATAATCTTAAAACCTATGTATTGATATCTCTCTGTTAGTGGGTCAAGTGGGTAAAAAGCGGCATAAACACAGCAGTGAAAAGCAGCTAAACCCCATTATAAAAATAAATTACTTTGAAAAACCCATGAAACAAAGACAGTGAAAGAGAGAGAAATTCTTACACAATGCGTTCAGGGGCTGTGATGCAACCTGGATTGACCATATCTAGACCCACAGCTGGATGAGACCTAAGGGTGGACACTGTTGCGGCTGAGAGGTTTGGTGAGGTTGGGTGAGCAAACGCAGACCCTTTAAATAATACTGTGTGGTACCCATCGCATGGGTCCCAAATCTCCAGGTTCAAGGTCATCTTCCTACATCGAAAACATGCATGAGATACCCAGAAGATGGTACACCGTGTGATGGGGAAAGGTTTCTAAAACGCACCTCATTTCTCATCTGCTTGTGCCCGGGTTCGCCATTCCAGCCACTTTACTAGCAATCTCCCTCCTTGGAGCATCAGCACCTTTAACCTCCTGTTCCGTACAGGTTGCAATTTGTACTGAGGATGAACGGGAAGACGTGGAACCAATGAAAGACTAGCTCTTGGTGTTGGGACAGGCACAGGTCACTCTATTTTCCCATCAGGAAGAAGAATTAACCACAGGCTCAGCCTGCCCCCCGGAACCAGAACAGGGCCTGAAGCCATCCTGCGCTTTTGCGGCCAGCTCCCTAAAAAGCGAGTTGTAAAATGGAGGTTCAGGGCACTGCAATTCACAAACCTGCAGACTTATAAATGATAACTCTCATCCACAAATATATTGAGGGAAGGCAAAGAAGAGGATTTGAAATCAAGGCAGAATTGCAGGAAACAGATTTCAGGAGGCAGATTCGAATTGCCTTTAAAGCACATGAAAAGCGGCAAAACGTTGACAATGATGCCCTTGGCCAAAAAGGGCGTATGCGTTTTTTCCTAAATATATTCAGGAAAAAACGCATACGCACTTTTTGGCCAACCAAGCAACCTGGAAAGGCAAATCAGCGCTACAAAGATGTCTCGCTTCCCATCGGTCAAAAGGGCCATGCTGAAAAAAGTGTCAAAACCAGAAATGCAGGACAGGCCATGGAGAAATGGGAGCCTTGCTACACTGATGGGCGGGATGTAAATTGTCAACAGCCACTCTGGAGAAGTGTACGGTGAGTCCTGAAACCTCTAAAAAGCAAAGCTTAGAGAGCATAGGGCACTTCCACTCATGGGGGTATAAATTGGGAAAATTAAAAATCAGCAAGACACAAGCACCCCAAAGTTTAGGGCTGCTCTGTTGACAAGGACCTCCACTTCATTCCACCTTCAATATCGCAGGAAAGAGAAAAATGGATAAAGAAGTTGTGGTCCTTATGTACAATGGAATATCACTCAGCCGTGAAATCAATGTCATAAGGCTAGTAGCAGCATGATGAGTGGATTTAGGTACGACGACTCTAAGTGAAATAAGTCACACAGAAAAGGACACTTCTCATAAGGTATCACTTATAGAGGGAATGTAAAAACCGTTACACTTGAACTGAATTACAAAACAGAACAGAGTCACACATGCAGAAAACACACTATGGCTGCTTAACGGGAAAGGTGAGGTGGGGTGATACATAAAACAAGGGTTTCAAATTAGCTCAGATACCGTTCCATAAACCCAATATGTAATAGACAAGACCTACTCCTTGCTCAGAGAACTGGACTCAACACGCCCTATTCACCGCACAAGAATATATCTGACTAGTAATAATCTTAAAACCTACGTATTGATATCTCTCTGTTAGTGGGTCAAGTGGGTAAAAAGCGGCATAAACACAGCAGTGAAAATCAGCTAAACCCCATTATAAAAATAAATTACTTTGAAAAACCCATGAAACAAAGACAGTGAAAGAGAGCGAAATTCTTACACAATGCGTTCAGGGGCTGTGATGCAACCTGGATTGACCATATCTAGACCCACAGCTGGATGAGACATAAGGGTGGACACTGTTGCGGCTGAGAGGTTTGGTGAGGTTGGGTGAGCAAACGCAGACCCTTTAAATAATACTGCGTGGTACCCATCGCATGGGTCCCAAATCTCCAGGTTCAAGGTCATCTTCCTACATCGAAAACATGCATGAGATACCCAGAAGATGGTACACCGTGTGATGGCGAAAGGTTTCTAAAACGCACCTCATTTCTCATCTGCTTGTGCCCGGGTTCGCCATTCCAGCCACTTTACTAGCAATCTCCCTCCTTGGAGCATCATCACCTTTAACCTCCTGTTCCGTACAGGTTGCAATTTGTACTGAGGATGAACGGGAAGACGTGGAACCAATGAGAGACTAGCTCTTGGTGTTGGGACAGGCACAGGTCACTCTATTTTCCCATCAGGAAGAAGAATTAACCACAGGCTCAGCCTGCCCCCCGGAACCAGAACAGGGCCTGAAGCCATCCTGCGCTTTTGCTGCCAGCTCCCTAAAAAGCGAGTTGTAAAATGGAGGTTCAGGGCACTGCAATTCACAAACCTGCAGACTTATAAATGATAACTCTCATCCACAAATATATTGAGGGAAGGCAAAGAAGAGGATTTGAAATCAAGGCAGAATTGCAGGAAACAGATTTCAGGAGGTAGATTCGAATCGCCTTTAAAGCACCTGAAAAGCGGCAAAACGTTGACAATGATGCCCTTGGCCAAAAAGGGCGTATGCGTTTTTTCCTGAATATATTCAGGAAAAAACGCATACGCCCTTTTTGGCCAACCAAGCAACCTGGAAAGGCAAATCAGCGCTACAAAGATGTCTCGCTTCCCATCGGTCAAAAGGGCCATGCTGAAAAAAGTGTCAAAACCAGAAATGCAGGACAGGCCATGGAGAAATGGGAGCCTTGTTACACTGATGGGCGGGATGTAAATTGTCAACAGCCACTCTGGAGAAGTGTACGGTGAGTCCTGAAACGTCTAAAAAGCAAAGCTTAGAGAGCATAGGGCACTTCCACTCATGGGGTTATAAATTGGGAAAATTAAAAATCAGCAAGACACAAGCACCCCAAAGTTTAGGGCTGCTCTGTTGACAAGGACCTCCACTTCATTCCACCTTCAATATCGCAGGAAAGAGAAAAATGGATAAAGAAGTTGTGGTCCTTATGTACAATGGAATATCACTCAGCCGTGAAATCAATGTCATAAGGCTAGTAGCAGCATGATGAGTGGATTTAGGTACGACGACTCTAAGTGAAATAAGTCACACAGAAAAGGACACTTCTCAGAAGGTATCACTTATAGAGGGAATGTAAAAACCGTTACACTTGAACTGAATTACAAAACAGAACAGAGTCACACATGCAGAAAACACACTATGGCTGCTTAACGGGAAAGGTGAGGTGGGGTGATACATAAAACAAGGGTTTCAAATTAGCTCAGATACCGTTCCATAAACCCAATATGTAATAGACAAGACCTACTCCTTGCTCAGAGAACTGGACTCAACACGCCCTATTCACCGCACAAGAATATATCTGACTAGTAATAATCTTAAAACTTATGTATTGATATCTCTCTGTTAGTGGGTCAAGTGGGTAAAAAGCGGCATAAACACAGCAGTGAAAAGCAGCTAAACCCCATTACAAAAATAAATTACTTTGAAAAACCCATGAAACAAAGACAGTGAAAGAGAGAGAAATTCTTACACAATGCGTTCAGGGGCTGTGATGCAACCTGGATTGACCATATCTAGACCCACAGCTGGATGAGACATAAGGGTGGACACTGTTGCGGCTGAGAGGTTTGGTGAGGTTGGGTGAGCAAACGCAGACCCTTTAAAGTAATACTGCGTGGTACCCATCGCATGGGTCCCAAATCTCCAGGTTCAAGGTCATCTTCCTACATCGAAAACATGCATGAGATACCCAGAAGATGGTACACCGTGTGATGGCGAAAGGTTTCTAAAACGCACCTCATTTCTCATCTGCTTGTGCCCGGGTTCGCCATTCCAGCCACTTTACTAGCAATCTCCCTCCTTGGAGCATCAGCACCTTTAACCTCCTGTTCCGTACAGGTTGCAATTTGTACTGAGGATGAACGGGAAGACGTGGAACCAATGAGAGACTAGCTCTTGGTGTTGGGACAGGCACAGGTCACTCTATTTTCCCATCAGGAAGAAGAATTAACCACAGGCTCAGCCTGCCCCCCGGAACCAGAACAGGGCCTGAAGCCATCCTGCGCTTTTGCGGCCAGCTCCCTAAAAAGCGAGTTGTAAAATGGAGGTTCAGGGCACTGCAATTCACAAACCTGCAGACTTATAAATGATAACTCTCATCCACAAATATATTGAGGGAAGGCAAAGAAGAGGATTTGAAATCAAGGCAGAATTGCAGGAAACAGATTTCAGGAGGTAGATTCGAATTGCCTTTAAAGCACATGAAAAGCGGCAAAACGTTGACAATGATGCCCTTGGCCAAAAAGGGCGTATGCGTTTTTTCCTAAATATATTCAGGAAAAAACGCATACGCACTTTTTGGCCAACCAAGCAACCTGGAAAGGCAAATCAGCGCTACAAAGATGTCTCGCTTCCCATCGGTCAAAAGGGCCATGCTGAAAAAAGTGTCAAAACCAGAAATGCAGGACAGGCCATGGAGAAATGGGAGCCTTGCTACACTGATGGGCGGGATGTAAATTGTCAACAGCCACTCTGGAGAAGTGTACGGTGAGTCCTGAAACGTCTAAAAAGCAAAGCTTAGAGAGCATAGGGCACTTCCACTCATGGGGGTATAAATTGGGAAAATGAAAAATCAGCAAGACACAAGCACCCCAAAGTTTAGGGCTGCTCTGTTGACAAGGACCTCCACTTCATTCCACCTTCAATATCCCAGGAAAGAGAAAAATGGATAAAGAAGTTGTGGTCCTTATGTACAATGGAATATCACTCAGCCGTGAAATCAATGTCATAAGGCTAGTAGCAGCATGATGAGTGGATTTAGGTACGACGACTCTAAGTGAAATAAGTCACACAGAAAAGGACACTTCTCATAAGGTATCACTTATAGAGGGAATGTAAAAACCGTTACACTTGAACTGAATTACAAAACAGAACAGAGTCACACATGCAGAAAACACACTATGGCTGCTTAACGGGAAAGGTGAGGTGGGGTGATACATAAAACAAGGGTTTCAAATTAGCTCAGATACCGTTCCATAAACCCAATATGTAATAGACAAGACCTACTCCTTGCTCAGAGAACTGGACTCAACACGCCCTATTCACCGCACAAGAATATATCTGACTAGTAATAATCTTAAAACCTACGTATTGATATCTCTCTGTTAGTGGGTCACGTGGGTAAAAAGCGGCATAAACACAGCAGTGAAAAGCAGCTAAACCCCATTATAAAAATAAATTACTTTGAAAAACCCATGAAACAAAGACAGTGAAAGAGAGAGAAATTCTTACACAATGCGTTCAGGGGCTGTGATGCAACCTGGATTGACCATATCTAGACCCACAGCTGGATGAGACATAAGGGTGGACACTGTTGCGGCTGAGAGTTTTGGTGAGGTTGGGTGAGCAAACGCAGACCCTTTAAAGTAATACTGCGTGGTACCCATCGCATGGGTCCCAAATCTCCAGGTTCAAGGGCATCTTCCTACATCGAAAACATGCATGAGATACCCAGAAGATGGTACACCGTGTGATGGGGAAAGGTTTCTAAAACGCACCTCATTTCTCATCTGCTTGTGCCCGGGTTCGCCATTCCAGCCACTTTACTAGCAATCTCCCTCCTTGGAGCATCAGCACCTTTAACCTCCTGTTCCGTACAGGTTGCAATTTGTACTGAGGATGAACGGGAAGACGTGGAACCAATGAAAGACTAGCTCTTGGTGTTGGGACAGGCACAGGTCACTCTATTTTCCCATCAGGAAGAAGAATTAACCACAGGCTCAGCCTGCCCCCCGGAACCAGAACAGGGCCTGAAGCCATCCTGCGCTTTTGCGGCCAGCTCCCTAAAAAGCGAGTTGTAAAATGGAGGTTCAGGGCACTGCAATTCACAAACCTGCAGAGTTATAAATGATAACTCTCATCCACAAATATATTGAGGGAAGGCAAAGAAGAGGATTTGAAATCAAGGCAGAATTGCAGGAAACCGATTTCAGGAGGTAGATTCGAATCGCCTTTAAAGCACATGAAAACCGGCAAAACGTTGACAATGATGCCCTTGGCCAAAAAGGGCGTATGCGTTTTTTCCTGAATATATTCAGGAAAAAACGCATACGCCCTTTTTGGCCAACCAAGCAACCTGGAAAGGCAAATCAGCGCTACAAAGATGTCACGCTTCCCATCGGTCAAAAGGGCCATGCTGAAAAAAGTGTCAAAACCAGAAAGGCAGGACAGGCCATGGAGAAATGGGAGCCTTGCTACACTGATGGGCGGGATGTAAATTGCCAACAGCCACTCTGGAGGAGTGTACGGTGAGTCCTGAAACGTCTAAAAAGCAAAGCTTAGAGAGCATAGGGCACTTCCACTCATGGGGTTATAAATTGGGAAAATTAAAAATCAGCAAGACACAAGCACCCCAAAGTTTAGGGCTGCTCTGTTGACAAGGACCTCCACTTCATTCCACCTTCAATATCGCAGGAAAGAGAAAAATGGATAAAGAAGTTGTGGTCCTTATGTACAATGGAATATCACTCAGCCGTGAAATCAATGTCATAAGGCTAGTAGCAGCATGATGAGTGGATTTAGGTACGACGACTCTAAGTGAAATAAGTCACACAGAAAAGGACACTTCTCAGAAGGTATCACTTATAGAGGGAATGTAAAAACCGTTACACTTGAACTGAATTACAAAACAGAACAGAGTCACACATGCAGAAAACACACTATGGCTGCTTAACGGGAAAGGTGAAGTGGGGTGATACATAAAACAAGGGTTTCAAATTAGCTCAGATACCGTTCCATAAACCCAATATGTAATAGACAAGACCTACTCCTTGCTCAGAGAACTGGACTCAACACGCCCTATTCACCGCACAAGAATATATCTGACTAGTAATAATCTTAAAACCTACGTATTGATATCTCTCTGTTAGTGGGTCAAGTGGGTAAAAAGCGGCATAAACACAGCAGTGAAAAGCAGCTAAACCCCATTATAAAAATAAATTACTTTGAAAAACCCATGAAACAAAGACAGTGAAAGAGAGCGAAATTCTTACACAATGCGTTCAGGGGCTGTGATGCAACCTGGATTGACCATATCTAGACCCACAGCTGGATGAGACATAAGGGTGGACACTGTTGCGGCTGAGAGGTTTGGTGAGGTTGGGTGAGCAAACGCAGACCCTTTAAATAATACTGTGTGGTACCCATCGCATGGGTCCCAAATCTCCAGGTTCAAGGTCATCTTCCTACATCGAAAACATGCATGAGATACCCAGAAGATGGTACACCGTGTGATGGCGAAAGGTTTCTAAAACGCACCTCATTTCTCATCTGCTTGTGCCCGGGTTCGCCATTCCAGCCACTTTACTAGCAATCTCCCTCCTTGGAGCATCAGCACCTTTAACCTCCTGTTCCGTACAGGTTGCAATTTGTACTGAGGATGAACGGGAAGACGTGGAACCAATGAGAGACTAGCTCTTGGTGTTGGGACAGGCACAGGTCACTCTATTTTCCCATCAGGAAGAAGAATTAACCACAGGCTCAGCCTGCCCCCCGGAACCAGAACAGGGCCTGAAGCCATCCTGCGCTTTTGCGGCCAGCTCCCTAAAAAGCGAGTTGTAAAATGGAGGTTCAGGGCACTGCAATTCACAAACCTGCAGACTTATAAATGATAACTCTCATCCACAAATATATTGAGGGAAGGCAAAGAAGAGGATTTGAAATCAAGGCAGAATTGCAGGAAACAGATTTCAGGAGGTAGATTCGAATTGCCTTTAAAGCACATGAAAAGCGGCAAAACGTTGACAATGATGCCCTTGGCCAAAAAGGGCGTATGCGTTTTTTCCTAAATATATTCAGGAAAAAACGCATACGCACTTTTTGGCCAACCAAGCAACCTGGAAAGGCAAATCAGCGCTACAAAGATGTCTCGCTTCCCATCGGTCAAAAGGGCCATGCTGAAAAAAGTGTCAAAACCAGAAATGCAGGACAGGCCATGGAGAAATGGGAGCCTTGCTACACTGATGGGCGGGATGTAAATTGTCAACAGCCACTCTGGAGAAGTGTACGGTGAGTCCTGAAACGTCTAAAAAGCAAAGCTTAGAGAGCATAGGGCACTTCCACTCATGGGGGTATAAATTGGGAAAATGAAAAATCAGCAAGACACAAGCACCCCAAAGTTTAGGGCTGCTCTGTTGACAAGGACCTCCACTTCATTCCACCTTCAATATCCCAGGAAAGAGAAAAATGGATAAAGAAGTTGTGGTCCTTATGTACAATGGAATATCACTCAGCCGTGAAATCAATGTCATAAGGCTAGTAGCAGCATGATGAGTGGATTTAGGTACGACGACTCTAAGTGAAATAAGTCACACAGAAAAGGACACTTCTCATAAGGTATCACTTATAGAGGGAATGTAAAAACCGTTACACTTGAACTGAATTACAAAACAGAACAGAGTCACACATGCAGAAAACACACTATGGCTGCTTAACGGGAAAGGTGAGGTGGGGTGATACATAAAACAAGGGTTTCAAATTAGCTCAGATACCGTTCCATAAACCCAATATGTAATAGACAAGACCTACTCCTTGCTCAGAGAACTGGACTCAACACGCCCTATTCACCGCACAAGAATATATCTGACTAGTAATAATCTTAAAACCTACGTATTGATATCTCTCTGTTAGTGGGTCAAGTGGGTAAAAAGCGGCATAAACACAGCAGTGAAAAGCAGCTAAACCCCATTATAAAAATAAATTACTTTGAAAAACCCATGAAACAAAGACAGTGAAAGAGAGAGAAATTCTTACACAATGCGTTCAGGGGCTGTGATGCAACCTGGATTGACCATATCTAGACCCACAGCTGGATGAGACATAAGGGTGGACACTGTTGCGGCTGAGAGTTTTGGTGAGGTTGGGTGAGCAAACGCAGACCCTTTAAAGTAATACTGCGTGGTACCCATCGCATGGGTCCCAAATCTCCAGGTTCAAGGGCATCTTCCTACATCGAAAACATGCATGAGATACCCAGAAGATGGTACACCGTGTGATGGCGAAAGGTTTCTAAAACGCACCTCATTTCTCATCTGCTTGTGCCCGGGTTCGCCATTCCAGCCACTTTACTAGCAATCTCCCTCCTTGGAGCATCAGCACCTTTAACCTCCTGTTCCGTACAGGTTGCAATTTGTACTGAGGATGAACGGGAAGACGTGGAACCAATGAGAGACTAGCTCTTGGTGTTGGGACAGGCACAGGTCACTCTATTTTCCCATCAGGAAGAAGAATTAACCACAGGCTCAGCCTGCCCCCCGGAACCAGAACAGGGCCTGAAGCCATCCTGCGCTTTTGCGGCCAGCTCCCTAAAAAGCGAGTTGTAAAATGGAGGTTCAGGGCACTGCAATTCACAAACCTGCAGACTTATAAATGATAACTCTCATCCACAAATATATTGAGGGAAGGCAAAGAAGAGGATTTGAAATCAAGGCAGAATTGCAGGAAACAGATTTCAGGAGGTAGATTCGAATTGCCTTTAAAGCACATGAAAAGCGGCAAAACGTTGACAATGATGCCCTTGGCCAAAAAGGGCGTATGCGTTTTTTCCTAAATATATTCAGGAAAAAACGCATACGCACTTTTTGGCCAACCAAGCAACCTGGAAAGGCAAATCAGCGCTACAAAGATGTCTCGCTTCCCATCGGTCAAAAGGGCCATGCTGAAAAAAGTGTCAAAACCAGAAATGCAGGACAGGCCATGGAGAAATGGGAGCCTTGCTACACTGATGGGCGGGATGTAAATTGTCAACAGCCACTCTGGAGAAGTGTACGGTGAGTCCTGAAACGTCTAAAAAGCAAAGCTTAGAGAGCATAGGGCACTTCCACTCATGGGGGTATAAATTGGGAAAATTAAAAATCAGCAAGACACAAGCACCCCAAAGTTTAGGGCTGCTCTGTTGACAAGGACCTCCACTTCATTCCACCTTCAATATCCCAGGAAAGAGAAAAATGGATAAAGAAGTTGTGGTCCTTATGTACAATGGAATATCACTCAGCCGTGAAATCAATGTCATAAGGCTAGTAGCAGCATGATGAGTGGATTTAGGTACGACGACTCTAAGTGAAATAAGTCACACAGAAAAGGACACTTCTCATAAGGTATCACTTATAGAGGGAATGTAAAAACCGTTACACTTGAACTGAATTACAAAACAGAACAGAGTCACACATGCAGAAAACACACTATGGCTGCTTAACGGGAAAGGTGAGGTGGGGTGATACATAAAACAAGGGTTTCAAATTAGCTCAGATACCGTTCCATAAACCCAATATGTAATAGACAAGACCTACTCCTTGCTCAGAGAACTGGACTCAACACGCCCTATTCACCGCACAAGAATATATCTGACTAGTAATAATCTTAAAACCTACGTATTGATATCTCTCTGTTAGTGGGTCAAGTGGGTAAAAAGCGGCATAAACACAGCAGTGAAAAGCAGCTAAACCCCATTATAAAAATAAATTACTTTGAAAAACCCATGAAACAAAGACAGTGAAAGAGAGAGAAATTCTTACACAATGCGTTCAGGGGCTGTGATGCAACCTGGATTGACCATATCTAGACCCACAGCTGGATGAGACATAAGGGTGGACACTGTTGCGGCTGAGAGTTTTGGTGAGGTTGGGTGAGCAAACGCAGACCCTTTAAAGTCATACTGCGTGGTACCCATCGCATGGGTCCCAAATCTCCAGGTTCAAGGGCATCTTCCTACATCGAAAACATGCATGAGATACCCAGAAGATGGTACACCGTGTGATGGGGAAAGGTTTCTAAAACGCACCTCATTTCTCATCTGCTTGTGCCCGGGTTCGCCATTCCAGCCACTTTACTAGCAATCTCCCTCCTTGGAGCATCAGCACCTTTAACCTCCTGTTCCGTACAGGTTGCAATTTGTACTGAGGATGAACGGGAAGACGTGGAACCAATGAAAGACTAGCTCTTGGTGTTGGGACAGGCACAGGTCACTCTATTTTCCCATCAGGAAGAAGAATTAACCACAGGCTCAGCCTGCCCCCCGGAACCAGAACAGGGCCTGAAGCCATCCTGCGCTTTTGCGGCCAGCTCCCTAAAAAGCGAGTTGTAAAATGGAGGTTCAGGGCACTGCAATTCACAAACCTGCAGAGTTATAAATGATAACTCTCATCCACAAATATATTGAGGGAAGGCAAAGAAGAGGATTTGAAATCAAGGCAGAATTGCAGGAAACCGATTTCAGGAGGTAGATTCGAATCGCCTTTAAAGCACATGAAAACCGGCAAAACGTTGACAATGATGCCCTTGGCCAAAAAGGGCGTATGCGTTTTTTCCTGAATATATTCAGGAAAAAACGCATACGCCCTTTTTGGCCAACCAAGCAACCTGGAAAGGCAAATCAGCGCTACAAAGATGTCACGCTTCCCATCGGTCAAAAGGGCCATGCTGAAAAAAGTGTCAAAACCAGAAATGCAGGACAGGCCATGGAGAAATGGGAGCCTTGCTACACTGATGGGCGGGATGTAAATTGCCAACAGCCACTCTGGAGGAGTGTACGGTGAGTCCTGAAACGTCTAAAAAGCAAAGCTTAGAGAGCATAGGGCACTTCCACTCATGGGGTTATAAATTGGGAAAATTAAAAATCAGCAAGACACAAGCACCCCAAAGTTTAGGGCTGCTCTGTTGACAAGGACCTCCACTTCATTCCACCTTCAATATCGCAGGAAAGAGAAAAATGGATAAAGAAGTTGTGGTCCTTATGTACAATGGAATATCACTCAGCCGTGAAATCAATGTCATAAGGCTAGTAGCAGCATGATGAGTGGATTTAGGTACGACGACTCTAAGTGAAATAAGTCACACAGAAAAGGACACTTCTCATAAGGTATCACTTATAGAGGGAATGTAAAAACCGTTACACTTGAACTGAATTACAAAACAGAACAGAGTCACACATGCAGAAAACACACTATGGCTGCTTAACGGGAAAGGTGAAGTGGGGTGATACATAAAACAAGGGTTTCAAATTAGCTCAGATACCGTTCCATAAACCCAATATGTAATAGACAAGACCTACTCCTTGCTCAGAGAACTGGACTCAACACGCCCTATTCACCGCACAAGAATATATCTGACTAGTAATAATCTTAAAACCTACGTATTGATATCTCTCTGTTAGTGGGTCAAGTGGGTAAAAAGCGGCATAAACACAGCAGTGAAAAGCAGCTAAACCCCATTATAAAAATAAATTACTTTGAAAAACCCATGAAACAAAGACAGTGAAAGAGAGCGAAATTCTTACACAATGCGTTCAGGGGCTGTGATGCAACCTGGATTGACCATATCTAGACCCACAGCTGGATGAGACATAAGGGTGGACACTGTTGCGGCTGAGAGGTTTGGTGAGGTTGGGTGAGCAAACGCAGACCCTTTAAATAATACTGTGTGGTACCCATCGCATGGGTCCCAAATCTCCAGGTTCAAGGTCATCTTCCTACATCGAAAACATGCATGAGATACCCAGAAGATGGTACACCGTGTGATGGGGAAAGGTTTCTAAAACGCACCTCATTTCTCATCTGCTTGTGCCCGGGTTCGCCATTCCAGCCACTTTACTAGCAATCTCCCTCCTTGGAGCATCAGCACCTTTAACCTCCTGTTCCGTACAGGTTGCAATTTGTACTGAGGATGAACGGGAAGACGTGGAACCAATGAAAGACTAGCTCTTGGTGTTGGGACAGGCACAGGTCACTCTATTTTCCCATCAGGAAGAAGAATTAACCACAGGCTCAGCCTGCCCCCCGGAACCAGAACAGGGCCTGAAGCCATCCTGCGCTTTTGCGGCCAGCTCCCTAAAAAGCGAGTTGTAAAATGGAGGTTCAGGGCACTGCAATTCACAAACCTGCAGACTTATAAATGATAACTCTCATCCACAAATATATTGAGGGAAGGCAAAGAAGAGGATTTGAAATCAAGGCAGAATTGCAGGAAACAGATTTCAGGAGGTAGATTCGAATCGCCTTTAAAGCACATGAAAACCAGCAAAACGTTGACAATGATGCCCTTGGCCAAAAAGGGCGTATGCGTTTTTTCCTGAATATATTCAGGAAAAAACGCATACGCCCTTTTTGGCCAACCAAGCAACCTGGAAAGGCAAATCAGCGCTACAAAGATGTCTCGCTTCCCATCGGTCAAAAGGGCCATGCTGAAAAAAGTGTCAAAACCAGAAATGCAGGACAGGCCATGGAGAAATGGGAGCCTTGCTACACCGATGGGCGGGATGTAAATTGTCAACAGCCACTCTGGAGAAGTGTACGGTGAGTCCTGAAACGTCTAAAAAGCAAAGCTTAGAGAGCATAGGGCACTTCCACTCATGGGGTTATAAATTGGGAATATTAAAAATCAGCAAGACACAAGCACCCCAAAGTTTAGGGCTGCTCTGTTGACAAGGACCTCCACTTCATTCCACCTTCAATATCGCAGGAAAGAGAAAAATGGATAAAGAAGTTGTGGTCCTTATGTACAATGGAATATCACTCAGCCGTGAAATCAATGTCATAAGGCTAGTAGCAGCATGATGAGTGGATTTAGGTACGACGACTCTAAGTGAAATAAGTCACACAGAAAAGGACACTTCTCAGAAGGTATCACTTATAGAGGGAATGTAAAAACCGTTACACTTGAACTGAATTACAAAACAGAACAGAGTCACACATGCAGAAAACACACTATGGCTGCTTAACGGGAAAGGTGAGGTGGGGTGATACATAAAACAAGGGTTTCAAATTAGCTCAGATACCGTTCCATAAACCCAATATGTAATAGACAAGACCTACTCCTTGCTCAGAGAACTGGACTCAACACGCCCTATTCACCGCACAAGAATATATCTGACTAGTAATAATCTTAAAACCTACGTATTGATATCTCTCTGTTAGTGGGTCAAGTGGGTAAAAAGCGGCATAAACACAGCAGTGAAAAGCAGCTAAACCCCATTATAAAAATAAATTACTTTGAAAAACCCATGAAACAAAGACAGTGAAAGAGAGAGAAATTCTTACACAATGCGTTCAGGGGCTGTGATGCAACCTGGATTGACCATATCTAGACCCACAGCTGGATGAGACATAAGGGTGGACACTGTTGCGGCTGAGAGGTTTGGTGAGGTTGGGTGAGCAAACGCAGACCCTTTAACGTAATACTGCGTGGTACCCATCGCATGGGTCCCAAATCTCCAGGTTCAAGGTCATCTTCCTACATCGAAAACATGCATGAGATACCCAGAAGATGGTACACCATGTGATGGCGAAAGGTTTCTAAAACGCACCTCATTTCTCATCTGCTTGTGCCCGGATTCGCAATTCCAGCCACTTTACTAGCAATCTCCCTACTTGGAGCATCAGCACCTTTAACCTCCTGTTCCGTACAGGTTGCAATTTGTCCTGAGGATGAACGGGAAGACGTGGAACCAATGAGAGACTAGCTCTTGGTGTTGGGACAGGCACAGGTCACTCTATTTTCCCATCAGGAAGAAGAATTAACCACAGGCTCAGCCTGCCCCCCGGAACCAGAACAGGGCCTGAAGCCATCCTGCGCTTTTGCGGCCAGCTCCCTAAAAAGCGAGTTGTAAAATGGAGGTTCAGGGCACTGCAATTCACAAACCTGCAGACTTATAAATGATAACTCTCATCCACAAATATATTGAGGGAAGGCAAAGAAGAGGATTTGAAATCAAGGCAGAATTGCAGGAAACAGATTTCAGGAGGTAGATTCGAATTGCCTTTAAAGCACATGAAAAGCGGCAAAACGTTGACAATGATGCCCTTGGCCAAAAAGGGCGTATGCGTTTTTTCCTGAATATATTCAGGAAAAAACGCATACGCCCTTTTTGGCCAACCAAGCAACCTGGAAAGGCAAATCAGCGCTACAAAGATGTCTCGCTTCCCACCGGTCAAAAGGGCCATGCTGAAAAAAGTGTCAAAACCAGAAATGCAGGACAGGCCATGGAGAAATGGGAGCCTTGCTACACTGATGGGCGGGATGTAAATTGTCAACAGCTACTCTGGAGAAGCGTACGGTGAGTCCTGAAACGTCTAAAAAGCAAAGCTTAGAGAGCATAGGGAACTTCCACTCATGGGGGTATAAATTGGGAAAATTAAAAATCAGCAAGACACAAGCACCCCAAAGTTTAGGGCTGCTCTGTTGACAAGGACCTCCACTTCATTCCACCTTCAATATCGCAGGAAAGAGAAAAATGGATAAAGAAGTTGTGGTCCTTATGTACAATGGAATATCACTCATCCGTGAAATCAATGTCATAAGGCTAGTAGCAGCATGATGAGTGGATTTAGGTACGACGACTCTAAGTGAAACAAGTCACACAGAAAAGGACACTTCTCAGAAGGTATCACTTATAGAGGGAATGTAAAAACCGTTACACTTGAACTGAATTACAAAACAGAACAGAGTCACACATGCAGAAAACACACTATGGCTGCTTAACGGGAAAGGTGAAGTGGGGTGATACATAAAACAAGGGTTTCAAATTAGCTCAGATACCGTTCCATAAACCCAATATGTAATAGACAAGACCTACTCCTTGCTCAGAGAACTGGACTCAACACGCCCTATTCACCGCACAAGAATATATCTGACTAGTAATAATCTTAAAACCTACGTATTGATATCTCTCTGTTAGTGGGTCAAGTGGGTAAAAAGCGGCATAAACACAGCAGTGAAAAGCAGCTAAACCCCATTATAAAAATAAATTACTTTGAAAAACCCATGAAACAAAGACAGTGAAAGAGAGCGAAATTCTTACACAATGCGTTCAGGGGCTGTGATGCAACCTGGATTGACCATATCTAGACCCACAGCTGGATGAGACATAAGGGTGGACACTGTTGCGGCTGAGAGGTTTGGTGAGGTTGGGTGAGCAAACGCAGACCCTTTAAATAATACTGTGTGGTACCCATCGCATGGGTCCCAAATCTCCAGGTTCAAGGTCATCTTCCTACATCGAAAACATGCATGAGATACCCAGAAGATGGTACACCGTGTGATGGGGAAAGGTTTCTAAAACGCACCTCATTTCTCATCTGCTTGTGCCCGGGTTCGCCATTCCAGCCACTTTACTAGCAATCTCCCTCCTTGGAGCATCAGCACCTTTAACCTCCTGTTCCGTACAGGTTGCAATTTGTACTGAGGATGAACGGGAAGACGTGGAACCAATGAAAGACTAGCTCTTGGTGTTGGGACAGGCACAGGTCACTCTATTTTCCCATCAGGAAGAAGAATTAACCACAGGCTCAGCCTGCCCCCCGGAACCAGAACAGGGCCTGAAGCCATCCTGCGCTTTTGCGGCCAGCTCCCTAAAAAGCGAGTTGTAAAATGGAGGTTCAGGGCACTGCAATTCACAAACCTGCAGACTTATAAATGATAACTCTCATCCACAAATATATTGAGGGAAGGCAAAGAAGAGGATTTGAAATCAAGGCAGAATTGCAGGAAACAGATTTCAGGAGGTAGATTCGAATCGCCTTTAAAGCACATGAAAACCAGCAAAACGTTGACAATGATGCCCTTGGCCAAAAAGGGCGTATGCGTTTTTTCCTGAATATATTCAGGAAAAAACGCATACGCCCTTTTTGGCCAACCAAGCAACCTGGAAAGGCAAATCAGCGCTACAAAGATGTCTCGCTTCCCATCGGTCAAAAGGGCCATGCTGAAAAAAGTGTCAAAACCAGAAATGCAGGACAGGCCATGGAGAAATGGGAGCCTTGCTACACCGATGGGCGGGATGTAAATTGTCAACAGCCACTCTGGAGAAGTGTACGGTGAGTCCTGAAACGTCTAAAAAGCAAAGCTTAGAGAGCATAGGGCACTTCCACTCATGGGGTTATAAATTGGGAATATTAAAAATCAGCAAGACACAAGCACCCCAAAGTTTAGGGCTGCTCTGTTGACAAGGACCTCCACTTCATTCCACCTTCAATATCGCAGGAAAGAGAAAAATGGATAAAGAAGTTGTGGTCCTTATGTACAATGGAATATCACTCAGCCGTGAAATCAATGTCATAAGGCTAGTAGCAGCATGATGAGTGGATTTAGGTACGACGACTCTAAGTGAAATAAGTCACACAGAAAAGGACACTTCTCAGAAGGTATCACTTATAGAGGGAATGTAAAAACCGTTACACTTGAACTGAATTACAAAACAGAACAGAGTCACACATGCAGAAAACACACTATGGCTGCTTAACGGGAAAGGTGAGGTGGGGTGATACATAAAACAAGGGTTTCAAATTAGCTCAGATACCGTTCCATAAACCCAATATGTAATAGACAAGACCTACTCCTTGCTCAGAGAACTGGACTCAACACGCCCTATTCACCGCACAAGAATATATCTGACTAGTAATAATCTTAAAACCTACGTATTGATATCTCTCTGTTAGTGGGTCAAGTGGGTAAAAAGCGGCATAAACACAGCAGTGAAAAGCAGCTAAACCCCATTATAAAAATAAATTACTTTGAAAAACCCATGAAACAAAGACAGTGAAAGAGAGAGAAATTCTTACACAATGCGTTCAGGGGCTGTGATGCAACCTGGATTGACCATATCTAGACCCACAGCTGGATGAGACATAAGGGTGGACACTGTTGCGGCTGAGAGGTTTGGTGAGGTTGGGTGAGCAAACGCAGACCCTTTAACGTAATACTGCGTGGTACCCATCGCATGGGTCCCAAATCTCCAGGTTCAAGGTCATCTTCCTACATCGAAAACATGCATGAGATACCCAGAAGATGGTACACCATGTGATGGCGAAAGGTTTCTAAAACGCACCTCATTTCTCATCTGCTTGTGCCCGGATTCGCAATTCCAGCCACTTTACTAGCAATCTCCCTACTTGGAGCATCAGCACCTTTAACCTCCTGTTCCGTACAGGTTGCAATTTGTCCTGAGGATGAACGGGAAGACGTGGAACCAATGAGAGACTAGCTCTTGGTGTTGGGACAGGCACAGGTCACTCTATTTTCCCATCAGGAAGAAGAATTAACCACAGGCTCAGCCTGCCCCCCGGAACCAGAACAGGGCCTGAAGCCATCCTGCGCTATTGCGGCCAGCTCCCTAAAAAGCGAGTTGTAAAATGGAGGTTCAGGGCACTGCAATTCACAAACCTGCAGAGTTATAAATGATAACTCTCGTACACAAATATATTGAGGGAAGGCAAAGAAGAGGATTTGAAATCAAGGCAGAATTGCAGGAAACAGATTTCAGGAGGTAGATTCGAATCGCCTTTAAAGCACATGAAAAGCGGCAAAACGTTGACAATGATGCCCTTGGCCAAAAAGGGCGTATGCGTTTTTTCCTGAATATATTCAGGAAAAAACGCATACGCCCTTTTTGGCCAACCAAGCAACCTGGAAAGGCAAATCAGCGCTACAAAGATGTCTCGCTTCCCTTTGGTTAAAAAGGCCATGCTGAAAAAAGTGTCAAAACCAGAAATGCAGGACAGGCCATGGAGAAATGGGAGCCTTGCTACACTGATGGGCGGGATGTAAATTGCCAACAGCCACTCTGGAGAAGCGTACGGTGAGTCCTGAAACATCTAAAAAACAAAGCTTAGAGAGCATAGGGCACTTCCACTCATGGGGTTATAAATTGGGAAAATTAAAAATCAGCAAGACACAAGCACCCCAAAGTTTAGGGCTGCTCTGTTGACAAGGACCTCCACTTCATTCCACCTTCAATATCCCAGGAAAGAGAAAAATGGATAAAGAAGTTGTGGTCCTTATGTACAATGGAATATCACTCAGCCATGAAATCAATGTCATAAGGCTAGTAGCAGCATGATGAGTGGATTTAGGTACGACGATTCTAAGTGAAATAAGTCACACAGAAAAGGACACTTCTCATAAGGTATCACTGATAAAGGGAATGTAAAAACCGTTACACTTGAACTGAATTACAAAACAGAACAGAGTCACACATGCAGAAAACACACTATGGCTGCTTAACGGGAAAGGTGAGGTGGGGTGATACATAAAACAAGGGTTTCAAATTAGCTCAGATACCGTTCCATAAACCCAATATGTAATAGACAAGACCTACTCCTTGCTCAGAGAACTGGACTCAACACGCCCTATTCACCGCACAAGAATATATCTGACTAGTAATAATCTTAAAACCTATGTATTGATATCTCTCTGTTAGTGTGTCAAGTGGGTAAAAAGCGGCATAAACACAGCAGTGAAAAGCAGCTAAACCCCATTATAAAAATAAATTACTTTAAAAACCCATGAAACAAAGACAGTGAAAGAGATAGAAATTCTTACACAATGCGTTCAGGGGCTGTGATGCAACCTGGATTGACCATATCTAGACCCACAGCTGGATGAGACATAAGGGTGGACACTGTTGCGGCTGAGAGGTTTGGTGAGGTTGGGTGAGCAAACGCAGACCCTTTAAAGTAATACTGCGTGGTACCCATCGCATGGGTCCCAAATCTCCAGGTTCAAGGGCATCTTCCTACATCGAAAACATGCATGAGATACCCAGAAGATGGTACACCGTGTGATGGGGAAAGGTTTCTAAAACGCACCTCATTTCTCATCTGCTTGTGCCCGGGTTCGCCATTCCAGCCACTTTACTAGCAATCTCCCTCCTTGGAGCATCAGCACCTTTAACCTCCTGTTCCGTACAGGTTGCAATTTGTACTGAGGATGAACGGGAAGACGTGGAACCAATGAAAGACTAGCTCTTGGTGTTGGGACAGGCACAGGTCACTCTATTTTCCCATCAGGAAGAAGAATTAACCACAGGCTCAGCCTGCCCCCCGGAACCAGAACAGGGCCTGAAGCCATCCTGCGCTTTTGCGGCCAGCTCCCTAAAAAGCGAGTTGTAAAATGGAGGTTCAGGGCACTGCAATTCACAAACCTGCAGACTTATAAATGATAACTCTCATCCACAAATATATTGAGGGAAGGCAAAGAAGAGGATTTGAAATCAAGGCAGAATTGCAGGAAACAGATTTCAGGAGGTAGATTCGAATCGCCTTTAAAGCACATGAAAAGCGGCAAAACGTTGACAATGATGCCCTTGGCCAAAAAGGGCGTATGCGTTTTTTCCTGAATATATTCAGGAAAAAACGCATACGCCCTTTTTGGCCAACCAAGCAACCTGGAAAGGCAAATCAGCGCTACAAAGATGTCTCACTTCCCATCGGTCAAAACGGCCATGCTGAAAAAAGTGTCAAAACCAGAAATGCAGGACAGGCCATGGAGAAATGGGAGCCTTGCTACACTGATGGGCGGGATGTAAATTGTCAACAGCCACTCTGGAGAAGTGTACGGTGAGTCCTGAAACGTCTAAAAAGCAAAGCTTAGAGAGCATAGGGCACTTCCACTCATGGGGGTATAAACTGGGAAAATTAAAAATCAGCAAGACACAAGCACCCCAAAGTTTAGGGCTGCTCTGTTGACAAGGACCTCCACTTCATTCCACCTTCAATATCCCAGGAAAGAGAAAAATGGATAAAGAAGTTGTGGTCCTTATGTACAATGGAATATCACTCAGCCATGAAATCAATGTCATAAGGCTAGTAGCAGCATGATGAGTGGATTTAGGTACGACGATTCTAAGTGAAATAAGTCACACAGAAAAGGACACTTCTCATAAGGTATCACTGATAGAGGGAATGTAAAAACCGTTACACTTGAACAGAATTACAAAACAGAACAGAGTCACACATGCAGAAAACACACTATGGCTGCTTAACGGGAAAGGTGAGGTGGGGTGATACATAAAACAAGGGTTTCAAATTAGCTCAGATACCGTTCCATAAAACCAATATGTAATAGACAAGACCTACTCCTTGCTCAGAGAACTGGACTCAACACGCCCTATTCACCGCACAAGAATATATCTGACTAGTAATAATCTTAAAACCTATGTATTGATATCTCTCTGTTAGTGTGTCAAGTGGTTGTAAAGCGGCATAAACACAGCAGTGAAAAGCAGCTAAACCCCATTATAAAAATAAATTACTTTGAAAAACCCATGAAACAAAGACAGTGAAAGAGATAGAAATTCTTACACAATGCGTTCAGCGGCTGTGATGCAACCTGGATTGACCATATCTAGACCCACAGCTGGATGAGACATAAGGGTGGACACTGTGGCGGCTGAGAGGTTTGGTGAGGTTGGGTGAGCAAACGCAGACCCTTTAAAGTAATACTGCGTGGTACCCATCGCATGGGTCCCAAATCTCCAGGTTCAAGGGCATCTTCCTACATCGAAAACATGCATGAGATACCCAGAAGATGGTACACCGTATGATGGGGAAAGGTTTCTAAAACGCACCTCATTTCTCATCTGCTTGTGCCCGGGTTCACCATTGCAGCCACTTTACTAGTAATCTCCCTCCTTGGAGCATCAGCACCTTTAACCTCCTGTTCCGTACAGGTTGCAATTTGTACTGAGGATGAACGGGAAGACGTGGAACCAATGAAAGACTAGCTCTTGGTGTTGGGACAGGCACAGGTCACTCTATTTTCCCATCAGGAAGAAGAATTAACCACAGGCTCAGCCTGCCCCCCGGAACCAGAACAGGGCCTGAAGCCATCCTGCGCTTTTGCGGCCAGCTCCCTAAAAAGCGAGTTGTAAAATGGAGGTTCAGGGCACTGCAATTCACAAACCTGCAGACTTATAAATGATAACTCTCATCCACAAATATATTGAGGGAAGGCAAAGAAGAGGATTTGAAATCAAGGCAGAATTGCAGGAAACAGATTTCAGGAGGTAGATTCGAATTGCCTTTAAAGCACATGAAAAGCGGCAAAACGTTGACAATGATGCCCTTGGCCAAAAAGGGCGTATGCGTTTTTTCCTGAATATATTCAGGAAAAAACGCATACGCCCTTTTTGGCCAACCAAGCAACCTGGAAAGGCAAATCAGCGCTACAAAGATGTCTCGCTTCCCACCGGTCAAAAGGGCCATGCTGAAAAAAGTGTCAAAACCAGAAATGCAGGACAGGCCATGGAGAAATGGGAGCCTTGCTACACTGATGGGCGGGATGTAAATTGTCAACAGCCACTCTGGAGAAGCGTACGGTGAGTCCTGAAACGTCTAAAAAGCAAAGCTTAGAGAGCATAGGGAACTTCCACTCATGGGGGTATAAATTGGGAAAATTAAAAATCAGCAAGACACAAGCACCCCAAAGTTTAGGGCTGCTCTGTTGACAAGGACCTCCACTTCATTCCACCTTCAATATCGCAGGAAAGAGAAAAATGGATAAAGAAGTTGTGGTCCTTATGTACAATGGAATATCACTCAGCCGTGAAATCAATGTCATAAGGCTAGTAGCAGCATGATGAGTGGATTTAGGTACGACGACTCTAAGTGAAATAAGTCACACAGAAAAGGACACTTCTCATAAGGTATCACTTATAGAGGGAATGTAAAAACCGTTACACTTGAACTGAATTACAAAACAGAACAGAGTCACACATGCAGAAAACACACTATGGCTGCTTAACGGGAAAGGTGAGGTGGGGTGATACATAAAACAAGGGTTTCAAATTAGCTCAGATACCGTTCCATAAACCCAATATGTAATAGACAAGACCTACTCCTTGCTCAGAGAACTGGACTCAACACGCCCTATTCACCGCACAAGAATATATCTGACTAGTAATAATCTTAAAACCTACGTATTGATATCTCTCTGTTAGTGGGTCAAGTGGGTAAAACGCGGCATAAACACAGCAGTGAAAAGCAGCTAAACCCCATTATAAAAATAAATTACTTTGAAAAACCCATGAAACAAAGACAGTGAAAGAGAGAGAAATTCTTACACAATGCGTTCAGGGGCTGTGATGCAACCTGGATTGACCATATCTAGACCCACAGCTGGATGAGACATAAGGGTGGACACTGTTGCGGCTGAGAGGTTTGGTGAGGTTGGGTGAGCAAACGCAGACCCTTTAAATAATACTGTGTGGTACCCATCGCATGGGTCCCAAATCTCCAGGTTCAAGGTCATCTTCCTACATCGAAAACATGCATGAGATACCCAGAAGATGGTACACCGTGTGATGGGGAAAGGTTTCTAAAACGCACCTCATTTCTCATCTGCTTGTGCCCGGGTTCGCCATTCCAGCCACTTTACTAGCAATCTCCCTCCTTGGAGCATCAGCACCTTTAACCTCCTGTTCCGTACAGGTTGCAATTTGTACTGAGGATGAACGGGAAGACGTGGAACCAATGAAAGACTAGCTCTTGGTGTTGGGACAGGCACAGGTCACTCTATTTTCCCATCAGGAAGAAGAATTAACCACAGGCTCAGCCTGCCCCCCGGAACCAGAACAGGGCCTGAAGCCATCCTGCGCTTTTGCGGCCAGCTCCCTAAAAAGCGAGTTGTAAAATGGAGGTTCAGGGCACTGCAATTCACAAACCTGCAGACTTATAAATGATAACTCTCATCCACAAATATATTGAGGGAAGGCAAAGAAGAGGATTTGAAATCAAGGCAGAATTGCAGGAAACAGATTTCAGGAGGTAGATTCGAATCGCCTTTAAAGCACATGAAAAGCGGCAAAACGTTGACAATGATGCCCTTGGCCAAAAAGGGCGTATGCGTTTTTTCCTAAATATATTCAGGAAAAAACGCATACGCACTTTTTGGCCAACCAAGCAACCTGGAAAGGCAAATCAGCGCTACAAAGATGTCTCGCTTCCCATCGGTCAAAAGGGCCATGCTGAAAAAAGTGTCAAAACCAGAAATGCAGGACAGGCCATGGAGAAATGGGAGCCTTGCTACACTGATGGGCGGGATGTAAATTGTCAACAGCCACTCTGGAGAAGTGTACGGTGAGTCCTGAAACGTCTAAAAAGCAAAGCTTAGAGAGCATAGGGCACTTCCACTCATGGGGTTATAAATTGGGAAAATTAAAAATCAGCAAGACACAAGCACCCCAAAGTTTAGGGCTGCTCTGTTGACAAGGACCTCCACTTCATTCCACCTTCAATATCGCAGGAAAGAGAAAAATGGATAAAGAAGTTGTGGTCCTTATGTACAATGGAATATCACTCAGCCGTGAAATCAATGTCATAAGGCTAGTAGCAGCATGATGAGTGGATTTAGGTACGACGACTCTAAGTGAAATAAGTCACACAGAAAAGGACACTTCTCATAAGGTATCACTTATAGAGGGAATGTAAAAACCGTTACACTTGAACTGAATTACAAAACAGAACAGAGTCACACATGCAGAAAACACACTATGGCTGCTTAACGGGAAAGGTGAGGTGGGGTGATACATAAAACAAGGGTTTCAAATTAGCTCAGATACCGTTCCATAAACCCAATATGTAATAGACAAGACCTACTCCTTGCTCAGAGAACTGGACTCAACACGCCCTATTCACCACACAAGAATATATCTGACTAGTAATAATCTTAAAACTTATGTATTGATATCTCTCTGTTAGTGTGTCAATTGGGTAAAAAGCGGCATAAACACAGCAGTGAAAAGCAGCTAAACCCCATTACAAAAATAAATTACTTTGAAAAACCCATGAAACAAAGACAGTGAAAGAGAGAGAAATTCTTACACAATGCGTTCAGGGGCTGTGATGCAACCTGGATTGACCATATCTAGACCCACAGCTGGATGAGACATAAGGGTGGACACTGTTGCGGCTGAGAGGTTTGGTGAGGTTGGGTGAGCAAACGCAGACCCTTTAAAGTAATACTGCGTGGTACCCATCGCATGGGTCCCAAATCTCCAGGTTCAAGGGCATCTTCCTACATCGAAAACATGCATGAGATACCCAGAAGATGGTACACCGTGTGATGGCGAAAGGTTTCTAAAACGCACCTCATTTCTCATCTGCTTGTGCCCGGATTCGCCATTCCAGCCACTTTACTAGCAATCTCCCTCCTTGGAGCATCATCACCTTTAACCTCCTGTTCCGTACAGGTTGCAATTTGTACTGAGGATGAACGGGAAGACGTGGAACCAATGAGAGACTAGCTCTTGGTGTTGGGACAGGCACAGGTCACTCTATTTTCCCATCAGGAAGAAGAATTAACCACAGGCTCAGCCTGCCCCCCGGAACCAGAACAGGGCCTGAAGCCATCCTGCGCTTTTGCGGCCAGCTCCCTAAAAAGCGAGTTGTAAAATGGAGGTTCAGGGCACTGCAATTCACAAACCTGCAGAGTTATAAATGATAACTCTCATCCACAAATATATTGAGGGAAGGCAAAGAAGAGGATTTGAAATCAAGGCAGAATTGCAGGAAACAGATTTCAGGAGGTAGATTCGAATCGCCTTTAAAGCACATGAAAACCGGCAAAACGTTGACAATGATGCCCTTGGCCAAAAAGGGCGTATGCGTTTTTTCCTGAATATATTCAGGAAAAAACGCATACGCCCTTTTTGGCCAACCAAGCAACCTGGAAAGGCAAATCTGCGCTACAAAGATGTCTCGCTTCCCATCGGTCAAAAGGGCCATGCTGAAAAAAGTGTCAAAACCAGAAATGCAGGACAGGCCATGGAGAAATGGGAGCCTTGCTACACTGATGGGCGGGATGTAAATTGTCAACAGCCACTCTGGAGAAGTGTACGGTGAGTCCTGAAACGTCTAAAAAGCAAAGCTTAGAGAGCATAGGGCACTTCCACTCATGGGGGTATAAATTGGGAAAATTAAAAATCAGCAAGACACAAGCACCCCAAAGTTTAGGGCTGCTCTGTTGACAAGGACCTCCACTTCATTCCACCTTCAATATCCCAGGAAAGAGAAAAATGGATAAAGAAGTTGTGGTCCTTATGTACAATGGAATATCACTCAGCCATGAAATCAATGTCATAAGGCTAGTAGCAGCATGATGAGTGGATTTAGGTACGACGATTCTAAGTGAAATAAGTCACACAGAAAAGGACACTTCTCATAAGGTATCACTGATAGAGGGAATGTAAAAACCGTTACACTTGAACTGAATTACAAAACAGAACAGAGTCACACATGCAGAAAACACACTATGGCTGCTTAACGGGAAAGGTGAGGTGGGGTGATACATAAAACAAGGGTTTCAAATTAGCTCAGATACCGTTCCATAAAACCAATATGTAATAGACTAGACCTACTCCTTGCTCAGAGAACTGGACTCAACACGCCCTATTCACCGCACAAGAATATATCTGACTAGTAATAATCTTAAAACCTATGTATTGATATCTCTCTGTTAGTGGGTCAAGTGGGTAAAAAGCGGCATAAACACAGCAGTGAAAAGCAGCTAAACCCCATTATAAAAATAAATTACTTTGAAAAACCCATGAAACAAAGACAGTGAAAGAGAGAGAAATTCTTACACAATGCGTTCAGGGGCTGTGATGCAACCTGGATTGACCATATCTAGACCCACAGCTGGATGAGACATAAGGGTGGACACTGTTGCGGCTGAGAGGTTTGGTGAGGTTGGGTGAGCAAACGCAGACCCTTTAAAGTAATACTGCGTGGTACCCATCGCATGGGTCCCAAATCTCCGGGTTCAAGGGCATCTTCCTACATCGAAAACATGCATGAGATACCCAGAAGATGGTACACCGTGTGATGGGGAAAGGTTTCTAAAACGCACCTCATTTCTCATCTGCTTGTGCCCGGGTTCGCCATTCCAGCCACTTTACTAGCAATCTCCCTCCTTGGAGCATCAGCACCTTTAACCTCCTGTTCCGTACAGGTTGCAATTTGTACTGAGGATGAACGGGAAGACGTGGAACCAATGAAAGACTAGCTCTTGGTGTTGGGACAGGCACAGGTCACTCTATTTTCCCATCAGGAAGAAGAATTAACCACAGGCTCAGCCTGCCCCCCGGAACCAGAACAGGGCCTGAAGCCATCCTGCGCTTTTGCGGCCAGCTCCCTAAAAAGCGAGTTGTAAAATGGAGGTTCAGGGCACTGCAATTCACAAACCTGCAGACTTATAAATGATAACTCTCATCCACAAATATATTGAGGGAAGGCAAAGAAGAGGATTTGAAATCAAGGCAGAATTGCAGGAAACAGATTTCAGGAGGTAGATTCGAATCGCCTTTAAAGCACATGAAAAGCGGCAAAACGTTGACAATGATGCCCTTGGCCAAAAAGGGCGTATGCGTTTTTTCCTAAATATATTCAGGAAAAAACGCATACGCACTTTTTGGCCAACCAAGCAACCTGGAAAGGCAAATCAGCGCTACAAAGATGTCTCGCTTCCCATCGGTCAAAAGGGCCATGCTGAAAAAAGTGTCAAAACCAGAAATGCAGGACAGGCCATGGAGAAATGGGAGCCTTGCTACACTGATGGGCGGGATGTAAATTGTCAACAGCCACTCTGGAGAAGTGTACGGTGAGTCCTGAAACGTCTAAAAAGCAAAGCTTAGAGAGCATAGGGCACTTCCACTCATGGGGTTATAAATTGGGAAAATTAAAAATCAGCAAGACACAAGCACCCCAAAGTTTAGGGCTGCTCTGTTGACAAGGACCTCCACTTCATTCCACCTTCAATATCGCAGGAAAGAGAAAAATGGATAAAGAAGTTGTGGTCCTTATGTACAATGGAATATCACTCAGCCGTGAAATCAATGTCATAAGGCTAGTAGCAGCATGATGAGTGGATTTAGGTACGACGACTCTAAGTGAAATAAGTCACACAGAAAAGGACACTTCTCATAAGGTATCACTTATAGAGGGAATGTAAAAACCGTTACACTTGAACTGAATTACAAAACAGAACAGAGTCACACATGCAGAAAACACACTATGGCTGCTTAACGGGAAAGGTGAGGTGGGGTGATACATAAAACAAGGGTTTCAAATTAGCTCAGATACCGTTCCATAAACCCAATATGTAATAGACAAGACCTACTCCTTGCTCAGAGAACTGGACTCAACACGCCCTATTCACCACACAAGAATATATCTGACTAGTAATAATCTTAAAACTTATGTATTGATATCTCTCTGTTAGTGTGTCAATTGGGTAAAAAGCGGCATAAACACAGCAGTGAAAAGCAGCTAAACCCCATTACAAAAATAAATTACTTTGAAAAACCCATGAAACAAAGACAGTGAAAGAGAGAGAAATTCTTACACAATGCGTTCAGGGGCTGTGATGCAACCTGGATTGACCATATCTAGACCCACAGCTGGATGAGACATAAGGGTGGACACTGTTGCGGCTGAGAGGTTTGGTGAGGTTGGGTGAGCAAACGCAGACCCTTTAAAGTAATACTGCGTGGTACCCATCGCATGGGTCCCAAATCTCCAGGTTCAAGGGCATCTTCCTACATCGAAAACATGCATGAGATACCCAGAAGATGGTACACCGTGTGATGGCGAAAGGTTTCTAAAACGCACCTCATTTCTCATCTGCTTGTGCCCGGATTCGCCATTCCAGCCACTTTACTAGCAATCTCCCTCCTTGGAGCATCATCACCTTTAACCTCCTGTTCCGTACAGGTTGCAATTTGTACTGAGGATGAACGGGAAGACGTGGAACCAATGAGAGACTAGCTCTTGGTGTTGGGACAGGCACAGGTCACTCTATTTTCCCATCAGGAAGAAGAATTAACCACAGGCTCAGCCTGCCCCCCGGAACCAGAACAGGGCCTGAAGCCATCCTGCGCTTTTGCGGCCAGCTCCCTAAAAAGCGAGTTGTAAAATGGAGGTTCAGGGCACTGCAATTCACAAACCTGCAGAGTTATAAATGATAACTCTCATCCACAAATATATTGAGGGAAGGCAAAGAAGAGGATTTGAAATCAAGGCAGAATTGCAGGAAACAGATTTCAGGAGGTAGATTCGAATCGCCTTTAAAGCACATGAAAACCGGCAAAACGTTGACAATGATGCCCTTGGCCAAAAAGGGCGTATGCGTTTTTTCCTGAATATATTCAGGAAAAAACGCATACGCCCTTTTTGGCCAACCAAGCAACCTGGAAAGGCAAATCTGCGCTACAAAGATGTCTCGCTTCCCATCGGTCAAAAGGGCCATGCTGAAAAAAGTGTCAAAACCAGAAATGCAGGACAGGCCATGGAGAAATGGGAGCCTTGCTACACTGATGGGCGGGATGTAAATTGTCAACAGCCACTCTGGAGAAGTGTACGGTGAGTCCTGAAACGTCTAAAAAGCAAAGCTTAGAGAGCATAGGGCACTTCCACTCATGGGGGTATAAATTGGGAAAATTAAAAATCAGCAAGACACAAGCACCCCAAAGTTTAGGGCTGCTCTGTTGACAAGGACCTCCACTTCATTCCACCTTCAATATCCCAGGAAAGAGAAAAATGGATAAAGAAGTTGTGGTCCTTATGTACAATGGAATATCACTCAGCCATGAAATCAATGTCATAAGGCTAGTAGCAGCATGATGAGTGGATTTAGGTACGACGATTCTAAGTGAAATAAGTCACACAGAAAAGGACACTTCTCATAAGGTATCACTGATAGAGGGAATGTAAAAACCGTTACACTTGAACTGAATTACAAAACAGAACAGAGTCACACATGCAGAAAACACACTATGGCTGCTTAACGGGAAAGGTGAGGTGGGGTGATACATAAAACAAGGGTTTCAAATTAGCTCAGATACCGTTCCATAAAACCAATATGTAATAGACTAGACCTACTCCTTGCTCAGAGAACTGGACTCAACACGCCCTATTCACCGCACAAGAATATATCTGACTAGTAATAATCTTAAAACCTATGTATTGATATCTCTCTGTTAGTGGGTCAAGTGGGTAAAAAGCGGCATAAACACAGCAGTGAAAAGCAGCTAAACCCCATTATAAAAATAAATTACTTTGAAAAACCCATGAAACAAAGACAGTGAAAGAGAGAGAAATTCTTACACAATGCGTTCAGGGGCTGTGATGCAACCTGGATTGACCATATCTAGACCCACAGCTGGATGAGACATAAGGGTGGACACTGTTGCGGCTGAGAGGTTTGGTGAGGTTGGGTGAGCAAACGCAGACCCTTTAAAGTAATACTGCGTGGTACCCATCGCATGGGTCCCAAATCTCCGGGTTCAAGGGCATCTTCCTACATCGAAAACATGCATGAGATACCCAGAAGATGGTACACCGTGTGATGGGGAAAGGTTTCTAAAACGCACCTCATTTCTCATCTGCTTGTGCCCGGGTTCGCCATTCCAGCCACTTTACTAGCAATCTCCCTCCTTGGAGCATCAGCACCTTTAACCTCCTGTTCCGTACAGGTTGCAATTTGTACTGAGGATGAACGGGAAGACGTGGAACCAATGAAAGACTAGCTCTTGGTGTTGGGACAGGCACAGGTCACTCTATTTTCCCATCAGGAAGAAGAATTAACCACAGGCTCAGCCTGCCCCCCGGAACCAGAACAGGGCCTGAAGCCATCCTGCGCTTTTGCGGCCAGCTCCCTAAAAAGCGAGTTGTAAAATGGAGGTTCAGGGCACTGCAATTCACAAACCTGCAGACTTATAAATGATAACTCTCATCCACAAATATATTGAGGGAAGGCAAAGAAGAGGATTTGAAATCAAGGCAGAATTGCAGGAAACAGATTTCAGGAGGTAGATTCGAATCGCCTTTAAAGCACATGAAAACCGGCAAAACGTTGACAATGATGCCCTTGGCCAAAAAGGGCGTATGCGTTTTTTCCTGAATATATTCAGGAAAAAACGCATACGCCCTTTTTGGCCAACCAAGCAACCTGGAAAGGCAAATCAGCGCTACAAAGATGTCTCGCTTCCCATCGGTCAAAAGGGCCATGCTGAAAAAAGTGTCAAAACCAGAAATGCAGGACAGGCCATGGAGAAATGGGAGCCTTGTTACACTGATGGGCGGGATGTAAATTGTCAACAGCCACTCTGGAGAAGTGTACGGTGAGTCCTGAAACGTCTAAAAAGCAAAGCTTAGAGAGCATAGGGCACTTCCACTCATGGGGTTATAAATTGGGAAAATTAAAAATCAGCAAGACACAAGCACCCCAAAGTTTAGGGCTGCTCTGTTGACAAGGACCTCCACTTCATTCCACCTTCAATATCGCAGGAAAGAGAAAAATGGATAAAGAAGTTGTGGTCCTTATGTACAATGGAATATCACTCAGCCATGAAATCAATGTCATAAGGCTAGTAGCAGCATGATGAGTGGATTTAGATACGACGATTCTAAGTGAAATAAGTCACACAGAAAAGGACACTTCTCATAAGGTATCACTGATAGAGGGAATGTAAAAACCGTTACACTTGAACTGAATTACAAAACAGAACAGAGTCACACATGCAGAAAACACACTATGGCTGCTTAACGGGAAAGGTGAGGTGGGGTGATACATAAAACAAGGGTTTCAAATTAGCTCAGATACCGTTCCATAAAACCAATATGTAATAGACTAGACCTACTCCTTGCTCAGAGAACTGGACTCAACACGCCCTATTCACCGCACAAGAATATATCTGACTAGTAATAATCTTAAAACCTATGTATTGATATCTCTCTGTTAGTGGGTCAAGTGGGTAAAAAGCGGCATAAACACAGCAGTGAAAAGCAGCTAAACCCCATTATAAAAATAAATTACTTTGAAAAACCCATGAAACAAAGACAGTGAAAGAGAGAGAAATTCTTACACAATGCGTTCAGGGGCTGTGATGCAACCTGGATTGACCATATCTAGACCCACAGCTGGATGAGACCTAAGGGTGGACACTGTTGCGGCTGAGAGGTTTGGTGAGGTTGGGTGAGCAAACGCAGACCCTTTAAATAATACTGTGTGGTACCCATCGCATGGGTCCCAAATCTCCGGGTTCAAGGGCATCTTCCTACATCGAAAACATGCATGAGATACCCAGAAGATGGTACACCGTGTGATGGGGAAAGGTTTCTAAAACGCACCTCATTTCTCATCTGCTTGTGCCCGGGTTCGCCATTCCAGCCACTTTACTAGCAATCTCCCTCCTTGGAGCATCAGCACCTTTAACCTCCTGTTCCGTACAGGTTGCAATTTGTACTGAGGATGAACGGGAAGACGTGGAACCAATGAGAGACTAGCTCTTGGTGTTGGGACAGGCACAGGTCACTCTATTTTCCCATCAGGAAGAAGAATTAACCACAGGCTCAGCCTGCCCCCCGGAACCAGAACAGGGCCTGAAGCCATCCTGCGCTTTTGCGGCCAGCTCCCTAAAAAGCGAGTTGTAAAATGGAGGTTCAGGGCACTGCAATTCACAAACCTGCAGACTTATAAATGATAACTCTCATCCACAAATATATTGAGGGAAGGCAAAGAAGAGGATTTGAAATCAAGGCAGAATTGCAGGAAACAGATTTCAGGAGGTAGATTCGAATCGCCTTTAAAGCACATGAAAACCGGCAAAACGTTGACAATGATGCCCTTGGCCAAAAAGGGCGTATGCGTTTTTTCCTGAATATATTCAGGAAAAAACGCATACGCCCTTTTTGGCCAACCAAGCAACCTGGAAAGGCAAATCTGCGCTACAAAGATGTCTCGCTTCCCATCGGTCAAAAGGGCCATGCTGAAAAAAGTGTCAAAACCAGAAATGCAGGACAGGCCATGGAGAAATGGGAGCCTTGCTACACTGATGGGCGGGATGTAAATTGTCAACAGCCACTCTGGAGAAGTGTACGGTGAGTCCTGAAACGTCTAAAAAGCAAAGCTTAGAGAGCATAGGGCACTCCCACTCATGGGGTTATAAATTGGGAAAATGAAAAATCAGCAAGACACAAGCACCCCAAAGTTTAGGGCTGCTCTGTTGACAAGGACCTCCACTTCATTCCACCTTCAATATCCCAGGAAAGAGAAAAATGGATAAAGAAGTTGTGGTCCTTATGTACAATGGAATATCACTCAGCCATGAAATCAATGTCATAAGGCTAGTAGCAGCATGATGAGTGGATTTAGGTACGACGATTCTAAGTGAAATAAGTCACACAGAAAAGGACACTTCTCATAAGGTATCACTGATAGAGGGAATGTAAAAACCGTTACACTTGAACTGAATTACAAAACAGAACAGAGTCACACATGCAGAAAACACACTATGGCTGCTTAACGGGAAAGGTGAGGTGGGGTGATACATAAAACAAGGGTTTCAAATTAGCTCAGATACCGTTCCATAAAACCAATATGTAATAGACAAGACCTACTCCTTGCTCAGAGAACTGGACTCAACACGCCCTATTCACCGCACAAGAATATATCTGACTAGTAATAATCTTAAAACCTATGTATTGATATCTCTCTGTTAGTGGGTCAAGTGGGTAAAAAGCGGCATAAACACAGCAGTGAAAAGCAGCTAAACCCCATTATAAAAATAAATTACTTTGAAAAACCCATGAAACAAAGACAGTGAAAGAGAGAGAAATTCTTACACAATGCGTTCAGGGGCTGTGATGCAACCTGGATTGACCATATCTAGACCCACAGCTGGATGAGACATAAGGGTGGACACTGTTGCGGCTGAGAGGTTTGGTGAGGTTGGGTGAGCAAACGCAAACCCTTTAAATAATACTGTGTGGTACCCATCGCATGGGTCCCAAATCTCCAGGTTCAAGGTCATCTTCCTACGTCGAAAACATGCATGAGATACCCAGAAGATGGTACACCATGTGATGGGGAAAGGTTTCTAAAACGCACCTCATTTCTCATCTGCTTGTGCCCGGGTTCGCCATTCCAGCCACTTTACTAGCAATCTACCTCCTTGGAGCATCAGCACCTTTAACCTCCTGTTCCGTACAGGTTGCAATTTGTACTGAGGATGAACGGGAAGACGTGGAACCAATGAAAGACTAGCTCTTGGTGTTGGGACAGGCACAGGTCACTCTATTTTCCCATCAGGAAGAAGAATTAACCACAGGCTCAGCCTGCCCCCCGGAACCAGAACAGGGCCTGAAGCCATCCTGCGCTTTTGCGGCCAGCTCCCTAAAAAGCGAGTTGTAAAATGGAGGTTCAGGGCACTGCAATTCACAAACCTGCAGACTTATAAATGATAACTCTCATCCACAAATATATTGAGGGAAGGCAAAGAAGAGGATTTGAAATCAAGGCAGAATTGCAGGAAACAGATTTCAGGAGGTAGATTCGAATTGCCTTTAAAGCACATGAAAAGCGGCAAAACGTTGACAATGATGCCCTTGGCCAAAAAGGGCGTATGCGTTTTTTCCTAAATATATTCAGGAAAAAACGCATACGCACTTTTTGGCCAACCAAGCAACCTGGAAAGGCAAATCAGCGCTACAAAGATGTCTCGCTTCCCATCGGTCAAAAGGGCCATGCTGAAAAAAGTGTCAAAACCAGAAATGCAGGACAGGCCATGGAGAAATGGGAGCCTTGCTACACTGATGGGCGGGATGTAAATTGTCAACAGCCACTCTGGAGAAGTGTACGGTGAGTCCTGAAACGTCTAAAAAGCAAAGCTTAGAGAGCATAGGGCACTTCCACTCATGGGGGTATAAATTGGGAAAATTAAAAATCAGCAAGACACAAGCACCCCAAAGTTTAGGGCTGCTCTGTTGACAAGGACCTCCACTTCATTCCACCTTCAATATCGCAGGAAAGAGAAAAATGGATAAAGAAGTTGTGGTCCTTATGTACAATGGAATATCACTCAGCCGTGAAATCAATGTCATAAGGCTAGTAGCAGCATGATGAGTGGATTTAGGTACGACGACTCTAAGTGAAATAAGTCACACAGAAAAGGACACTTCTCATAAGGTATCACTTATAGAGGGAATGTAAAAACCGTTACACTTGAACTGAATTACAAAACAGAACAGAGTCACACATGCAGAAAACACACTATGGCTGCTTAACGGGAAAGGTGAGGTGGGGTGATACATAAAACAAGGGTTTCAAATTAGCTCAGATACCGTTCCATAAACCCAATATGTAATAGACAAGACCTACTCCTTGCTCAGAGAACTGGACTCAACACGCCCTATTCACCGCACAAGAATATATCTGACTAGTAATAATCTTAAAACTTATGTATTGATATCTCTCTGTTAGTGGGTCAATTGGGTAAAAAGCGGCATAAACACAGCAGTGAAAAGCAGCTAAACCCCATTATAAAAATAAATTACTTTGAAAAACCCATGAAACAAAGACAGTGAAAGAGAGAGAAATTCTTACAAAATGCGTTCAGGGGCTGTGATGCAACCTGGATTGACTATATCTAGACCCACAGCTGGATGAGACATAAGGGTGGACACTGTTGCGGCTGAGAGGTTTGGTGAGGTTGGGTGAGCAAACGCAGACCCTTTAAAGTAATACTGCGTGGTACCCATCGCATGGGTCCCAAATCTCCAGGTTCAAGGTCATCTTCCTACATCGAAAGCATGCATGAGATACCCAGAAGATGGTACACCGGGTGATGGCGAAAGGTTTCTAAAACGCACCTCATTTCTCATCTGCTTGTGCCCGGATTCGCAATTCCAGCCACTTTACTAGCAATCTCCCTACTTGGAGCATCATCACCTTTAACCTCCTGTTCCGTACAGGTTGCAATTTGTACTGAGGATGAACGGGAAGACGTGGAACCAATGAGAGACTAGCTCTTGGTGTTGGGACAGGCACAGGTCACTCTATTTTCCCATCAGGAAGAAGAATTAACCACAGGCTCAGCCTGCCCCCCGGAACCAGAACAGGGCCTGAAGCCATCCTGCGCTTTTGTGGCCAGCTCCCTAAAAAGCGAGTTGTAAAATGGAGGTTCAGGGCACTGCAATTCACAAACCTGCAGAGTTATAAATGATAACTCTCGTCCACAAATATATTGAGGGAAGGCAAAGAAGAGGATTTGAAATCAAGGCAGAATTGCAGGAAACAGATTTCAGGAGGTAGATTCGAATTGCCTTTAAAGCACATGAAAAGCGGCAAAACGTTGACAATGATGCCCTTGGCCAAAAAGGGCGTATGCGTTTTTTCCTAAATATATTCAGGAAAAAACGCATACGCACTTTTTGGCCAACCAAGCAACCTGGAAAGGCAAATCAGCGCTACAAAGATGTCTCGCTTCCCATCGGTCAAAAGGGCCATGCTGAAAAAAGTGTCAAAACCAGAAATGCAGGACAGGCCATGGAGAAATGGGAGCCTTGCTACACTGATGGGCGGGATGTAAATTGTCAACAGCCACTCTGGAGAAGTGTACGGTGAGTCCTGAAACGTCTAAAAAGCAAAGCTTAGAGAGCATAGGGCACTTCCACTCATGGGGGTATAAATTGGGAAAATGAAAAATCAGCAAGACACAAGCACCCCAAAGTTTAGGGCTGCTCTGTTGACAAGGACCTCCACTTCATTCCACCTTCAATATCGCAGGAAAGAGAAAAATGGATAAAGAAGTTGTGGTCCTTATGTACAATGGAATATCACTCAGCCGTGAAATCAATGTCATAAGGCTAGTAGCAGCATGATGAGTGGATTTAGGTACGACGACTCTAAGTGAAATAAGTCACACAGAAAAGGACACTTCTCAAAAGGTATCACTGATAGAGGGAATGTAAAAACCGTTACACTTGAACTGAATTACAAAACAGAACAGAGTCACACATGCAGAAAACACACTATGGCTGCTTAACGGGAAAGGTGAGGTGGGGTGATACATAAAACAAGGGTTTCAAATTAGCTCAGATACCGTTCCATAAACCCAATATGTAATAGACAAGACCTACTCCTTGCTCAGAGAACTGGACTCAACACGCCCTATTCACCGCACAAGAATATATCTGACTAGTAATAATCTTAAAACCTACGTATTGATATCTCTCTGTTAGTGGGTCAAGTGGGTAAAAAGCGGCATAAACACAGCAGTGAAAAGCAGCTAAACCCCATTATAAAAATAAATTACTTTGAAAAACCCATGAAACAAAGACAGTGAAAGAGAGAGAAATTCTTACACAATGCGTTCAGGGGCTGTGATGCAACCTGGATTGACCATATCTAGACCCACAGCTGGATGAGACATAAGGGTGGAGACTGTTGCGGCTGAGAGGTTTGGTGAGGTTGGGTGAGCAAACGCAGACCCTTTAAATAATACTGCGTGGTACCCATCGCATGGGTCCCAAATCTCCAGGTTCAAGGGCATCTTCCTACATCGAAAACATGCATGAGATACCCAGAAGATGGTACACCGTGTGATGGGGAAAGGTTTCTAAAACGCACCTCATTTCTCATCTGCTTGTGCCCGGGTTCGCCATTCCAGCCACTTTACTAGCAATCTCCCTCCTTGGAGCATCAGCACCTTTAACCTCCTGTTCCGTACAGGTTGCAATTTGTACTGAGGATGAACGGGAAGACGTGGAACCAATGAAAGACTAGCTCTTGGTGTTGGGACAGGCACAGGTCACTCTATTTTCCCATCAGGAAGAAGAATTAACCACAGGCTCAGCCTGCCCCCTGGAACCAGAACAGGGCCTGAAGCCATCCTGCGCTTTTGCGGCCAGCTCCCTAAAAAGCGAGTTGTAAAATGGAGGTTCAGGGCACTGCAATTCACAAACCTGCAGACTTATAAATGATAACTCTCATCCACAAATATATTGAGGAAAGGCAAAGAAGAGGATTTGAAATCAAGGCAGAATTGCAGGAAACAGATTTCAGGAGGTAGATTCGAATCGCCTTTAAAGCACATGAAAAGCGGCAAAACGTTGACAATGATGCCCTTGGCCAAAAAGGGCGTATGCGTTTTTTCCTGAATATATTCAGGAAAAAACGCATACGCCCTTTTTGGCCAACCAAGCAACCTGGAAAGGCAAATCAGCGCTACAAAGATGTCTCGCTTCCCATCGGTCAAAAGGGCCATGCTGAAAAAAGTGTCAAAACCAGAAATGCAGGACAGGCCATGGAGAAATGGGAGCCTTGCTACACTGATGGGCGGGATGTAAATTGTCAACAGCCACTCTGGAGAAGTGTACGGTGAGTCCTGAAACGTCTAAAAAGCAAAGCTTAGAGAGCATAGGGCACTTCCACTCATGGGGTTATAAATTGGGAAAATTAAAAATCAGCAAGACACAAGCACCCCAAAGTTTAGGGCTGCTCTGTTGACAAGGACCTCCACTTCATTCCACCTTCAATATCGCAGGAAAGAGAAAAATGGATAAAGAAGTTGTGGTCCTTATGTACAATGGAATATCACTCAGCCGTGAAATCAATGTCATAAGGCTAGTAGCAGCATGATGAGTGGATTTAGGTACGACGACTCTAAGTGAAATAAGTCACACAGAAAAGGACACTTCTCATAAGGTATCACTTATAGAGGGAATGTAAAAACCGTTACACTTGAACTGAATTACAAAACAGAACAGAGTCACACATGCAGAAAACACACTATGGCTGCTTAACGGGAAAGGTGAGGTGGGGTGATACATAAAACAAGGGTTTCAAATTAGCTCAGATACCGTTCCATAAACCCAATATGTAATAGACAAGACCTACTCCTTGCTCAGAGAACTGGACTCAACACGCCCTATTCACCGCACAAGAATATATCTGACTAGTAATAATCTTAAAACTTATGTATTGATATCTCTCTGTTAGTGTGTCAATTGGGTAAAAAGCGGCATAAACACAGCAGTGAAAAGCAGCTAAACCCCATTATAAAAATAAATTACTTTGAAAAACCCATGAAACAAAGACAGTGAAAGAGAGAGAAATTCTTACACAATGCGTTCAGGGGCTGTGATGCAACCTGGATTGACTATATCTAGACCCACAGCTGGATGAGACATAAGGGTGGACACAGTTGCGGCTGAGAGGTTTGGTGAGGTTGGGTGAGCAAACGCAGACCCTTTAAATAATACTGCGTGGTACCCATCGCATGGGTCCCAAATCTCCAGGTTCAAGGGCATCTTCCTACATCGAAAACATGCATGAGATACCCAGAAGATGGTACACCGTGTGATGGGGAAAGGTTTCTAAAACGCACCTCATTTCTCATCTGCTTGTGCCCGGGTTCGCCATTCCAGCCACTTTACTAGCAATCTCCCTCCTTGGAGCATCAGCACCTTTAACCTCCTGTTCCGTACAGGTTGCAATTTGTACTGAGGATGAACGGGAAGACGTGGAACCAATGAAAGACTAGCTCTTGGTGTTGGGACAGGCACAGGTCACTCTATTTTCCCATCAGGAAGAAGAATTAACCACAGGCTCAGCCTGCCCCCCGGAACCAGAACAGGGCCTGAAGCCATCCTGCGCTTTTGCGGCCAGCTCCCTAAAAAGCGAGTTGTAAAATGGAGGTTCAGGGCACTGCAATTCACAAACCTGCAGACTTATAAATGATAACTCTCATCCACAAATATATTGAGGGAAGGCAAAGAAGAGGATTTGAAATCAAGGCAGAATTGCAGGAAACAGATTTCAGGAGGTAGATTCGAATTGCCTTTAAAGCACATGAAAAGCGGCAAAACGTTGACAATGATGCCCTTGGCCAAAAAGGGCGTATGCGTTTTTTCCTGAATATATTCAGGAAAAAACGCATACGCCCTTTTTGGCCAACCAAGCAACCTGGAAAGGCAAATCAGCGCTACAAAGATGTCTCGCTTCCCATCGGTAAAAAAGGCCATGCTGAAAAAAGTGTCAAAACCAGAAATGCAGGACAGGCCATGGAGAAATGGGAGCCTTGCTACACTGATGGGCGGGATGTAAATTCTCAACAGCCACCCTGGAGAAGTGTACGGTGAGTCCTGAAACGTCTAAAAAGCAAAGCTTAGAGAGCATAGGGCACTTCCACTCATGGGGGTATAAATTGGGAAAATTAAAAATCAGCAAGACACAAGCACCCCAAAGTTTAGGGCTGCTCTGTTGACAAGGACCTCCACTTCATTCCACCTTCAATATCCCAGGAAAGAGAAAAATGGATAAAGAAGTTGTGGTCCTTATGTACAATGGAATATCACTCAGCCATGAAATCAATGTCATAAGGCTAGTAGCAGCATGATGAGTGGATTTAGGTACGACGATTCTAAGTGAAATAAGTCACACAGAAAAGGACACTTCTCATAAGGTATCACTGAGAGAGGGAATGTAAAAACCGTTACACTTGAACAGAATTACAAAACAGAACAGAGTCACACATGCAGAAAACACACTATGGCTGCTTAACGGGAAAGGTGAGGTGGGGTGATACATAAAACAAGGGTTTCAAATTAGCTCAGATACCGTTCCATAAACCCAATATGTAATAGACAAGACCTACTCCTTGCTCAGAGAACTGGACTCAACACGCCCTATTCACCGCACAAGAATTTATCTGAGTAGTAATAATCTTAAAACCTATGTATTGATATCTCTCTGTTAGTGTGTCAAGTGGGTGTAAAGCGGCATAAACACAGCAGTGAAAAGCAGCTAAACCCCATTATAAAAATAAATTACTTTGAAAAACCCATGAAACAAAACAGTGAAAGAGATAGAAATTCTTACACAATGCGTTCAGCGGCTGTGATGCAACCTGGATTGACCATATCTAGACCCACAGCTGGATGAGACATAAGGGTGGACACTGTTGCGGCTGAGAGGTTTGGTGAGGTTGGGTGAGCAAACGCAGACCCTTTAAAGTAATACTGCGTGGTACCCATCGCATGGGTCCCAAATCTCCAGGTTCAAGGGCATCTTCCTACATCGAAAACATGCATGAGATACCCAGAAGATGGTACACCGTGTGATGGGGAAAGGTTTCTAAAACGCACCTCATTTCTCATCTGCTTGTACCCGGGTTCGCCATTCCAGCCACTTTACTAGCAATCTCCCTACTTGGAGCATCAGCACCTTTAACCTCCTGTTCCGTACAGGTTGCAATTTGTCCTGAGGATGAACGAGAAGACGTGGAACCAATGAAAGACTAGCTCTTGGTGTTGGGACAGGCACAGGTCACTCTATTTTCCCATCAGGAAGAAGAATTAACCACAGGCTCAGCCTGCCCCCCGGAACCAGAACAGGGCCTGAAGCCATCCTGCGCTTTTGCGGCCAGCTCCCTAAAAAGCGAGTTGTAAAATGGAGGTTCAGGGCACTGCAATTCACAAACCTGCAGACTTATAAATGATACTCTCATCCACAAATATATTGAGGGAAGGCAAAGAAGAGGATTTGAAATCAAGGCAGAATTGCAGGAAACAGATTTCAGGAGGTAGATTCGAATCGCCTTTAAAGCACATGAAAAGCGGCAAAACGTTGACAATGATGCCCTTGGCCAAAAAGGGCGTATGCGTTTTTTCCTGAATATATTCAGGAAAAAACGCATACGCCCTTTTTGGCCAACCAAGCAACCTGGAAAGGCAAATCAGCGCTACAAAGATGTCTCGCTTCCCTTCGGTTAAAAAGGCCATGCTGAAAAAAGTGTCAAAACCAGAAATGCAGGACAGGCCATGGAGAAATGGGAGCCTTGCTACACTGATGGGCGGGATGTAAATTGCCAACAGCCACTCTGGAGAAGCGTACGGTGAGTCCTGAAACATCTAAAAAACAAAGCTTAGAGAGCATAGGGCACTTCCACTCATGGGGGTATAAATTGGGAAAATTAAAAATCAGCAAGACACAAGCACCCCAAAGTTTAGGGCTGCTCTGTTGACAAGGACCTCCACTTCATTCCACCTTCAATATCCCAGGAAAGAGAAAAATGGATAAAGAAGTTGTGGTCCTTATGTACAATGGAATATCACTCAGCCATGAAATCAATGTCATAAGGCTAGTAGCAGCATGATGAGTGGATTTAGGTACGACGATTCTAAGTGAAATAAGTCACACAGAAAAGGACACTTCTCATAAGGTATCACTGATAAAGGGAATGTAAAAACCGTTACACTTGAACTGAATTACAAAACAGAACAGAGTCACACATGCAGAAAACACACTATGGCTGCTTAACGGGAAAGGTGAGGTGGGGTGATACATAAAACAAGGGTTTCAAATTAGCTCAGATACCGTTCCATAAACCCAATATGTAATAGACAAGACCTACTCCTTGCTCAGAGAACTGGACTCAACACGCCCTATTCACCGCACAAGAATATATCTGACTAGTAATAATCTTAAAACCTATGTATTGATATCTCTCTGTTAGTGTGTCAAGTGGGTAAAAAGCGGCATAAACACAGCAGTGAAAAGCAGCTAAACCCCATTATAAAAATAAATTACTTTGAAAAACCCATGAAACAAAGACAGTGAAAGAGATAGAAATTCTTACACAATGCGTTCAGGGGCTGTGATGCAACCTGGATTGACCATATCTAGACCCACAGCTGCATGAGACATAAGGGTGGACACTGTTGCGGCTGAGAGGTTTGGTGAGGTTGGGTGAGCAAACGCAGACCCTTTAAAGTAATACTGCGTGGTACCCATCGCATGGGTCCCAAATCTCCAGGTTCAAGGGCATCTTCCTACATCGAAAACATGCATGAGATACCCAGAAGATGGTACACCGTGTGATGGGGAAAGGTTTCTAAAACGCACCTCATTTCTCATCTGCTTGTGCCCGGGTTCGCCATTCCAGCCACTTTACTAGCAATCTCCCTCCTTGGAGCATCAGCACCTTTAACCTCCTGTTCCGTACAGGTTGCAATTTGTACTGAGGATGAACGGGAAGACGGGGAACCAATGAAAGACTAGCTCTTGGTGTTGGGACAGGCACAGGTCACTCTATTTTCCCATCAGGAAGAAGAATTAACCACAGGCTCAGCCTGCCCCCCGGAACCAGAACAGGGCCTGAAGCCATCCTGCGCTTTTGCGGCCAGCTCCCTAAAAAGCGAGTTGTAAAATGGAGGTTCAGGGCACTGCAATTCACAAACCTGCAGACTTATAAATGATAACTCTCATCCACAAATATATTGAGGGAAGGCAAAGAAGAGGATTTGAAATCAAGGCAGAATTGCAGGAAACAGATTTCAGGAGGTAGATTCGAATCGCCTTTAAAGCACATGAAAAGCGGCAAAACGTTGACAATGATGCCCTTGGCCAAAAAGGGCGTATGCGTTTTTTCCTGAATATATTCAGGAAAAAACGCATACGCCCTTTTTGGCCAACCAAGCAACCTGGAAAGGCAAATCAGCGCTACAAAGATGTCTCGCTTCCCATCGGTCAAAAGGGCCATGCTGAAAAAAGTGTCAAAACCAGAAATGCAGGACAGGCCATGGAGAAATGGGAGCCTTGCTACACTGATGGGCGGGATGTAAATTGTCAACAGCCACTCTGGAGAAGTGTACGGTGAGTCCTGAAACGTCTAAAAAGCAAAGCTTAGAGAGCATAGGGCACTTCCACTCATGGGGGTATAAATTGGGAAAATGAAAAATCAGCAAGACACAAGCACCCCAAAGTTTAGGGCTGCTCTGTTGACAAGGACCTCCACTTCATTCCACCTTCAATATCCCAGGAAAGAGAAAAATGGATAAAGAAGTTGTGGTCCTTATGTACAATGGAATATCACTCAGCCGTGAAATCAATGTCATAAGGCTAGTAGCAGCATGATGAGTGGATTTAGGTACGACGACTCTAAGTGAAATAAGTCACACAGAAAAGGACACTTCTCATAAGGTATCAGTGATAGAGGGAATGTAAAAACCGTTACACTTGAACTGAATTACAAAACAGAACAGAGTCACACATGCAGAAATCACACTATGGTTGCTTAACGGGAAAGGTGAGGTGGGGTGATACATAAAACAAGGGTTTCAAATTAGCTCAGATACCGTTCCATAAAACCAATATGTAATAGACAAGACCTACTCCTTGCTCAGAGAACTGGACTCAACACGCCCTATTCACCGCACAAGAATATATCTGACTAGTAATAATCTTAAAACCTATGTATTGATATCTCTCTGTTAGTGTGTCAAGTGGGTGTAAAGCGGCATAAACACAGCAGTGAAAAGCAGATAAACCCCATTATAAAAATAAATTACTTTGAAAAACCCATGAAACAAAGACAGTGAAAGAGAGAGAAATTCTTACACAATGCGTTCAGGGGCTGTGATGCAACCTGGATTGACCATATCTAGACCCACAGCTGGATGAGACATAAGGGTGGACACTGTTGCGGCTGAGAGGTTTGGTGAGGTTGGGTGAGCAAACGCAGACCCTTTAAAGTAATACTGCGTGGTACCCATCGCATGGGTCCCAAATCTCCAGGTTCAAGGGCATCTTCCTACATCGAAAACATGCATGAGATACCCAGAAGATGGTACACCGTGTGATGGGGAAAGGTTTCTAAAACGCACCTCATTTCTCATCTGCTTGTACCCGGGTTCGCCATTCCAGCCACTTTACTAGCAATCTCCCTACTTGGAGCATCAGCACCTTTAACCTCCTGTTCCGTACAGGTTGCAATTTGTCCTGAGGATGAACGAGAAGACGTGGAACCAATGAAAGACTAGCTCTTGGTGTTGGGACAGGCACAGGTCACTCTATTTTCCCATCAGGAAGAAGAATTAACCACAGGCTCAGCCTGCCCCCCGGAACCAGAACAGGGCCTGAAGCCATCCTGCGCTTTTGCGGCCAGCTCCCTAAAAAGCGAGTTGTAAAATGGAGGTTCAGGGCACTGCAATTCACAAACCTGCAGACTTATAAATGATACTCTCATCCACAAATATATTGAGGGAAGGCAAAGAAGAGGATTTGAAATCAAGGCAGAATTGCAGGAAACAGATTTCAGGAGGTAGATTCGAATCGCCTTTAAAGCACATGAAAAGCGGCAAAACGTTGACAATGATGCCCTTGGCCAAAAAGGGCGTATGCGTTTTTTCCTGAATATATTCAGGAAAAAACGCATACGCCCTTTTTGGCCAACCAAGCAACCTGGAAAGGCAAATCAGCGCTACAAAGATGTCTCGCTTCCCTTCGGTTAAAAAGGCCATGCTGAAAAAAGTGTCAAAACCAGAAATGCAGGACAGGCCATGGAGAAATGGGAGCCTTGCTACACTGATGGGCGGGATGTAAATTGCCAACAGCCACTCTGGAGAAGCGTACGGTGAGTCCTGAAACATCTAAAAAACAAAGCTTAGAGAGCATAGGGCACTTCCACTCATGGGGTTATAAATTGGGAAAATTAAAAATCAGCAAGACACAAGCACCCCAAAGTTTAGGGCTGCTCTGTTGACAAGGACCTCCACTTCATTCCACCTTCAATATCCCAGGAAAGAGAAAAATGGATAAAGAAGTTGTGGTCCTTATGTACAATGGAATATCACTCAGCCATGAAATCAATGTCATAAGGCTAGTAGCAGCATGATGAGTGGATTTAGGTACGACGATTCTAAGTGAAATAAGTCACACAGAAAAGGACACTTCTCATAAGGTATCACTGATAGAGGGAATGTAAAAACCGTTACACTTGAACTGAATTACAAAACAGAACAGAGTCACACATGCAGAAAACACACTATGGCTGCTTAACGGGAAAGGTGAGGTGGGGTGATACATAAAACAAGGGTTTCAAATTAGCTCAGATACCGTTCCATAAACCCAATATGTAATAGACAAGACCTACTCCTTGCTCAGAGAACTGGACTCAATACGCCCTATTCACCGCACAAGAATATATCTGACTAGTAATAATCTTAAAACCTATGTATTGATATCTCTCTGTTAGTGTGTCAAGTGGGTAAAAAGCGGCATAAACACAGCAGTGAAAAGCAGCTAAACCCCATTATAAAAATAAATTACTTTGAAAAACCCATGAAACAAAGACAGTGAAAGAGATAGAAATTCTTACACAATGCGTTCAGGGGCTGTGATGCAACCTGGATTGACCATATCTAGACCCACAGCTGCATGAGACATAAGGGTGGACACTGTTGCGGCTGAGAGGTTTGGTGAGGTTGGGTGAGCAAACGCAGACCCTTTAAAGTAATACTGCGTGGTACCCATCGCATGGGTCCCAAATCTCCAGGTTCAAGGGCATCTTCCTACATCGAAAACATGCATGAGATACCCAGAAGATGGTACACCGTGTGATGGGGAAAGGTTTCTAAAACGCACCTCATTTCTCATCTGCTTGTGCCCGGGTTCGCCATTCCAGCCACTTTACTAGCAATCTCCCTCCTTGGAGCATCAGCACCTTTAACCTCCTGTTCCGTACAGGTTGCAATTTGTACTGAGGATGAACGGGAAGACGTGGAACCAATGAAAGACTAGCTCTTGGTGTTGGGACAGGCACAGGTCACTCTATTTTCCCATCAGGAAGAAGAATTAACCACAGGCTCAGCCTGCCCCCTGGAACCAGAACAGGGCCTGAAGCCATCCTGCGCTTTTGCGGCCAGCTCCCTAAAAAGCGAGTTGTAAAATGGAGGTTCAGGGCACTGCAATTCACAAACCTGCAGAGTTATAAATGATAACTCTCATCCACAAATATATTGAGGGAAGGCAAAGAAGAGGATTTGAAATCAAGGCAGAATTGCAGGAAACAGATTTCAGGAGGTAGATTCGAATCGCCTTTAAAGCACATGAAAAGCGGCAAAACGTTGACAATGATGCCCTTGGCCAAAAAGGGCGTATGCGTTTTTTCCTGAATATATTCAGGAAAAAACGCATACGCCCTTTTTGGCCAACCAAGCAACCTGGAAAGGCAAATCAGCGCTACAAAGATGTCTCACTTCCCATCGGTCAAAAGGGCCATGCTGAAAAAAGTGTCAAAACCAGAAATGCAGGACAGGCCATGGAGAAATGGGAGCCTTGCTACACTGATGGGCGGGATGTAAATTCTCAACAGCCACCCTGGAGAAGTGTACGGTGAGTCCTGAAACGTCTAAAAAGCAAAGCTTAGAGAGCATAGGGCACTTCCACTCATGGGGGTATAAATTGGGAAAATTAAAAATCAGCAAGACACAAGCACCCCAAAGTTTAGGGCTGCTCTGTTGACAAGGACCTCCACTTCATTCCACCTTCAATATCCCAGGAAAGAGAAAAATGGATAAAGAAGTTGTGGTCCTTATGTACAATGGAATATCACTCAGCCATGAAATCAATGTCATAAGGCTAGTAGCAGCATGATGAGTGGATTTAGGTACGACGATTCTAAGTGAAATAAGTCACACAGAAAAGGACACTTCTCATAAGGTATCACTGATAGAGGGAATGTAAAAACCGTTACACTTGAACTGAATTACAAAACAGAACAGAGTCACACATGCAGAAAACACACTATGGCTGCTTAACGGGAAAGGTGAGGTGGGGTGATACATAAAACAAGGGTTTCAAATTAGCTCAGATACCGTTCCATAAACCCAATATGTAATAGACAAGACCTACTCCTTGCTCAGAGAACTGGACTCAACACGCCCTATTCACCGCACAAGAATATATCTGACTAGTAATAATCTTAAAACCTATGTATTGATATCTCTCTGTTAGTGTGTCAAGTGGCTGTAAAGCGGCATAAACACAGCAGTGAAAAGCAGCTAAACCCCATTATAAAAATAAATTACTTTGAAAAACCCATGAAACAAAGACAGTGAAAGAGATAGAAATTCTTACACAATGCGTTCAGGGGCTGTGATGCAACCTGGATTGACCATATCTAGACCCACAGCTGGATGAGACATAAGGGTGGACACTCTTGGGGCTGAGAGGTTTGGTGAGGTTGGGTGAGCAAACGCAGACCCTTTAAAGTAATACTGCATGGTACCCATCGCATGGGTCCCAGATCTCCAGGTTCAAGGGCATCTTCCTACATCGAAAACATGCATGAGATACCCAGAAGATGGTACACCGTGTGATGGGGAAAGGTTTCTAAAACGCACCTCATTTCTCATCTCCTTGTGCCCAGGTTCGCTATTCCAGCCGCTTTACTAGCAATCTCCCTACTTGGAGCATCAGCACCTTTAACCTCCTGTTCCGTACAGGTTGCAATTTGTCCTGAGGATGAACGGGAAGATATGGAACCAATGAGATACTAGCTCTTGGTGTTGGGACAGGCACAGGTCACTCTATTTTCCCATCAGGAAGAAGAATTAACCACAGGCTCAGCCTGCCACCCGGAACCAGAACAGGGCCTGAAGCCATCCTGCGCAATTGCGGCCAGCTCCCTAAAAAGCGAGTTGTAAAATGGAGGTTCAGGGCACTGCAATTCACAAACCTGCAGAGTTATAAATGATAACTCTCATCCACAAATATATTGAGGGAAGGCAAAGAAGAGGATTTGAAATCAAGGCAGAATTGCAGGAAACAGATTTCAGGAGGTAGATTCGAATCGCCTTTAAAGCACATGAAAAGCGGCAAAACGTTGACAATGATGCCCTTGGACAAAAAGGGCGTATGCGTTTTTTCCTGAATATATTCAGGGAAAAACGCATACGCGCTTTTTGGCCAACCAAGCAACCTGGAAAGGCAAATCAGCGCTACAAAGATGTCTCGCTTCCCATCGGTTAAAAAGGCCATGCTGAAAAAAGTGTCAAAATCAGAAATGCAGGACAGGCCATGGAGAAATGGGAGCCTTGCTACGCTGATGGGCGGGATGTAAATTGCCAACAGCCACTCTGGAGAAGCGTACGGTGAGTCCTGAAACATCTAAAAAACAAAGCTTAGAGAGCATAGGGCACTTCCACTCATGGGGTTATAAATTGGGAAAATTAAAAATCAGCAAGACACAAGCACCCCAAAGTTTAGGGCTGCTCTGTTGACAAGGACCTCCAATTCATTCCACCTTCAATATACCAGGAAAGAGAAAAATGGATAAAGAAGTTGTGGTCCATATGCACAATGGAATATCACTCAGCCATGAAATCAATGTCATAAGGCTAGTAGCAGCATGATGAGTGGATTTAGGTACGACGATTCTAAGTGAAATAAGTCACACAGAAAAGGACACTTCTCATAAGGTATCACTTATAGAGGGAATGTAAAAACCGTTACACTTGAACTGAATTACAAAACAGAACAGAGTCACACATGCAGAAAACACACTATGGCTGCTTAACGGGAAAGGTGAGGTGGGGTGATACATAAAACAAGGGTTTCAAATTAGCTCAGATACCGTTCCATAAACCCAATATGTAATAGACAAGACCTACTCCTTGCTCAGAGAACTGGACTCAACACGCCCTATTCACCGCACAAGAATATATCTGACTAGTAATAATCTTAAAACCTATGTATTGATATCTCTCTGTTAGTGTGTCAAGTGGCTGTAAAGCGGCATAAACACAGCAGTGAAAAGCAGCTAAACCCCATTATAAAAATAAATTACTTTGAAAAACCCATGAAACAAAGACAGTGAAAGAGATAGAAATTCTTACACAATGCGTTCAGGGGCTGTGATGCAACCTGGATTGACCATATCTAGACCCACAGCTGCATGAGACATAAGGGTGGACACTGTTGCGGCTGAGAGGTTTGGTGAGGTTGGGTGAGCAAACGCAGACCCTTTAAAGTAATACTGCGTGGTACCCATCGCATGGGTCCCAAATCTCCAGGTTCAAGGGCATCTTCCTACATCGAAAACATGCATGAGATACCCAGAAGATGGTACACCGTGTGATGGGGAAAGGTTTCTAAAACGCACCTCATTTCTCATCTGCTTTTGCCCGGGTTCGCCATTCCAGCCGCTTTACTAGCAATCTCCCAACTTGGAGCATCAGCACCTTTAACCTCCTGTTCCGTACAGGTTGCAATTTGTACTGAGGATGAACGGGAAGACGTGGAACCAATGAAAGACTAGCTCTTGGTGTTGGGACAGGCACAGGTCACTCTATTTTCCCATCAGGAAGAAGAATTAACCACAGGCTCACCCTGCCCCCTGGAACCAGAACAGGGCCTGAAGCCATCCTGCGCTTTTGCGGCCAGCTCCCTAAAAAGCGAGTTGTAAAATGGAGGTTCAGGGCACTGCAATTCACAAACCTGCAGAGTTATAAATGATAACTCTCGTCCACAAATATATTGAGGGAAGGCAAAGAAGAGGATTTGAAATCAAGGCAGAATTGCAGGAAACAGATTTCAGGAGGTAGATTCGAATCGCCTTTAAAGCACATGAAAAGCGGCAAAACGTTGACAATGATGCCCTTGGCCAAAAAGGGCGTATGCGTTTTTTCCTGAATATATTCAGGAAAAAACGCATACGCCCTTTTTGGCCAACCAAGCAACCTGGAAAGGCAAATCAGCGCTACAAAGATGTCTCACTTCCCATCGGTCAAAAGGGCCATGCTGAAAAAAGTGTCAAAACCAGAAATGCAGGACAGGCCATGGAGAAATGGGAGCCTTGCTACACTGATGGGCGGGATGTAAATTCTCAACAGCCACCCTGGAGAAGTGTACGGTGAGTCCTGAAACGTCTAAAAAGCAAAGCTTAGAGAGCATAGGGCACTTCCACTCATGGGGGTATAAATTGGGAAAATTAAAAATCAGCAAGACACAAGCACCCCAAAGTTTAGGGCTGCTCTGTTGACAAGGACCTCCACTTCATTCCACCTTCAATATCCCAGGAAAGAGAAAAATGGATAAAGAAGTTGTGGTCCTTATGTACAATGGAATATCACTCAGCCATGAAATCAATGTCATAAGGCTAGTAGCAGCATGATGAGTGGATTTAGGTACGACGATTCTAAGTGAAATAAGGCACACAGAAAAGGACACTTCTCATAAGGTATCACTGATAGAGGGAATGTAAAAACCGTTACACTTGAACTGAATTACAAAACAGAACAGAGTCACACATGCAGAAAACACACTATGGCTGCTTAACGGGAAAGGTGAGGTGGGGTGATACATAAAACAAGGGTTTCAAATTAGCTCAGATACCGTTCCATAAAACCAATATGTAATAGACAACACCTACTCCTTGCTCAGAGAACTGGACTCAACACGCCCTATTCACCGCACAAGAATATATCTGACTAGTAATAATCTTAAAACCTATGTATTGATATCTCTCTGTTAGTGTGTCAAGTGGGTGTAAAGCGGCATAAACACAGCAGTGAAAAGCAGCTAAACCCCATTATAAAAATAAATTACTTTGAAAAACCCATGAAACAAAACAGTGAAAGAGATAGAAATTCTTACACAATGCGTTCATGGGCTGTGATGCAACCTGGATTGACCATATCTAGACCCACAGCTGGATGAGACATAAGGGTGGACACTGTTGCGGCTGAGAGGTTTGGTGAGGTTGGGTGAGCAAACGCAGACCCTTTAAAGTAATACTGCGTGGTACCCATCGCATGGGTCCCAAATCTCCAGGTTCAAGGGCATCTTCCTACATCGTAAACATGCATGAGATACCCAGAAGATGGTACACCGTGTGATGGGGAAAGGTTTCTAAAACCCACCTCATTTCTCATCTGCCTGTGCCCGGTTTCGCCATTCCAGCCACTTTAATAGCAATCTCCCTCCTTGGAGCATCATCACCTTTAACCTCCTGTTCCGTACAGGTTGCAATTTGTCCTGAGGATGAACGGGAAGACGTGGAACCAATGAGAGACTAGCTCTTGGTGTTGGGACAGGCACAGGTCACTCTATTTTCCCATCAGGAAGAAGAATTAACCACAGGCTCAGCCTGCCCCCCGGAACAAGAACAGGGCCTGAAGCCATCCTGCGCTTTTGCGGCCAGCTCCCAAAAACGCGAGTTGTAAAATGGAGGTTCAGGGCACTGCAATTCACAAACCTGCAGAGTTATAAATGATAACTCTCGTCCACAAATATATTGAGGGAAGGCAAAGAAGAGGATTTGAAATCAAGGCAGAATTGCAGGAAACAGATTTCAGGAGGTAGATTCGAATCGCCTTTAAAGCACATGAAAAGCGGCAAAACGTTGACAATGATGCCCTTGGCCAAAAAGGGCGTATGCGTTTTTTCCTGAATATATTCAGGAAAAAACGCATACGCCCTTTTTGGCCAACCAAGCAACCTGGAAAGGCAAATCAGCGCTACAAAGATGTCTCGCTTCCCATCGGTTAAAAAGGCCATGCTGAAAAAAGTGTCAAAACCAGAAATGCAGGACAGGCCATGGAGAAATGGGAGCCTTGCTACACTGATGGGCGGGATGTAAATTGCCAAGAGCCACTCTGGAGAAGCGTACGGTGAGTCGTGAAACATCTAAAAAACAAAGCTTAGAGAGCATAGGGCACTTCCACTCATGGGGTTATAAATTGGGAAAATTAAAAATCAGCAAGACACAAGCACCCCAAAGTTTAGGGCTGCTCTGTTGACAAGGACCTCCACTTCATTCCACCTTCAATATCCCAGGAAAGAGAAAAATGGATAAAGAAGTTGTGGTCCTTATGTACAATGGAATATCACTCAGCCGTGAAATCAATGTCATAAGGCTAGTAGCAGCATGATGAGTGGATTTATGTACGACGAATCTAAGTGAAATAAGTCACACAGAAAAGGACACTTCTCATAAGGTATCACTTATAGAGGGAATGTAAAAACCGTTACACTTTAACTGAATTACAAAACAGAACAGAGTCACACATGCAGAAAACACACTATGGCTGCTTAACGGGAAAGGTGAGGTGGGGTGATACATAAAACAAGGGTTTCAAATTAGCTCAGATACCGTTCCATAAACCCAATATGTAATAGACAAGACCTACTCCTTGCTCAGAGAACTGGACTCAACACGCCCTATTCACCGCACAAGAATATATCTGACTAGTCATAATCTTAAAACCTATGTATTGATATCTCTCTGTTAGTGTGTCAAGTGGGTAAAAAGTGGCATAAACACAGCAGTGAAAAGCAGCTAAACCCCATTATAAAAATAAATTACTTTGAAAAACCCATGAAAGAAAGACAGTGAAACAGAGAGAGAAATTCTTACACAATGCGTTCAGGGGCTGTGATGCAACCTGGATTGACCATATCTAGACCCACAGCTGGATGAGACATAAGGGTGGACACTGTTGCGGCTGAGAGGTTTGGTGAGGTTGGGTGAGCAAACGCAGACCCTTTAAAGTAATACTGCGTGGTACCCATCGCATGGGTCCCAAATCTCCAGGTTCAAGGGCATCTTCCTACATCGTAAACATGCATGAGATACCCAGAAGATGGTACACCGTGTGATGGGGAAAGGTTTCTAAAACCCACCTCATTTCTCATCTGCCTGTGCCCGGTTTCGCCATTCCAGCCACTTTAATAGCAATCTCCCTCCTTGGAGCATCATCACCTTTAACCTCCTGTTCCGTACAGGTTGCAATTTGTCCTGAGGATGAACGGGAAGACGTGGAACCAATGAGAGACTAGCTCTTGGTGTTGGGACAGGCACAGGTCACTCTATTTTCCCATCAGGAAGAAGAATTAACCACAGGCTCAGCCTGCCCCCCGGATCAAGAACAGGGCCTGAAGCCATCCTGCGCTTTTGCGGCCAGCTCCCTAAAAAGCGAGTTGTAAAATGGAGGTTCAGGGCACTGCAATTCACAAACCTGCAGACTTATAAATGATAACTCTCATCCACAAATATATTGAGGGAAGGCAAAGAAGAGGATTTGAAATCAAGGCAGAATTGCAGGAAACAGATTTCAGGAGGTAGATTCGAATCGCCTTTAAAGCACATGAAAAGCGGCAAAACGTTGACAATGATGCCCTTGGCCAAAAAGGGCGTATGCGTTTTTTCCTGAATATATTCAGGAAAAAACGCATACGCCCTTTTTGGCCAACCAAGCAACCTGGAAAGGCAAATCAGCGCTACAAAGAAGTCTCGCTTCCCATCGGTTAAAAGGGCCATGCTGAAAAAAGTGTCAAAACCAGAAATGCAGGACAGGCCATGGAGAAATGGGAGCCTTGCTACACTGATGGGCGGGATGTAAATTGTCAACAGCCACTCTGGAGAAGCATACGGTGAGTCCTGAAACGTCTAAAAAGCAAAGCTTAGAGAGCATAGGGCACTTCCACTCATGGGGGTATAAATTGGGAAAATGAAAAATCAGCAAGACACAAGCACCCCAAAGTTTAGGGCTGCTCTGTTGACAAGGACCTCCACTTCATTCCACCTTCAATATCCCAGGAAAGAGAAAAATGGATAAAGAAGTTGTGGTCCTTATGTACAATGGAATATCACTCAGCCATGAAATCAATGTCATAAGGCTAGTAGCAGCATGATGAGTGGATTTAGGTACGACGATTCTAAGTGAAATAAGTCACACAGAAAAGGACACTTCTCATAAGGTATCACTGATAGAGGGAATGTAAAAACCGTTACACTTGAACTGAATTACAAAACAGAACAGAGTCACACATGCAGAAAACACACTATGGCTGCTTAACGGGAAAGGTGAGGTGGGGTGATACATAAAACAAGGGTTTCAAATTAGCTCAGATACCGTTCCATAAACCCAATATGTAATAGACAAGACCTACTCCTTGCTCAGAGAACTGGACTCAACACGCCCTATTCACCGCACAAGAATATATCTGACTAGTAATAATCTTAAAACCTATGTATTGATATCTCTCTGTTAGTGTGTCAAGTGGCTGTAAAGCGGCATAAACACAGCAGTGAAAAGCAGCTAAACCCCATTATAAAAATAAATTACTTTGAAAAACCCATGAAACAAAGACAGTGAAAGAGATAGAAATTCTTACACAATGCGTTCAGGGGCTGTGATGCAACCTGGATTGACCATATCTAGACCCACAGCTGGATGAGACATAAGGGTGGACAGTGTTGCGGCTGAGAGGTTTGGTGAGGTTGGGTGAGCAAACGCAGACCCTTTAAAGTAATACTGCGTGGTACCCATCGCATGGGTCCCAAATCTCCAGGTTCAAGGGCATCTTCCTACATCGTAAACATGCATGAGATACCCAGAAGATGGTACACCGTGTGATGGGGAAAGGTTTCTAAAACGCACCTCATTTCTCATCTGCCTGTGCCCGGTTTCGCCATTCCAGCCACTTTAATAGCAATCTCCCTCCTTGGAGCATCATCACCTTTAACCTCCTGTTCCGTACAGGTTGCAATTTGTCCTGAGGATGAACGGGAAGACGTGGAACCAATGAGAGACTAGCTCTTGGTGTTGGGACAGGCACAGGTCACTCTATTTTCCCATCAGGAAGAAGAATTAACCACAGGCTCAGCCTGCCCCCCGGATCAAGAACAGGGCCTGAAGCCATCCTGCGCTTTTGCGGCCAGCTCCCTAAAAAGCGAGTTGTAAAATGGAGGTTCAGGGCACTGCAATTCACAAACCTGCAGACTTATAAATGATAACTCTCATCCACAAATATATTGAGGGAAGGCAAAGAAGAGGATTTGAAATCAAGGCAGAATTGCAGGAAACAAATTTCAGGAGGTAGATTCGAATCGCCTTTAAAGCACATGAAAAGCGGCAAAACGTTGACAATGATGCCCTTGGCCAAAAAGGGCGTATGCGTTTTTTCCTGAATATATTCAGGAAAAAACGCATACGCCCTTTTTGGCCAACCAAGCAACCTGGAAAGGCAAATCAGCGCTACAAAGAAGTCTCGCTTCCCATCGGTTAAAAGGGCCATGCTGAAAAAAGTGTCAAAACCAGAAATGCAGGACAGGCCATGGAGAAATGGGAGCCTTGCTACACTGATGGGCGGGATGTAAATTGCCAACAGCCACTCTGGAGAAGCATACGGTGAGTCCTGAAACATCTAAAAAACACAGCTTAGAGAGCATAGGGCACTTCCACTCATGGGGGTATAAATTGGGAAAATGAAAAATCAGCAAGACACAAGCACCCCAAAGTTTAGGGCTGCTCTGTTGACAAGGACCTCCACTTCATTCCACCTTCAATATCCCAGGAAAGAGAAAAATGGATAAAGAAGTTGTGGTCCTTATGTACAATGGAATATCACTCAGCCATGAAATCAATGTCATAAGGCTAGTAGCAGCATGATGAGTGGATTTAGGTACGACGATTCTAAGTGAAATAAGTCACACAGAAAAGGACACTTCTCATAAGGTATCACTGATAGAGGGAATGTAAAAACCGTTACACTTGAACTGAATTACAAAACAGAACAGAGTCACACATGCAGAAAACACACTATGGCTGCTTAACGGGAAAGGTGAGGTGGGGTGATACATAAAACAAGGGTTTCAAATTAGCTCAGATACCGTTCCATAAACCCAATATGTAATAGACAAGACCTACTCCTTGCTCAGAGAACTGGACTCAACACGCCCTATTCACCGCACAAGAATATATCTGACTAGTAATAATCTTAAAACCTATGTATTGATATCTCTCTGTTAGTGTGTCAAGTGGCTGTAAAGCGGCATAAACACAGCAGTGAAAAGCAGCTAAACCCCATTATAAAAATAAATTACTTTGAAAAACCCATGAAACAAAGACAGTGAAAGAGATAGAAATTCTTACACAATGCGTTCAGGGGCTGTGATGCAACCTGGATTGACCATATCTAGACCCACAGCTGGATGAGACATAAGGGTGGACACTGTTGCGGCTGAGAGGTTTGGTGAGGTTGGGTGAGCAAACGCAGACCCTTTAAAGTAATACTGCGTGGTACCCATCGCATGGGTCCCAAATCTCCAGGTTCAAGGGCATCTTCCTACATCGTAAACATGCATGAGATACCCAGAAGATGGTACACCGTGTGATGGGGAAAGGTTTCTAAAACGCACCTCATTTCTCATCTGCCTGTGCCCGGTTTCGCCATTCCAGCCACTTTAATAGCAATCTCCCTCCTTGGAGCATCATCACCTTTAACCTCCTGTTCCGTACAGGTTGCAATTTGTCCTGAGGATGAACGGGAAGACGTGGAACCAATGAGAGACTAGCTCTTGGTGTTGGGACAGGCACAGGTCACTCTATTTTCCCATCAGGAAGAAGAATTAACCACAGGCTCAGCCTGCCCCCCGGATCAAGAACAGGGCCTGAAGCCATCCTGCGCTTTTGCGGCCAGCTCCCTAAAAAGCGAGTTGTAAAATGGAGGTTCAGGGCACTGCAATTCACAAACCTGCAGACTTATAAATGATAACTCTCATCCACAAATATATTGAGGGAAGGCAAAGAAGAGGATTTGAAATCAAGGCAGAATTGCAGGAAACAAATTTCAGGAGGTAGATTCGAATCGCCTTTAAAGCACATGAAAAGCGGCAAAACGTTGACAATGATGCCCTTGGCCAAAAAGGGCGTATGCGTTTTTTCCTGAATATATTCAGGAAAAAACGCATACGCCCTTTTTGGCCAACCAAGCAACCTGGAAAGGCAAATCAGCGCTACAAAGAAGTCTCGCTTCCCATCGGTTAAAAGGGCCATGCTGAAAAAAGTGTCAAAACCAGAAATGCAGGACAGGCCATGGAGAAATGGGAGCCTTGCTACACTGATGGGCGGGATGTAAATTGTCAACAGCCACTCTGGAGAAGTGTACGGTGAGTCCTGAAACGTCTAAAAAGCAAAGCTTAGAGAGCATAGGGCACTTCCACTCATGGGGGTATAAATTGGGAAAATTAAAAATCAGCAAGACACAAGCACCCCAAAGTTTAGGGCTGCTCTGTTGACAAGGACCTCCACTTCATTCCACCTTCAATATCCCAGGAAAGAGAAAAATGGATAAAGAAGTTGTGGTCCTTATGTACAATGGAATATCACTCAGCCATGAAATCAATGTCATAAGGCTAGTAGCAGCATGATGAGTGGATTTAGGTACGACGATTCTAAGTGAAATAAGTCACACAGAAAAGGACACTTCTCATAAGGTATCACTGATAGAGGGAATGTAAAAACCGTTACACTTGAACTGAATTACAAAACAGAACAGAGTCACACATGCAGAAAACACACTATGGCTGCTTAACGGGAAAGGTGAGGTGGGGTGATACATAAAACAAGGGTTTCAAATTAGCTCAGATACCGTTCCATAAACCCAATATGTAATAGACAAGACCTACTCCTTGCTCAGAGAACTGGACTCAACACGCCCTATTCACCGCACAAGAATATATCTGACTAGTAATAATCTTAAAACCTATGTATTGATATCTCTCTGTTAGTGTGTCAAGTGGGTGTAAAGCGGCATAAACACAGCAGTGAAAAGCAGCTAAACCCCATTATAAAAATAAATTACTTTGAAAAACCCATGAAACAAAGACAGTGAAAGAGAGAGAAATTCTTACACAATGCGTTCCGGGGCTGTGATGCAACCTGGATTGACCATATCTAGACCCACAGCTGGATGAGACATAAGGGTGGACAGTGTTGCGGCTGAGAGGTTTGGTGAGGTTGGGTGAGCAAACGCAGACCCTTTAAAGTAATACTGCGTGGTACCCATCGCATGGGTCCCAAATCTCCAGGTTCAAGGGCATCTTCCTACATCGAAAACATGCATGAGATACCCAGAAGATGGTACACCGTGTGATGGGGAAAGGTTTCTAAAACGCACCTCATTTCTCATCTGCTTGTGCCCGGGTTCGCCATTCCAGCCACTTTACTAGCAATCTCCCTACTTGGAGCATCAGCACCTTTAACCTCCTGTTCCGTACAGGTTGCAATTTGTACTGAGGATGAACGGGAAGACGTGGAACCAATGAAAGACTAGCTCTTGGTGTTGGGACAGGCACAGGTCACTCTATTTTCCCATCAGGAAGAAGAATTAACCACAGGCTCAGCCTGCCACCCGGAACCAGAACAGGGCCTGAAGCCATCCTGCGCTTTTGCGGCCAGCTCCCTAAAAAGCGAGTTGTAAAATGGAGGTTCAGGGCACTGCAATTCACAAACCTGCAGACTTATAAAAGATAACTCTCATACACAAATATATTGAGGGAAGGCAAAGAAGAGGATTTGAAATCAAGGCAGAATTGCAGGAAACAAATTTAGGAGGTAGATTCGAATCGCCTTTAAAGCACATGAAAAGCGGCAAAACGTTGACAATGATGCCCTTGGCCAAAAAGGGCGTATGCGTTTTTTCCTGAATATATTCAGGAAAAAACGCATACGCCCTTTTTGGCCAACCAAGCAACCTGGAAAGGCAAATCAGCGCTACAAAGATGTCTCACTTCCCATCGGTCAAAAGGGCCATGCTGAAAAAAGTGTCAAAACCAGAAATGCAGGACAGGCCATGGAGAAATGGGAGCCTTGCTACACTGATGGGCGGGATGTAAATTGTCAACAGCCACTCTGGAGAAGTGTACGGTGAGTCCTGAAACGTCTAAAAAGCAAAGCTTAGAGAGCATAGGGCACTTCCACTCATGGGGGTATAAATTGGGAAAATTAAAAATCAGCAAGACACAAGCACGCCAAAGTTTAGGGCTGCTCTGTTGACAAGGACCTCCACTTCATTCCACCTTCAATATCCCAGGAAAGAGAAAAATGGATAAAGAAGTTGTGGTCCTTATGTACAATGGAATATCACTCAGCCATGAAATCAATGTCATAAGGCTAGTAGCAGCATGATGAGTGGATTTAGGTACGACGATTCTAAGTGAAATAAGTCACACAGAAAAGGACACTTCTCATAAGGTATCACTGATAGAGGGAATGTAAAAACCTTTACACTTGAACAGAATTACAAAACAGAACAGAGTCACACATGCAGAAAACACACTATGGCTGCTTAACGGGAAAGGTGAGGTGGGGTGATACATAAAACAAGGGTTTCAAATTAGCTCAGATACCGTTCCATAAACCCAATATGTAATAGACTAGACCTACTCCTTGCTCAGAGAACTGGACTCAACACGCCCTATTCACCGCACAAGAATATATCTGACTAGTAATAATCTTAAAACCTATGTATTGATATCTCTCTGTTAGTGTGTCAAGTGGGTGTAAAGCGGCATAAACACAGCAGTGAAAAGCAGCTAAACCCCATTATAAAAATAAATTACTTTGAAAAACCCATGAAACAAAGACAGTGAAAGAGATAGAAATTCTTACACAATGCGTTCACGGGCTGTGATGCAACCTGGATTGACCATATCTAGACCCACAGCTGGATGAGACATAAGGGTGGACACTCTTGGGGCTGAGAGGTTTGGTGAGGTTGGGTGAGCAAACGCAGACCCTTTAAAGTAATACTGCATGGTACCCATCGCATGGGTCCCAAATCTCCAGGTTCAAGGGCATCTTCCTACATCGAAAACATGCATGAGATACCCAGAAGATGGTACACCGTGTGATGGGGAAAGGTTTCTAAAACGCACCTCATTTCTCATCTCCTTGTGCCCAGGTTCGCTATTCCAGCCGCTTTACTAGCAATCTCCCTACTTGGAGCATCAGCACCTTTAACCTCCTGTTCCGTACAGGTTGCAATTTGTCCTGAGGATGAACGGGAAGATATGGAACCAATGAGAGACTAGCTCTTGGTGTTGGGACAGGCACAGGTCACTCTATTTTCCCATCAGGAAGAAGAATTAACCACAGGCTCAGCCTGCCCCCCGGAACCAGAACAGGGCCTGAAGCCATCCTGCGCAATTGCGGCCAGCTCCCTAAAAAGCGAGTTGTAAAATGGAGGTTCAGGGCACTGCAATTCACAAACCTGCAGACTTAAAAATGATAATTCTTGTCCACAAATATATTGAGGGAAGGCAAAGAAGAGGATTTGAAATCAAGGCAGAATTGCAGGAAACAGATTTCAGGAGGTAGATTCGAATCGCATTTAAAGCACATGAAAAGCGGCAAAACGTTGACAATGATGCCCTTGGCCAAAAAGGGCGTATGCGTTTTTTCCTGAATATATTCAGGGAAAAACGCATACGCGCTTTTTGGCCAACCAAGCAACCTGGAAAGGCGAATCAGCGCTACAAAGATGTCTCGCTTCCCATCGGTTAAAAAGGCCATGCTGAAAAAAGTGTCAAAACCAGAAATGCAGGACAGGCCATGGAGAAATGGGAGCCTTGCTACGCTGATGGGCGGGATGTAAATAGCCAACAGCCACTCTGGAGAAGCGTACGGTGAGTCCTGAAACATCTAAAAAACAAAGCTTAGAGAGCATAGGGCACTTCCACTCATGGGGTTATAAATTGGGAAAATTAAAAATCAGCAAGACACAAGCACCCCAAAGTTTAGGGCTGCTCTGTTGACAAGGACCTCCAATTCATTCCACCTTCAATATACCAGGAAAGAGAAAAATGGATAAAGAAGTTGTGGTCCATATGCACAATGGAATATCACTCAGCCATGAAATCAATGTCATAAGGCTAGTAGCAGCATGATGAGTGGATTTAGGTACGACGATTCTAAGTGAAATAAGTCACACAGAAAAGGACACTTCTCATAAGGTATCACTTATAGAGGGAATGTAAAAACCGTTACACTTGAACTGAATTACAAAACAGAACAGAGTCACACATGCAGAAAACACACTATGGCTGCTTAACGGGAAAGGTGAGGTGGGGTGATACATAAAACAAGGGTTTCAAATTAGCTCAGATACCGTTCCATAAACCCAATATGTAATAGACAAGACCTACTCCTTGCTCAGAGAACTGGACTCAACACGCCCTATTCACCGCACAAGAATATATCTGACTAGTAATAATCTTAAAACCTATGTATTGATATCTCTCTGTTAGTGTGTCAAGTGGCTGTAAAGCGGCATAAACACAGCAGTGAAAAGCAGCTAAACCCCATTATAAAAATAAATTACTTTGAAAAACCCATGAAACAAAGACAGTGAAAGAGATAGAAATTCTTACACAATGCGTTCAGGGGCTGTGATGCAACCTGGATTGACCATATCTAGACCCACAGCTGCATGAGCCATAAGGGTGGACACTGTTGCGGCTGAGAGGTTTGGTGAGGTTGGGTGAGCAAACGCAGACCCTTTAAAGTAATACTGCGTGGTACCCATCGCATGGGTCCCAAATCTCCAGGTTCAAGGGCATCTTCCTACATCGTAAACATGCATGAGATACCCAGAAGATGGTACACCGTGTGATGGGGAAAGGTTTCTAAAACGCACCTCATTTCTCATCTGCCTGTGCCCGGTTTCGCCATTCCAGCCACTTTAATAGCAATCTCCCTCCTTGGAGCATCATCACCTTTAACCTCCTGTTCCGTACAGGTTGCAATTTGTCCTGAGGATGAACGGGAAGACGTGGAACCAATGAGAGACTAGCTCTTGGTGTTGGGACAGGCACAGGTCACTCTATTTTCCCATCAGGAAGAAGAATTAACCACAGGCTCAGCCTGCCCCCCGGATCAAGAACAGGGCCTGAAGCCATCCTGCGCTTTTGCGGCCAGCTCCCTAAAAAGCGAGTTGTAAAATGGAGGTTCAGGGCACTGCAATTCACAAACCTGCAGACTTATAAATGATAACTCTCATCCACAAATATATTGAGGGAAGGCAAAGAAGAGGATTTGAAATCAAGGCAGAATTGCAGGAAACAAATTTCAGGAGGTAGATTCGAATCGCCTTTAAAGCACATGAAAAGCGGCAAAACGTTGACAATGATGCCCTTGGCCAAAAAGGGCGTATGCGTTTTTTCCTGAATATATTCAGGAAAAAACGCATACGCCCTTTTTGGCCAACCAAGCAACCTGGAAAGGCAAATCAGCGCTACAAAGAAGTCTCGCTTCCCATCGGTTAAAAGGGCCATGCTGAAAAAAGTGTCAAAACCAGAAATGCAGGACAGGCCATGGAGAAATGGGAGCCTTGCTACACTGATGGGCGGGATGTAAATTGTCAACAGCCACTCTGGAGAAGTGTACGGTGAGTCCTGAAACGTCTAAAAAGCAAAGCTTAGAGAGCATAGGGCACTTCCACTCATGGGGGTATAAATTGGGAAAATTAAAAATCAGCAAGACACAAGCACCCCAAAGTTTAGGGCTGCTCTGTTGACAAGGACCTCCACTTCATTCCACCTTCAATATCCCAGGAAAGAGAAAAATGGATAAAGAAGTTGTGGTCCTTATGTACAATGGAATATCACTCAGCCATGAAATCAATGTCATAAGGCTAGTAGCAGCATGATGAGTGGATTTAGGTACGACGATTCTAAGTGAAATAAGTCACACAGAAAAGGACACTTCTCATAAGGTATCACTGATAGAGGGAATGTAAAAACCGTTACACTTGAACTGAATTACAAAACAGAACAGAGTCACACATGCAGAAAACACACTATGGCTGCTTAACGGGAAAGGTGAGGTGGGGTGATACATAAAACAAGGGTTTCAAATTAGCTCAGATACCGTTCCATAAACCCAATATGTAATAGACAAGACCTACTCCTTGCTCAGAGAACTGGACTCAACACGCCCTATTCACCGCACAAGAATATATCTGACTAGTAATAATCTTAAAACCTATGTATTGATATCTCTCTGTTAGTGTGTCAAGTGGGTGTAAAGCGGCATAAACACAGCAGTGAAAAGCAGCTAAACCCCATTATAAAAATAAATTACTTTGAAAAACCCATGAAACAAAGACAGTGAAAGAGAGAGAAATTCTTACACAATGCGTTCCGGGGCTGTGATGCAACCTGGATTGACCATATCTAGACCCACAGCTGGATGAGACATAAGGGTGGACAGTGTTGCGGCTGAGAGGTTTGGTGAGGTTGGGTGAGCAAACGCAGACCCTTTAAAGTAATACTGCGTGGTACCCATCGCATGGGTCCCAAATCTCCAGGTTCAAGGGCATCTTCCTACATCGAAAACATGCATGAGATACCCAGAAGATGGTACACCGTGTGATGGGGAAAGGTTTCTAAAACGCACCTCATTTCTCATCTGCTTGTGCCCGGGTTCGCCATTCCAGCCACTTTACTAGCAATCTCCCTACTTGGAGCATCAGCACCTTTAACCTCCTGTTCCGTACAGGTTGGAATTTGTACTGAGGATGAACGGGAAGACGTGGAACCAATGAAAGACTAGCTCTTGGTGTTGGGACAGGCACAGGTCACTCTATTTTCCCATCAGGAAGAAGAATTAACCACAGGCTCAGCCTGCCACCCGGAACCAGAACAGGGCCTGAAGCCATCCTGCGCTTTTGCGGCCAGCTCCCTAAAAAGCGAGTTGTAAAATGGAGGTTCAGGGCACTGCAATTCACAAACCTGCAGAGTTATAAATGATAACTCTCGTCCACAAATATATTGAGGGAAGGCAAAGAAGAGGATTTGAAATCAAGGCAGAATTGCAGGAAACAGATTTCAGGAGGTAGATTCGAATCGCCTTTAAAGCACATGAAAAGCGGCAAAACGTTGACAATGATGCCCTTGGCCAAAAAGGGCGTATGCGTTTTTTCCTGAATATATTCAGGAAAAAACGCATACGCCCTTTTTGGCCAACCAAGCAACCTGGAAAGGCAAATCAGCGCTACAAAGATGTCTCGCTTCCCATCGGTCAAAAGGGCCATGCTGAAAAAAGTGTCAAAACCAGAAATGCAGGACAGGCCATGGAGAAATGGGAGCCTTGCTACACTGATGGGCGGGATGTAAATTGTCAACAGCCACTCTGGAGAAGCGTACGGTGAGTCCTGAACCGTCTAAAAAGCAAAGCTTAGAGAGCATAGGGCACTTCCACTCATGGGGGTATAAATTGGGAAAATTAAAAATCAGCAAGACACAAGCACCCCAAAGTTTAGGGCTGCTCTGTTGACAAGGACCTCCACTTCATTCCACCTTCAATATCCCAGGAAAGAGAAAAATGGATAAAGAAGTTGTGGTCCTTATGTACAATGGAATATCACTCAGCCATGAAATCAATGTCATAAGGCTAGTAGCAGCATGATGAGTGGATTTAGGTACGACGATTCTAAGTGAAATAAGTCACACAGAAAAGGACACTTCTCATAAGGTATCACTGATAGAGGGAATGTAAAAACCGTTACACTTGAACTGAATTACAAAACAGAACAGAGTCACACATGCAGAAAACACACTATGGCTGCTTAACGGGAAAGGTGAGGTGGGGTGATACATAAAACAAGGGTTTCAAATTAGCTCAGATACCGTTCCATAAAACCAATATGTAATAGACAAGACCTACTCCTTGCTCAGAGAACTGGACTCAACACGCCCAATTCACCGCACAAGAATATATCTGACTAGTAATAATCTTAAAACCTATGTATAGATATCTCTCTGTTAGTGTGTCAAGTGGGTGTAAAGCGGCATAAACACAGAAGTGAAAAGCAGCTAAACCCCATTATAAAAATAAATTACTTTGAATAACCCATGAAACAAAGACAGTGAAAGAGAGCGAAATTCTTACACAATTCGTTCAGGGGCTGTGATGCAACCTGGATTGACCATATCTAGACACACAGCTGGATGAGACATAAGGGTGGACACTCTTGGGGCTGAGAGGTTTGGTGAGGTTGGGTGAGCAAACGCAGACCCTTTAAAGTAATACTGTGTGGTACCCATCGCATGGGTCCCAAATCTCCAGGTTCAAGGGCATCTTCCTACATCGAAAACATGCATGAGAAACCCAGAAGATGGTACACCGTGTGATGGGGAAAGGTTTCTAAAACGCACCTCATTTCTCATCTCCTTGTGCCCGGGTTCGCCATTCCAGCCACTTTACTAGCAATCTCCCTCCTTGGAGCATCATCACCTTTAACCTCCTGTTCCGTACAGGTTGCAATTTGTCCTGAGGATGAACGGGAAGACGTGAAACCAATGAGAGACTATCTCTTGGTGTTGGGACAGGCACAGGTCACTCTATTTTCCCATCAGGAAGAAGAATTAACCACAGGCTCAGCCTGCCCCGGAACAAGTACAGGGCCTGAAGCCATCGTGCGCTTTTGCGGCCATCTCCCAAAAACGCGAGTTGTAAAATGGAGGTTCAGGGCACTGCAATTCACAAACCTGCAGAGTTATAAATGATAACTCTCGTCCACAAATATATTGAGGGAAGGCAAAGAAGAGGATTTGAAATCAAGGCAGAATTGCAGGAAACAGATTTCAGGAGGTAGATTCGAATCGCCTTTAAAGCACATGAAAAGCGGCAAAACGTTGACAATGATGCCCTTGGCCAAAAAGGGCGTATGCGTTTTTTCCTGAATATATTCAGGAAAAAACGCATACGCCCTTTTTGGCCAACCAAGCAACCTGGAAAGGCAAATCAGCGCTACAAAGATGTCTCGCTTCCCATCGGTCAAAAGGGCCATGCTGAAAAAAGTCTCAAAACCACAAATGCAGGACAGGCCATGGAGAAATGGGAGCCTTGCTACACTGATGGGCGGGATGTAAATTGTCAACAGCCACTCTGGAGAAGCGTACGGTGAGTCCTGAAACGTCTAAAAAGCAAAGCTTAGAGAGCATAGGGCACTTCCACTCATGGAGGTATAAATTGGGAAAATTAAAAATCAGCAAGACACAAGCACCCCAAAGTTTAGGACTGCTCTGTTGACAAGGACCTCCACTTCATTCCACCTTCAATATCCCAGGAAAGAGAAAAATGGATAAAGAAGTTGTGGTCCTTATGTACAATGGAATATCACTCAGCCATGAAATCACTGTCATAAGGCTAGTAGCAGCATGATGAGTGGATTTAGGTACGACGATTCTAAGTGAAATAAGTCACACAGAAAAGGACACTTCTCATAAGGTATCACTGATAGAGGGAATGTAAAAACCGTTACACTTGAACTGAATTACAAAACAGAACAGAGTCACACATGCAGAAAACACACTATGGCTGCTTAACGGGAAAGGTGAGGTGGGGTGATACATAAAACAAGGGTTTCAAATTAGCTCAGATACCGTTCCATAAAACCAATATGTAATAGACAAGACCTACTCCTTGCTCAGAGAACTGGACTCAACACGCCCTATTCACCGCACAAGAATATATCTGACTAGTAATAATCTTAAAACCTATGTATAGATATCTCTCTGTTAGTGTGTCAAGTGGGTGTAAAGCGGCATAAACACAGAAGTGAAAAGCAGCTAAACCCCATTATAAAAATAAATTACTTTGAATAACCCATGAAACAAAGACAGTGAAAGAGAGCGAAATTCTTACACAATTCGTTAAGGGGCTGTGATGCAACCTGGATTGATCATATCTAGACACACAGCTGCATGAGACATAAGGGTGGACACTCTTGGGGCTGAGAGGTTTGGTGAGGTTGGGTGAGCAAACGCAGACCCTTTAAAGTAATACTGTGTGGTACCCATCGCATGGGTCCCAAATCTCCAGGTTCAAGGGCATCTTCCTACATCGAAAACATGCATGAGAAACCCAGAAGATGGTACACCGTGTGATGGGGAAAGGTTTCTAAAACGCACCTCATTTCTCATCTCCTTGTGCTCGGGTTCGCCATTCCAGCCACTTTACTAGCAATCTCCCTCCTTGGAGCATCATCACCTTTAACCTCCTGTTCCGTACAGGTTGCAATTTGTCCTGAGGATGAACGGGAAGACGTGGAACCAATGAGAGACTAGCTCTTGGTGTTGGCACAGGCACAGGTCACTCTATTTTCCCATCAGGAAGAAGAATTAACCACAGGCTCAGCCTGTCCCCCGGAACAAGAACAGGGCCTGAAGCCATCCTGCGCTTTTGCGGCCATCTCCCAAAAACGCGAGTTGTAAAATGGAGGTTCAGGGCACTGCAATTCACAAACCTGCAGAGTTATTAATGATAACTCTCGTCCACAAATATATTGAGGGAAGGCAACGAAGAGGATTTGAAATCAAGGCAGAATTGCAGGAAACAGATTTCAGGAGGTAGATTCGAATCGCCTTTAAAGCACATGAAAAGCGGCAAAACGTTGACAATGATGCCCTTGGCCAAAAAGGGCGTATGCGTTTTTTCCTGAATATATTCAGGAAAAAACGCATACGCCCTTTTTGGCCAACCAAGCAACCTGGAAAGGCAAATCAGCGCTACAAAGATGTCTCGCTTCCCATCGGTCAAAAGGGCCATGCTGAAAAAAGTGTCAAAACCAGAAATGCAGGACAGGCCATGGAGAAATGGGAGCCTTGCTACACTGATGGGCGGGATGTAAATTGTCAACAGTCACTCTGGAGAAGCGTACGGTGAGTCCTGAAACGTCTAAAAAGCAAAGCTTAGAGAGCATAGGGCACTTCCACTCATGGAGGTATAAATTGGGAAAATTAAAAATCAGCAAGACACAAGCACCCCAAAGTTTAGGGCTGCTCTGTTGACAAGGACCTCCACTTCATTCCACCTTCAATATCCCAGGAAAGAGAAAAATGGATAAAGAAGTTGTGGTCCTTATGTACAATGGAATATCACTCAGCCATGAAATCACTGTCATAAGGCTAGTAGCAGCATGATGAGTGGATTTAGGTACGACGATTCTAAGTGAAATAAGTCACACAGAAAAGGACACTTCTCATAAGGTATCACTGAGAGAGGGAATGTAAAAACCGTTACACTTGAACTGAATTACAAAACAGAACAGAGTCACACATGCAGAAAACACACTATGGCTGCTTCACGGGAAAGGTGAGGTGGGGTGATACATAAAACAAGGGTTTCAAATTAGCTCAGATACCGTTCCATAAAACCAATATGTAATAGACAAGACCTACTCCTTGCTCAGAGAACTGGACTCAACACGCCCTATTCACCGCACAAGAATATATCTGACTAGTAATAATATTAAAACCTATGTATTGATATCTCTCTGTTAGTGTGTCAAGTGTGTAAAAAGCGGCATAAACACAGCAGTGAAAAGCAGCTAAACCCCATTATAAAAATAAATTACTTTGAAAAACCCATGAAACAAAGACAGTGAAAGAGAGAGAAATTCTTACACAATGCGTTCAGGGGCTGTGATGCAACCTGGATTGACCATATCTAGACCCACAGCTGGATGAGACATAAGGGTGGACACTGTTGCGGCTGAGAGGTTTGGTGAGGTTGGGTGAGCAAACGCAGACCCTTTAAAGTAATACTGCGTGGTACCCATCGCATGGGTCCCAAATCTCCAGGTTCAAGGGCATCTTCCTACATCGAAAACATGCATGAGATACCCAGAAGATGGTACACCGTGTGATGGGGAAAGGTTTCTAAAACGCACCTCATTTCTCATCTGCTTGTGCCTGGGTTCGCCATTCCAGCCACTTAACTAGCAATCTCCCTCCTTGGAGCATCAGCACCTTTAACCTCCTGTTCCGTACAGGTTGCAATTTGTACTGAGGATGAACGGGAAGACGTGGAACCAATGAAAGACTAGCTCTTGGTGTTGGGACAGGCACAGGTCACTCTATTTTCCCATCAGGAAGAAGAATTAACCACAGGCTCATCCTGCCCCCGGAACCAGAACAGGGCCTGAAGGCATCTTGCGCTTTTGCGGCCAGCTCCCTAAAAAGCGAGTTGTAAAATGGAGGTTCAGGGCACTGCAATTCACAAACCTGCAGAGTTATAAATGATAACTCTCGTCCACAAATATTTTGAGGGAAGGCAAAGAAGAGGATTTGAAATCAAGGCAGAATTGCAGGAAACAGATTTCAGGAGGTAGATTCGAATCGCCTTTAAAGCACATGAAAAGCGGCAAAACGTTGACAATGATGACCTTGGCCAAAAAGGGCGTATGCGTTTTTTCCTAAATATATTCAGGAAAAAACGCATACGCCCTTTTTGGCCAACCAAGCAACCTGGAAAGGCAAATCAGCGCTACAAAGTTGTCTCGCTTCCCATCGGTCAAAAGGGCCATGCTGAAAAAAGTGTCAAAACCAGAAACGCAGGACAGGCCATGGAGAAATGGGAGCCTTGCTACACTGATGGGCGGGATGTAAATTGTCAACAGCCACTCTGGAGAAGTGTACGGTGAATCCTGAAACGTCTAAAAAGCAAAGCTTAGAGAGCATAGGGCACTTCCACTCATGGGGGTATAAATTGGGAAAATGAAAAATCAGCAAGACACAAGCACCCCAAAGTTTAGGGCTGCTCTGTTGACAAGGACCTCCACTTCATTCCACCTTCAATATCCCAGGAAAGAGAAAAATGGATAAAGAAGTTGTGGTCCTTATGTACAATGGAATATCACTCAGCCGTGAAATCAATGTCATAAGGCTAGTAGCAGCATGATGAGTGGATTTAGGTACGACGATTCTAAGTGAAATAAGTCACACAGAAAAGGACACTTCTCAGAAGGTATCACTTATAGAGGGAATGTAAAAACCGTTACACTTGAACTGAATTACAAAACAGAACAGAGTCACACATGCAGAAAACACACTATGGCTGCTTAACGGGAAAGGTGAGGTGGGGTGATACATAAAACAAGGGTTTCAAATTAGCTCAGATACCGTTCCATAAACCCAATATGTAATAGACAAGACCTACTCCTTGCTCAGAGAACTGGACTCAACACGCCCTATTCACCGCACAAGAATATATCTGACTAGTAATAATCTTAAAAGCTATGTATTGATATCTCTCTGTTAGTGTGTCAAGTGGGTGTAAAGCGGCATAAACACAGCAGTGAAAAGCAGCTAAACCCCATTATAAAAATAAATTACTTTGAAAAACCCATGAAACAAAGACAGTGAAAGAGAGCGAAATTCTTACACAATGCGTTCAGGGGCTGTGATGCAACCTGGATTGACCATATCTAGACCCACAGCTGGATGAGACATAAGGGTGAACACTGTTGCGGCTCAGAGGTTTGGTGAGGTTGGGTGAGCAAACGCAGACCCTTTAAAGTAATACTGCGTGGTACCCATCGCATGGGTCCCAAATCTCTAGGTTCAAGGGAATCTTCCTACATCGAAAACATGCATGAGAAACCCAGAAGATGGTACACCGTGTGATGGGGAAAGGTTTCTAAAACGCACCTCATTTCTCATCTCCTTGTGCTCGGGTTCGCCATTCCAGCCACTTTACTAGCAATCTCCCTCCTTGGAGCATCAGCACCTTTAACCTCCTGTTCCGTACAGGTTGCAATTTGTCCTGAGGATGAACGGGAAGACGTGAAACCAATGAGAGACTATCTCTTGGTGTTGGGACAGGCACAGGTCACTCTATTTTCCCATCAGGAAGAAGAATTAACCACAGGCTCAGCCTGCCCCCGGAACAAGTACAGGGCCTGAAGCCATCGTGCGCTTTTGCGGCCATCTCCCAAAAACGCGAGTTGTAAAATGGAGGTTCAGGGCACTGCAATTCACAAACCTGCAGAGTTATAAATGATAACTCTCGTCCACAAATATATTGAGGGAAGGCAAAGAAGAGGATTTGAAATCAAGGCAGAATTGCAGGAAACAGATTTCAGGAGGTAGATTCGAATCGCCTTTAAAGCACATGAAAAGCGGCAAAACGTTGACAATGATGCCCTTGGCCAAAAAGGGCGTATGCGTTTTTTCCTGAATATATTCAGGAAAAAACGCATACGCCCTTTTTGGCCAACCAAGCAACCTGGAAAGGCAAATCAGCGCTACAAAGATGTCTCGCTTCCCATCGGTCAAAAGGGCCATGCTGAAAAAAGTCTCAAAACCAGAAATGCAGGACAGGCCATGGAGAAATGGGAGCCTTGCTACACTGATGGGCGGGATGTAAATTGTCAACAGCCACTCTGGAGAAGCGTACGGTGAGTCCTGAAACGTCTAAAAAGCAAAGCTTAGAGAGCATAGGGCACTTCCACTCATGGGGGTATAAATTGGGAAAATTAAAAATCAGCAAGACACAAGCACCCCAAAGTTTAGGGCTGCTCTGTTGACAAGGACCTCCACTTCATTCCACCTTCAATATCCCAGGAAAGAGAAAAATGGATAAAGAAGTTGTGGTCCTTATGTACAATGGAATATCACTCAGCCATGAAATCAATGTCATAAGGCTAGTAGCAGCATGATGAGTGGATTTAGGTACGACGATTCTAAGTGAAATAAGGCACACAGAAAAGGACACTTCTCATAAGGTATCACTGATAGAGGGAATGTAAAAACCGTTACACTTGAACTGAATTACAAAACAGAACAGAGTCACACATGCAGAAAACACACTATGGCTGCTTAACGGGAAAGGTGAGGTGGGGTGATACATAAAACAAGGGTTTCAAATTAGCTCAGATACCGTTCCATAAAACCAATATGTAATAGACAACACCTACTCCTTGCTCAGAGAACTGGACTCAACACGCCCTATTCACCGCACAAGAATATATCTGACTAGTAATAATCTTAAAACCTATGTATAGATATCTCTCTGTTAGTGTGTCAAGTGGGTGTAAAGCGGCATAAACACAGAAGTGAAAAGCAGCTAAACCCCATTATAAAAATAAATTACTTTGAATAACCCATGAAACAAAGACAGTGAAAGAGAGCGAAATTCTTACACAATTCGTTCAGGGGCTGTGATGCAACCTGGATTGACCATATCTAGACACACAGCTGCATGAGACATAAGGGTGGACACTGTTGCGGCTGAGAGGTTTGGTGAGGTTGGGTGAGCAAACGCAGACCCTTTAAAGTAATACTGTGTGGTACCCATCGCATGGGTCCCAAATCTCCAGGTTCAAGGGCATCTTCCTACATCGAAAACATGCATGAGAAACCCAGAAGATGGTACACCGTGTGATGGGGAAAGGTTTCTAAAACGCACCTCATTTCTCATCTCCTTGTGCTCGGGTTCGCCATTCCAGCCACTTTACTAGCAATCTCCCTCCTTGGAGCATCATCACCTTTAACCTCCTGTTCCGTACAGGTTGCAATTTGTCCTGAGGATGAACGGGAAGACGTGGAACCAATGAGAGACTAGCTCTTGGTGTTGGCACAGGCACAGGTCACTCTATTTTCCCATCAGGAAGAAGAATTAACCACAGGCTCAGCCTGTCCCCCGGAACAAGAACAGGGCCTGAAGCCATCCTGCGCTTTTGCGGCCATCTCCCAAAAACGCGAGTTGTAAAATGGAGGTTCAGGGCACTGCAATTCACAAACCTGCAGAGTTATTAATGATAACTCTCGTCCACAAATATATTGAGGGAAGGCAACGAAGAGGATTTGAAATCAAGGCAGAATTGCAGGAAACAGATTTCAGGAGGTAGATTCGAATCGCCTTTAAAGCACATGAAAAGCGGCAAAACGTTGACAATGATGCCCTTGGCCAAAAAGGGCGTATGCGTTTTTTCCTGAATATATTCAGGAAAAAACGCATACGCCCTTTTTGGCCAACCAAGCAACCTGGAAAGGCAAATCAGCGCTACAAAGATGTCTCGCTTCCCATCGGTCAAAAGGGCCATGCTGAAAAAAGTGTCAAAACCAGAAATGCAGGACAGGCCATGGAGAAATGGGAGCCTTGCTACACTGATGGGCGGGATGTAAATTGTCAACAGCCACTCTGGAGAAGCGTACGGTGAGTCCTGAAACGTCTAAAAAGCAAAGCTTAGAGAGCATAGGGCACTTCCTCTCATGGAGGTATAAATTGGGAAAATTAAAAATCAGCAAGACACAAGCACCCCAAAGTTTAGGGCTGCTCTGTTGACAAGGACCTCCACTTCATTCCACCTTCAATATCCCAGGAAAGAGAAAAATGGATAAAGAAGTTGTGGTCCTTATGTACAATGGAATATCACTCAGCCATGAAATCACTGTCATAAGGCTAGTAGCAGCATGATGAGTGGATTTAGGTACGACGATTCTAAGTGAAATAAGTCACACAGAAAAGGACACTTCTCATAAGGTATCACTGATAGAGGGAATGTAAAAACCGTTACACTTGAACTGAATTACAAAACAGAACAGAGTCACACATGCAGAAAACACACTATGGCTGCTTCACGGGAAAGGTGAGGTGGGGTGATACATAAAACAAGGGTTTCAAATTAGCTCAGATACCGTTCCATAAACCCAATATGTAATAGACAAGACCTACTCCTTGCTCAGAGAACTGGACTCAACACGCCCTATTCACCGCACAAGAATATATCTGACTAGTAATAATCTTAAAACCTATGTATTGATATCTCTCTGTTAGTGTGTCAAGTGTGTAAAAAGCGGCATAAACACAGCAGTGAAAAGCAGCTAAACCCCATTATAAAAATAAATTACTTTGAAAAACCCATGAAACAAAGACAGTGAAAGAGAGAGAAATTCTTACACAATGCGTTCAGGGGCTGTGATGCAACCTGGATTGACCATATCTAGACCCACAGCTGGATGAGACATAAGGGTGGACACTGTTGCGGCTGAGAGGTTTGGTGAGGTTGGGTGAGCAAACGCAGACCCTTTAAAGTAATACTGCGTGGTACCCATCGCATGGGTCCCAAATCTCCAGGTTCCAGGGCATCTTCCTACATCGAAAACATGCATGAGATACCCAGAAGATGGTACACCGTGTGATGGGGAAAGGTTTCTAAAACGCACCTCATTTCTCATCTGCTTGTGCCTGGGTTCGCCATTCCAGCCACTTAACTAGCAATCTCCCTCCTTGGAGCATCAGCACCTTTAACCTCCTGTTCCGTACAGGTTGCAATTTGTACTGAGGATGAACGGGAAGACGTGGAACCAATGAAAGACTAGCTCTTGGTGTTGGGACAGGCACAGGTCACTCTATTTTCCCATCAGGAAGAAGAATTAACCACAGGCTCATCCTGCCCCCGGAACCAGAACAGGGCCTGAAGGCATCTTGCGCTTTTGCGGCCAGCTCCCTAAAAAGCGAGTTGTAAAATGGAGGTTCAGGGCACTGCAATTCACAAACCTGCAGAGTTATAAATGATAACTCTCGTCCACAAATATATTGAGGGAAGGCAAAGAAGAGGATTTGAAATCAAGGCAGAATTGCAGGAAACAGATTTCAGGAGGTAGATTCGAAGCTCCTTTAAAACACATGAAAAGCGGCAAAACGTTGACAATGATGCCCTTGGCCAAAAAGGGCGTATGCGTTTTTTCCTGAATATATTCAGGAAAAAACGCATACGCCCTTTTTGGCCAACCAAGCAACCTGCAAAGGCAAATCAGCGCTACAAAGATGTCTCGCTTCCCATCGGTCAAAAGGGCCATGCTGAAAAAAGTCTCAAAACCAAAAATGCAGGACAGGCCATGGAGAAATGGGAGCCTTGCTACACTGATGGGCGGGATGTAAATTGTCAACAGCCACTCTGGAGAAGTGTACGGTGAGTCCTGAAACGTCTAAAAAGCAAAGCTTAGAGAGCATAGGGCACTTCCACTCATGGGGGTATAAATTGGGAAAATTAAAAATCAGCAAGACACAAGCACCCCAAAGTTTAGGGCTGCTCTGTTGACAAGGACCTCCACTTCATTCCACCTTCAATATCCCAGGAAAGAGAAAAATGGATAAAGAAGTTGTGGTCCTTATGTACAATGGAATATCACTCAGCCGTGAAATCAATGTCATAAGGCTAGTAGCAGGATGATGAGTGGATTTAGGTACGACGACTCTAAGTGAAATAAGTCACACAGAAAAGGACACTTCTCAGAAGGTATCACTTATAGAGGGAATGTAAAAACCGTTACACTTGAACTGAATTACAAAACAGAACAGAGTCACACATGCAGAAAACACACTATGGCTGCTTAACGGGAAAGGTGAGGTGGGGTGATACATAAAACAAGGGTTTCAAATTACCTCAGATACCGTTCCATAAACCCAATATGTAATAGACAAGACCTACTCCTTGCTCAGAGAACTGGACTCAACACACCCTATTCACCGCACAAGAATATATCTGACTAGTAATAATCTTAAAAGCTATGTATTGATATCTCTCTGTTAGTGTGTCAAGTGGGTGTAAAGCGGCATAAACACAGCAGTGAAAAGCAGCTAAACCCCATTATAAAAATAAATTACTTTGAAAAACCCATGAAACAAAGACAGTGAAAGAGAGCGAAATTCTTACACAATGCGTTCAGGGGCTGTGATGCAACCTGGATTGACCATATCTAGACCCACAGCTGGATGAGACATAAGGGTGAACACTGTTGCGGCTCAGAGGTTTGGTGAGGTTGGGTGAGCAAACGCAGACCCTTTAAAGTAATACTGCGTGGTACCCATCGCATGGGTCCCAAATCTCTAGGTTCAAGGGAATCTTCCTACATCGAAAACATGCATGAGAAACCCAGAAGATGGTACACCGTGTGATGGGGAAAGGTTTCTAAAACGCACCTCATTTCTCATCTCCTTGTGCTCGGGTTCGCCATTCCAGCCACTTTACTAGCAATCTCCCTCCTTGGAGCATCAGCACCTTTAACCTCCTGTTCCGTACAGGTTGCAATTTGTCCTGAGGATGAACGGGAAGACGTGAAACCAATGAGAGACTATCTCTTGGTGTTGGGACAGGCACAGGTCACTCTATTTTCCCATCAGGAAGAAGAATTAACCACAGGCTCAGCCTGCCCCCGGAACAAGTACAGGGCCTGAAGCCATCGTGCGCTTTTGCGGCCATCTCCCAAAAACGCGAGTTGTAAAATGGAGGTTCAGGGCACTGCAATTCACAAACCTGCAGAGTTATAAATGATAACTCTCGTCCACAAATATATTGAGGGAAGGCAAAGAAGAGGATTTGAAATCAAGGCAGAATTGCAGGAAACAGATTTCAGGAGGTAGATTCGAATCGCCTTTAAAGCACATGAAAAGCGGCAAAACGTTGACAATGATGCCCTTGGCCAAAAAGGGCGTATGCGTTTTTTCCTGAATATATTCAGGAAAAAACGCATACGCCCTTTTTGGCCAACCAAGCAACCTGGAAAGGCAAATCAGCGCTACAAAGATGTCTCGCTTCCCATCGGTCAAAAGGGCCATGCTGAAAAAAGTCTCAAAACCAGAAATGCAGGACAGGCCATGGAGAAATGGGAGCCTTGCTACACAGATGGGCGGGATGTAAATTGTCAACAGCCACTCTGGAGAAGCGTACGGTGAGTCCTGAAACGTCTAAAAAGCAAAGCTTAGAGAGCATAGGGCACTTCCACTCATGGGGGTATAAATTGGGAAAATTAAAAATCAGCAAGACACAAGCACCCCAAAGTTTAGGGCTGCTCTGTTGACAAGGACCTCCACTTCATTCCACCTTCAATATCCCAGGAAAGAGAAAAATGGATAAAGAAGTTGTGGTCCTTATGTACAATGGAATATCACTCAGCCATGAAATCAATGTCATAAGGCTAGTAGCAGCATGATGAGTGGATTTAGGTACGACGATTCTAAGTGAAATAAGTCACACAGAAAAGGACACTTCTCATAAGGTATCACTGATAGAGGGAATGTAAAAACCGTTACACTTGAACTGAATTACAAAACAGAACAGAGTCACACATGCAGAAACACACTATGGCTGCTTAACGGGAAAGGTGAGGTGGGGTGATACATAAAACAAGGGTTTCAAATTAGCTCAGATACCGTTCCATAAAACCAATATGTAATAGACAAGACCTACTCCTTGCTCAGAGAACTGGACTCAACACGCCCTATTCACCGCACAAGAATATATCTGACTAGTAATAATCTTAAAACCTATGTATAGATATCTCTCTGTTAGTGTGTCAAGTGGGTGTAAAGCGGCATAAACACAGAAGTGAAAAGCAGCTAAACCCCATTATAAAAATAAATTACTTTGAATAACCCATGAAACAAAGACAGTGAAAGAGAGCGAAATTCTTACACAATTCGTTCAGGGGCTGTGATGCAACCTGGATTGACCATATCTAGACACACAGCTGCATGAGACATAAGGGTGGACACTCTTGGGGCTGAGAGGTTTGGTGAGGTTGGGTGAGCAAACGCAGACCCTTTAAAGTAATACTGTGTGGTACCCATCGCATGGGTCCCAAATCTCCAGGTTCAAGGGCATCTTCCTACATCGAAAACATGCATGAGAAACCCAGAAGATGGTACACCGTGTGATGGGGAAAGGTTTCTAAAACGCACCTCATTTCTCATCTCCTTGTGCTCGGGTTCGCCATTCCAGCCACTTTACTAGCAATCTCCCTCCTTGGAGCATCATCACCTTTAACCTCCTGTTCCGTACAGGTTGCAATTTGTCCTGAGGATGAACGGGAAGACGTGAAACCAATGAGAGACTATCTCTTGGTGTTGGGACAGGCACAGGTCACTCTATTTTCCCATCAGGAAGAAGAATTAACCACAGGCTCAGCCTGCCCCGGAACAAGTACAGGGCCTGAAGCCATCGTGCGCTTTTGCGGCCATCTCCCAAAAACGCGAGTTGTAAAATGGAGGTTCAGGGCACTGCAATTCACAAACCTGCAGAGTTATAAATGATAACTCTCGTCCACAAATATATTGAGGGAAGGCAAAGAAGAGGATTTGAAATCAAGGCAGAATTGCAGGAAACAGATTTCAGGAGGTAGATTCGAATCGCCTTTAAAGCACATGAAAAGCGGCAAAAGGTTGACAATGATGCCCTTGGCCAAAAAGGGCGTATGCGTTTTTTCCTGAATATATTCAGGAAAAAACGCATACGCCCTTTTTGGCCAACCAAGCAACCTGGAAAGGCAAATCAGCGCTACAAAGATGTCTCGCTTCCCATCGGTCAAAAGGGCCATGCTGAAAAAAGTCTCAAAACCAGAAATGCAGGACAGGCCATGGAGAAATGGGAGCCTTGCTACACTGATGGGCGGGATGTAAATTGTCAACAGCCACTCTGGAGAAGCGTACGGTGAGTCCTGAAACGTCTAAAAAGCAAAGCTTAGAGAGCATAGGGCACTTCCACTCATGGAGGTATAAATTGGGAAAATTAAAAATCAGCAAGACACAAGCACCCCAAAGTTTAGGACTGCTCTGTTGACAAGGACCTCCACTTCATTCCACCTTCAATATCCCAGGAAAGAGAAAAATGGATAAAGAAGTTGTGGTCCTTATGTACAATGGAATATCACTCAGCCATGAAATCACTGTCATAAGGCTAGTAGCAGCATGATGAGTGGATTTAGGTACGACGATTCTAAGTGAAATAAGTCACACAGAAAAGGACACTTCTCATAAGGTATCACTGATAGAGGGAATGTAAAAACCGTTACACTTGAACTGAATTACAAAACAGAACAGAGTCACACATGCAGAAAACACACTATGGCTGCTTAACGGGAAAGGTGAGGTGGGGTGATACATAAAACAAGGGTTTCAAATTAGATCAGATACCGTTCCATAAAACCAATATGTAATAGACAAGACCTACTCCTTGCTCAGAGAACTGGACTCAACACGCCCTATTCACCGCACAAGAATATATCTGACTAGTAATAATCTTAAAACCTATGTATAGATATCTCTCTGTTAGTGTGTCAAGTGGGTGTAAAGCGGCATAAACACAGAAGTGAAAAGCAGCTAAACCCCATTATAAAAATAAATTACTTTGAATAACCCATGAAACAAAGACAGTGAAAGAGAGCGAAATTCTTACACAATTCGTTCAGGGGCTGTGATGCAACCTGGATTGACCATATCTAGACACACAGCTGCATGAGACATAAGGGTGGACACTCTTGGGGCTGAGAGGTTTGGTGAGGTTGGGTGAGCAAACGCAGACCCTTTAAAGTAATACTGTGTGGTACCCATCGCATGGGTCCCAAATCTCCAGGTTCAAGGGCATCTTCCTACATCGAAAACATGCATGAGAAACCCAGAAGATGGTACACCGTGTGATGGGGAAAGGTTTCTAAAACGCACCTCATTTCTCATCTCCTTGTGCTCGGGTTCGCCATTCCAGCCACTTTACTAGCAATCTCCCTCCTTGGAGCATCATCACCTTTAACCTCCTGTTCCGTACAGGTTGCAATTTGTCCTGAGGATGAACGGGAAGACGTGGAACCAATGAGAGACTAGCTCTTGGTGTTGGCACAGGCACAGGTCACTCTATTTTCCCATCAGGAAGAAGAATTAACCACAGGCTCAGCCTGTCCCCCGGAACAAGAACAGGGCCTGAAGCCATCCTGTGCTTTTGCGGCCATCTCCCAAAAACGCGAGTTGTAAAATGGAGGTTCAGGGCACTGCAATTCACAAACCTGCAGAGTTATTAATGATAACTCTCGTCCACAAATATATTGAGGGAAGGCAACGAAGAGGATTTGAAATCAAGGCAGAATTGCAGGAAACAGATTTCAGGAGGTAGATTCGAATCGCCTTTAAAGCACATGAAAAGCGGCAAAACGTTGACAATGATGCCCTTGGCCAAAAAGGGCGTATGCGTTTTTTCCTGAATATATTCAGGAAAAAACGCATACGCCCTTTTTGGCCAACCAAGCAACCTGGAAAGGCAAATCAGCGCTACAAAGATGTCTCGCTTCCCATCGGTCAAAAGGGCCATGCTGAAAAAAGTGTCAAAACCAGAAATGCAGGACAGGCCATGGAGAAATGGGAGCCTTGCTACACTGATGGGCGGGATGTAAATTGTCAACAGCCACTCTGGAGAAGCGTACGGTGAGTCCTGAAACGTCTAAAAAGCAAAGCTTAGAGAGCATAGGGCACTTCCTCTCATGGAGGTATAAATTGGGAAAATTAAAAATCAGCAAGACACAAGCACCCCAAAGTTTAGGGCTGCTCTGTTGACAAGGACCTCCACTTCATTCCACCTTCAATATCCCAGGAAAGAGAAAAATGGATAAAGAAGTTGTGGTCCTTATGTACAATGGAATATCACTCAGCCGTGAAATCAATGTCATAAGGCTAGTAGCAGCATGATGAGTGGATTTAGGTACGACGATTCTAAGTGAAATAAGTCACACAGAAAAGGACACTTCTCATAAGGTATCACTGATAGAGGGAATGTAAAAACCGTTACACTTGAACTGAATTACAAAACAGAACAGAGTCACACATGCAGAAAACACACTATGGCTGCTTCACGGGAAAGGTGAGGTGGGGTGATACATAAAACAAGGGTTTCAAATTAGCTCAGATACCATTCCATAAACCCAATATGTAATAGACAAGACCTACTCCTTGCTCAGAGAACTGGACTCAACACGCCCTATTCACCGCACAAGAATATATCTGACTAGTAATAATCTTAAAACCTATGTATTGATATCTCTCTGTTAGTGTGTCAAGTGTGTAAAAAGCGGCATAAACACAGCAGTGAAAAGCAGCTAAACCCCATTATAAAAATAAATTACTTTGAAAAACCCATGAAACAAAGACAGTGAAAGAGAGAGAAATTCTTACACAATGCGTTCAGGGGCTGTGATGCAACCTGGATTGACCATATCTAGACCCACAGCTGGATGAGACATAAGGGTGGACACTGTTGTGGCTGAGAGGTTTGGTGAGGTTGGGTGAGCAAACGCAGACCCTTTAAAGTAATACTGCGTGGTACCCATCGCATGGGTCCCAAATCTCCAGGTTCCAGGGCATCTTCCTACATCGAAAACATGCATGAGATACCCAGAAGATGGTACACCGTGTGATGGGGAAAGGTTTCTAAAACGCACCTCATTTCTCATCTGCTTGTGCCTGGGTTCGCCATTCCAGCCACTTAACTAGCAATCTCCCTCCTTGGAGCATCAGCACCTTTAACCTCCTGTTCCGTACAGGTTGCAATTTGTACTGAGGATGAACGGGAAGACGTGGAACCAATGAAAGACTAGCTCTTGGTGTTGGGACAGGCACAGGTCACTCTATTTTCCCATCAGGAAGAAGAATTAACCACAGGCTCATCCTGCCCCCGGAACCAGAACAGGGCCTGAAGGCATCTTGCGCTTTTGCGGCCAGCTCCCTAAAAAGCGAGTTGTAAAATGGAGGTTCAGGGCACTGCAATTCACAAACCTGCAGAGTTATAAATGATAACTCTCGTCCACAAATATATTGAGGGAAGGCAAAGAAGAGGATTTGAAATCAAGGCAGAATTGCAGGAAACAGATTTCAGGAGGTAGATTCGAAGCTCCTTTAAAACACATGAAAAGCGGCAAAACGTTGACAATGATGCCCTTGGCCAAAAAGGGCGTATGCGTTTTTTCCTGAATATATTCAGGAAAAAACGCATACGCCCTTTTTGGCCAACCAAGCAACCTGGAAAGGCAAATCAGCGCTACAAAGATGTCTCGCTTCCCATCGGTCAAAAGGGCCATGCTGAAAAAAGTCTCAAAACCAAAAATGCAGGACAGGCCATGGAGAAATGGGAGCCTTGCTACACTGATGGGCGGGATGTAAATTGTCAACAGCCACTCTGGAGAAGTGTACGGTGAGTCCTGAAACGTCTAAAAAGCAAAGCTTAGAGAGCATAGGGCACTTCCACTCATGGGGGTATAAATTGGGAAAATTAAAAATCAGCAAGACACAAGCACCCCAAAGTTTAGGGCTGCTCTGTTGACAAGGACCTCCACTTCATTCCACCTTCAATATCCCAGGAAAGAGAAAAATGGATAAAGAAGTTGTGGTCCTTATGTACAATGGAATATCACTCAGCCGTGAAATCAATGTCATAAGGCTAGTAGCAGGATGATGAGTGGATTTAGGTACGACGACTCTAAGTGAAATAAGTCACACAGAAAAGGACACTTCTCAGAAGGTATCACTTATAGAGGGAATGTAAAAACCGTTACACTTGAACTGAATTACAAAACAGAACAGAGTCACACATGCAGAAAACACACTATGGCTGCTTAACGGGAAAGGTGAGGTGGGGTGATACATAAAACAAGGGTTTCAAATTACCTCAGATACCGTTCCATAAACCCAATATGTAATAGACAAGACCTACTCCTTGCTCAGAGAACTGGACTCAACACGCCCTATTCACCGCACAAGAATATATCTGACTAGTAATAATCTTAAAACCTATGTATAGATATCTCTCTGTTAGTGTGTCAAGTGGGTGTAAAGCGGCATAAACACAGAAGTGAAAAGCAGCTAAACCCCATTATAAAAATAAATTACTTTGAATAACCCATGAAACAAAGACAGTGAAAGAGAGCGAAATTCTTACACAATTCGTTCAGGGGCTGTGATGCAACCTGGATTGACCATATCTAGACACACAGCTGCATGAGACATAAGGGTGGACACTCTTGGGGCTGAGAGGTTTGGTGAGGTTGGGTGAGCAAACGCAGACCCTTTAAAGTAATACTGTGTGGTACCCATCGCATGGGTCCCAAATCTCCAGGTTCAAGGGCATCTTCCTACATCGAAAACATGCATGAGAAACCCAGAAGATGGTACACCGTGTGATGGGGAAAGGTTTCTAAAACGCACCTCATTTCTCATCTCCTTGTGCTCGGGTTCGCCATTCCAGCCACTTTACTAGCAATCTCCCTCCTTGGAGCATCATCACCTTTAACCTCCTGTTCCGTACAGGTTGCAATTTGTCCTGAGGATGAACGGGAAGACGTGGAACCAATGAGAGACTAGCTCTTGGTGTTGGCACAGGCACAGGTCACTCTATTTTCCCATCAGGAAGAAGAATTAACCACAGGCTCAGCCTGTCCCCCGGAACAAGAACAGGGCCTGAAGCCATCCTGCGCTTTTGCGGCCATCTCCCAAAAACGCGAGTTGTAAAATGGAGGTTCAGGACACTGCAATTCACAAACCTGCAGAGTTATTAATGATAACTCTCGTCCACAAATATATTGAGGGAAGGCAACGAAGAGGATTTGAAATCAAGGCAGAATTGCAGGAAACAGATTTCAGGAGGTAGATTCGAATCGCCTTTAAAGCACATGAAAAGCGGCAAAACGTTGACAATGATGCCCTTGGCCAAAAAGGGCGTATGCGTTTTTTCCTGAATATATTCAGGAAAAAACGCATACGCCCTTTTTGGCCAACCAAGCAACCTGGAAAGGCAAATCAGCGCTACAAAGATGTCTCGCTTCCCATCGGTCAAAAGGGCCATGCTGAAAAAAGTGTCAAAACCAGAAATGCAGGACAGGCCATGGAGAAATGGGAGCCTTGCTACACTGATGGGCGGGATGTAAATTGTCAACAGCCACTCTGGAGAAGCGTACGGTGAGTCCTGAAACGTCTAAAAAGCAAAGCTTAGAGAGCATAGGGCACTTCCTCTCATGGAGGTATAAATTGGGAAAATTAAAAATCAGCAAGACACAAGCACCCCAAAGTTTAGGGCTGCTCTGTTGACAAGGACCTCCACTTCATTCCACCTTCAATATCCCAGGAAAGAGAAAAATGGATAAAGAAGTTGTGGTCCTTATGTACAATGGAATATCACTCAGCCATGAAATCACTGTCATAAGGCTAGTAGCAGCATGATGAGTGGATTTAGGTACGACGATTCTAAGTGAAATAAGTCACACAGAAAAGGACACTTCTCATAAGGTATCACTGATAGAGGGAATGTAAAAACCGTTACACTTGAACTGAATTACAAAACAGAACAGAGTCACACATGCAGAAAACACACTATGGCTGCTTCACGGGAAAGGTGAGGTGGGGTGATACATAAAACAAGGGTTTCAAATTAGCTCAGATACCGTTCCATAAACCCAATATGTAATAGACAAGACCTACTCCTTGCTCAGAGAACTGGACTCAACACGCCCTATTCACCGCACAAGAATATATCTGACTAGTAATAATCTTAAAACCTATGTATTGATATCTCTCTGTTAGTGTGTCAAGTGTGTAAAAAGCGGCATAAACACAGCAGTGAAAAGCAGCTAAACCCCATTATAAAAATAAATTACTTTGAAAAACCCATGAAACAAAGACAGTGAAAGAGAGAGAAATTCTTACACAATGCGTTCAGGGGCTGTGATGCAACCTGGATTGACCATATCTAGACCCACAGCTGGATGAGACATAAGGGTGGACACTGTTGCGGCTGAGAGGTTTGGTGAGGTTGGGTGAGCAAACGCAGACCCTTTAAAGTAATACTGCGTGGTACCCATCGCATGGGTCCCAAATCTCCAGGTTCCAGGGCATCTTCCTACATCGAAAACATGCATGAGATACCCAGAAGATGGTACACCGTGTGATGGGGAAAGGTTTCTAAAACGCACCTCATTTCTCATCTGCTTGTGCCTGGGTTCGCCATTCCAGCCACTTAACTAGCAATCTCCCTCCTTGGAGCATCAGCACCTTTAACCTCCTGTTCCGTACAGGTTGCAATTTGTACTGAGGATGAACGGGAAGACGTGGAACCAATGAAAGACTAGCTCTTGGTGTTGGGACAGGCACAGGTCACTCTATTTTCCCATCAGGAAGAAGAATTAACCACAGGCTCATCCTGCCCCCGGAACCAGAACAGGGCCTGAAGGCATCTTGCGCTTTTGCGGCCAGCTCCCTAAAAAGCGAGTTGTAAAATGGAGGTTCAGGGCACTGCAATTCACAAACCTGCAGAGTTATAAATGATAACTCTCGTCCACAAATATATTGAGGGAAGGCAAAGAAGAGGATTTGAAATCAAGGCAGAATTGCAGGAAACAGATTTCAGGAGGTAGATTCGAAGCTCCTTTAAAACACATGAAAAGCGGCAAAACGTTGACAATGATGCCCTTGGCCAAAAAGGGCGTATGCGTTTTTTCCTGAATATATTCAGGAAAAAACGCATACGCCCTTTTTGGCCAACCAAGCAACCTGGAAAGGCAAATCAGCGCTACAAAGATGTCTCGCTTCCCATCGGTCAAAAGGGCCATGCTGAAAAAAGTCTCAAAACCAAAAATGCAGGACAGGCCATGGAGAAATGGGAGCCTTGCTACACTGATGGGCGGGATGTAAATTGTCAACAGCCACTCTGGAGAAGTGTACGGTGAGTCCTGAAACGTCTAAAAAGCAAAGCTTAGAGAGCATAGGGCACTTCCACTCATGGGGGTATAAATTGGGAAAATTAAAAATCAGCAAGACACAAGCACCCCAAAGTTTAGGGCTGCTCTGTTGACAAGGACCTCCACTTCATTCCACCTTCAATATCCCAGGAAAGAGAAAAATGGATAAAGAAGTTGTGGTCCTTATGTACAATGGAATATCACTCAGCCGTGAAATCAATGTCATAAGGCTACTAGCAGGATGATGAGTGGATTTAGGTACGACGACTCTAAGTGAAATAAGTCACACAGAAAAGGACACTTCTCAGAAGGTATCACTTATAGAGGGAATGTAAAAACCGTTACACTTGAACTGAATTACAAAACAGAACAGAGTCACACATGCAGAAAACACACTATGGCTGCTTAACGGGAAAGGTGAGGTGGGGTGATACATAAAACAAGGGTTTCAAATTACCTCAGATACCGTTCCATAAACCCAATATGTAATAGACAAGACCTACTCCTTGCTCAGAGAACTGGACTCAACACGCCCTATTCACCGCACAAGAATATATCTGACTAGTAATAATCTTAAAAGCTATGTATTGATATCTCTCTGTTAGTGTGTCAAGTGGGTGTAAAGCGGCATAAACACAGCAGTGAAAAGCAGCTAAACCCCATTATAAAAATAAATTACTTTGAAAAACCCATGAAACAAAGACAGTGAAAGAGAGCGAAATTCTTACACAATGCGTTCAGGGGCTGTGATGCAACCTGGATTGACCATATCTAGACCCACAGCTGGATGAGACATAAGGGTGAACACTGTTGCGGCTGAGAGGTTTGGTGAGGTTGGGTGAGCAAACGCAGACCCTTTAAAGTAATACTGCGTGGTACCCATCGCATGGGTCTCAAATCTCTAGGTTCAAGGGAATCTTCCTACATCGAAAACATGCATGAGAAACCCAGAAGATGGTACACCGTGTGATGGGGAAAGGTTTCTAAAACGCACCTCATTTCTCATCTCCTTGTGCTCGGGTTCGCCATTCCAGCCACTTTACTAGCAATCTCCCTCCTTGGAGCATCAGCACCTTTAACCTCCTGTTCCGTACAGGTTGCAATTTGTCCTGAGGATGAACGGGAAGACGTGAAACCAATGAGAGACTATCTCTTGGTGTTGGGACAGGCACAGGTCACTCTATTTTCCCATCAGGAAGAAGAATTAACCACAGGCTCAGCCTGCCCCCGGAACAAGAACAGGGCCTGAAGCCATCGTGCGCTTTTGCGGCCATCTCCCAAAAACGCGAGTTGTAAAATGGAGGTTCAGGGCACTGCAATTCACAAACCTGCAGAGTTATAAATGATAACTCTCGTCCACAAATATATTGAGGGAAGGCAAAGAAGAGGATTTGAAATCAAGGCAGAATTGCAGGAAACAGATTTCAGGAGGTAGATTCGAATCGCCTTTAAAGCACATGAAAAGCGGCAAAACGTTGACAATGATGCCCTTGGCCAAAAAGGGCGTATGCGTTTTTTCCTGAATATATTCAGGAAAAAACGCATACGCCCTTTTTGGCCAACCAAGCAACCTGGAAAGGCAAATCAGCGCTACAAAGATGTCTCGCTTCCCATCGGTCAAAAGGGCCATGCTGAAAAAAGTGTCAAAACCAGAAATGCAGGACAGGCCATGGAGAAATGGGAGCCTTGCTACACTGATGGGCGGGATGTAAATTGTCAACAGCCACTATGGAGAAGCGTACGGTGAGTCCTGAAACGTCTAAAAAGCAAAGCTTAGAGAGCATAGGGCACTTCCACTCATGGGGGTATAAATTGGGAAAATTAAAAATCAGCAAGACACAAGCACCCCAAAGTTTAGGGCTGCTCTGTTGACAAGGACCTCCACTTCATTCCACCTTCAATATCCCAGGAAAGAGAAAAATGGATAAAGAAGTTGTGGTCCTTATGTACAATGGAATATCACTCAGCCATGAAATCACTGTCATAAGGCTAGTAGCAGCATGATGAGTGGATTTAGGTACGACGATTCTAAGTGAAATAAGTCACACAGAAAAGGACACTTCTCATAAGGTATCACTGATAGAGGGAATGTAAAAACCGTTACACTTGAACTGAATTACAAAACAGAACAGAGTCACACATGCAGAAAACACACTATGGCTGCTTAACGGGAAAGGTGAGGTGGGGTGATACATAAAACAAGGGTTTCAAATTAGCTCAGATACCGTTCCATAAAACCAATATGTAATAGACAAGACCTACTCCTTGCTCAGAGAACTGGACTCAACACGCCCTATTCACCGCACAAGAATATATCTGACTAGTAATAATCTTAAAACCTATGTATAGATATCTCTCTGTTAGTGTGTCAAGTGGGTGTAAAGCGGCATAAACACAGAAGTGAAAAGCAGCTAAACCCCATTATAAAAATAAATTACTTTGAATAACCCATGAAACAAAGACAGTGAAAGAGAGCGAAATTCTTACACAATTCGTTCAGGGGCTGTGATGCAACCTGGATTGACCATATCTAGACACACAGCTGGATGAGACATAAGGGTGGACACTCTTGGGGCTGAGAGGTTTGGTGAGGTTGGGTGAGCAAACGCAGACCCTTTACAGTAATACTGCATGGTACCCATCGCATGGGTCACAAATCTCCAGGTTCAAGGGCATCTTCCTACATCGAAAACATGCATGAGAAACCCAGAAGATGGTACACCGTGTGATGGGGAAAGGTTTCTAAAACGCACCTCATTTCTCATCTCCTTGTGGCCGGGTTCGCTATTCCAGCCGCTTTACTAGCAATCTCCCTACTTGGAGCATCATCACCTTTAACCTCCTGTTCCGTACAGGTTGCAATTTGTCCTGAGGATGAACTGGAAGACGTGGAACCAATGAGAGACTAGCTCTTGGTGTTGGGACAGGCACAGGTCACTCTATTTTCCCATCAGGAAGAAGAATTAACCACAGGCTCAGCCTGCCACCCGGAACCAAAACAGGGCCTGAAGCCATCCTGCGCTATTGCGGCCAGCTCTCTAAAAAGCGAGTTGTAAAATGGAGGTTCAGGGCACTACAATTCACAAACCTGCAGACTTATAAATGATAACTCTCGTCCACAAATATATTGAGGGAAGGCAAAGAAGAGGATTTGAAATCAAGGCAGAATTGCAGGAAACAGATTTCAGGAGGTAGATTCGAATCGCATTTAAAGCACATGAAAAGCGGCAAAACGTTGACAATGATGCCCTTGGCCAAAAAGGGCGTATGCGTTTTTTCCTGAATATATTCAGGAAAAAACGCATACGCCCTTTTTGGCCAACCAAGCAACCTGGAAAGGCAAATCAGCGCTACAAAGATGTCTCGCTTCCCATCGGTCAAAAGGGCCATGCTGAAAAAAGTGTCAAAACCAGAAACGCAGGACAGGCCATGGAGAAATGGGAGCCTTGCTACACTGATGGGCGGGATGTAAATTGTCAACAGCCACTCTGGAGAAGTGTACGGTGAATCCTGAAACGTCTAAAAAGCAAAGCTTAGAGAGCATAGGGCACTTCCACTCATGGGGGTATAAATTGGGAAAATTAAAAATCAGCAAGACACAAGCACCCCAAAGTTTAGGGCTGCTCTGTTGACAAGGACCTCCACTTCATTCCACCTTCAATATCCCAGGAAAGAGAAAAATGGATAAAGAAGTTGTGGTCCTTATGTACAATGGAATATCACTCAGCCGTGAAATCAATGTCATAAGGCTAGTAGCAGGATGATGAGTGGATTTAGGTACGACGACTCTAAGTGAAATAAGTCACACAGAAAAGGACACTTCTCAGAAGGTATCACTTATAGAGGGAATGTAAAAACCGTTACACTTGAACTGAATTACAAAACAGAACAGAGTCACACATGCAGAAAACACACTATGGCTGCTTAACGGGAAAGGTGAGGTGGGGTGATACATAAAACAAGGGTTTCAAATTAGCTCAGATACCGTTCCATAAACCCAATATGTAATAGACAAGACCTACTCCTTGCTCAGAGAACTGGACTCAACACGCCCTATTCACCGCACAAGAATATATCTGACTAGTAATAATCTTAAAAGCTATGTATTGATATCTCTCTGTTAGTGTGTCAAGTGGGTGTAAAGCGGCATAAACACAGCAGTGAAAAGCAGCTAAACCCCATTATAAAAATAAATTACTTTGAAAAACCCATGAAACAAAGACAGTGAAAGAGAGCGAAATTCTTACACAATGCGTTCAGGGGCTGTGATGCAACCTGGATTGACCATATCTAGACCCACAGCTGGATGAGACATAAGGGTGAACACTGTTGCGGCTGAGAGGTTTGGTGAGGTTGGGTGAGCAAACGCAGACCCTTTAAAGTAATACTGCGTGGTACCCATCGCATGGGTCCCAAATCTCTAGGTTCAAGGGAATCTTCCTACATCGAAAACATGCATGAGAAACCCAGAAGATGGTACACCGTGTGATGGGGAAAGGTTTCTAAAACGCACCTCATTTCTCATCTCCTTGTGCTCGGGTTCGCCATTCCAGCCACTTTACCAGCAATCTCCCTCCTTGGAGCATCATCACCTTTAACCTCCTGTTCCGTACAGGTTGCAATTTGTCCTGAGGATGAACGGGAAGACGTGAAACCAATGAGAGACTATCTCTTGGTGTTGGGACAGGCACAGGTTACTCTATTTTCCCATCAGGAAGAAAAATTAACCACAGGCTCAGCCTGCCCCCGGAACAAGAACAGGGCCTGAAGCCATCGTGCGCTTTTGCGGCCATCTCCCAAAAACGCGAGTTGTAAAATGGAGGTTCAGGGCACTGCAATTCACAAACCTGCAGAGTTATAAATGATAACTCTCGTCCACAAATATATTGAGGGAAGGCAAAGAAGAGGATTTGAAATCAAGGCAGAATTGCAGGAAACAGATTTCAGGAGGTAGATTCGAATCGCCTTTAAAGCACATGAAAAGCGGCAAAACGTTGACAATGATGCCCTTGGCCAAAAAGGGCGTATGCGTTTTTTCCTGAATATATTCAGGAAAAAACGCATAAGCCCTTTTTGGCCAACCAAGCAACCTGGAAAGGCAAATCAGCGCTACAAAGATGTCTCGCTTCCCATCGGTCAAAAGGGCCATGCTGAAAAAAGTGTCAAAACCAGAAATGCAGGACAGGCCATGGAGAAATGGGAGCCTTGCTACACTGATGGGCGGGATGTAAATTGTCAACAGCCACTCTGGAGAAGCGTACGGTGAGTCCTGAAACGTCTAAAAAGCAAAGCTTAGAGAGCATAGGGCACTTCCACTCATGGGGGTATAAATTGGGAAAATGAAAAATCAGCAAGACACAAGCACCCCAAAGTTTAGGGCTGCTCTGTTGACAAGGACCTCCACTTCATTCCACCTTCAATATCCCAGGAAAGAGAAAAATGGATAAAGAAGTTGTGGTCCTTATGTACAATGGAATATCACTCAGCCATGAAATCAATGTCATAAGGCTAGTAGCAGCATGATGAGTGGATTTAGGTACGACGATTCTAAGTGAAATAAGTCACACAGAAAAGGACACTTCTCATAAGGTATCACTGATAGAGGGAATGTAAAAACCGTTACACTTGAACTGAATTACAAAACAGAACAGAGTCACACATGCAGAAAACACACTATGGCTGCTTAACGGGAAAGGTGAGGTGGGGTGATACATAAAACAAGGGTTTCAAATTAGCTCAGATACCGTTCCATAAAACCAATATGTAATAGACAAGACCTACTCCTTGCTCAGAGAACTGGACTCAACACGCCCTATTCACCGCACAAGAATATATCTGACTAGTAATAATCTTAAAACCTATGTATAGATATCTCTCTGTTGGTGTGTCAAGTGGGTGTAAAGCGGCATAAACACAGAAGTGAAAAGCAGCTAAACCCCATTATAAAAATAAATTACTTTGAATAACCCATGAAACAAAGACAGTGAAAGAGAGCGAAATTCTTACACAATTCGTTCAGGGGCTGTGATGCAACCTGGATTGACCATATCTAGACACACAGCTGCATGAGACATAAGGGTGGACACTCTTGGGGCTGAGAGGTTTGGTGAGGTTGGGTGAGCAAACGCAGACCCTTTAAAGTAATACTGTGTGGTACCCATCGCATGGGTCCCAAATCTCCAGGTTCAAGGGCATCTTCCTACATCGAAAACATGCATGAGAAACCCAGAAGATGGTACACCGTGTGATGGGGAAAGGTTTCTAAAACGCACCTCATTTCTCATCTGCTTGTGCCCGGGTTCGCCATTCCAGCCACTTTACTAGCAATCTCCCTTCTTGGAGCATCAGCACCTTTAACTTCCTGTTCCGTACAGGTTGCAATTTGTACTGAGGATGAACGGGAATACGTGGAACCAATGAAAGACTAGCTCTTGGTGTTGGGACAGGCACAGGTCACTCTATTTTCCCATCAGTAAGAAAAATTAACCATAGGCTCAGCCTGCCCCCCGGAACCAGAACAGGGCCTGAAGCCATCCTGCGCTTTTGCGGCCAGCTCCCTAAAAAGCGAGTTGTAAAATGGAGGTTCAGGGCACTGCAATTCACAAACCTGCAGACTTATAAATGATAACTCTCATCCACAAATATATTGAGGGAAGGCAAAGAAGAGGATTTGAAATCAAGGCAGAATTGCAGGAAACAGATTTCAGGAGGTAGATTCGAATCGCCTTTAAAGCACATGAAAAGCGGCAAAACGTTGACAATGATGCCCTTGGCCAAAAAGGGCGTATGCGTTTTTTCCTGAATATATTCAGGAAAAAACGCATACGCCCTTTTTGGCCAACCAAGCAACCTGGAAAGGCAAATCAGCGCTACAAAGATGTCTCGCTTCCCATCGGTCAAAAGGGCCATGCTGAAAAAAGTGTCAAAACCAGAAACGCAGGACAGGCCATGGAGAAATGGGAGCCTTGCTACACTGATGGGCGGGATGTAAATTGTCAACAGCCACTCTGCAGAAGCGTACGGTGAGTCCTGAAACGTCTAAAAAGCAAAGCTTAGAGAGCATAGGGCACTTCCACTCATGGGGGTATAAATTGGGAAAATTAAAAATCAGCAAGACACAAGCACCCCAAAGTTTAGGGCTGCTCTGTTGACAAGGACCTCCACTTCATTCCACCTTCAATATCCCAGGAAAGAGAAAAATGGATAAAGAAGTTGTGGTCCTTATGTACAATGGAATATCACTCAGCCATGAAATCACTGTCATAAGGGTAGTAGCAGCATGATGAGTGGATTTAGGTACGACGACTCTAAGTGAAATAAGTCACACAGAAAAGGACACTTCTCATAAGGTATCACTTATAGAGGGAATGTAAAAACCGTTACACTTGAACTGAATTACAAAACAGAACAGAGTCACACATGCAGAAAACACACTATGGCTGCTTAACGGGAAAGGTGAGGTGGGGTGATACATAAAACAAGGGTTTCAAATTAGCTCAGATACCGTTCCATAAACCCAATATGTAATAGACAAGACCTACTCCTTGCTCAGAGAACTGGACTCAACACGCCCTATTCACCGCACAAGAATATATCTGACTAGTAATAATCTTAAAACCTATGTATTGATATCTCTCTGTTAGTGTGTCAAGTGGGTAAAAAGCGGCATAAACACAGCAGTGAAAAGCAGCTAAACCCCATTATAAAAATAAATTACTTTGAAAAACCCATGAAACAAAGACAGTGAAAGAGAGAGAAATTCTTACACAATGCGTTCAGGGGCTGTGATGCAACCTGGATTGACCATATCTAGACCCACAGCTGGATGAGACATAAGGGTGGACACTGTTGCGGCTGAGAGGTTTGGTGAGGTTGGGTGAGCAAACGCAGACCCTTTAAAGTAATACTGCGTGGTACCCATCGCATGGGTCCCAAATCTCCAGGTTCAAGGGCATCTTCCTACATCGAAAACATGCATGAGATACCCAGAAGATGGTACACCGTGTGATGGGGAAAGGTTTCTAAAACGCACCTCATTTCTCATCTGCTTGTGCCCGGGTTCGCCATTCCAGCCACTTTACTAGCAATCTCCCTCCTTGGAGCATCAGCACCTTTAACTTCCTGTTCCGTACAGGTTGCAATTTGTACTGAGGATGAACGGGAATACGTGGAACCAATGAAAGACTAGCTCTTGGTGTTGGGACAGGCACAGGTCACTCTATTTTCCCATCAGGAAGAAAAATTAACCATAGGCTCAGCCTGCCCCCCGGAACCAGAACAGGGCCTGAAGCCATCCTGCGCTTTTGCGGCCAGCTCCCTAAAAAGCGAGTTGTAAAATGGAGGTTCAGGGCACTGCAATTCACAAACCTGCAGACTTATAAATGATAACTCTCATCCACAAATATATTGAGGGAAGGCAAAGAAGAGGATTTGAAATCAAGGCAGAATTGCAGGAAACAGATTTCAGGAGGTAGATTCGAATCGCCTTTAAAGCACATGAAAAGCGGCAAAACGTTGACAATGATGCCCTTGGCCAAAAAGGGCGTATGCGTTTTTTCCTGAATATATTCAGGAAAAAACGCATACGCCCTTTTTGGCCAACCAAGCAACCTGGAAAGGCAAATCAGCGCTACAAAGATGTCTCGCTTCCCATCGGTCAAAAGGGCCATGCTGAAAAAAGTGTCAAAACCAGAAACGCAGGACAGGCCATGGAGAAATGGGAGCCTTGCTACACTGATGGGCGGGATGTAAATTGTCAACAGCCACTCTGGAGAAGTGTACGGTGAATCCTGAAACGTCTAAAAAGCAAAGCTTAGAGAGCATAGGGCACTTCCACTCATGGGGGTATAAATTGGGAAAATGAAAAATCAGCAAGACACAAGCACCCCAAAGTTTAGGGCTGCTCTGTTGACAAGGACCTCCACTTCATTCCACCTTCAATATCCCAGGAAAGAGAAAAATGGATAAAGAAGTTGTGGTCCTTATGTACAATGGAATATCACTCAGCCGTGAAATCAATGTCATAAGGCTAGTAGCAGGATGATGAGTGGATTTAGGTACGACGACTCTAAGTGAAATAAGTCACACAGAAAAGGACACTTCTCAGAAGGTATCACTTATAGAGGGAATGTAAAAACCGTTACACTTGAACTGAATTACAAAACAGAACAGAGTCACACATGCAGAAAACAAACTATGGCTGCTTAACGGGAAAGGTGAGGTGGGGTGATACATAAAACAAGGGTTTCAAATTAGCTCAGATACCGTTCCATAAACCCAATATGTAATAGACAAGACCTACTCCTTGCTCAGAGAACTGGACTCAACACGCCCTATTCACCGCAGAAGAATATATCTGACTAGTAATAATCTTAAAAGCTATGTATTGATATCTCTCTGTTAGTGTGTCAAGTGGGTGTAAAGCGGCATAAACACAGCAGTGAAAAGCAGCTAAACCCCATTATAAAAATAAATTACTTTGAAAAACCCATGAAACAAAGACAGTGAAAGAGAGCGAAATTCTTACACAATGCGTTCAGGGGCTGTGATGCAACCTGGATTGACCATATCTAGACCCACAGCTGGATGAGACATAAGGGTGAACACTGTTGCGGCTGAGAGGTTTGGTGAGGTTGGGTGAGCAAACGCAGACCCTTTAAAGTAATACTGCGTGGTACCCATCGCATGGGTCCCAAATCTCTAGGTTCAAGGGAATCTTCCTACATCGAAAACATGCATGAGAAACCCAGAAGATGGTACACCGTGTGATGGGGAAAGGTTTCTAAAACGCACCTCATTTCTCATCTCCTTGTGCTCGGGTTCGCCATTCCAGCCACTTTACCAGCAATCTCCCTCCTTGGAGCATCATCACCTTTAACCTCCTGTTCCGTACAGGTTGCAATTTGTCCTGAGGATGAACGGGAAGACGTGAAACCAATGAGAGACTATCTCTTGGTGTTGGGACAGGCACAGGTTACTCTATTTTCCCATCAGGAAGAAAAATTAACCACAGGCTCAGCCTGCCCCCGGAACAAGAACAGGGCCTGAAGCCATCGTGCGCTTTTGCGGCCATCTCCCAAAAACGCGAGTTGTAAAATGGAGGTTCAGGGCACTGCAATTCACAAACCTGCAGAGTTATAAATGATAACTCTCGTCCACAAATATATTGAGGGAAGGCAAAGAAGAGGATTTGAAATCAAGGCAGAATTGCAGGAAACAGATTTCAGGAGGTAGATTCGAATCGCCTTTAAAGCACATGAAAAGCGGCAAAACGTTGACAATGATGCCCTTGGCCAAAAAGGGCGTATGCGTTTTTTCCTGAATATATTCAGGAAAAAACGCATAAGCCCTTTTTGGCCAACCAAGCAACCTGGAAAGGCAAATCAGCGCTACAAAGATGTCTCGCTTCCCATCGGTCAAAAGGGCCATGCTGAAAAAAGTGTCAAAACCAGAAATGCAGGACAGGCCATGGAGAAATGGGAGCCTTGCTACACTGATGGGCGGGATGTAAATTGTCAACAGCCACTCTGGAGAAGCGTACGGTGAGTCCTGAAACGTCTAAAAAGCAAAGCTTAGAGAGCATAGGGCACTTCCACTCATGGGGGTATAAATTGGGAAAATTAAAAATCAGCAAGACACAAGCACCCCAAAGTTTAGGGCTGCTCTGTTGACAAGGACCTCCACTTCATTCCACCTTCAATATCCCAGGAAAGAGAAAAATGGATAAAGAAGTTGTGGTCCTTATGTACAATGGAATATCACTCAGCCATGAAATCAATGTCATAAGGCTAGTAGCAGCATGATGAGTGGATTTAGGTACGACGATTCTAAGTGAAATAAGTCACACAGAAAAGGACACTTCTCATAAGGTATCACTGATAGAGGGAATGTAAAAACCGTTACACTTGAACTGAATTACAAAACAGAACAGAGTCACACATGCAGAAAACACACTATGGCTGCTTAACGGGAAAGGTGAGGTGGGGTGATACATAAAACAAGGGTTTCAAATTAGCTCAGATACCGTTCCATAAAACCAATATGTAATAGACAAGACCTACTCCTTGCTCAGAGAACTGGACTCAACACGCCCTATTCACCGCACAAGAATATATCTGACTAGTAATAATCTTAAAACCTATGTATAGATATCTCTCTGTTGGTGTGTCAAGTGGGTGTAAAGCGGCATAAACACAGAAGTGAAAAGCAGCTAAACCCCATTATAAAAATAAATTACTTTGAATAACCCATGAAACAAAGACAGTGAAAGAGAGCGAAATTCTTACACAATTCGTTCAGGGGCTGTGATGCAACCTGGATTGACCATATCTAGACACACAGCTGCATGAGACATAAGGGTGGACACTCTTGGGGCTGAGAGGTTTGGTGAGGTTGGGTGAGCAAACGCAGACCCTTTAAAGTAATACTGTGTGGTACCCATCGCATGGGTCCCAAATCTCCAGGTTCAAGGGCATCTTCCTACATCGAAAACATGCATGAGAAACCCAGAAGATGGTACACCGTGTGATGGGGAAAGGTTTCTAAAACGCACCTCATTTCTCATCTGCTTGTGCCCGGGTTCGCCATTCCAGCCACTTTACTAGCAATCTCCCTTCTTGGAGCATCAGCACCTTTAACTTCCTGTTCCGTACAGGTTGCAATTTGTACTGAGGATGAACGGGAATACGTGGAACCAATGAAAGACTAGCTCTTGGTGTTGGGACAGGCACAGGTCACTCTATTTTCCCATCAGGAAGAAAAATTAACCATAGGCTCAGCCTGCCCCCCGGAACCAGAACAGGGCCTGAAGCCATCCTGCGCTTTTGCGGCCAGCTCCCTAAAAAGCGAGTTGTAAAATGGAGGTTCAGGGCACTGCAATTCACAAACCTGCAGACTTATAAATGATAACTCTCATCCACAAATATATTGAGGGAAGGCAAAGAAGAGGATTTGAAATCAAGGCAGAATTGCAGGAAACAGATTTCAGGAGGTAGATTCGAATCACCTTTAAAGCACATGAAAAGCGGCAAAACGTTGACAATGATGCCCTTGGCCAAAAAGGGCGTATGCGTTTTTTCCTGAATATATTCAGGAAAAAACGCATACGCCCTTTTTGGCCAACCAAGCAACCTGGAAAGGCAAATCAGCGCTACAAAGATGTCTCGCTTCCCATCGGTCAAAAGGGCCATGCTGAAAAAAGTGTCAAAACCAGAAACGCAGGACAGGCCATGGAGAAATGGGAGCCTTGCTACACTGATGGGCGGGATGTAAATTGTCAACAGCCACTCTGGAGAAGTGTACGGTGACTCCTGAAACGTCTAAAAAGCAAAGCTTAGAGAGCATAGGGCACTTCCACTCATGGGGGTATAAATTGGGAAAATGAAAAATCAGCAAGACACAAGCACCCCAAAGTTTAGGGCTGCTCTGTTGACAAGGACCTCCACTTCATTCCACCTTCAATATCCCAGGAAAGAGAAAAATGGATAAAGAAGTTGTGGTCCTTATGTACAATGGAATATCACTCAGCCGTGAAATCAATGTCATAAGGCTAGTAGCAGGATGATGAGTGGATTTAGGTACGACGACTCTAAGTGAAATAAGTCACACAGAAAAGGACACTTCTCAGAAGGTATCACTTATAGAGGGAATGTAAAAACCGTTACACTTGAACTGAATTACAAAACAGAACAGAGTCACACATGCAGAAAACACACTATGGCTGCTTAACGGGAAAGGTGAGGTGGGGTGATACATAAAACAAGGGTTTCAAATTAGCTCAGATACCGTTCCATAAACCCAATATGTAATAGACAAGACCTACTCCTTGCTCAGAGAACTGGACTCAACACGCCCTATTCACCGCACAAGAATATATCTGACTAGTAATAATCTTAAAACCTATGTATTGATATCTCTCTGTTAGTGTGTCAAGTGGGTAAAAAGCGGCATAAACACAGCAGTGAAAAGCAGCTAAACCCCATTATAAAAATAAATTACTTTGAAAAACCCATGAAACAAAGACAGTGAAAGAGAGAGAAATTCTTACACAATGCGTTCAGGGGCTGTGATGCAACCTGGATTGACCATATCTAGACCCACAGCTGGATGAGACATAAGGGTGAACACTGTTGCGGCTGAGAGGTTTGGTGAGGTTGGGTGAGCAAACGCAGACCCTTTAAAGTAATACTGCGTGGTACCCATCGCATGGGTCTCAAATCTCTAGGTTCAAGGGAATCTTCCTACATCGAAAACATGCATGAGAAACCCAGAAGATGGTACACCGTGTGATGGGGAAAGGTTTCTAAAACGCACCTCATTTCTCATCTCCTTGTGCTTGGGTTCGCCATTCCAGCCACTTTACTAGCAATCTCCCTCCTTGGAGCATCAGCACCTTTAACCTCCTGTTCCGTACAGGTTGCAATTTGTCCTGAGGATGAACGGGAAGACGTGAAACCAATGAGAGACTATCTCTTGGTGTTGGGACAGGCACAGGTCACTCTATTTTCCCATCAGGAAGAAGAATTAACCACAGGCTCAGCCTGCCCCCGGAACAAGAACAGGGCCTGAAGCCATCGTGCGCTTTTGCGGCCATCTCCCAAAAACGCGAGTTGTAAAATGGAGGTTCAGGGCACTGCAATTCACAAACCTGCAGAGTTATAAATGATAACTCTCGTCCACAAATATATTGAGGGAAGGCAAAGAAGAGGATTTGAAATCAAGGCAGAATTGCAGGAAACAGATTTCAGGAGGTAGATTCGAATCGCCTTTAAAGCACATGAAAAGCGGCAAAACGTTGACAATGATGCCCTTGGCTAAAAAGGGCGTATGCGTTTTTTCCTGAATATATTCAGGAAAAAACGCATACGCCCTTTTTGGCCAACCAAGCAACCTGGAAAGGCAAATCAGCGCTACAAAGATGTCTCGCTTCCCATCGGTCAAAAGGGCCATGCTGAAAAAAGTGTCAAAACCAGAAATGCAGGACAGGCCATGGAGAAATGGGAGCCTTGCTACACTGATGGGCGGGATGTAAATTGTCAACAGCCACTCTGGAGAAGCGTACGGTGAGTCCTGAAACGTCTAAAAAGCAAAGCTTAGAGAGCATAGGGCACTTCCACTCATGGGGGTATAAATTGGGAAAATTAAAAATCAGCAAGACACAAGCACCCCAAAGTTTAGGGCTGCTCTGTTGACAAGGACCTCCACTTCATTCCACCTTCAATATCCCAGGAAAGAGAAAAATGGATAAAGAAGTTGTGGTCCTTATGTACAATGGAATATCACTCAGCCATGAAATCACTGTCATAAGGCTAGTAGCAGCATGATGAGTGGATTTAGGTACGACGATTCTAAGTGAAATAAGTCACACAGAAAAGGACACTTCTCATAAGGTATCACTGATAGAGGGAATGTAAAAACCGTTACACTTGAACTGAATTACAAAACAGAACAGAGTCACACATGCAGAAAACACACTATGGCTGCTTAACGGGAAAGGTGAGGTGGGGTGATACATAAAACAAGGGTTTCAAATTAGCTCAGATACCGTTCCATAAAACCAATATGTAATAGACAAGACCTACTCCTTGCTCAGAGAACTGGACTCAACACGCCCTATTCACCGCACAAGAATATATCTGACTAGTAATAATCTTAAAACCTATGTATAGATATCTCTCTGTTAGTGTGTCAAGTGGGTGTAAAGCGGCATAAACACAGAAGTGAAAAGCAGCTAAACCCCATTATAAAAATAAATTACTTTGAATAACCCATGAAACAAAGACAGTGAAAGAGAGCGAAATTCTTACACAATTCGTTCAGGGGCTGTGATGCAACCTGGATTGACCATATCTAGACACACAGCTGCATGAGACATAAGGGTGGACACTCTTGGGGCTGAGAGGTTTGGTGAGGTTGGGTGAGCAAACGCAGACCCTTTAAAGTAATACTGTGTGGTACCCATCGCATGGGTCCCAAATCTCCAGGTTCAAGGGCATCTTCCTACATCGAAAACATGCATGAGAAACCCAGAAGATGGTACACCGTGTGATGGGGAAAGGTTTCTAAAACGCACCTCATTTCTCATCTGCTTGTGCCCGGGTTCGCCATTCCAGCCACTTTACTAGCAATCTCCCTTCTTGGAGCATCAGCACCTTTAACTTCCTGTTCCGTACAGGTTGCAATTTGTACTGAGGATGAACGGGAATACGTGGAACCAATGAAAGACTAGCTCTTGGTGTTGGGACAGGCACAGGTCACTCTATTTTCCCATCAGGAAGAAAAATTAACCATAGGCTCAGCCTGCCCCCCGGAACCAGAACAGGGCCTGAAGCCATCCTGCGCTTTTGCGGCCAGCTCCCTAAAAAGCGAGTTGTAAAATGGAGGTTCAGGGCACTGCAATTCACAAACCTGCAGACTTATAAATGATAACTCTCATCCACAAATATATTGAGGGAAGGCAAAGAAGAGGATTTGAAATCAAGGCAGAATTGCAGGAAACAGATTTCAGGAGGTAGATTCGAATCGCCTTTAAAGCACATGAAAAGCGGCAAAACGTTGACAATGATGCCCTTGGCCAAAAAGGGCGTATGCGTTTTTTCCTGAATATATTCAGGAAAAAACGCATACGCCCTTTTTGGCCAACCAAGCAACCTGGAAAGGCAAATCAGCGCTACAAAGATGTCTCGCTTCCCATCGGTCAAAAGGGCCATGCTGAAAAAAGTGTCAAAACCAGAAACGCAGGACAGGCCATGGAGAAATGGGAGCCTTGCTACACTGATGGGGGGGATGTAAATTGTCAACAGCCACTCTGGAGAAGTGTACGGTGAATCCTGAAACGTCTAAAAAGCAAAGCTTAGAGAGCATAGGGCACTTCCACTCATGGGGGTATAAATTGGGAAAATGAAAAATCAGCAAGACACAAGCACCCCAAAGTTTAGGGCTGCTCTGTTGACAAGGACCTCCACTTCATTCCACCTTCAATATCCCAGGAAAGAGAAAAATGGATAAAGAAGTTGTGGTCCTTATGTACAATGGAATATCACTCAGCCGTGAAATCAATGTCATAAGGCTAGTAGCAGGATGATGAGTGGATTTAGGTACGACGACTCTAAGTGAAATAAGTCACACAGAAAAGGACACTTCTCAGAAGGTATCACTTATAGAGGGAATGTAAAAACCGTTACACTTGAACTGAATTACAAAACAGAACAGAGTCACACATGCAGAAAACACACTATGGCTGCTTAACGGGAAAGGTGAGGTGGGGTGATACATAAAACAAGGGTTTCAAATTAGCTCAGATACCGTTCCATAAACCCAATATGTAATAGACAAGACCTACTCCTTGCTCAGAGAACTGGACTCAACACGCCCTATTCACCGCAGAAGAATATATCTGACTAGTAATAATCTTAAAAGCTATGTATTGATATCTCTCTGTTAGTGTGTCAAGTGGGTGTAAAGCGGCATAAACACAGCAGTGAAAAGCAGCTAAACCCCATTATAAAAATAAATTACTTTGAAAAACCCATGAAACAAAGACAGTGAAAGAGAGCGAAATTCTTACACAATGCGTTCAGGGGCTGTGATGCAACCTGGATTGACCATATCTAGACCCACAGCTGGATGAGACATAAGGGTGAACACTGTTGCGGCTGAGAGGTTTGGTGAGGTTGGGTGAGCAAACGCAGACCCTTTAAAGTAATACTGTGTGGTACCCATCGCATGGGTCCCAAATCTCCAGGTTCAAGGGCATCTTCCTACATCGAAAACATGCATGAGAAACCCAGAAGATGGTACACCGTGTGATGGGGAAAGGTTTCTAAAACGCACCTCATTTCTCATCTGCTTGTGCCCGGGTTCGCCATTCCAGCCACTTTACTAGCAATCTCCCTTCTTGGAGCATCAGCACCTTTAACTTCCTGTTCCGTACAGGTTGCAATTTGTACTGAGGATGAACGGGAATACGTGGAACCAATGAAAGACTAGCTCTTGGTGTTGGGACAGGCACAGGTCACTCTATTTTCCCATCAGGAAGAAAAATTAACCACAGGCTCAGCCTGCCCCCCGGAACCAGAAAAGGGCCTGAAGCCATCCTGCGCTTTTGCGGCCAGCTCCCTAAAAAGCGAGTTGTAAAATGGAGGTTCAGGGCACTGCAATTCACAAACCTGCAGACTTATAAATGATAACTCTCATCCACAAATATATTGAGGGAAGGCAAAGAAGAGGATTTGAAATCAAGGCAGAATTGCAGGAAACAGATTTCAGGAGGTAGATTCGAATCGCCTTTAAAGCACATGAAAAGCGGCAAAACGTTGACAATGATGCCCTTGGCCAAAAAGGGCGTATGCGTTTTTTCCTGAATATATTCAGGAAAAAACGCATACGCCCTTTTTGGCCAACCAAGCAACCTGGAAAGGCAAATCAGCGCTACAAAGATGTCTCGCTTCCCATCGGTCAAAAGGGCCATGCTGAAAAAAGTGTCAAAACCAGAAACGCAGGACAGGCCATGGAGAAATGGGAGCCTTGCTACACTGATGGGCGGGATGTAAATTGTCAACAGCCACTCTGCAGAAGTGTACGGTGAGTCCTGAAACGTCTAAAAAGCAAAGCTTAGAGAGCATAGGGCACTTCCACTCATGGGGGTATAAATTGGGAAAATGAAAAATCAGCAAGACACAAGCACCCCAAAGTTTAGGGCTGCTCTGTTGACAAGGACCTCCACTTCATTCCACCTTCAATATCCCAGGAAAGAGAAAAATGGATAAAGAAGTTGTGGTCCTTATGTACAATGGAATATCACTCAGCCGTGAAATCAATGTCATAAGGCTAGTAGCAGCATGATGAGTGGATTTAGGTACGACGACTCTAAGTGAAATAAGTCACACAGAAAAGGACACTTCTCATAAGGTATCACTTATAGAGGGAATGTAAAAACCGTTACACTTGAACTGAATTACAAAACAGAACAGAGGCACACATGCAGAAAACACACTATGGCTGCTTAACGGGAAAGGTGAGGTGGGGTGATACATAAAACAAGGGTTTCAAATTAGCTCAGATACCGTTCCATAAACCCAATATGTAATAGACAAGACCTACTCCTTGCTCAGAGAACTGGACTCAACACGCCCTATTCACCGCACAAGAATATATCTGACTAGTAATAATCTTAAAACCTATGTATTGATATCTCTCTGTTAGTGTGTCAAGTGGGTAAAAAGCGGCATAAACACAGCAGTGAAAAGCAGCTAAACCCCATTATAAAAATAAATTACTTTGAAAAACCCATGAAACAAAGACAGTGAAAGAGAGAGAAATTCTTACACAATGCGTTCAGGGGCTGTGATGCAACCTGGATTGACCATATCTAGACCCACAGCTGGATGAGACATAAGGGTGGACACTGTTGCGGCTGAGAGGTTTGGTGAGGTTGGGTGAGCAAACGCAGACCCTTTAAAGTAATACTGCGTGCTACCCATCGCATGGGTCCCAAATCTCCAGGTTCCAGGGCATCTTCCTACATCGAAAACATGCATGAGATACCCAGAAGATGGTACACCGTGTGATGGGGAAAGGTTTCTAAAACGCACCTCATTTCTCATCTGCTTGTGCCCGGGTTCGCCATTCCAGCCACTTAACTAGCAATCTCCCTCCTTGGAGCATCAGCACCTTTAATCTCCTGTTCCGTACAGGTTGCAATTTGTACTGAGGATGAACGGGAAGACGTGGAACCAATGAAAGACTAGCTCTTGGTGTTGGGACAGGCACAGGTCACTCTATTTTCCCATCAGGAAGAAGAATTAACCACAGGCTCAGCCTGCCCCCCGGAACCAGAACAGGGCCTGAAGCCATCCTGCGCTTTTGCGGCCAGCTCCCTAAAAAGCGAGTTGTAAAATGGAGGTTCAGGGCACTGCAATTCACAAACCTGCAGAGTTATAAATGATAACTCTCATCCACAAATATATTGAGGGAAGGCAAAGAAGAGGATTTGAAATCAAGGCAGAATTGCAGGAAACAGATTTCAGGAGGTAGATTCGAATCGCCTTTAAAGCACATGAAAAGCGGCAAAACGTTGACAATGATGCCCTTGGCCAAAAAGGGCGTATGCGTTTTTTCCTGAATATATTCAGGAAAAAACGCATATGCCCTTTTTGGCCAACCAAGCAACCTGGAAAGGCAAATCAGCGCTACAAAGATGTCTCGCTTCCCATCAGTCAAAAGGGCCATGCTGAAAAAAGTGTCAAAACCAGAAATGCAGGACAGGCCATGGAGAAATGGGAGCCTTGCTACACTGATGGGCGGGATGTAAATTGTCAACAGCCACTCTGGAGAAGTGTACGGTGAGTCCTGAAACGTCTAAAAAGCAAAGCTTAGGGAGCATAGGGCACTTCCACTCATGGGGGTATAAATTGGGAAAATTAAAAATCAGCAAGACACAAGCACCCCAAAGTTTAGGGCTGCTCTGTTGACAAGGACCTCCACTTCATTCCACCTTCAATATCCCAGGAAAGAGAAAAATGGATAAAGAAGTTGTGGTCCTTATGTACAATGGAATATCACTCAGCCATGAAATCAATGTCATAAGGCTAGTAGCAGCATGATGAGTGGATTTAGGTACGACGATTCTAAGTGAAATAAGTGACACAGAAAAGGACACTTCTCAAAAGGTATCACTGATAGAGGGAATGTAAAAACCGTTACACTTGAACTGAATTACAAAACAGAACAGAGTCACACATGCAGAAAACACACTATGGCTGCTTAACGGGAAAGGTGAGGTGGGGTGATACATAAAACAAGGGTTTCAAATTAGCTCAGATACCGTTCCATAAAACCAATATGTAATAGACAAGACCTACTCCTTGCTCAGAGAACTGGACTCAACACACCCTATTCACCGCACAAGAATATATCTGACTAGTAATAATCTTAAAACCTATGTATTGATATCTCTCTGTTAGTGTGTCAAGTGGGTAAAAAGCGGCATAAACACAGCAGTGAAAAGCAGCTAAACCCCATTATAAAAATAAATTACTTTGAAAAACCCATGAAACAAAGACAGTGAAAGAGAGAGAAATTCTTACACAATGCGTTCAGGGGCTGTGATGCAACCTGGATTGACCATATCTAGACCCACAGCTGGATGAGACATAAGGGTGGACACTGTTGCGGCTGAGAGGTTTGGTGAGGTTGGGTGAGCAAACGCAGACCCTTTAAAGTAATACTGCGTGGTACCCATCGCATGGGTCCCAAATCTCCAGGTTCCAGAGCATCTTCCTACATCGAAAACATGCATGAGATACCCAGAAGATGGTACACCGTGTGATGGGGAAAGGTTTCTAAAACGCACCTCATTTCTCATCTGCTTGTGCCCGGGTTCGCCATTCCAGCCACTTTACTAGCAATCTCCCTCCTTGGAGCATCAGCACCTTTAACCTCCTGTTCCGTACAGGTTGCAATTTGTCCTGAGGATGAACGGGAAGACGTGGAACCAATGAAAGACTAGCTCTTGGTGTTGGGACAGGTACAGGTCACTCTATTTTCCCATCAGGAAGAAGAATTAACCACAGGCTCATCCTGCCCCCGGAACCAGAACAGGGCCTGAAGGCATCTTGCGCTTTTGCGGCCAGCTCCCTAAAAAGCGAGTTGTAAAATGGAGGTTCAGGGCACTGCAATTCACAAACCTGCAGAGTTATAAATGATAACTCTCGTCCACAAATATATTGAGGGAAGGCAAAGAAGAGGATTTGAAATCAAGGCAGAATTGCAGGAAACAGATTTCAGGAGGTAGATTCGAAGCTCCTTTAAAACACATGAAAAGCGGCAAAACGTTGACAATGATGCCCTTGGCCAAAAAGGGCGTATGCGTTTTTTCCTGAATATATTCAGGAAAAAACGCATACGCCCTTTTTGGCCAACCAAGCAACCTGGAAAGGCAAATCAGCGCTACAAAGATGTCTCGCTTCCCATCGGTCAAAAGGGCCATGCTGAAAAAAGTCTCAAAACCAAAAATGCAGGACAGGCCATGGAGAAATGGGAGCCTTGCTACACTGATGGGCGGGATGTAAATTGTCAACAGCCACTCTGGAGAAGTGTACGGTGAGTCCTGAAACGTCTAAAAAGCAAAGCTTAGAGAGCATAGGGCACTTCCACTCATGGGGGTATAAATTGGGAAAATTAAAAATCAGCAAGACACAAGCACCCCAAAGTTTAGGGCTGCTCTGTTGACAAGGACCTCCACTTCATTCCACCTTCAATATCCCAGGAAAGAGAAAAATGGATAAAGAAGTTGTGGTCCTTATGTACAATGGAATATCACTCAGCCGTGAAATCAATGTCATAAGGCTAGTAGCAGGATGATGAGTGGATTTAGGTACGACGACTCTAAGTGAAATAAGTCACACAGAAAAGGACACTTCTCAGAAGGTATCACTTATAGAGGGAATGTAAAAACCGTTACACTTGAACTGAATTACAAAACAGAACAGAGGCACACATGCAGAAAACACACTATGGCTGCTTAACGGGAAAGGTGAGGTGGGGTGATACATAAAACAAGGGTTTCAAATTAGCTCAGATACCGTTCCATAAACCCAATATGTAATAGACAAGACCTACTCCTTGCTCAGAGAACTGGACTCAACACGCCCTATTCACCGCACAAGAATATATCTGACTAGTAATAATCTTAAAAGCTATGTATTGATATCTCTCTGTTAGTGTGTCAAGTGGGTGTAAAGCGGCATAAACACAGCAGTGAAAAGCAGCTAAACCCCATTATAAAAATAAATTACTTTGAAAAACCCATGAAACAAAGACAGTGAAAGAGAGCGAAATTCTTACACAATGCGTTCAGGGGCTGTGATGCAACCTGGATTGACCATATCTAGACCCACAGCTGGATGAGACATAAGGGTGAACACTGTTGCGGCTGAGAGGTTTGGTGAGGTTGGGTGAGCAAACGCAGACCCTTTAAAGTAATACTGCGTGGTACCCATCGCATGGGTCTCAAATCTCTAGGTTCAAGGGAATCTTCCTACATCGAAAACATGCATGAGAAACCCAGAAGATGGTACACCGTGTGATGGGGAAAGGTTTCTAAAACGCACCTCATTTCTCATCTCCTTGTGCTCGGGTTCGCCATTCCAGCCACTTTACTAGCAATCTCCCTCCTTGGAGCATCATCACCTTTAACCTCCTGTTCCGTACAGGTTGCAATTTGTCCTGAGGATGAACGGGAAGACGTGAAACCAATGAGAGACTATCTCTTGGTGTTGAGACAGGCAAAGGTCACTCTATTTTCCCATCAGGAAGAAGAATTAACCACAGGCTCAGCCTGCCCCCGGAACAAGAACAGGGCCTGAAGCCATCGTGCGCTTTTGCGGCCATCTCCCAAAAACGCGAGTTGTAAAATGGAGGTTCAGGGCACTGCAATTCACAAACCTGCAGAGTTATAAATGATAACTCTCGTCCACAAATATATTGAGGGAAGGCAAAGAAGAGGATTTGAAATCAAGGCAGAATTGCAGGAAACAGATTTCAGGAGGTAGATTCGAATCGCCTTTAAAGCACATGAAAAGCGGCAAAACGTTGACAATGATGCCCTTGGCCAAAAAGGGCGTATGCGTTTTTTCCTGAATATATTCAGGAAAAAACGCATACGCCCTTTTTGGCCAACCAAGCAACCTGGAAAGGCAAATCAGCGCTACAAAGATGTCTCGCTTCCCATCGGTCAAAAGGGCCATGCTGAAAAAAGTGTCAAAACCAGAAATGCAGGACAGGCCATGGAGAAATGGGAGCCTTGCTACACTGATGGGCGGGATGTAAATTGTCAACAGCCACTCTGGAGAAGCGTACGGTGAGTCCTGAAACGTCTAAAAAGCAAAGCTTAGAGAGCATAGGGCACTTCCACTCATGGGGGTATAAATTGGGAAAATTAAAAATCAGCAAGACACAAGCACCCCAAAGTTTAGGGCTGCTCTGTTGACAAGGACCTCCACTTCATTCCACCTTCAATATCCCAGGAAAGAGAAAAATGGATAAAGAAGTTGTGGTCCTTATGTACAATGGAATATCACTCAGCCATGAAATCAATGTCATAAGGCTAGTAGCAGCATGATGAGTGGATTTAGGTACGACGATTCTAAGTGAAATAAGTCACACAGAAAAGGACACTTCTCATAAGGTATCACTGATAGAGGGAATGTAAAAACCGTTACACTTGAACTGAATTACAAAACAGAACAGAGTCACACATGCAGAAAACACACTATGGCTGCTTAACGGGAAAGGTGAGGTGGGGTGATACATAAAACAAGGGTTTCAAATTAGCTCAGATACCGTTCCATAAAACCAATATGTAATAGACAAGACCTACTCCTTGCTCAGAGAACTGGACTCAACACGCCCTATTCACCGCACAAGAATATATCTGACTAGTAATAATCTTAAAACCTATGTATAGATATCTCTCTGTTAGTGTGTCAAGTGGGTGTAAAGCGGCATAAACACAGAAGTGAAAAGCAGCTAAACCCCATTATAAAAATAAATTACTTTGAATAACCCATGAAACAAAGACAGTGAAAGAGAGCGAAATTCTTACACAATGCGTTCAGGGGCTGTGATGCAACCTGGATTGACCATATCTAGACCCACAGCTGGATGAGACATAAGGGTGGACACTCTTGGGGCTGAGAGGTTTGGTGAGGTTGGGTGAGCAAACGCAGACCCTTTACAGTAATACTGCATGGTACCCATCGCATGGGTCCCAAATCTCCAGGTTCAAGGGCATCTTCCTACATCGAAAACATGCATGAGAAACCCAGAAGATGGTACACCGTGTGATGGGGAAAGGTTTCTAAAACGCACCTCATTTCTCATCTCCTTGTGGCCGGGTTCGCTATTCCAGCCGCTTTACTAGCAATCTCCCTACTTGGAGCATCAGCACCTTTAACCTCCTGTTCCGTACAGGTTGCAATTTGTCCTGAGGATGAACTGGAAGACGTGGAACCAATGAGAGACTAGCTCTTGGTGTTGGGACAGGCACAGGTCACTCTATTTTCCCATCAGGAAGAAGAATTAACCACAGGCTCAGCCTGCCACCCGGAACCAAAACAGGGCCTGAAGCCATCCTGCGCTATTGCGGCCAGCTCTCTAAAAAGCGAGTTGTAAAATGGAGGTTCAGGGCACTACAATTCACAAACCTGCAGACTTATAAATGATAACTCTCGTCCACAAATATATTGAGGGAAGGCAAAGAAGAGGATTTGAAATCAAGGCAGAATTGCAGGAAACAGATTTCAGGAGGTAGATTCGAATCGCATTTAAAGCACATGAAAAGCGGCAAAACGTTGACAATGATGCCCTTGGCCAAAAAGGGCGTATGCGTTTTTTCCTGAATATATTCAGGAAAAAACGCATACGCCCTTTTTGGCCAACCAAGCAACCTGGAAAGGCAAATCAGCGCTACAAAGATGTCTCGCTTCCCATCGGTCAAAAGGGCCATGCTGAAAAAAGTGTCAAAACCAGAAATGCAGGACAGGCCATGGAGAAATGGGAGCATTGCTACACTGATGGGCGGGATGTAAATTGTCAACAGCCACTCTGCAGAAGCGTACGGTGAGTCCTGAAACGTCTAAAAAGCAAAGCTTAGAGAGCATAGGGCACTTCCACTCATGGGGGTATAAATTGGGAAAATTAAAAATCAGCAAGACACAAGCACCCCAAAGTTTAGGGCTGCTCTGTTGACAAGGACCTCCACTTCATTCCACCTTCAATATCCCAGGAAAGAGAAAAATGGATAAAGAAGTTGTGGTCCTTATGTACAATGGAATATCACTCAGCCATGAAATCACTGTCATAAGGGTAGTAGCAGCATGATGAGTGGATTTAGGTACGACGACTCTAAGTGAAATAAGTCACACAGAAAAGGACACTTCTCATAAGGTATCACTTATAGAGGGAATGTAAAAACCGTTACACTTGAACTGAATTACAAAACAGAACAGAGTCACACATGCAGAAAACACACTATGGCTGCTTAACGGGAAAGGTGAGGTGGGGTGATACATAAAACAAGGGTTTCAAATTAGCTCAGATACCGTTCCATAAACCCAATATGTAATAGACAAGACCTACTCCTTGCTCAGAGAACTGGACTCAACACGCCCTATTCACCGCACAAGAATATATCTGACTAGTAATAATCTTAAAACCTATGTATTGATATCTCTCTGTTAGTGTGTCAAGTGGGTAAAAAGCGGCATAAACACAGCAGTGAAAAGCAGCTAAACCCCATTATAAAAATAAATTACTTTGAAAAACCCATGAAACAAAGACAGTGAAAGAGAGAGAAATTCTTACACAATGCGTTCAGGGGCTGTGATGCAACCTGGATTGACCATATCTAGACACACAGCTGCATGAGACATAAGGGTGGACACTGTTGCGGCTGAGAGGTTTGGTGAGGTTGGGTGAGCAAACGCAGACCCTTTAAAGTAATACTGCGTGGTACCCATCGCATGGGTCCCAAATCTCCAGGTTCAAGGGCATCTTCCTACATCGAAAACATGCATGAGATACCCAGAAGATGGTACACCGTGTGATGGGGAAAGGTTTCTAAAACGCACCTCATTTCTCATCTGCTTGTGCCCGGGTTCGCCATTCCAGCCACTTTACTAGCAATCTCCCTCCTTGGAGCATCAGCACCTTTAACTTCCTGTTCCGTACAGGTTGCAATTTGTACTGAGGATGAACGGGAATACGTGGAACCAATGAAAGACTAGCTCTTGGTGTTGGGACAGGCACAGGTCACTCTATTTTCCCATCAGGAAGAAAAATTAACCATAGGCTCAGCCTGCCCCCCGGAACCAGAACAGGGCCTGAAGCCATCCTGCGCTTTTGCGGCCAGCTCCCTAAAAAGCGAGTTGTAAAATGGAGGTTCAGGGCACTGCAATTCACAAACCTGCAGACTTATAAATGATAACTCTCATCCACAAATATATTGAGGGAAGGCAAAGAAGAGGATTTGAAATCAAGGCAGAATTGCAGGAAACAGATTTCAGGAGGTAGATTCGAATCGCCTTTAAAGCACATGAAAAGCGGCAAAACGTTGACAATGATGCCCTTGGCCAAAAAGGGCGTATGCGTTTTTTCCTGAATATATTCAGGAAAAAACGCATACGCCCTTTTTGGCCAACCAAGCAACCTGGAAAGGCAAATCAGCGCTACAAAGATGTCTCGCTTCCCATCGGTCAAAAGGGCCATGCTGAAAAAAGTGTCAAAACCAGAAACGCAGGACAGGCCATGGAGAAATGGGAGCCTTGCTACACTGATGGGCGGGATGTAAATTGTCAACAGCCACTCTGGAGAAGTGTACGGTGAATCCTGAAACGTCTAAAAAGCAAAGCTTAGAGAGCATAGGGCACTTCCACTCATGGGGGTATAAATTGGGAAAATGAAAAATCAGCAAGACACAAGCACCCCAAAGTTTAGGGCTGCTCTGTTGACAAGGACCTCCACTTCATTCCACCTTCAATATCCCAGGAAAGAGAAAAATGGATAAAGAAGTTGTGGTCCTTATGTACAATGGAATATCACTCAGCCGTGAAATCAATGTCATAAGGCTAGTAGCAGGATGATGAGTGGATTTAGGTACGACGACTCTAAGTGAAATAAGTCACACAGAAAAGGACACTTCTCAGAAGGTATCACTTATAGAGGGAATGTAAAAACCGTTACACTTGAACTGAATTACAAAACAGAACAGAGTCACACATGCAGAAAACACACTATGGCTGCTTAACGGGAAAGGTGAGGTGGGGTGATACATAAAACAAGGGTTTCAAATTAGCTCAGATACCGTTCCATAAACCCAATATGTAATAGACAAGACCTACTCCTTGCTCAGAGAACTGGACTCAACACGCCCTATTCACCGCAGAAGAATATATCTGACTAGTAATAATCTTAAAAGCTATGTATTGATATCTCTCTGTTAGTGTGTCAAGTGGGTGTAAAGCGGCATAAACACAGCAGTGAAAAGCAGCTAAACCCCATTATAAAAATAAATTACTTTGAAAAACCCATGAAACAAAGACAGTGAAAGAGAGCGAAATTCTTACACAATGCGTTCATGGGCTGTGATGCAACCTGGATTGACCATATCTAGACCCACAGCTGGATGAGACATAAGGGTGAACACTGTTGCGGCTGAGAGGTTTGGTGAGGTTGGGTGAGCAAACGCAGACCCTTTAAAGTAATACTGCGTGGTACCCATCGCATGGGTCCCAAATCTCTAGGTTCAAGGGAATCTTCCTACATCGAAAACATGCATGAGAAACCCAGAAGATGGTACACCGTGTGATGGGGAAAGGTTTCTAAAACGCACCTCATTTCTCATCTCCTTGTGCTCGGGTTCGCCATTCCAGCCACTTTACCAGCAATCTCCCTCCTTGGAGCATCATCACCTTTAACCTCCTGTTCCGTACAGGTTGCAATTTGTCCTGAGGATGAACGGGAAGACGTGAAACCAATGAGAGACTATCTCTTGGTGTTGGGACAGGCACAGGTTACTCTATTTTCCCATCAGGAAGAAAAATTAACCACAGGCTCAGCCTGCCCCCGGAACAAGAACAGGGCCTGAAGCCATCGTGCGCTTTTGCGGCCATCTCCCAAAAACGCGAGTTGTAAAATGGAGGTTCAGGGCACTGCAATTCACAAACCTGCAGAGTTATAAATGATAACTCTCGTCCACAAATATATTGAGGGAAGGCAAAGAAGAGGATTTGAAATCAAGGCAGAATTGCAAGAAACAGATTTCAGGAGGTAGATTCGAATCGCCTTTAAAGCACATGAAAAGCGGCAAAACGTTGACAATGATGCCCTTGGCCAAAAAGGGCGTATGCGTTTTTTCCTGAATATATTCAGGAAAAAACGCATAAGCCCTTTTTGGCCAACCAAGCAACCTGGAAAGGCAAATCAGCGCTACAAAGATGTCTCGCTTCCCATCGGTCAAAAGGGCCATGCTGAAAAAAGTGTCAAAACCAGAAATGCAGGACAGGCCATGGAGAAATGGGAGCCTTGCTACACTGATGGGCGGGATGTAAATTGTCAACAGCCACTCTGGAGAAGCGTACGGTGAGTCCTGAAACGTCTAAAAAGCAAAGCTTAGAGAGCATAGGGCACTTCCACTCATGGGGGTATAAATTGGGAAAATTAAAAATCAGCAAGACACAAGCACCCCAAAGTTTAGGGCTGCTCTGTTGACAAGGACCTCCACTTCATTCCACCTTCAATATCCCAGGAAAGAGAAAAATGGATAAAGAAGTTGTGGTCCTTATGTACAATGGAATATCACTCAGCCATGAAATCAATGTCATAAGGCTAGTAGCAGCATGATGAGTGGATTTAGGTACGACGATTCTAAGTGAAATAAGTCACACAGAAAAGGACACTTCTCATAAGGTATCACTGATAGAGGGAATGTAAAAACCGTTACACTTGAACTGAATTACAAAACAGAACAGAGTCACACATGCAGAAAACACACTATGGCTGCTTAACGGGAAAGGTGAGGTGGGGTGATACATAAAACAAGGGTTTCAAATTAGCTCAGATACCGTTCCATAAAACCAATATGTAATAGACAAGACCTACTCCTTGCTCAGAGAACTGGACTCAACACGCCCTATTCACCGCACAAGAATATATCTGACTAGTAATAATCTTAAAACCTATGTATAGATATCTCTCTGTTGGTGTGTCAAGTGGGTGTAAAGCGGCATAAACACAGAAGTGAAAAGCAGCTAAACCCCATTATAAAAATAAATTACTTTGAATAACCCATGAAACAAAGACAGTGAAAGAGAGCGAAATTCTTACACAATTCGTTCAGGGGCTGTGATGCAACCTGGATTGACCATATCTAGACACACAGCTGCATGAGACATAAGGGTGGACACTGTTGCGGCTGAGAGGTTTGGTGAGGTTGGGTGAGCAAACGCAGACCCTTTAAAGTAATACTGCGTGGTACCCATCGCATGGGTCCCAAATCTCCAGGTTCCAGGGCATCTTCCTACATCGAAAACATGCATGAGATACCCAGAAGATGGTACACCGTGTGATGGGGAAAGGTTTCTAAAACGCACCTCATTTCTCATCTGCTTGTGCCCGGGTTCGCCATTCCAGCCACTTAACTAGCAATCTCCCTCCTTGGAGCATCAGCACCTTTAACCTCCTGTTCCGTACAGGTTGCAATTTGTACTGAGGATGAACGGGAAGACGTGGAACCAATGAAAGACTAGCTCTTGGTGTTGGGACAGGCACAGGTCACTCTATTTTCCCATCAGGAAGAAGAATTAACCACAGGCTCAGCCTGCCCCCTGGAACCAGAACAGGGCCTGAAGCCATCCTACGCTTTTGCGGCCAGCTCCCTAAAAAGCGAGTTGTAAAATGGAGGTTCAGGGCACTGCAATTCACAAACCTGCAGACTTATAAATGATAACTCTCATCCACAAATATATTGAGGGAAGTGAAAGAAGAGGATTTGAAATCAAGGCAGAATTGCAGGAAACAGATTTCAAGAGGTAGATTCGAATCGCCTTTAAAGCACATGAAAAGCGGCAAAACGTTGACAATGATGCCCTTGGCCAAAAAGGGCGTATGCGTTTTTTCCTGAATATATTCAGGAAAAAACGCATACGCCCTTTTTGGCCAACCAAGCAACCTGGAAAGGCAAATCAGCGCTACAAAGATGTCTCGCTTCCCATCGGTCAAAAGGGCCATGCTGAAAAAAGTGTCAAAACCAGAAACGCAGGACAGGCCATGGAGAAATGGGAGCCTTGCTACACTGATGGGCGGGATGTAAATTGTCAACAGCCACTCTGCAGAAGTGTACGGTGAGTCCTGAAACGTCTAAAAAGCAAAGCTTAGAGAGCATAGGGCACTTCCACTCATGGGGGTATAAATTGGGAAAATGAAAAATCAGCAAGACACAAGCACCCCAAAGTTTAGGGCTGCTCTGTTGACAAGGACCTCCACTTCATTCCACCTTCAATATCCCAGGAAAGAGAAAAATGGATAAAGAAGTTGTGGTCCTTATGTACAATGGAATATCACTCAGCCGTGAAATCAATGTCATAAGGCTAGTAGCAGCATGATGAGTGGATTTAGGTACGACGACTCTAAGTGAAATAAGTCACACAGAAAAGGACACTTCTCATAAGGTATCACTTATAGAGGGAATGTAAAAACCGTTACACTTGAACTGAATTACAAAACAGAACAGAGGCACACATGCAGAAAACACACTATGGCTGCTTAACGGGAAAGGTGAGGTGGGGTGATACATAAAACAAGGGTTTCAAATTAGCTCAGATACCGTTCCATAAACCCAATATGTAATAGACAAGACCTACTCCTTGCTCAGAGAACTGGACTCAACACGCCCTATTCACCGCACAAGAATATATCTGACTAGTAATAATCTTAAAACCTATGTATTGATATCTCTCTGTTAGTGTGTCAAGTGGGTAAAAAGCGGCATAAACACAGCAGTGAAAAGCAGCTAAACCCCATTATAAAAATAAATTACTTTGAAAAACCCATGAAACAAAGACAGTGAAAGAGAGAGAAATTCTTACACAATGCGTTCAGGGGCTGTGATGCAACCTGGATTGACCATATCTAGACCCACAGCTGGATGAGACATAAGGGTGGACACTGTTGCGGCTGAGAGGTTTGGTGAGGTTGGGTGAGCAAACGCAGACCCTTTAAAGTAATACTGCGTGGTACACATCGCATGGGTCCCAAATCTCCAGGTTCCAGGGCATCTTCCTACATCGAAAACATGCATGAGATACCCAGAAGATGGTACACCGTGTGATGGGGAAAGGTTTCTAAAACGCACCTCATTTCTCATCTGCTTGTGCCCGGGTTCGCCATTCCAGCCACTTAACTAGCAATCTCCCTCCTTGGAGCATCAGCACCTTTAATCTCCTGTTCCGTACAGGTTGCAATTTGTACTGAGGATGAACGGGAAGACGTGGAACCAATGAAAGACTAGCTCTTGGTGTTGGGACAGGCACAGGTCACTCTATTTTCCCATCAGGAAGAATAATTAACCACAGGCTCAGCCTGCCCCCCGGAACCAGAACAGGGCCTGAAGCCATCCTGCGCTTTTGCGGCCAGCTCCCTAAAAAGCGAGTTCTAAATTGGAGGTTCACGGCACTGCAATTCACAAACCTGCAGAGTTATAAATGATAACTCTCATCCACAAATATATTGAGGGAAGGCAAAGAAGAGGATTTGAAATCAAGGCAGAATTGCAGGAAACAGATTTCAGGAGGTAGATTCGAATCGCCTTTAAAGCACATGAAAAGCGGCAAAACGTTGACAATGATGCCCTTGGCCAAAAAGGGCGTATGCGTTTTTTCCTGAATATATTCAGGAAAAAACGCATACGCCCTTTTTGGCCAACCAAGCAACCTGGAAAGGCAAATCAGCGCTACAAAGATGTCTCGCTTCCCATTGGTCAAAAGGGCCATGCTGAAAAAAGTGTCAAAACCAGAAATGCAGGACAGGCCATGGAGAAATGGGAGCCTTGCTACACTGATGGGCGGGATGTAAATTGTCAACAGCCACTCTGGAGAAGTGTACGGTGACTCCTGAAACGTCTGAAAAGCAAAGCTTAGAGAGCATAGGGCACTTCCACTCATGGGGGTATAAATTGGGAAAATTAAAAATCAGCAAGACACAAGCACCCCAAAGTTGAGGGCTGCTCTGTTGACAAGGACCTCCACTTCATTCCACCTTCAATATCCCAGGAAAGAGAAAAATGGATAAAGAAGTTGTGGTCCTTATGTACAATGGAATATCACTCAGCCGTGAAATCAATGTCATAAGGCTAGTAGCAGGATGATGAGTGGATTTAGGTACGACGACTCTAAGTGAAATAAGTCACACAGAAAAGGACACTTCTCAGAAGGTATCACTTATAGAGGGAATGTAAAAACCGTTACACTTGAACTGAATTACAAAACAGAACAGAGTCACACATGCAGAAAACACACTATGGCTGCTTAACGGGAAAGGTGAGGTGGGGTGATACATAAAACAAGGGTTTCAAATTAGCTCAGATACCGTTCCATAAACCCAATATGTAATAGACAAGACCTACTCCTTGCTCAGAGAACTGGACTCAACACGCCCTATTCACCGCACAAGAATATATCTGACTAGTAATAATCTTAAAACCTATGTATTGATATCTCTCTGTTAGTGTGTCAAGTGGGTAAAAAGCGGCATAAACACAGCAGTGAAAAGCAGCTAAACCCCATTATAAAAATAAATTACTTTGAAAAACCCATGAAACAAAGACAGTGAAAGAGAGAGAAATTCTTACACAATGCGTTCAGGGGCTGTGATGCAACCTGGATTGACCATATCTAGACCCACAGCTGGATGAGACATAAGGGTGGACACTGTTGCGGCTGAGAGGTTTGGTGAGGTTGGGTGAGCAAACGCAGACCCTTTAAAGTAATACTGCGTGGTACCCATCGCATGGGTCCCAAATCTCCAGGTTCCAGGGCATCTTCCTACATCGAAAACATGCATGAGATACCCAGAAGATGGTACACCGTGTGATGGGGAAAGGTTTCTAAAACGCACCTCATTTCTCATCTGCTTGTGCCCGGGTTCGCCATTCCAGCCACTTAACTAGCAATCTCCCTCCTTGGAGCATCAGCACCTTTAACCTCCTGTTCCGTACAGGTTGCAATTTGTACTGAGGATGAACGGGAAGACGTGGAACCAATGAAAGACTAGCTCTTGGTGTTGGGACAGGCACAGGTCACTCTATTTTCCCATCAGGAAGAAGAATTAACCACAGGCTCAGCCTGCCCCCTGGAACCAGAACAGGGCCTGAAGCCATCCTACGCTTTTGCGGCCAGCTCCCTAAAAAGCGAGTTGTAAAATGGAGGTTCAGGGCACTGCAATTCACAAACCTGCAGACTTATAAATGATAACTCTCATCCACAAATATATTGAGGGAAGTGAAAGAAGAGGATTTGAAATCAAGGCAGAATTGCAGGAAACAGATTTCAAGAGGTAGATTCGAATCGCCTTTAAAGCACATGAAAAGCGGCAAAACGTTGACAATGATGCCCTTGGCCAAAAAGGGCGTATGCGTTTTTTCCTGAATATATTCAGGAAAAAACGCATACGCCCTTTTTGGCCAACCAAGCAACCTGGAAAGGCAAATCAGCGCTACAAAGATGTCTCGCTTCCCATCGGTCAAAAGGGCCATGCTGAAAAAAGTGTCAAAACCAGAAACGCAGGACAGGCCATGGAGAAATGGGAGCCTTGCTACACTGATGGGCGGGATGTAAATTGTCAACAGCCACTCTGCAGAAGTGTACGGTGAGTCCTGAAACGTCTAAAAAGCAAAGCTTAGAGAGCATAGGGCACTTCCACTCATGGGGGTATAAATTGGGAAAATGAAAAATCAGCAAGACACAAGCACCCCAAAGTTTAGGGCTGCTCTGTTGACAAGGACCTCCACTTCATTCCACCTTCAATATCCCAGGAAAGAGAAAAATGGATAAAGAAGTTGTGGTCCTTATGTACAATGGAATATCACTCAGCCGTGAAATCAATGTCATAAGGCTAGTAGCAGCATGATGAGTGGATTTAGGTACGACGACTCTAAGTGAAATAAGTCACACAGAAAAGGACACTTCTCATAAGGTATCACTTATAGAGGGAATGTAAAAACCGTTACACTTGAACTGAATTACAAAACAGAACAGAGTCACACATGCAGAAAACACACTATGGCTGCTTAACGGGAAAGGTGAGGTGGGGTGATACATAAAACAAGGGTTTCAAATTAGCTCAGATACCGTTCCATAAACCCAATATGTAATAGACAAGACCTACTCCTTGCTCAGAGAACTGGACTCAACACGCCCTATTCACCGCACAAGAATATATCTGACTAGTAATAATCTTAAAAGCTATGTATTGATATCTCTCTGTTAGTGTGTCAAGTGGGTGTAAAGCGGCATAAACACAGCAGTGAAAAGCAGCTAAACCCCATTATAAAAATAAATTACTTTGAAAAACCCATGAAACAAAGACAGTGAAAGAGAGAGAAATTCTTACACAATTCGTTCAGGGGCTGTGATGCAACCTGGATTGACCATATCTAGACCCACAGCTGGATGAGACATAAGGGTGGACACTGTTGCGGCTGAGAGGTTTGGTGAGGTTGGGTGAGCAAACGCAGACCCTTTAAAGTAATACTGCGGGGTACCCATCGCATGGGTCCCAAATCTCCAGGTTCCAGGGCATCTTCCTACATCGAAAACATGCATGAGATACCCAGAAGATGGTACACCGTGTGATGGGGAAAGGTTTCTAAAACGCACCTCATTTCTCATCTTCTTGTGCCCGGGTTCGCCATTCCAGCCACTTTACTAGCAATCTCCCTCCTTGGAGCATCAGCACCTTTAACCTCCTGTTCCGTACAGGTTGCAATTTGTCCTGAGGATGAACGGGAAGACGTGCAACCAATGAAAGACTAGCTCTTGGTGTTGGGACAGGCACAGGTCACTCTATTTTCCCATCAGGAAGAAGAATTAACCACAGGCTCAGCCTGCCCCCGGAACCAGAACAGGGCCTGAAGCCATCCTGCGCTTTTGCGGCCAGCTCCCTAAAAAGCGAGTTGTAAAATGGAGGTTCAGGGCACTGCAATTCACAAACCTGCAGACTTATAAATGATAACTCTCATCCACAAATATATTGAGGGAAGGCAAAGAAGAGGATTTGAAATCAAGGCAGAATTGCAGGAAACAGATTTCAGGAGGTAGATTCGAATCGCCTTTAAAGCACATGAAAAGCGGCAAAACGTTGACAATGATGCCCTTGGCCAAAAAGGGCGTATGCGTTTTTTCCTGAATATATTCAGGAAAAAACGCATACGCCCTTTTTGGCCAACCAAGCAACCTGGAAAGGCAAATCAGCGCTACAAAGATGTCTCGCTTCCCATCGGTCAAAAGGGCCATGCTGAAAAAAGTGTCAACACCAGAAATGCAGGACAGGCCATGGAGAAATGGGAGCCTTGCTACACTGATGGGCGGGATGTAAATTGTCAACAGCCACTCTGGAGAAGTGTACGGTGAGTCCTGAAACGTCTAAAAAGCAAAGCTTAGAGAGCATAGGGCACTTCCACTCATGGGGTTATAAATTGGGAAAATGAAAAATCAGCAAGACACAAGCACCCCACAGTTTAGGGCTGCTCTGTTGACAAGGACCTCCACTTCATTCCACCTTCAATATCGCAGGAAAGAGAAAAATGGATAAAGAAGTTGTGGTCCTTATGTACAATGGAATATCACTCAGCCATGAAATCAATGTCATAAGGCTAGTAGCAGCATGATGAGTGGATTTAGGTACGACGATTCTAAGTGAAATAAGTCACACAGAAAAGGACACTTCTCATAAGGTATCACTGATAGAGGGAATGTAAAAACCGTTACACTTGAACTGAATTACAAAACAGAACAGAGTCACACATGCAGAAAACACACTATGGCTGCTTAACGGGAAAGGTGAGGTGGGGTGATACATAAAACAAGGGTTTCAAATTAGCTCAGATACCGTTCCATAAAACCAATATGTAATAGACAAGACCTACTCCTTGCTCAGAGAACTGGACTCAACACGCCCTATTCACCGCACAAGAATATATCTGACTAGTAATAATCTTAAAACCTATGTATTGATATCTCTCTGTTAGTGTGTCAAGTGGGTGTAAAGCGGCATAAACACAGCAGTGAAAAGCAGCTAAACCCCATTATAAAAATAAATTACTTTGAAAAACCCATGAAACAAAGACAGTGAAAGAGATAGAAATTCTTACACAATGCGTTCACGGGCTGTGATGCAACCTGGATTGACCATATCTAGACCCACAGCTGGATGAGACATAAGGGTGGACACTCTTGGGGCTGAGAGGTTTGGTGAGGTTGGGTGAGCAAACGCAGACCCTTTCAAGTAATACTGCATGGTACCCATCGCATGGGTCCCAAATCTCCAGGTTCAAGGGCATCTTCCTACATCGAAAACATGCATGAGAAACCCAGAAGATGGTACACCGTGTGATGTGGAAAGGTTTCTAAAACGCACCTCATTTCTCATCTCCTTGTGCCCGGGTTCGCTATTCCAGCCGCTTTACTAACAATCTCCCTACTTGGAGAATCAGCACCTTTAACCTCCTTCTCCGTACAGGTTGCAATTTGTCCTGAGGGTGAACGGGAAGACGTGGAACCAATGAGAGACTAGCTCTTGGTGTTGGGACAGGCACAGGTCACTCTATTTTCCCATCAGGAAGAAGAATTAACCACAGGCTCAGCCTGCCCCCGGAACCAGAACAGGGCCTGAAGGCATCCTGCGCTTTTGCGGCCAGCTCCCTAAAAAGCGAGTTGCAAAATGGAGGTTCAGGGCACTGCAATTCACAAACCTGCAGAGTTATAAATGATAACTCTCGTCCACAAATATATTGAGGGAAGGCAAAGAAGAGGATTTGAAATCAAGGCAGAATTGCAGGAAACAGATTTCAGGAGGTAGATTCGAATCGCCTTTAAAGCACATGAAAAGCGGCAAAACGTTGACAATGATGCCCTTGGCCAAAAAGGGCGTATGCGTTTTTTCCTGAATATATTCAGGAAAAAACGCATACGCCCTTTTTGGCCAACCAAGCAACCTGGAAAGGCAAATCAGCGCTACAAAGATGTCTCGCTTCCCATCGGTCAAAAGGGCCATGCTGAAAAAAGTGTCAAAACCAGAAATGCAGGACAGGCCATGGAGAAATGGGAGCCTTGCTACACTGATGGGCGGGATGTAAATTGTCAACAGCCACTCTGGAGAAGTGTACGGTGAGTCCTGAAACGTCTAAAAAGCAAAGCTTAGAGAGCATAGGGCACTTCCACTCATGGGGGTATAAATTGGGAAAATTAAAAATCAGCAAGACACAAGCACCCCAAAGTTTAGGGCTGCTCTGTTGACAAGGACCTCCACTTCATTCCACCTTCAATATCCCAGGAAAGAGAAAAATGGATAAAGAAGTTGTGGTCCTTATGTACAATGGAATATCACTCAGCCGTGAAATCAATGTCATAAGGCTAGTAGCAGCATGATGAGTGGATTTAGGTACGACGACTCCAAGTGAAATAAGTCACACAGAAAAGGACACTTCTCATAAGGTATCACTTATAGAGGGAATGTAAAAACCGTTACACTTGAACTGAATTACAAAACAGAACAGAGTCACACATGCAGAAAACACACTATGGCTGCTTAACGGGAAAGGTGAGGTGGGGTGATACATAAAACAAGGGTTTCAAATTAGCTCAGATACCGTTCCATAAACCCAATATGTAATAGACAAGACCTACTCCTTGCTCAGAGAACTGGACTCAACACGCCCTATTCACCGCACAAGAATATATCTGACTAGTAATAATCTTAAAAGCTATGTATTGATATCTCTCTGTTAGTGTGTCAAGTGGGTGTAAAGCGGCATAAACACAGCAGTGAAAAGCAGCTAAACCCCATTATAAAAATAAATTACTTTGAAAAACCCATGAAACAAAGACAGTGAAAGAGAGAGAAATTCTTACACAATGCGTTCAGGGGCTGTGATGCAACCTGGATTGACCATATCTAGACCCACAGCTGGATGAGACATAAGGGTGGACACTGTTGCGGCTGAGAGGTTTGGTGAGGTTGGGTGAGCAAACGCAGACCCTTTAAAGTAATACTGCGTGGTACCCATCGCATGGGTCCCAAATCTCCAGGTTCAAGGGAATCTTCCTACATCGAAAACATGCATGAGAAACCCAGAAGATGGTACACCGTGTGATGGGGAAAGGTTTCTAAAACGCACCTCATTTCTCATCTCCTTGTGCTCGGGTTCGCCATTCCAGCCACTTTACTAGCAATCTCCCTCCTTGGAGCATCATCACCTTTAACCTCCTGTTCCGTACAGGTTGCAATTTGTCCTGAGGATGAACGGGAAGACGTGGAACCAATGAGAGACTAGCTCTTGGTGTTGGGACAGGCACAGGTCACTCTATTTTCCTATCAGGAAGAAGAATTAACCACAGGCTCAGCCTGCCACCCGGAACCAGAACAGGGTCTGAAGCCATCCTGCGCTATTGCGGCCAGCTCCCTAAAAAGCGAGTTGTAAAATGGAGGTTCAGGGCACTGCAATTCACAAAACTGAAGACTTATAAATGATAACTCTCGTCCACAAATATATTGAGGGAAGGCAAAGAAGAGAATTTGAAATCAAGGCAGAATTGCAGGAAACAGATTTCAGGAGGTAGATTCGAATCGCCTTTAAAGCACATGAAAAGCGGCAAAACGTTGACAATGATGCCCTTGGCCAAAAAGGGCGTATGCGTTTTTTCCTGAATATATTCAGGAAAAAACGCATACGCCCTTTTTGGCCAAGCAAGCGACCTGGAAAGGTAAATCAGTGCTACAAAGAAGTCTCGCTTCCCATCGGTCAAAAGGGCCATGCTGAAAAAAGTGTCAAAACCAGAAATGCAGGACATGCCATGGAGAAATGGGAGCCTTGCTACACTGATGGGCGGGATGTAAATTGCCAACAGCCACTCTGGAGAAGCGTACGGTGTGTCCTGAAACATCTAAAAAACACAGCTTAGAGAGCATAGGGCACTTCCACTCATGGGGGTATAAATTGGGAAAATGAAAAATCAGCAAGACACAAGCACCCCAAAGTTTAGGGCTGCTCTGTTGACAAGGACCTCCACTTCATTCCACCTTCAATATCCCAGGAAAGAGAAAAATGGATAAAGAAGTTGTGGTCCATATGTACAATGGAATATCACTCAGCCATGAAATCAATGTCATAAGGCTAGTAGCAGCATGATGAGTGGATTTATGTACGACGATTCTAAGTGAAATAAGTCACACAGAAAAGGACACTTCTCATAAGGTATCACTTATAGAGGGAATGTAAAAACCGTTACACTTGAACTGAATTACAAAACAGAACAGAGTCACACATGCAGAAAACACACTATGGCTGCTTAACGGGAAAGGTGAGGTGGGGTGATACATAAAACAAGGGTTTCAAATTAGCTCAGATACCGTTCCATAAACCCAATATGTAATAGACAAGACCTACTCCTTGCTCAGAGAACTGGACTCAACACGCCCTATTCACCGCACAAGAATATATCTGACTAGTAATAATCTTAAAAGCTATGTATTGATATCTCTCTGTTAGTGTGTCAAGTGGGTGTAAAGCGGCATAAACACAGCAGTGAAAAGCAGCTAAACCCCATTATAAAAATAAATTACTTTGAAAAACCCATGAAACAAAGACAGTGAAAGAGAGCGAAATTCTTACACAATGCGTTCAGGGGCTGTGATGCAACCTGGATTGACCATATCTAGACCCACAGCTGGATGAGACATAAGGGTGGACACTGTTGCGGCTGAGAGGTTTGGTGAGGTTGGGTGAGCAAACGCAGCCCCTTTAAAGTAATACTGCGTGGTACCCATCGCATGGGTCCCAAATCTCCAGGTTCAAGGGCATCTTCCTACATCGAAAACATGCATGAGAAACCCAGAAGATGGTACACCGTGTGATGGGGAAAGGTTTCTAAAACGCACCTCATTTCTCATCTCCTTGTGCCCGGGTTCGCTATTCCAGCCGCTTTACTAACAATCTCCCTACTTGGAGAATCAGCACCTTTAACCTCCTTCTCCGTACAGGTTGCAATTTGTCCTGAGGGTGAACGGGAAGACGTGGAACCAATGAGAGACTAGCTCTTGGTGTTGGGACAGGCACAGGTCACTCTATTTTCCCATCAGGAAGAAGAATTAACCACAGGCTCAGCCTGCCCCCGGAACCAGAACAGGGCCTGAAGGCATCCTGCGCTTTTGCGGCCAGCTCCCTAAAAAGCGAGTTGCAAAATGGAGGTTCAGGGCACTGCAATTCACAAACCTGCAGAGTTATAAATGATAACTCTCGTCCACAAATATATTGAGGGAAGGCAAAGAAGAGGATTTGAAATCAAGGCAGAATTGCAGGAAACAGATTTCAGGAGGTAGATTCGAATCGCCTTTAAAGCACATGAAAAGCGGCAAAACGTTGACAATGATGCCCTTGGCCAAAAAGGGCGTATGCGTTTTTTCCTGAATATATTCAGGAAAAAACGCATACGCCCTTTTTGGCCAACCAAGCAACCTGGAAAGGCAAATCAGCGCTACAAAGATGTCTCGCTTCCCATCGGTCAAAAGGGCCATGCTGAAAAAAGTGTCAAAACCAGAAATGCAGGACAGGCCATGGAGAAATGGGAGCCTTGCTACACTGATGGGCGGGATGTAAATTGTCAACAGCCACTCTGGAGAAGTGTACGGTGAGTCCTGAAACGTCTGAAAAGCAAAGCTTAGAGAGCATAGGGCACTTCCACTCATGGGGGTATAAATTGGGAAAATTAAAATTCAGCAAGACACAAGCACCCCAAAGTTTAGGACTGCTCTGTTGACAAGGACCTCCACTTCATTCCACCTTCAATATCCCAGGAAAGAGAAAAATGGATAAAGAAGTTGTGGTCCTTATGTACAATGGAATATCACTCAGCTATGAAATCAATGTCATAAGGCTAGTAGCAGCATGATGAGTGGATTTAGGTACGACGATTCTAAGTGAAATAAGTCACACAGAAAAGGACACTTCTCATAAGGTATCACTGATAGAGGGAATGTAAAAACCGTTACACTTGAACTGAATTACAAAACAGAACAGAGTCACACATGCAGAAAACACACTATGGCTGCTTAACGGGAAAGGTGAGGTGGGGTGATACATAAAACAAGGGTTTCAAATTAGCTCAGATACCGTTCCATAAAACCAATATGTAATAGACAAGACCTACTCCTTGCTCAGAGAACTGGACTCAACACGCCCTATTCACCGCACAAGAATATATCTGACTAGTAATAATCTTAAAACCTATGTATTGATATCTCTCTGTTAGTGTGTCAAGTGGGTGTAAAGCGGCATAAACACAGCAGTGAAAAGCAGCTAAACCCCATTATAAAAATAAATTACTTTGAAAAACCCATGAAACAAAGACAGTGAAAGAGATAGAAATTCTTACACAATGCGTTCACGGGCTGTGATGCAACCTGGATTGACCATATCTAGACCCACAGCTGGATGAGACATAAGGGTGGACACTCTTGGGGCTGAGAGGTTTGGTGAGGTTGGGTGAGCAAACGCAGACCCTTTCAAGTAATACTGCATGGTACCCATCGCATGGGTCCCAAATCGCCAGGTTCAAGGGCATCTTCCTACATCGAAAACATGCATGAGAAACCCAGAAGATGGTACACCGTGTGATGTGGAAAGGTTTCTAAAACGCACCTCATTTCTCATCTCCTTGTGCCCGGGTTCGCTATTCCAGCCGCTTTACTAACAATCTCCCTACTTGGAGAATCAGCACCTTTAACCTCCTTCTCCGTACAGGTTGCAATTTGTCCTGAGGGTGAACGGGAAGACGTGGAACCAATGAGAGACTAGCTCTTGGTGTTGGGACAGGCACAGGTCACTCTATTTTCCCATCAGGAAGAAGAATTAACCACAGGCTCAGCCTGCCCCCGGAACCAGAACAGGGCCTGAAGGCATCCTGCGCTTTTGCGGCCAGCTCCCTAAAAAGCGAGTTGCAAAATGGAGGTTCAGGGCACTGCAATTCACAAACCTGCAGAGTTATAAATGATAACTCTCGTCCACAAATATATTGAGGGAAGGCAAAGAAGAGGATTTGAAATCAAGGCAGAATTGCAGGAAACAGATTTCAGGAGGTAGATTCGAATCGCCTTTAAAGCACATGAAAAGCGGCAAAACGTTGACAATGATGCCCTTGGCCAAAAAGGGCGTATGCGTTTTTTCCTGAATATATTCAGGAAAAAACGCATACGCCCTTTTTGGCCAACCAAGCAACCTGGAAAGGCAAATCAGCGCTACAAAGATGTCTCGCTTCCCATCGGTCAAAAGGGCCATGCTGAAAAAAGTGTCAAAACCAGAAATGCAGGACAGGCCATGGAGAAATGGGAGCCTTGCTACACTGATGGGCGGGATGTAAATTGTCAACAGCCACTCTGGAGAAGTGTACGGTGAGTCCTGAAACGTCTAAAAAGCAAAGCTTAGAGAGCATAGGGCACTTCCACTCATGGGGGTATAAATTGGGAAAATTAAAAATCAGCAAGACACAAGCACCCCAAAGTTTAGGGCTGCTCTGTTGACAAGGACCTCCACTTCATTCCACCTTCAATATCCCAGGAAAGAGAAAAATGGATAAAGAAGTTGTGGTCCTTATGTACAATGGAATATCACTCAGCCGTGAAATCAATGTCATAAGGCTAGTAGCAGCATGATGAGTGGATTTAGGTACGACGACTCCAAGTGAAATAAGTCACACAGAAAAGGACACTTCTCATAAGGTATCACTTATAGAGGGAATGTAAAAACCGTTACACTTGAACTGAATTACAAAACAGAACAGAGTCACACATGCAGAAAACACACTATGGCTGCTTAACGGGAAAGGTGAGGTGGGGTGATACATAAAACAAGGGTTTCAAATTAGCTCAGATACCGTTCCATAAACCCAATATGTAATAGACAAGACCTACTCCTTGCTCAGAGAACTGGACTCAACACGCCCTATTCACCGCACAAGAATATATCTGACTAGTAATAATCTTAAAAGCTATGTATTGATATCTCTCTGTTAGTGTGTCAAGTGGGTGTAAAGCGGCATAAACACAGCAGTGAAAAGCAGCTAAACCCCATTATAAAAATAAATTACTTTGAAAAACCCATGAAACAAAGACAGTGAAAGAGAGAGAAATTCTTACACAATGCGTTCAGGGGCTGTGATGCAACCTAGATTGACCATATCTAGACCCACAGCTGGATGAGACATAAGGGTGGACACTGTTGCGGCTGAGAGGTTTGGTGAGGTTGGGTGAGCAAACGCAGACCCTTTAAAGTAATACTGCGTGGTACCCATCGCATGGGTCCCAAATCTCCAGGTTCAAGGGAATCTTCCTACATCGAAAACATGCATGAGAAACCCAGAAGATGGTACACCGTGTGATGGGGAAAGGTTTCTAAAACGCACCTCATTTCTCATCTGCTTGTGCCCGGGTTCGCCATTCCAGCCACTTTACTAGCAATCTCCCTCCTTGGAGCATCATCACCTTTAACCTCCTGTTCCGTACAGGTTGCAATTTGTCCTGAGGATGAACGGGAAGACGTGGAACCAATGAGAGACTAGCTCTTGGTGTTGGGACAGGCACAGGTCACTCTATTTTCCTATCAGGAAGAAGAATTAACCACAGGCTCAGCCTGCCACCCGGAACCAGAACAGGGTCTGAAGCCATCCTGCGCTATTGCGGCCAGCTCCCTAAAAAGCGAGTTGTAAAATGGAGGTTCAGGGCACTTCAATTCACAAAACTGAAGACTTATAAATGATAACTCTCGTCCACAAATATATTGAGGGAAGGCAAAGAAGAGAATTTGAAATCAAGGCAGAATTGCAGGAAACAGATTTCAGGAGGTAGATTCGAATCGCCTTTAAAGCACATGAAAAGCGGCAAAACGTTGACAATGATGCCCTTGGCCAAAAAGGGCGTATGCGTTTTTTCCTGAATATATTCAGGAAAAAACGCATACGCCCTTTTTGGCCAAGCAAGCAACCTGGAAAGGTAAATCAGTGCTACAAAGAAGTCTCGCTTCCCATCGGTCAAAAGGGCCATGCTGAAAAAAGTGTCAAAACCAGAAATGCAGGACATGCCATGGAGAAATGGGAGCCTTGCTACACTGATGGGCGGGATGTAAATTGCCAACAGCCACTCTGGAGAAGCGTACGGTGTGTCCTGAAACATCTAAAAAACACAGCTTAGAGAGCATAGGGCACTTCCACTCATGGGGGTATAAATTGGGAAAATGAAAAATCAGCAAGACACAAGCACCCCAAAGTTTAGGGCTGCTCTGTTGACAAGGACCTCCACTTCATTCCACCTTCAATATCCCAGGAAAGAGAAAAATGGATAAAGAAGTTGTGGTCCATATGTACAATGGAATATCACTCAGCCATGAAATCAATGTCATAAGGCTAGTAGCAGCATGATGAGTGGATTTATGTACGACGATTCTAAGTGAAATAAGTCACACAGAAAAGGACACTTCTCATAAGGTATCACTTATAGAGGGAATGTAAAAACCGTTACACTTGAACTGAATTACAAAACAGAACAGAGTCACACATGCAGAAAACACACTATGGCTGCTTCACGGGAAAGGTGAGGTGGGGTGATACATAAAACAAGGGTTTCAAATTAGCTCAGATACCGTTCCATAAACCCAATATGTAATAGACAAGACCTACTCCTTGCTCAGAGAACTGGACTCAACACGCCCTATTCACCGCACAAGAATATATCTGACTAGTAATAATCTTAAAAGCTATGTATTGATATCTCTCTGTTAGTGTGTCAAGTGGGTGTAAAGCGGCATAAACACAGCAGTGAAAAGCAGCTAAACCCCATTATAAAAATAAATTACTTTGAAAAACCCATGAAACAAAGACAGTGAAAGAGAGAGAAATTCTTACACAATGCGTTCACGGGCTGTGATGCAACCTGGATTGACCATATCTAGACCCACAGCTGGATGAGACATAAGGGTGGACACTCTTGGGGCTGAGAGGTTTGGTGAGGTTTGGTGAGCAAACGCAGACCCTTTCAAGTAATACTGCATGGTACCCATCGCATGGGTCCCAAATCTCCAGGTTCAAGGGCATCTTCCTACATCGAAAACATGCATGAGAAACCCAGAAGATGGTACACCGTGTGATGTGGAAAGGTTTCTAAAACGCACCTCATTTCTCATCTCCTTGTGCCCGGGTTCGCTATTCCAGCCGCTTTACTAACAATCTCCCTACTTGGAGAATCAGCACCTTTAACCTCCTTCTCCGTACAGGTTGCAATTTGTCCTGAGGGTGAACGGGAAGACGTGGAACCAATGAGAGACTAGCTCTTGGTGTTGGGACAGGCACAGGTCACTCTATTTTCCCATCAGGAAGAAGAATTAACCACAGGCTCAGCCTGCCCCCGGAACCAGAACAGGGCCTGAAGGCATCCTGCGCTTTTGCGGCCAGCTCCCTAAAAAGCGAGTTGCAAAATGGAGGTTCAGGGCACTGCAATTCACAAACCTGCAGAGTTATAAATGATAACTCTCGTCCACAAATATATTGAGGGAAGGCAAAGAAGAGGATTTGAAATCAAGGCAGAATTGCAGGAAACAGATTTCAGGAGGTAGATTCGAATCGCCTTTAAAGCACATGAAAAGCGGCAAAACGTTGACAATGATGCCCTTGGCCAAAAAGGGCGTATGCGTTTTTTCCTGAATATATTCAGGAAAAAACGCATACGCCCTTTTTGGCCAACCAAGCAACCTGGAAAGGCAAATCAGCGCTACAAAGATGTCTCGCTTCCCATCGGTCAAAAGGGCCATGCTGAAAAAAGTGTCAAAACCAGAAATGCAGGACAGGCCATGGAGAAATGGGAGCCTTGCTACACTGATGGGCGGGATGTAAATTGTCAACAGCCACTCTGGAGAAGTGTACGGTGAGTCCTGAAACGTCTAAAAAGCAAAGCTTAGAGAGCATAGGGCACTTCCACTCATGGGGGTATAAATTGGGAAAATTAAAAATCAGCAAGACACAAGCACCCCAAAGTTTAGGGCTGCTCTGTTGACAAGGACCTCCACTTCATTCCACCTTCAATATCCCAGGAAAGAGAAAAATGGATAAAGAAGTTGTGGTCCTTATGTACAATGGAATATCACTCAGCCGTGAAATCAATGTCATAAGGCTAGTAGCAGCATGATGAGTGGATTTAGGTACGACGACTCCAAGTGAAATAAGTCACACAGAAAAGGACACTTCTCATAAGGTATCACTTATAGAGGGAATGTAAAAACCGTTACACTTGAACTGAATTACAAAACAGAACAGAGTCACACATGCAGAAAACACACTATGGCTGCTTAACGGGAAAGGTGAGGTGGGGTGATACATAAAACAAGGGTTTCAAATTAGCTCAGATACCGTTCCATAAACCCAATATGTAATAGACAAGACCTACTCCTTGCTCAGAGAACTGGACTCAACACGCCCTATTCACCGCACAAGAATATATCTGACTAGTAATAATCTTAAAAGCTATGTATTGATATCTCTCTGTTAGTGTGTCAAGTGGGTGTAAAGCGGCATAAACACAGCAGTGAAAAGCAGCTAAACCCCATTATAAAAATAAATTACTTTGAAAAACCCATGAAACAAAGACAGTGAAAGAGAGAGAAATTCTTACACAATGCGTTCAGGGGCTGTGATGCAACCTGGATTGACCATATCTAGACCCACAGCTGGATGAGACATAAGGGTGGACACTGTTGCGGCTGAGAGGTTTGGTGAGGTTGGGTGAGCAAACGCAGACCCTTTAAAGTAATACTGCGTGGTACCCATCGCATGGGTCCCAAATCTCCAGGTTCAAGGGAATCTTCCTACATCGAAAACATGCATGAGAAACCCAGAAGATGGTACACCGTGTGATGGGGAAAGGTTTCTAAAACGCACCTCATTTCTCATCTCCTTGTGCTCGGGTTCGCCATTCCAGCCACTTTACTAGCAATCTCCCTCCTTGGAGCATCATCACCTTTAACCTCCTGTTCCGTACAGGTTGCAATTTGTCCTGAGGATGAACGGGAAGACGTGGAACCAATGAGAGACTAGCTCTTGGTGTTGGGACAGGCACAGGTCACTCTATTTTCCTATCAGGAAGAAGAATTAACCACAGGCTCAGCCTGCCACCCGGAACCAGAACAGGGTCTGAAGCCATCCTGCGCTATTGCGGCCAGCTCCCTAAAAAGCGAGTTGTAAAATGGAGGTTCAGGGCACTGCAATTCACAAAACTGAAGACTTATAAATGATAACTCTCGTCCACAAATATATTGAGGGAAGGCAAAGAAGAGAATTTGAAATCAAGGCAGAATTGCAGGAAACAGATTTCAGGAGGTAGATTCGAATCGCCTTTAAAGCACATGAAAAGCGGCAAAACGTTGACAATGATGCCCTTGGCCAAAAAGGGCGTATGCGTTTTTTCCTGAATATATTCAGGAAAAAACGCATACGCCCTTTTTGGCCAAGCAAGCAACCTGGAAAGGTAAATCAGTGCTACAAAGAAGTCTCGCTTCCCATCGGTCAAAAGGGCCATGCTGAAAAAAGTGTCAAAACCAGAAATGCAGGACATGCCATGGAGAAATGGGAGCCTTGCTACACTGATGGGCGGGATGTAAATTGCCAACAGCCACTCTGGAGAAGCGTACGGTGTGTCCTGAAACATCTAAAAAACACAGCTTAGAGAGCATAGGGCACTTCCACTCATGGGGGTATAAATTGGGAAAATGAAAAATCAGCAAGACACAAGCACCCCAAAGTTTAGGGCTGCTCTGTTGACAAGGACCTCCACTTCATTCCACCTTCAATATCCCAGGAAAGAGAAAAATGGATAAAGAAGTTGTGGTCCATATGTACAATGGAATATCACTCAGCCATGAAATCAATGTCATAAGGCTAGTAGCAGCATGATGAGTGGATTTATGTACGACGATTCTAAGTGAAATAAGTCACACAGAAAAGGACACTTCTCATAAGGTATCACTTATAGAGGGAATGTAAAAACCGTTACACTTGAACTGAATTACAAAACAGAACAGAGTCACACATGCAGAAAACACACTATGGCTGCTTCACGGGAAAGGTGAGGTGGGGTGATACATAAAACAAGGGTTTCAAATTAGCTCAGATACCGTTCCATAAACCCAATATGTAATAGACAAGACCTACTCCTTGCTCAGAGAACTGGACTCAACACGCCCTATTCACCGCACAAGAATATATCTGACTAGTAATAATCTTAAAAGCTATGTATTGATATCTCTCTGTTAGTGTGTCAAGTGGGTGTAAAGCGGCATAAACACAGCAGTGAAAAGCAGCTAAACCCCATTATAAAAATAAATTACTTTGAAAAACCCATGAAACAAAGACAGTGAAAGAGAGAGAAATTCTTACACAATGCGTTCACGGGCTGTGATGCAACCTGGATTGACCATATCTAGACCCACAGCTGGATGAGACATAAGGGTGGACACTCTTGGGGCTGAGAGGTTTGGTGAGGTTGGGTGAGCAAACGCAGACCCTTTCAAGTAATACTGCATGGTACCCATCGCATGGGTCCCAAATCGCCAGGTTCAAGGGCATCTTCCTACATCGAAAACATGCATGAGAAACCCAGAAGATGGTACACCGTGTGATGTGGAAAGGTTTCTAAAACGCACCTCATTTCTCATCTCCTTGTGCCCGGGTTCGCTATTCCAGCCGCTTTACTAACAATCTCCCTACTTGGAGAATCAGCACCTTTAACCTCCTTCTCCGTACAGGTTGCAATTTGTCCTGAGGGTGAACGGGAAGACGTGGAACCAATGAGAGACTAGCTCTTGGTGTTGGGACAGGCACAGGTCACTCTATTTTCCCATCAGGAAGAAGAATTAACCACAGGCTCAGCCTGCCCCCGGAACCAGAACAGGGCCTGAAGGCATCCTGCGCTTTTGCGGCCAGCTCCCTAAAAAGCGAGTTGCAAAATGGAGGTTCAGGGCACTGCAATTCACAAACCTGCAGAGTTATAAATGATAACTCTCGTCCACAAATATATTGAGGGAAGGCAAAGAAGAGGATTTGAAATCAAGGCAGAATTGCAGGAAACAGATTTCAGGAGGTAGATTCGAATCGCCTTTAAAGCACATGAAAAGCGGCAAAACGTTGACAATGATGCCCTTGGCCAAAAAGGGCGTATGCGTTTTTTCCTGAATATATTCAGGAAAAAACGCATACGCCCTTTTTGGCCAACCAAGCAACCTGGAAAGGCAAATCAGCGCTACAAAGATGTCTCGCTTCCCATCGGTCAAAAGGGCCATGCTGAAAAAAGTGTCAAAACCAGAAATGCAGGACAGGCCATGGAGAAATGGGAGCCTTGCTACACTGATGGGCGGGATGTAAATTGTCAACAGCCACTCTGGAGAAGTGTACGGTGAGTCCTGAAACGTCTAAAAAGCAAAGCTTAGAGAGCATAGGGCACTTCCACTCATGGGGGTATAAATTGGGAAAATTAAAAATCAGCAAGACACAAGCACCCCAAAGTTTAGGGCTGCTCTGTTGACAAGGACCTCCACTTCATTCCACCTTCAATATCCCAGGAAAGAGAAAAATGGATAAAGAAGTTGTGGTCCTTATGTACAATGGAATATCACTCAGCCGTGAAATCAATGTCATAAGGCTAGTAGCAGCATGATGAGTGGATTTAGGTACGACGACTCCAAGTGAAATAAGTCACACAGAAAAGGACACTTCTCATAAGGTATCACTTATAGAGGGAATGTAAAAACCGTTACACTTGAACTGAATTACAAAACAGAACAGAGTCACACATGCAGAAAACACACTATGGCTGCTTAACGGGAAAGGTGAGGTGGGGTGATACATAAAACAAGGGTTTCAAATTAGCTCAGATACCGTTCCATAAACCCAATATGTAATAGACAAGACCTACTCCTTGCTCAGAGAACTGGACTCAACACGCCCTATTCACCGCACAAGAATATATCTGACTAGTAATAATCTTAAAAGCTATGTATTGATATCTCTCTGTTAGTGTGTCAAGTGGGTGTAAAGCGGCATAAACACAGCAGTGAAAAGCAGCTAAACCCCATTATAAAAATAAATTACTTTGAAAAACCCATGAAACAAAGACAGTGAAAGAGAGAGAAATTCTTACACAATGCGTTCAGGGGCTGTGATGCAACCTGGATTGACCATATCTAGACCCACAGCTGGATGAGACATAAGGGTGGACACTGTTGCGGCTGAGAGGTTTGGTGAGGTTGGGTGAGCAAACGCAGACCCTTTAAAGTAATACTGCGTGGTACCCATCGCATGGGTCCCAAATCTCCAGGTTCAAGGGAATCTTCCTACATCGAAAACATGCATGAGAAACCCAGAAGATGGTACACCGTGTGATGGGGAAAGGTTTCTAAAACGCACCTCATTTCTCATCTCCTTGTGCTCGGGTTCGCCATTCCAGCCACTTTACTAGCAATCTCCCTCCTTGGAGCATCATCACCTTTAACCTCCTGTTCCGTACAGGTTGCAATTTGTCCTGAGGATGAACGGGAAGACGTGGAACCAATGAGAGACTAGCTCTTGGTGTTGGGACAGGCACAGGTCACTCTATTTTCCTATCAGGAAGAAGAATTAACCACAGGCTCAGCCTGCCACCCGGAACCAGAACAGGGTCTGAAGCCATCCTGCGCTATTGCGGCCAGCTCCCTAAAAAGCGAGTTGTAAAATGGAGGTTCAGGGCACTGCAATTCACAAAACTGAAGACTTATAAATGATAACTCTCGTCCACAAATATATTGAGGGAAGGCAAAGAAGAGAATTTGAAATCAAGGCAGAATTGCAGGAAACAGATTTCAGGAGGTAGATTCGAATCGCCTTTAAAGCACATGAAAAGCGGCAAAACGTTGACAATGATGCCCTTGGCCAAAAAGGGCGTATGCGTTTTTTCCTGAATATATTCAGGAAAAAACGCATACGCCCTTTTTGGCCAAGCAAGCAACCTGGAAAGGTAAATCAGTGCTACAAAGAAGTCTCGCTTCCCATCGGTCAAAAGGGCCATGCTGAAAAAAGTGTCAAAACCAGAAATGCAGGACATGCCATGGAGAAATGGGAGCCTTGCTACACTGATGGGCGGGATGTAAATTGTCAACAGGCACTCTGGAGAAGCGTACGGTGTGTCCTGAAACATCTAAAAAACACAGCTTAGAGAGCATAGGGCACTTCCACTCATGGGGGTATAAATTGGGAAAATGAAAAATCAGCAAGACACAAGCACCCCAAAGTTTAGGGCTGCTCTGTTGACAAGGACCTCCACTTCATTCCACCTTCAATATCCCAGGAAAGAGAAAAATGGATAAAGAAGTTGTGGTCCATATGTACAATGGAATATCACTCAGCCATGAAATCAATGTCATAAGGCTAGTAGCAGCATGATGAGTGGATTTATGTACGACGATTCTAAGTGAAATAAGTCACACAGAAAAGGACACTTCTCATAAGGTATCACTTATAGAGGGAATGTAAAAACCGTTACACTTGAACTGAATTACAAAACAGAACAGAGTCACACATGCAGAAAACACACTATGGCTGCTTAACGGGAAAGGTGAGGTGGGGTGATACATAAAACAAGGGTTTCAAATTAGCTCAGATACCGTTCCATAAACCCAATATGTAATAGACAAGACCTACTCCTTGCTCAGAGAACTGGACTCAACACGCCCTATTCACCGCACAAGAATATATCTGACTAGTAATAATCTTAAAAGCTATGTATTGATATCTCTCTGTTAGTGTGTCAAGTGGGTGTAAAGCGGCATAAACACAGCAGTGAAAAGCAGCTAAACCCCATTATAAAAATAAATTACTTTGAAAAACCCATGAAACAAAGACAGTGAAAGAGAGCGAAATTCTTACACAATGCGTTCAGGGGCTGTGATGCAACCTGGATTGACCATATCTAGACCCACAGCTGGATGAGACATAAGGGTGGACACTGTTGCGGCTGAGAGGTTTGGTGAGGTTGGGTGAGCAAACGCAGCCCCTTTAAAGTAATACTGCGTGGTACCCATCGCATGGGTCCCAAATCTCCAGGTTCAAGGGCATCTTCCTACATCGAAAACATGCATGAGAAACCCAGAAGATGGTACACCGTGTGATGGGGAAAGGTTTCTAAAACGCACCTCATTTCTCATCTCCTTGTGCCCGGGTTCGCTATTCCAGCCGCTTTACTAACAATCTCCCTACTTGGAGAATCAGCACCTTTAACCTCCTTCTCCGTACAGGTTGCAATTTGTCCTGAGGGTGAACGGGAAGACGTGGAACCAATGAGAGACTAGCTCTTGGTGTTGGGACAGGCACAGGTCACTCTATTTTCCCATCAGGAAGAAGAATTAACCACAGGCTCAGCCTGCCCCCGGAACCAGAACAGGGCCTGAAGGCATCCTGCGCTTTTGCGGCCAGCTCCCTAAAAAGCGAGTTGCAAAATGGAGGTTCAGGGCACTGCAATTCACAAACCTGCAGAGTTATAAATGATAACTCTCGTCCACAAATATATTGAGGGAAGGCAAAGAAGAGGATTTGAAATCAAGGCAGAATTGCAGGAAACAGATTTCAGGAGGTAGATTCGAATCGCCTTTAAAGCACATGAAAAGCGGCAAAACGTTGACAATGATGCCCTTGGCCAAAAAGGGCGTATGCGTTTTTTCCTGAATATATTCAGGAAAAAACGCATACGCCCTTTTTGGCCAACCAAGCAACCTGGAAAGGCAAATCAGCGCTACAAAGATGTCTCGCTTCCCATCGGTCAAAAGGGCCATGCTGAAAAAAGTGTCAAAACCAGAAATGCAGGACAGGCCATGGAGAAATGGGAGCCTTGCTACACTGATGGGCGGGATGTAAATTGTCAACAGCCACTCTGGAGAAGTGTACGGTGAGTCCTGAAACGTCTGAAAAGCAAAGCTTAGAGAGCATAGGGCACTTCCACTCATGGGGGTATAAATTGGGAAAATTAAAATTCAGCAAGACACAAGCACCCCAAAGTTTAGGACTGCTCTGTTGACAAGGACCTCCACTTCATTCCACCTTCAATATCCCAGGAAAGAGAAAAATGGATAAAGAAGTTGTGGTCCTTATGTACAATGGAATATCACTCAGCCATGAAATCAATGTCATAAGGCTAGTAGCAGCATGATGAGTGGATTTAGGTACGACGATTCTAAGTGAAATAAGTCACACAGAAAAGGACACTTCTCATAAGGTATCACTTATAGAGGGAATGTAAAAACCGTTACACTTGAACTGAATTACAAAACAGAACAGAGTCACACATGCAGAAAACACACTATGGCTGCTTAACGGGAAAGGTGAGGTGGGGTGATACATAAAACAAGGGTTTCAAATTAGCTCAGATACCGTTCCATAAACCCAATATGTAATAGACAAGACCTACTCCTTGCTCAGAGAACTGGACTCAACACGCCCTATTCACCGCACAAGAATATATCTGACTAGTAATAATCTTAAAAGCTATGTATTGATATCTCTCTGTTAGTGTGTCAAGTGGGTGTAAAGCGGCATAAACACAGCAGTGAAAAGCAGCTAAACCCCATTATAAAAATAAATTACTTTGAAAAACCCATGAAACAAAGACAGTGAAAGAGAGCGAAATTCTTACACAATGCGTTCAGGGGCTGTGATGCAACCTGGATTGACCATATCTAGACCCACAGCTGGATGAGACATAAGGGTGGACACTGTTGCGGCTGAGAGGTTTGGTGAGGTTGGGTGAGCAAACGCAGACCCTTTAAAGTAATACTGTGTGGTACCCATCGCATGGGTCCCAAATCTCCAGGTTCAAGGGCATCTTCCTACATCGAAAACATGCATGAGAAACCCAGAAGATGGTACACCGTGTGATGGGGAAATGTTTCTAAAACGCACCTCATTTCTCATCTCCTTGTGCTCGGGTTCGCCATTCCAGCCACTTTACTAGCAATCTCCCTCCTTGGAGCATCATCACCTTTAACCTCCTGTTCCGTACAGGTTGCAATTTGTCCTGAGGATGAACGGGAAGACGTGGAACCAATGAGAGACTAGCTCTTGGTGTTGGCACAGGCACAGGTCACTCTATTTTCCCATCAGGAAGAAGAATTAACCACAGGCTCAGCCTGCCCCCCGGAACAAGAACAGGGCCTGAAGCCATCCTGCGCTTTTGCGGCCATCTCCCAAAAACGCGAGTTGTAAAATGGAGGTTCAGGGCACTGCAATTCACAAACCTGCAGAGTTATAAATGATAACTCTCGTCCACAAATATATTGAGGGAAGGCAAAGAAGAGGATTTGAAATCAAGGCAGAATTGCAGGAAACAGATTTCAGGAGGTAGATTCGAATCGCCTTTAAAGCACATGAAAAGCGGCAAAACGTTGACAATGATGCCCTTGGCCAAAAAGGGCGTATGCGTTTTTTCCTGAATATATTCAGGAAAAAACGCATACGCCCTTTTTGGCCAACCAAGCAACCTGGAAAGGCAAATCAGCGCTACAAAGATGTCTTGCTTCCCATCGGTTAAAAAGGCCATGCTGAAAAAAGTGTCAAAACCAGAAATGCAGGACAGGCCATGGAGAAATGGGAGCCTTGCTACACTGATGGGCGGGATGTAAATTGCCAACAGCCACTCTGGAGAAGCGTACGGTGAGTCCTGAAACATCTAAAAAACAAAGCTTAGAGAGCATAGGGCACTTCCACTCATGGGGTTATAAATTGGGAAAATTAAAAATCAGCAAGACGCAAGCACCCCAAAGTTTAGGGCTGCTCTGTTGACAAGGACCTCCACTTCATTCCACCTTCAATATCCCAGGAAAGAGAAAAATGGATAAAGAAGTTGTGGTCCTTATGTACAATGGAATATCACTCAGCCGTGAAATCAATGTCATAAGGCTAGTAGCAGCATGATGAGTGGATTTAGGTACGACGACTCTAAGTGAAATAAGTCACACAGAAAAGGACACTTCTCATAAGGTATCACTTATAGAGGGAATGTAAAAACCGTTACACTTGAACTGAATTACAAAACAGAACAGAGTCACACATGCAGAAAACACACTATGGCTGCTTAACGGGAAAGGTGAGGCGGGGTGATACATAAAACAAGGGTTTCAAATTAGCTCAGATACCGTTCCATAAACCCAATATGTAATAGACAAGACCTACTCCTTGCTCAGAGAACTGGACTCAACACGCCCTATTCACCGCACAAGAATATATCTGACTAGTAATAATCTTAAAACCTATGTACTGATATCTCTCTGTTAGTGTGTCAAGTGGGTAAAAAGCGGCATAAACACAGCAGTGAAAAGCAGCTAAACCCCATTATAAAAATAAATTACTTTGAAAAACCCATGAAACAAAGACAGTGAAAGAGAGCGAAATTCTTACACAATGCGTTCAGGGGCTGTGATGCAACCTGGATTGACCATATCTAGACCCACAGCTGGATGAGACATAAGGGTGGACACTCTTGGGGCTGAGAGGTTTGGTGAGGTTGGGTGAGCAAACGCAGACCCTTTAAAGTAATACTGCGTGGTACCCATCGCATGGGTCCCAAATCTCCAGGTTCAAGGGCATCTTCCTACATCGAAAACATGCATGAGAAACCCAGAAGATGGTACACCGTGTGATGGGGAAAGGTTTCTAAAACGCACCTCATTTCTCATCTCCTTGTGCTCGGGTTCGCCATTCCAGCCACTTTACTAGCAATCTCCCTCCTTGGAGCATCATCACCTTTAACCTCCTGTTCCGTACAGGTTGCAATTTGTCCTGAGGATGAACGGGAAGACGTGGAACCAATGAGAGACTAGCTCTTGGTGTTGGCACAGGCACAGGTCACTCTATTTTCCCATCAGGAAGAAGAATTAACCACAGGCTCAGCCTGCCCCCCGGAACAAGAACAGGGCCTGAAGCCATCCTGCGCTTTTGCGGCCATCTCCCAAAAACGCGAGTTGTAAAATGGAGGTTCAGGGCACTGCAATTCACAAACCTGCAGAGTTATAAATGATAACTCTCATCCACAAATATATTGAGGGAAGGCAAAGAAGAGGATTTGAAATCAAGGCAGAATTGCAGGAAACAGATTTCAGGAGGTAGATTCGAATCGCCTTTAAAGCACATGAAAAGCGGCAAAACGTTGGCAATGATGCCCTTGGCCAAAAAGGGCGTATGCGTTTTTTCCTGAATATATTCAGGAAAAAACGCATACGCCCTTTTTGGCCAACCAAGCAACCTGGAAAGGCAAATCAGCGCTACAAAGAAGTCTCGCTTCCCATTGGTCAAAAGGGCCATGCTGAAAAAAGTGTCAAAACCAGAAATGCAGGACAGGCCATGGAGAAATGGGAGCCTTGCTACACTGATGGGCGGGATGTAAATTGTCAACAGCCACTCTGGAGAAGTGTACGGTGAGTCCTCAAACGTCTAAAAGCAAAGCTTAGAGAGCATAGGGCACTTCCACTCATGGGGGTATAAATTGGGAAAATGAAAAATCAGCAAGACACAAGCACCCCAAAGTTTAGGGCTGCTCTGTTGACAAGGACCTCCACTTCATTACACCTTCAATATCCCAGGAAAGAGAAAAATGGATAAAGAAGTTGTGGTCCTTATGTACAATGGAATATCACTCAGCCGTGAAATCAATGTCATAAGGCTAGTAGCAGCATGATGAGTGGATTTAGGTACGACGACTCTAAGTGAAATAAGTCACACAGCAAAGGACACTTCTCATAAGGTATCACTTACAGAGGGAATGTAAAAACCGTTACACTTGAACTGAATTACAAAACAGAACAGAGTCACACATGCAGAAAACACACTATGGCTGCTTAACGGGAAAGGTGAGGTGGGGTGATACATAAAACAAGGGTTTCAAATTAGCTCAGATACCGTTCCATAAACCCAATATGTAATAGACAAGACCTACTCCTTGCTCAGAGAACTGGACTCAACACGCCCTATTCACCGCACAAGAATATATCTGACTAGTAATAATCTTAAAACCTATGTATTGATATCTCTCTGTTAGTGTGTCAAGTGGGTAAAAAGCGGCATAAACACAGCAGTGAAAAGCAGCTAAACCCCATTATAAAAATAAATTACTTTGTAAAACCCATGAAACAAAGACAGTGAAAGAGAGAGAAATTCTTACACAATGCGTTCAGGGGCTGTGATGCAACCTGGATTGACCATATCTAGACCCACAGCTGGATGAGACATAAGGGTGGACACTGTTGCGGCTGAGAGGTTTGGTGAGGTTGGGTGAGCAAACGCAGACCCTTTAAAGTAATACTGCGTGGTACCCATCGCATGGGTCCCAAATCTCCAGGTTCCAGGGCATCTTCCTACATCGAAAACATGCATGAGATACCCAGAAGATGGTAAACCGTGTGATGGGGAAAGGTTTCTAAAACGCACCTCATTTCTCATCTGCTTGTGCCCGGGTTCGCCTTTGCAGCCACTTAACTAGCAATCTCCCTCCTTGGAGCATCAGCACCTTTAACCTCCTGTTCCGTACAGGTTGCAATTTGTACTGAGGATGAACGGGAAGACGTGGAACCAATGAGAGACTAGCTCTTGGTGTTGGGACAGGCACAGGTCACTCTATTTTCCCATCAGGAAGAAGAATTAACCACAGGCTCAGCCTGCCCCCGGAACCAGAATAGGGCCTGAAGGCATCCTGCGCTTTTGCGGCCAGCTCCCTAAAAAGCGAGTTGCAAAATGGAGGTTCAGGGCACTGCAATTCACAAACCTGCAGAGTTATAAATGATAACTCTCGTCCACAAATATATTGAGGGAAGGCAAAGAAGAGGATTTGAAATCAAGGCAGAATTGCAGGAAACAGATTTCAGGAGGTAGATTCGAATCGCCTTTAAAGCACATGAAAAGCGGCAAAACGTTGACAATGATGCCCTTGGCCAAAAAGGGCGTATGAGTTTTTTCCTGAATATATTCAGGAAAAAACGCATACGCCCTTTTTGGCCAACCAAGCAACCTGGAAAGGCAAATCAGCGCTACAAAGATGTCTCGCTTCCCATCGGTCAAAAGGGCCATGCTGAAAAAAGTGTCAAAACCAGAAATGCAGGACAGGCCATGGAGAAATGGGAGCCTTGCTACACTGATGGGCGGGATGTAAATTGTCAACAGCCACTCTGAAGAAGTGTACGGTGAGTCCTGAAACGTCTGAAAAGCAAAGCTTAGAGAGCATAGGGCACTTCCACTCATGTGGGTATAAATTGGGAAAATTAAAATTCAGCAAGACACAAGCACCCCAAAGTTTAGGGCTGCTCTGTTGACAAGGACCTCCACTTCATTCCACCTTCAATATCCCAGGAAAGAGAAAAATGGATAAAGAAGTTGTGGTCCTTATGTACAATGGAATATCACTCAGCCGTGAAATCAATGTCATAAGGCTAGTACCAGCATGATGAGTGAATTTAGGTACGACGACTCTAAGTGAAGTAAGTCACACAGAAAAGGGCACTTCTCATAAGGTATCACTTATAGAGGGAATGTAAAAACCGTTACACTTGAACTGAATTACAAAACAGAACAGAGTCACACATGCAGAAAACACACTATGGCTGCTTAACGGGAAAGGTGAGGTGGGGTGATACATAAAACAAGGGTTTCAAATTAGCTCAGATACCGTTCCATAAACCCAATATGTAATAGACAAGACCTACTCCTTGCTCAGAGAACTGGACTCAACACGCCCTATTCACCGCACAAGAATATATCTGACTAGTAATAATCTTAAAACTTATGTATTGATATCTCTCTGTTAGTGTGTCAAGTGGGTGTAAAGCGGCATAAACACAGCAGTGAAAAGCAGCTAAACCCCATTATAAAAATAAATTACTTTGAAAAACCCATGAAACAAAGACAGTGAAAGAGAGCGAAATTCTTACACAATGCGTTCAGGGGCTGTGATGCAACCTGGATTGACCATATCTAGACCCACAGCTGGATGAGACATAAGGGTGGACACTGTTGCGGCTGAGAGGTTTGGTGAGGTTGGGTGAGCAAACGCAGCCCCTTTAAAGTAATACTGCGTGGTACCGATCGCATGGGTCCCAAATCTCCAGGTTCAAGGGCATCTTCCTACATCGAAAACATGCATGAGAAACCCAGAAGATGGTACACCGTGTGATGGGGAAAGGTTTCTAAAACGCACCTCATTTCTCATCTCCTTGTGCTCGGGTTCACCATTCCAGCCACTTTACTAGCAATCTCCCTCCTTGGAGCATCATCACCTTTAACCTCCTGTTCCGTACAGGTTGCAATTTGTCCTGAGGATGAACGGGAAGACGTGGAACCAATGAGAGACTAGCTCTTGGTGTTGGCACAGGCACAGGTCACTCTATTTTCCCATCAGGAAGAAGAATTAACCACAGGCTCAGCCTGCCCCCCGGAACAAGAACAGGGCCTGAAGCCATCCTGCGCTTTTGCGGCCATCTCCCAAAAACGCGAGTTGTAAAATGGAGGTTCAGGGCACTGCAATTCACAAACCTGCAGAGTTATAAATGATAACTCTCGTCCACAAATATATTGAGGGAAGGCAAAGAAGAGGATTTGAAATCAAGGCAGAATTGCAGGAAACAGATTTCAGGAGGTAGATTCGAATCGCCTTTAAAGCACATGAAAAGCGGCAAAACGTTGACAATGATGCCCTTGGCCAAAAAGGGCGTATGCGTTTTTTCCTGAATATATTCAGGAAAAAACGCATACGCCCTTTTTGGCCAACCAAGCAACCTGGAAAGGCAAATCAGCGCTACAAAGATGTCTCGCTTCCCATCGGTTAAAAAGGCCATGCTGAAAAAAGTGTCAAAACCAGAAATGCAGGACAGGCCATGGAGAAATGGGAGCCTTGCTACACTGATGGGCGGGATGTAAATTGCCAACAGCCACTCTGGAGAAGCGTACGGTGAGTCCTGAAACATCTAAAAAACAAAGCTTAGAGAGCATAGGGCACTTCCACTCATGGGGTTATAAATTGGGAAAATTAAAAATCAGCAAGACACAAGCACCCCAAAGTTTAGGGCTGCTCTGTTGACAAGGACCTCCACTTCATTCCACCTTCAATATCCCAGGAAAGAGAAAAATGGATAAAGAAGTTGTGGTCCTTATGTACAATGGAATATCACTCAGCCGTGAAATCAATGTCATAAGGCTAGTAGCAGCATGATGAGTGGATTTAGGTACGACGACTCTAAGTGAAATAAGTCACACAGAAAAGGACACTTCTCATAAGGTATCACTGATAGAGGGAATGTAAAAACCGTTACACTTGAACTGAATTACAAAACAGAACAGAGTCACACATGCAGAAAACACACTATGGCTGCTTAACGGGAAAGGTGAGGTGGGGTGATACATAAAACAAGGGTTTCAAATTAGCTCAGATACCCTTCCATAAACCCAATATGTAATAGACAAGACCTACTCCTTGCTCAGAGAACTGGACTCAACACGCCCTATTCACCGCACAAGAATACATCTGACTAGTAATAATCTTAAAACCTATGTACTGATATCTCTCTGTTAGTGTGTCAAGTGGGTAAAAAGCGGCATAAACACAGCAGTGAAAAGCAGCTAAACCCCATTATAAAAATAAATTACTTTGAAAAACCCATGAAACAAAGACAGTGAAAGAGAGAGACATTCTTACACAATGCGTTCAGGGGCTGTGATGCAACCTGGATTGACCATATCTAGACCCACAGCTGGATGAGACATAAGGGTGGACACTGTTGCGGCTGAGAGGTTTGGTGAGGTTGGGTGAGCAAACGCAGACCCTTTAAAGTAATACTGCGTGGTACCCATCGCATGGGTCCCAAATCTCCAGGTTCAAGGGCATCTTCCTACATAGAAAACATGCATGAGAATCCCAGAAGATGGTACACCGTGTGATGGGGAAAGGTTTCTAAAACGCACCTCATTTCTCATCTGCTTGTGCCCGGGTTCGCCATTCCAGCCACTTTACTAGCAATCTCCCTCCTTGGAGCATCAGCACCTTTAACCTCCTCTTCCGTACAGGTTGCAATTTGTCCTGAGGATGAACTGGAAGACGTGGAACCAATGAGAGACTAGCTCTTGGTGTTGGGACAGGCACAGGTCACTCTATTTTCCCATCAGGAAGAAGAATTAACCACAGGCTCAGCCTGCCACTCGGAACCAAAACAGGGCCTGAAGCCAGCTGGTGCTATTGCGGCCAGCTCCCTAAAAAGCGAGTTGTAAAATGGAGGTTCAGGGCACTGCAATTCACAAACCTGCAGACTTATAAATGATAACTCTCGTCCACAAATATATTGAGGGAAGGCAAAGAAGAGGATTTGAAATCAAGGCAGAATTGCAGGAAACAGATTTCAGGAGGTAGATTCGAATCGCCTTTAAAGCACATGAAAAGCGGCAAAACGTTGGCAATGATGCCCTTGGCCAAAAAGGGCGTATGCGTTTTTTCCTGAATATATTCAGGAAAAAACGCATATGCCCTTTTTGGCCAACCAAGCAACCTGGAAAGGCAAATCAGCACTACAAAGATGTCTCGCTTCCCATCGGTCAAAAGGGCCATGCTGAAAAAAGTGTCAAAACCAGAAATGCAGGACAGGCCATGGAGAAATGGGAGCCTTGCTACACTGATGGGCGGGATGTAAATTGTCAACAGCCACTCTGGAGAAGTGTACGGTGAGTCCTGAAACATCTAAAAAACAAAGCTTAGAGAGCATAGGGCACTTCCACTCATGGGGTTATAAATTGGGAAAATTAAAAATCAGCAAGACACAAGCACCCCAAAGTTTAGGGCTGCTCTGTTGACAAGGACCTCCACTTCATTCCACCTTCAATATCCCAGGAAAGAGAAAAATGGATAAAGAAGTTGTGGTCCTTATGTACAATGGAATATCACTCAGCCGTGAAATCAATGTCATAAGGCTAGTAGCAGCATGATGAGTGGATTTAGGTACGACGACTCTAAGTGAAATAAGTCACACAGAAAAGGACACTTCTCAGAAGGTATCACTTATAGAGGGAATGTAAAAACCGTTACACTTGAACTGAATTACAAAACAGAACAGAGTCACACATGCAGAAAACACACTATGGCTGCTTAACGGGAAAGGTGAGGTGGGGTGATACATAAAACAAGGGTTTCAAATTAGCTCAGATACCGTTCCATAAACCCAATATGTAATAGACAAGACCTACTCCTTGCTCAGAGAACTGGACTCAACACGCCCTATTCACCGCACAAGAATATATCTGACTAGTAATAATCTTAAAACCTATGTACTGATATCTCTCTGTTAGTGTGTCAAGTGGGTAAAAAGCGGCATAAACACAGCAGTGAAAAGCAGCTAAACCCCATTATAAAAATAAATTACTTTGAAAAACCCATGAAACAAAGACAGTGAAAGAGAGAGAAATTCTTACACAATGCGTTCAGGGGCTGTGATGCAACCTGGATTGACCATATCTAGACCCACAGCTGGATGAGACATAAGGGTGGACACTCTTGGGGCTGAGAGGTTTGGTGAGGTTTGGTGAGCAAACACAGACCCTTTAAAGTAATACTGCGTGGTACCCATCGCATGGGTCCCAAATCTCCAGGTTCCAGGGCATCTTCCTACATCGAAAACATGCATGAGATACCCAGAAGATGGTACACCGTGTGATGGGGAAAGGTTTCTAAAACGCACCTCATTTCTCATCTGCTTGTGCCCGGGTTCGCCATTCCAGCCACTTAACTAGCAATCTCCCTCCTTGGAGCATCAGCACCTTTAACCTCCTGTTCCGTACAGGTTGCAATTTGTACTGAGGATGAACGGGAAGACGTGGAACCAATGAAAGACTAGCTCTTGGTGTTGGGACAGGCACAGGTCACTCTATTTTCCCATCAGGAAGAAGAATTAACCACAGGCTCAGCCTACCCCCCGGAACCAGAACAGGGCCTGAAGCCATCCTGCGCTTTTGCGGCCAGCTCCCTAAAAAGCGAGTTGTAAAATGGAGGTTCAGGGCACTGCAATTCACAAACCTGCAGAGTTATAAATGATAACTCTCATCCACAAATATATTGAGGGAAGGCAAAGAAGAGGATTTGAAATCAAGGCAGAATTGCAGGAAACAGATTTCAGGAGGTAGATTCGAATCGCCTTTAAAGCACATGAAAAGCGGCAAAACGTTGACAATGATGCCCTTGGCCAAAAAGGGCGTATGCGTTTTTTCCTGAATATATTCAGGAAAAAACGCATACGCCCTTTTTGGCCAACCAAGCAACCTGGAAAGGCAAATCAGCGCTACAAAGATGTCTCGCTTCCCATCGGTCAAAAGGGCCATGCTGAAAAAAGTGTCAAAACCAGAAATGCAGGACAGGCCATGGAGAAATGGGAGCCTTGCTACACTGATGGGCGGGATGTAAATTGTCAACAGCCACTCTGGAGAAGTGTACGGTGAGTCCTGAAACGTCTAAAAAGCAAAGCTTAGGGAGCATAGGGCACTTCCACTCATGGGGGTATAAATTGGGAAAATGAAAAATCAGCAAGACACAAGCACCCCAAAGTTTAGGGCTGCTCTGTTGACAAGGACCTCCACTTCATTCCACCTTCAATATCCCAGGAAAGAGAAAAATGGATAAAGAAGTTGTGGTCCTTATGTACAATGGAATATCACTCAGCCATGAAATCAATGTCATAAGGCTAGTAGCAGCATGATGAGTGGATTTAGGTACGACGATTCTAAGTGAAATAAGTCACACAGAAAAGGACACTTCTCATAAGGTATCACTGATAGAGGGAATGTAAAAACCGTTACACTTGAACTGAATTACAAAACAGAACAGAGTCACACATGCAGAAAACACACTATGGCTGCTTAACGGGAAAGGTGAGGTGGGGTGATACATAAAACAAGGGTTTCAAATTAGCTCAGATACCGTTCCATAAAACCAATATGTAATAGACAAGACCTACTCCTTGCTCAGAGAACTGGACTCAACACGCCCTATTCACCGCACAAGAATATATCTGACTAGTAATAATCTTAAAACCTATGTATTGATATCTCTCTGTTAGTGTGTCAAGTGTGTGTAAAGCGGCATAAACACAGCAGTGAAAAGCAGCTAAACCCCATTATAAAAATAAATTACTTTGAAAAACCCGTGAAACAAAGACAGTGAAAGAGAGCGAAATTCTTACACAATGCGTTCAGGGGCTGTGATGCAACCTGGATTGACCATATCTAGACCCACAGCTGGATGAGACATAAGGGTGGACACTCTTGGGGCTGAGAGGTTTGGTGAGGTTGGGTGAGCAAACGCAGACCCTTTAAAGTAATACTGCGTGGTACCGATCGCATGGGTCCCAAATCTCCAGGTTCAAGGGCATCTTCCTACATTGAAAACATGCATGAGATACCCAGAAGATGGTACACCGTGTGATGGGGAAAGGTTTCTAAAACGCACCTCATTTCTCATCTGCTTGTGCCCGGGTTCGCCATTCCAGCCACTTTACTAGCAATCTCCCTCCTTGGAGCATCAGCACCTTTAACCTCCTGTTCCGTACAGGTTGCAATTTGTACTGAGGATGAACGGGAAGACGTGGAACCAATGAAAGACTAGCTCTTGGTGTTGGGACAGGCACAGGTCACTCTATTTTCCCATCAGGAAGAAGAATTAACCACAGGCTCAGCCTGCCCCCCGGAACCAGAACAGGGCCTGAAGCCATCCTGCGCTTTTGCGGCCAGCTCCCTAAAAAGCGAGTTGTAAATTGGAGGTTCAGGGCACTGCAATTCACAAACCTGCAGAGTTATAAATGATAACTCTCATCCACAAATATATTGAGGGAAGGCAAAGAAGAGGATTTGAAATCAAGGCAGAATTGCAGGAAACAGATTTCAGGAGGTAGATTCGAATCGCCTTTAAAGCACATGAAAAGCGGCAAAACGTTGACAATGATGCCCTTGGCCAAAAAGGGCGTATGCGTTTTTTCCTGAATATATTCAGGAAAAAACGCATACGCCCTTTTTGGCCAACCAAGCAACCTGGAAAGGCAAATCAGCGCTACAAAGATGTCTCGCTTCCCATCGGTTAAAAAGGCCATGCTGAAAAAAGTGTCAAAACCAGAAATGCAGGACAGGCCATGGAGAAATGGGAGCCTTGCTACACTGATGGGCGGGATGTAAATTGCCAACAGCCACTCTGGAGAAGTGTACGGTGAGTCCTGAAACATCTAAAAAACAAAGCTTAGAGAGCATAGGGCACTTCCACTCATGGGGTTATAAATTGGGAAAATTAAAAATCAGCAAGACACAAGCACCCCAAAGTTTAGGGCTGCTCTGTTGACAAGGACCTCCACTTCATTCCACCTTCAATATCCCAGGAAAGAGAAAAATGGATAAAGAAGTTGTGGTCCTTATGTACAATGGAATATCACTCAGCCGTGAAATCAATGTCATAAGGCTAGTAGCAGCATGATGAGTGGATTTAGGTACGACGACTCTAAGTGAAATAAGTCACACAGAAAAGGACACTTCTCATAAGGTATCACTGATAGAGGGAATGTAAAAACCGTTACACTTGAACTGAATTACAAAACAGAACAGAGTCACACATGCAGAAAACACACTATGGCTGCTTAACGGGAAAGGTGAGGTGGGGTGATACATAAAACAAGGGTTTCAAATTAGCTCAGATACCCTTCCATAAACCCAATATGTAATAGACAAGACCTACTCCTTGCTCAGAGAACTGGACTCAACACGCCCTATTCACCGCACAAGAATACATCTGACTAGTAATAATCTTAAAACCTATGTACTGATATCTCTCTGTTAGTGTGTCAAGTGGGTAAAAAGCGGCATAAACACAGCAGTGAAAAGCAGCTAAACCCCATTATAAAAATAAATTACTTTGAAAAACCCATGAAACAAAGACAGTGAAAGAGAGAGAAATTCTTACACAATGCGTTCAGGGGCTGTGATGCAACCTGGATTGACCATATCTAGACCCACAGCTGGATGAGACATAAGGGTGGACACTGTTGCGGCTGAGAGGTTTGGTGAGGTTGGGTGAGCAAACGCAGACCCTTTAAAGTAATACTGCGTGGTACCCATCGCATGGGTCCCAAATCTCCAGGTTCCAGGGCATTTTCCTACATCGAAAACATGCATGAGATACCCAGAAGATGGTACACCGTGTGATGGGGAAAGGTTTCTAAAACGCACCTCATTTCTCATCTGCTTGTGCCCGGCTTCGCCATTCCAGCCACTTAACTAGCAATCTCCCTCCTTGGAGCATCAGCACCTTTAACCTCCTGTTCCGTACAGGTTGCAATTTGTACTGAGGATGAACGGGAAGACGTGGAACCAATGAAAGACTAGCTCTTGGTGTTGGGACAGGCACAGGTCACTCTATTTTCCCATCAGGAAGAAGAATTAACCACAGGCTCAGCCTGCCCCCCGGAACCAGAACAGGGCCTGAAGCCATCCTGCGCTTTTGCGGCCAGCTCCCTAAAAAGCGAGTTGTAAAATGGAGGTTCAGGGCACTGCAATTCACAAACCTGCAGAGTTATAAATGATAACTCTCATCCACAAATATATTGAGGGAAGGCAAAGAAGAGGATTTGAAATCAAGGCAGAATTGCAGGAAACAGATTTCAGGAGGTAGATTCGAATCGCCTTTAAAGCACATGAAAAGCGGCAAAACGTTGACAATGATGCCCTTGGCCAAAAAGGGCGTATGCGTTTTTTCCTGAATATATTAAGGAAAAAACGCATACGCCCTTTTTGGCCAACCAAGCAACCTGGAAAGGCAAATCAGCGCTACAAAGATGTCTCGCTTCCCATCGGTCAAAAGGGCCATGCTGAAAAAAGTGTCAAAACCAGAAATGCAGGACAGGCCATGGAGAAATGGGAGCCTTGCTACACTGATGGGCGGGATGTAAATTGTCAACAGCCACTCTGGAGAAGTGTACGGTGAGTCCTGAAACGTCTAAAAAGCAAAGCTTAGGGAGCATAGGGCACTTCCACTCATGGGGGTATAAATTGGGAAAATTAAAAATCAGCAAGACACAAGCACCCCAAAGTTTAGGGCTGCTCTGTTGACAAGGACCTCCACTTCATTCCACCTTCAATATCCCAGGAAAGAGAAAAATGGATAAAGAAGTTGTGGTCCTTATGTACAATGGAATATCACTCAGCCATGAAATCAATGTCATAAGGCTAGTAGCAGCATGATGAGTGGATTTAGGTACGACGATTCTAAGTGAAATAAGTCACACAGAAAAGGACACTTCTCATAAGGTATCACTGATAGAGGGAATGTAAAAACCGTTACACTTGAACTGAATTACAAAACAGAACAGAGTCACACATGCAGAAAACACACTATGGCTGCTTAACGGGAAAGGTGAGGTGGGGTGATACATAAAACAAGGGTTTCAAATTAGCTCAGATACCGTTCCATAAAACCAATATGTAATAGACAAGACCTACTCCTTGCTCAGAGAACTGGACTCAACACGCCCTATTCACCGCACAAGAATATATCTGACTAGTAATAATCTTAAAACCTATGTATTGATATCTCTCTGTTAGTGTGTCAAGTGGGTGTAAAGCGGCATAAACACAGCAGTGAAAAGCAGCTAAACCCCATTATAAAAATAAATTACTTTGAAAAACCCGTGAAACAAAGACAGTGAAAGAGAGAGAAATTCTTACACAATGCGTTCAGGGGCTGTGATGCAACCTGGATTGACCATATCTAGACCCACAGCTGGATGAGACATAAGGGTGGACACTCTTGGGGCTGAGAGGTTTGGTGAGGTTGGGTGAGCAAACGCAGACCCTTTAAAGTAATACTGCGTGGTACCGATCGCATGGGTCCCAAATCTCCAGGTTCAAGGGCATCTTCCTACATTGAAAACATGCATGAGATACCCAGAAGATGGTACACCGTGTGATGGGGAAAGGTTTCTAAAACGCACCTCATTTCTCATCTGCTTGTGCCCGGGTTCGCCATTCCAGCCACTTTACTAGCAATCTCCCTCCTTGGAGCATCAGCACCTTTAACCTCCTGTTCCGTACAGGTTGCAATTTGTACTGAGGATGAACGGGAAGACGTGGAACCAATGAAAGACTAGCTCTTGGTGTTGGGACAGGCACAGGTCACTCTATTTTCCCATCAGGAAGAAGAATTAACCACAGGCTCAGCCTGCCCCCCGGAACCAGAACAGGGCCTGAAGCCATCCTGCGCTTTTGCGGCCAGCTCCCTAAAAAGCGAGTTGTAAATTGGAGGTTCAGGGCACTGCAATTCACAAACCTGCAGAGTTATAAATGATAACTCTCATCCACAAATATATTGAGGGAAGGCAAAGAAGAGGATTTGAAATCAAGGCAGAATTGCAGGAAACAGATTTCAGGAGGTAGATTCGAATCGCCTTTAAAGCACATGAAAAGCGGCAAAACGTTGACAATGATGCCCTTGGCCAAAAAGGGCGTATGCGTTTTTTCCTGAATATATTCAGGAAAAAACGCATACGCCCTTTTTGGCCAACCAAGCAACCTGGAAAGGCAAATCAGCGCTACAAAGATGTCTCGCTTCCCATCGGTTAAAAAGGCCATGCTGAAAAAAGTGTCAAAACCAGAAATGCAGGACAGGCCATGGAGAAATGGGAGCCTTGCTACACTGATGGGCGGGATGTAAATTGCCAACAGCCACTCTGGAGAAGCGTACGGTGAGTCCTGAAACATCTAAAAAACAAAGCTTAGAGAGCATAGGGCACTTCCACTCATGGGGTTATAAATTGGGAAAATTAAAAATCAGCAAGACACAAGCACCCCAAAGTTTAGGGCTGCTCTGTTGACAAGGACCTCCACTTCATTCCACCTTCAATATCCCAGGAAAGAGAAAAATGGATAAAGAAGTTGTGGTCCTTATGTACAATGGAATATCACTCAGCCGTGAAATCAATGTCATAAGGCTAGTAGCAGCATGATGAGTGGATTTAGGTACGACGACTCTAAGTGAAATAAGTCACACAGAAAAGGACACTTCTCATAAGGTATCACTGATAGAGGGAATGTAAAAACCGTTACACTTGAACTGAATTACAAAACAGAACAGAGTCACACATGCAGAAAACACACTATGGCTGCTTAACGGGAAAGGTGAGGTGGGGTGATACATAAAACAAGGGTTTCAAATTAGCTCAGATACCCTTCCATAAACCCAATATGTAATAGACAAGACCTACTCCTTGCTCAGAGAACTGGACTCAACACGCCCTATTCACCGCACAAGAATACATCTGACTAGTAATAATCTTAAAACCTATGTACTGATATCTCTCTGTTAGTGTGTCAAGTGGGTAAAAAGCGGCATAAACACAGCAGTGAAAAGCAGCTAAACCCCATTATAAAAATAAATTACTTTGAAAAACCCATGAAACAAAGACAGTGAAAGAGAGAGAAATTCTTACACAATGCGTTCAGGGGCTGTGATGCAACCTGGATTGACCATATCTAGACCCACAGCTGGATGAGACATAAGGGTGGACACTGTTGCGGCTGAGAGGTTTGGTGAGGTTGGGTGAGCAAACGCAGACCCTTTAAAGTAATACTGCGTGGTACCCATCGCATGGGTCCCAAATCTCCAGGTTCAACGTCATCTTCCTACATCGAAAACATGCATGAGATACCCAGAAGATGGTACACCGTGTGATGGGGAAAGGTTTCTAAAACGCACCTCATTTCTCATCTGCTTGTGCCCGGGTTCGCCATTCCAGCCACTTTACTAGCAATCTCCCTCCTTGGAGCATCAGCACCTTTAACCTCCTCTTCCGTACAGGTTGCAATTTGTCCTGAGAATGAACTGGAAGACGTGGAACCAATGAGAGACTAGCTCTTGGTGTTGGGACAGGCACAGGTCACTCTATTTTCCCATCAGGAAGAAGAATTAACCACAGGCTCAGCCTGCCACTCGGAACCAGAACAGGGCCTGAAGCCAGCCGGTGCTATTGCGGCCAGCTCCCTAAAAAGCGAGTTGTAAAATGGAGGTTCAGGGCACTGCAATTCACAAACCTGCAGACTTATAAATGATAACTCTCGTCCACAAATATATTGAGGGAAGGCAAAGAAGAGTATTTGAAATCAAGGCAGAATTGCAGGAAACAGATTTCAGGAGGTAGATTCGAATCGCCTTTAAAGCACATGAAATGCGGCAAAACGTTGGCAATGATGCCCTTGGCCAAAAAGGGCGTATGCGTTTTTTCCTGAATATATTCAGGAAAAAACGCATACGCCCTTTTTGGCCAACCAAGCAACCTGGAAAGGCAAATCAGCGCTACAAAGATGTCTCGCTTCCCATCGGTCAAAAGGGCCATGCTGAAAAAAGTGTCAAAACCAGAAATGCAGGACAGGCCATGGAGAAATGGGAGCCTTGCTACACTGATGGGCGGGATGTAAATTGTCAACAGCCACTCTGGAGAAGTGTACGGTGAGTCCTGAAACATCTAAAAAACAAAGCTTAGAGAGCATAGGGCACTTCCACTCATGGGGTTATAAATTGGGAAAATTAAAAATCAGCAAGACACAAGCACCCCAAAGTTTAGGGCTGCTCTGTTGACAAGGACCTCCACTTCATTCCACTTTCAATATCCCAGGAAAGAGAAAAATGGATAAAGAAGTTGTGGTCCTTATGTACAATGGAATATCACTCAGCCGTGAAATCAATGTCATAAGGCTAGTAGCAGCATGATGAGTGGATTTAGGTACGACGACTCTAAGTGAAATAAGTCACACAGAAAAGGACACTTCTCATAAGGTATCACTTATAGAGGGAATGTAAAAACCGTTACACTTGAACTGAATTACAAAACAGAACAGAGTCACACATGCAGAAAACACACTATGGCTGCTTAACGGGAAAGGTGAGGTGGGGTGATACATAAAACAAGGGTTTCAAATTAGCTCAGATACCATTCCATAAACCCAATATGTAATAGACAAGACCTACTCCTTGCTCAGAGAACTGGACTCAACACGCCCTATTCACCGCACAAGAATATATCTGACTAGTAATAATCTTAAAACCTATGTACTGATATGTCTCTGTTAGTGTGTCAAGTGGGTAAAAAGCGGCATAAACACAGCAGTGAAAAGCAGCTAAACCCCATTATAAAAATAAATTACTTTGAAAAACCCATGAAACAAAGACAGTGAAAGAGAGAGAAATTCTTACACAATGCGTTCAGGGGCTGTGATGCAACCTGGATTGACCATATCTAGACCCACAGCTGGATGAGACATAAGGGTGGACTTTGTTGCGGCTGAGAGGTTTGGTGAGGTTGGGTGAGCAAACGCAGACCCTTTAAAGTAATACTGCGTGGTACCCATCGCATGGGTCCCAAATCTCCAGGTTCCAGGGCATCTTCCTACATCGAAAACATGCATGAGATACCCAGAAGATGGTACACCGTGTGATGGGGAAAGGTTTCTAAAACGCACCTCATTTCTCATCTGCTTGTGCCCGGGTTCGCCATTCCAGCCACTTAACTAGCAATCTCCCTCCTTGGAGCATCAGCACCTTTAACCTCCTGTTCCGTACAGGTTGCAATTTGTACTGAGGATGAACGGGAAGACGTGGAACCAATGAAAGACTAGCTCTTGGTGTTGGGACAGGCACAGGTCACTCTATTTTCCCATCAGGAAGAAGAATTAACCACAGGCTCAGCCTGCCCCCCGTAACCAGAACAGGGCCTGAAGCCATCCTGCGCTTTTGCGGCCAGCTCCCTAAAAAGCGAGTTGTAAAATGGAGGTTCAGGGCACTGCAATTCACAAACCTGCAGAGTTATAAATGATAACTCTCATCCACAAATATATTGAGGGAAGGCAACGAAGAGGATTTGAAATCAAGGCAGAATTGCAGGAAACAGATTTCAGGAGGTAGATTCGAATCGCCTTTAAAGCACATGAAAAGCGGCAAAACGTTGACAATGATGCCCTTGGCCAAAAAGGGCGTATGCGTTTTTTCCTGAATATATTAAGGAAAAAACGCATACGCCCTTTTTGGCCAACCAAGCAACCTGGAAAGGCAAATCAGCGCTACAAAGATGTCTCGCTTCCCATCGGTCAAAAGGGCCATGCTGAAAAAAGTGTCAAAACCAGAAATGCAGGACAGGCCATGGAGAAATGGGAGCCTTGCTACACTGATGGGCGGGATGTAAATTGTCAACAGCCACTCTGGAGAAGTGTACGGTGAGTCCTGAAACGTCTAAAAAGCAAAGCTTAGGGAGCATAGGGCACTTCCACTCATGGGGGTATAAATTGGGAAAATTAAAAATCAGCAAGACACAAGCACCCCAAAGTATAGGGCTGCTCTGTTGACAAGGACCTCCACTTCATTCCACCTTCAATATCCCAGGAAAGAGAAAAATGGATAAAGAAGTTGTGGTCCTTATGTACAATGGAATATCACTCAGCCATGAAATCAATGTCATAAGGCTAGTAGCAGCATGATGAGTGGATTTAGGTACGACGATTCTAAGTGAAATAAGTCACACAGAAAAGGACACTTCTCATAAGGTATCACTGATAGAGGGAATGTAAAAACCGTTACACTTGAACTGAATTACAAAACAGAACAGAGTCACACATGCAGAAAACACACTATGGCTGCTTAACGGGAAAGGTGAGGTGGGGTGATACATAAAACAAGGGTTTCAAATTAGCTCAGATACTGTTCCATAAAACCAATATGTAATAGACAAGACCTACTCCTTGCTCAGAGAACTGGACTCAACACGCCCTATTCACCGCACAAGAATATATCTGACTAGTAATAATCTTAAAACCTATGTATTGATATCTCTCTGTTAGTGTGTCAAGTGGGTGTAAAGCGGCATAAACACAGCAGTGAAAAGCAGCTAAACCCCATTATAAAAATAAATTACTTTGAAAAACCCGTGAAACAAAGACAGTGAAAGAGAGCGAAATTCTTACACAATGCGTTCAGGGGCTGTGATGCAACCTGGATTGACCATATCTAGACCCACAGCTGGATGAGACATAAGGGTGGACACTCTTGGGGCTGAGAGGTTTGGTGAGGTTGGGTGAGCAAACGCAGACCCTTTAAAGTAATACTGCGTGGTACCGATCGCATGGGTCCCAAATCTCCAGGTTCCAGGGCATCTTCCTACATCGAAAACATGCATGAGATACCCAGAAGATGGTACACCGTGTGATGGGGAAAGGTTTCTAAAACGCACCTCATTTCTCATCTGCTTGTGCCCGGGTTCGCCATTCCAGCCACTTTACTAGCAATCTCCCTCCTTGGAGCATCAGCACCTTTAACCTCCTGTTCCGTACAGGTTGCAATTTGTACTGAGGATGAACGGGAAGACGTGGAACCAATGAAAGACTAGCTCTTGGTGTTGGGACAGGCACAGGTCACTCTATTTTCCCATCAGGAAGAAGAATTAACCACAGGCTCAGCCTGCCCCCCGGAACCAGAACAGGGCCTGAAGCCATCCTGCGCTTTTGCGGCCAGCTCCCTAAAAAGCGAGTTGTAAATTGGAGGTTCAGGGCACTGCAATTCACAAACCTGCAGAGTTATAAATGATAACTCTCATCCACAAATATATTGAGGGAAGGCAAAGAAGAGGATTTGAAATCAAGGCAGAATTGCAGGAAACAGATTTCAGGAGGTAGATTCGAATCCCCTTTAAAGCACATGAAAAGCGGCAAAACGTTGACAATGATGCCCTTGGCCAAAAAGGGCGTATGCGTTTTTTCCTGAATATATTCAGGAAAAAACGCATACGCCCTTTTTGGCCAACCAAGCAACCTGGAAAGGCAAATCAGCGCTACAAAGATGTCTCGCTTCCCATTGGTCAAAAGGGCCATGCTGAAAAAAGTGTCAAAACCAGAAATGCAGGACAGGCCATGGAGAAATGGGAGCCTTGCTACACTGATGGGCGGGATGTAAATTGTCAACAGCCACTCTGGAGAAGTGTACGGTGAGTCCTGAAACGTCTAAAAAGCAAAGCTTAGAGAGCATAGGGCACTTCCACTCATGGGGGTATAAATTGGGAAAATTAAAAATCAGCAAGACACAAGCACCCCAAAGTTTAGGGCTGCTCTGTTGACAAGGACCTCCACTTCATTCCACCTTCAATATCCCAGGAAAGAGAAAAATGGATAAAGAAGTTGTGGTCCTTATGTACAATGGAATATCACTCAGCCGTGAAATCAATGTCATAAGGCTAGTAGCAGCATGATGAGTGGATTTAGGTACGACGACTCTAAGTGAAATAAGTCACACAGCAAAGGACACTTCTCATAAGGTATCACTTATAGAGGGAATGTAAAAACCGTTACACTTGAACTGAATTACAAAACAGAACAGAGTCACACATGCAGAAAACACACTATGGCTGCTTAACGGGAAAGGTGAGGTGGGGTGATACATAAAACAAGGGTTTCAAATTAGCTCAGATACCGTTCCATAAACCCAATATGTAATAGACAAGACCTACTCCTTGCTCAGAGAACTGGACTCAACACGCCCTATTCACCGCACACGAATATATCTGACTAGTAATAATCTTAAAACCTATGTATTGATATGTCTCTGTTAGTGTGTCAAGTGGGTAAAAAGCGGCATAAACACAGCAGTGAAAAGCAGCTAAACCCCATTATAAAAATAAATTACTTTGAAAAACCCATGAAACAAAGACAGTGAAAGAGAGAGAAATTCTTACACAATGCGTTCAGGGGCTGTGATGCAACCTGGATTGACCATATCTAGACCCACAGCTGGATGAGACATAAGGGTGGACACTGTTGCGGCTGAGAGGTTTGGTGAGGTTGGGTGAGCAAACGCAGACCCTTTAAAGTAATACTGCGTGGTACCCATCGCATGGGTCCCAAATCTCCAGGTTCAAGGTCATCTTCCTACATCGAAAACATGCATGAGATACCCAGAAGATGGTACACCGTGTGATGGGGAAAGGTTTCTAAAACGCACCTCATTTCTCATCTGCTTGTGCCCGGGTTCGCCATTCCAGCCGCTTTACTAGCAATCGCCCTCCTTGGAGCATCAGCACCTTTAACCTCCTGTTCCGTACAGGTTGCAATTAGTACTGAGGATGAACGGGAAGACGTGGAACCAATGAAAGACTAGCTCTTGGTGTTGGGACAGGCACAGGTCACTCTATTTTCCCATCAGGAAGAAGAATTAACCACAGGCTCAGCCTGCCCCCCGGAACCAGAACAGGGCCTGAAGCCATCCTGCACTTTTGCGGCCAGCTCCCTAAAAAGCGAGTTGTAAAATGGAGGTTCAGGGCACTGCAATTCACAAACCTGCAGACTTATAAATGATAACTCTCATCCACAAATATATTGAGGGAAGGCAAAGAAGAGGATTTGAAATCAAGGCAGAATTGCAGGAAACAGATTTCAGGAGGTAGATTCGAATCGCCTTTAAAGCACATGAAAAGCGGCAAAACGTTGACAATGATGCCCTTGGCCAAAAAGGGCGTATGCGTTTTTTCCTGAATATATTCAGGAAAAAACGCATACGCCCTTTTTGGCCAACCAAGCAACCTGGAAAGGCAAATCAGCGCTACAAAGATGTCTCGCTTCCCATCGGTCAAAAGGGCCATGCTGAAAAAAGTGTCAACACCAGAAATGCAGGACAGGCCATGGAGAAATGGGAGCCTTGCTACACTGATGGGCGGGATGTAAATTGCCAACAGCCACTCTGGAGAAAAGTACGGTGTGTCCTGAAACATCTAAAAAACACAGCTTAGAGAGCATAGGGCACTTCCACTCATGGGGGTATAAATTGGGAAAATTAAAAATCAGCAAGACACAAGCACCCCAAAGTTTAGGACTGCTCTGTTGACAAGGACCTCCACTTCATTCCACCTTCAATATCCCAGGAAAGAGAAAAATGGATAAAGAAGTTGTGGTCCTTATGTACAATGGAATATCACTCAGCCATGAAATCAATGTCATAAGGCTAGTAGCAGCATGATGAGTGGATTTAGGTACGACGATTCTAAGTGAAATAAGGCACACAGAAAAGGACACTTCTCATAAGGTATCACTTATAGAGGGAATGTAAAAACCGTTACACTTGAACTGAATTACAAAACAGAACAGAGTCACACATGCAGAAAATACACTATGGCTGCTTAACGGGAAAGGTGAGGTGGGGTGATACATAAAACAAGGGTTTCAAATTAGCTCAGATACCGTTCCATAAACCCAATATGTAATAGACAAGACCTACTCCTTGCTCAGAGAACTGGACTCAACACGCCCTATTCACCGCACAAGAATATATCTGACTAGTAATAATCTTAAAACCTATGTATTGATATCTCTCTGTTAGTGTGTCAAGTGGGTAAAAAGCGGCATAAACACAACAGTGAAAAGCAGCTAAACCCCATTATAAAAATAAATTACTTTGAAAAACCCATGAAACAAAGACAGTGAAAGAGAGAGAAATTCTTACAGAATGCGTTCAGGGGCTGTGATGCAACCTGGATTGACCATATCTAGACCCACAGCTGGATGAGTCATAAGGGTGGACACTCTTGGGGCTGAGAGGTTTGGTGAGGTTGGGTGAGCAAACGCAGACCCTTTAAAGTAATACTGCATGGTGCCCATCGCATGGGTCCCAAATCTCCAGGTTCAAGGGCATCTTCCTACATCGAAAACATGCATGAGAAACCCAGAAGATGGTACACCGTGTGATGGGGAAAGGTTTCTAAAACGCACCTCATTTCTCATCTGCTTGTGTTCGGGTTCGCGATTCCAGCCACTTTACTAGCAATCTCCCTCCTTGGAGCATCACCACGTTTAACCTCCTGTTCCGTACAGGTTGATATTTGTCCTGAGGATGAACGGGAAGACGTGGAACCAATGAAAGACTAGCTCTTGGTGTTGGGACAGGCACAGGTCACTCTATTTTCCCATCAGGAAGAAGAATTAACCACAGGCTCAGCCTGCCCCCCGGAACAAGAACAGGGCCTGAAGCCATCCTGCGCTTTTGCGGGCATCTCCCAAAAACGCGAGTTGTAAAATGGAGGTTCAGGGCACTGCAATTCACAAACCTGCAGAGTTATAAATGATAACTCTCGTCCACAAATATATTGAGGGAAGGCAAAGAAGAGGATTTGAAATCAAGGCAGAATTGCAGGAAACAGATTTCAGGAGGTAGATTCGAATCGCCTTTAAAGCACATGAAAAGCGGCAAAACGTTGACAATGATGCCCTTGGCCAAAAAGGGCGTATGCGTTTTTTCCTGAATATATTCAGGAAAAAACGCATACGCCCTTTTTGGCCAACCAAGCAACCTGGAAAGGCAAATCAGCGCTACAAAGATGTCTCGCTTCCCATCGGTCAAAAGGGCCATGCTGAAAAAAGTGTCAAAACCAGAAATGCAGGACAGGCCATGGAAAAATGGGAGCCTTGTTACACTGATGGGCGGGATGTAAATTGTCAACAGCCACTCTGGAGAAGTGTACGGTGAGTCCTGAAACGTCTAAAAAGCAAAGCTTAGAGAGCATAGGGCACTTCCACTCATGGGGGTATAAATTGGGAAAATGAAAAATCAGCAAGACACAAGCACCCCAAAGTTTAGGGCTGCTCTGTTGACAAGGACCTCCACTTCATTCCACCTTCAATATCCCAGGAAAGAGAAAAATGGATAAAGAAGTTGTGGTCCTTATGTACAATGGAATATCACTCAGCCATGAAATCAATGTCATAAGGCTAGTAGCAGCATGATGAGTGGATTTAGGTACGACGATTCTAAGTGAAATAAGTCACACAGAAAAGGACACTTCTCATAAGGTATCACTGATAAAGGGAATGTAAAAACCGTTACACTTGAACTGAATTACAAAACAGAACAGAGTCACACATGCAGAAAACACACTATGGCTACTTAACGGGAAAGGTGAGGTGGGGTGATACATAAAACAAGGGTTTCAAATTAGCTCAGATACCGTTCCATAAACCCAATATGTAATAGACTAGACCTACTCCTTGCTCAGAGAACTGGACTCAACACGCCCTATTCACCGCACAAGAATATATCTGACTAGTAATAATCTTAAAACCTATGTATTGATATCTCTCTGTTAGTGGGTCAAGTGGGTAAAAAGCGGCATAAACACAGCAGTGAAAAGCAGCTAAACCCCATTATAAAAATAAATTACTTTGAAAAACCCATGAAACAAAGACAGTGAAAGAGAGAGAAATTCTTACACAATGCGTTCAGGGGCTGTGATGCAACCTGGATTGACCATATCTAGACCCACAGCTGGATGAGACATAAGGGTGGACACTGTTGCGGCTGAGCGGTTTGGTGAGGTTGGGTGAGCAAACGCAGACCCTTTAAAGTAATACTGCGTGGTACCCATCGCATGGGTCCCAAATCTCCAGGTTCAAGGGCATCTTCCTACATCGAAAACATGCATGAGAAACCCAGAAGATGGTACACCGTGTGATGTGGAAAGGTTTCTAAAACGCACCTCATTTCTCATCTCCTTGTGCCCGGGTGCGCTATTCCAGCCGCTTTACTAGCAATCTCCCTACTTGGAGCATCAGCACCTTTAACCTCCTGTTCCGTACAGGTTGCAATTTGTACTGAGGATGAACGGGAAGATGTGGAACCAATGAAAGACTAGCTCTTGGTGTTGGGACAGGCACAGGTCACTCTATTTTCCCATCAGGAAGAAGAATTAACCACAGGCTCAGCCTGCCCCCCGGAACAAGAACAGGGCCTGAAGCCATCCTGCGCTTTTGCGGCCATCTCCCAAAAACGCGAGTTGTAAAATGGAGGTTCAGGGCACTGCAATTCACAAACCTGCAGAGTTATAAATGATAACTCTCGTCCACAAATATATTGAGGGAAGGCAAAGAAGAGGATTTGAAATCAAGGCAGAATTGCAGGAAACAGATTTCAGGAGGTAGATTCGAATCGCCTTTAAAGCACATGAAAAGCGGCAAAACGTTGACAATGATGCCCTTGGCCAAAAAGGGCGTATGCGTTTTTTCCTGAATATATTCAGGAAAAAACGCATACGCCCTTTTTGGCCAACCAAGCAACCTGGAAAGGCAAATCAGCGCTACAAAGATGTCTCGCTTCCCATCGGTCAAAAGGGCCATGCTGAAAAAAGTGTCAACACCAGAAATGCAGGACAGGCCATGGAGAAATGGGAGCCTTGCTACACTGATGGGCGGGATGTAAATTGTCAACAGCCACTCTGGAGAAGTGTACGGTGAGTCCTGAAACGTCTAAAAAGCAAAGCTTAGAGAGCATAGGGCACTTCCACTCATGGGGGTATAAATTGGGAAAATTAAAAATCAGCAAGACACAAGCACCCCAAAGTTTAGGGCTGCTCTGTTGACAAGGACCTCCACTTCATTCCACCTTCAATATCCCAGGAAAGAGAAAAATGGATAAAGAAGTTGTGGTCCTTATGTACAATGGAATATCACTCAGCCGTGAAATCAATGTCATAAGGCTAGTAGCAGCATGATGAGTGGATTTAGGTACGACGACTCTAAGTGAAATAAGTCACACAGAAAAGGACACTTCTCATAAGGTATCACTGATAGAGGGAATGTAGAAACCGTTACACTTGAACTGAATTACAAAACAGAACAGAGTCACACATGCAGAAAACACACTATGGCTGCTTAACGGGAAAGGTGCGGTGGGGTGATACATAAAACAAGGGTTTCAAATTAGCTCAGATACCGTTCCATAAAACCAATATGTAATAGACTAGACCTACTCCTTGCTCAGAGAACTGGACTCAACACGCCCTATTCACCGCACAAGAATATATCTGACTAGTAATAATCTTAAAACCTATGTATTGATATCTCTCTGTTAGTGGGTCAAGTGGGTAAAAAGCGGCATAAACACAGCAGTGAAAAGCAGCTAAACCCCATTATAAAAATAAATTACTTTGAAAAACCCATGAAACAAAGACAGTGAAAGAGAGCGAAATTCTTACACAATGCGTTCAGGGGCTGTGATGCAACCTGTATTGACCATATCTAGACCCACAGCTGGATGAGACCTAAGGGTGGACACTGTTGCGGCTGAGAGGTTTGGTGAGGTTGGGTGAGCAAACGCAGACCCTTTAAATAATACTGCGTGGTACCCATCGCATGGGTCCCAAATCTCCAGGTTCAAGGGCATCTTCCTACATCGAAAACATGCATGAGATACCCAGAAGATGGTACACCGTGTGATGGGGAAAGGTTTCTAAAACGCACCTCATTTCTCATCTGCTTGTGCCCGGGTTCGCCATTCCAGCCACTTTACTAGCAATCTCCCTCCTTGGAGCATCAGCACCTTTAACCTCCTGTTCCGTACAGGTTGCAATTTGTACTGAGGATGAACGGGAAGACGTGGAACCAATGAAAGACTAGCTCTTGGTGTTGGGACAGGCACAGGTCACTCTATTTTCCCATCAGGAAGAAGAATTAACCACAGGCTCAGCCTGCCCCCCGGAACCAGAACAGGGCCTGAAGCCATCCTGCGCTTTTGCGGCCAGCTCCCTAAAAAGCGAGTTGTAAAATGGACGTTCAGGGCACTGCAATTCACAAACCTGCAGAGTTATAAATGATAACTCTCGTCCACAAATATATTGAGGGAAGGCAAAGAAGAGGATTTGAAATCAAGGCAGAATTGCAGGAAACAGATTTCAGGAGGTAGATTCGAATCGCCTTTAAAGCACATGAAAAGCGGCAAAACGTTGACAATGATGCCCTTGGCCAAAAAGGGCGTATGCGTTTTTTCCTGAATATATTCAGGAAAAAACGCATACGCCCTTTTTGGCCAACCAAGCAACCTGGAAAGGCAAATCAGCGCTACAAAGATGTCTCGCTTCCCATCGGTCAAAAGGGCCATGCTGAAAAAAGTGTCAAAACCAGAAATGCAGGACAGGCCATGGAAAAATGGCAGCCTTGCTACACTGATGGGCAGGATGTAAATTGTCAACAGCCACTCTGGAGAAGTGTACGGTGAGTCCTGAAACGTCTAAAAAGCAAAGCTTAGAGAGCATAGGGCACTTCCACTCATGGGGGTATAAATTGGGAAAATGAAAAATCAGCAAGACACAAGCACCCCAAAGTTTAGGGCTGCTCTGTTGACAAGGACCTCCACTTCATTCCACCTTCAATATCCCAGGAAAGAGAAAAATGGATAAAGAAGTTGTGGTCCTTATGTACAATGGAATATCACTCAGCCATGAAATCAATGTCATAAGGCTAGTAGCAGCATGATGAGTGGATTTAGGTACGACGATTCTAAGTGAAATAAGTCACACAGAAAAGGACACTTCTCATAAGGTATCACTGATAAAGGGAATGTAAAAACCGTTACACTTGAACTGAATTACAAAACAGAACAGAGTCACACATGCAGAAAACACACTATGGCTACTTAACGGGAAAGGTGAGGTGGGGTGATACATAAAACAAGGGTTTCAAATTAGCTCAGATACCGTTCCATAAACCCAATATGTAATAGACTAGACCTACTCCTTGCTCAGAGAACTGGACTCAACACGCCCTATTCACCGCACAAGAATATATCTGACTAGTAATAATCTTAAAACCTATGTATTGATATCTCTCTGTTAGTGGGTCAAGTGGGTAAAAAGCGGCATAAACACAGCAGTGAAAAGCAGCTAAACCCCATTATAAAAATAAATTACTTTGAAAAACCCATGAAACAAAGACAGTGAAAGAGAGAGAAATTCTTACACAATGCGTTCAGGGGCTGTGATGCAACCTGGATTGACCATATCTAGACCCACAGCTGGATGAGACATAAGGGTGGACACTGTTGCGGCTGAGAGGTTTGGTGAGGTTGGGTGAGCAAACGCAAACCCTTTAAAGTAATACTGCGTGGTACCCATCGCATGGGTCCCAAATCTCCAGGTTCAAGGGCATCTTCCTACATCGAAAACATGCATGAGAAACCCAGAAGATGGTACACCGTGTGATGTGGAAAGGTTTCTAAAACGCACCTCATTTCTCATCTCCTTGTGCCCGGGTGCGCTATTCCAGCCGCTTTACTAGCAATCTCCCTACTTGGAGCATCAGCACCTTTAACCTCCTGTTCCGTACAGGTTGCAATTTGTACTGAGGATGAACGGGAAGACGTGGAACCAATGAAAGACTAGCTCTTGGTGTTGGGACAGGCACAGGTCACTCTATTTTCCCATCAGGAAGAAGAATTAACCACAGGCTCAGCCTGCCCCCCGGAACAAGAACAGGGCCTGAAGCCATCCTGCGCTTTTGCGGCCATCTCCCAAAAACGCGAGTTGTAAAATGGAGGTTCAGGGCACTGCAATTCACAAACCTGCAGAGTTATAAATGATAACTCTCGTCCACAAATATATTGAGGGAAGGCAAAGAAGAGGATTTGAAATCAAGGCAGAATTGCAGGAAACAGATTTCAGGAGGTAGATTCGAATTGCCTTTAAAGCACATGAAAAGCGGCAAAACGTTGACAATGATGCCCTTGGCCAAAAAGGGCGTATGCGTTTTTTCCTGAATATATTCAGGAAAAAACGCATACGCCCTTTTTGGCCAACCAAGCAACCTGGAAAGGCAAATCAGCGCTACAAAGAAGTCTCGCTTCCCATCGGTTAAAAAGGCCATGCTGAAAAAAGTGTCAAAACCAGAAATGCAGGACAGGCCATGGAGAAATGGGAGCCTTGCTACACTGATGGGCGGGATGTAAATTGCCAACAGCCACTCTGGAGAAGATTACGGTGTGTCCTGAAACATCTAAAAAACACAGCTTAGAGAGCATAGGGCACTTCCACTCATGGGGGTATAAATTGGGAAAATTAAAAATCGGCAAGACACAAGCACCCCAAAGTTTAGGACTGCTCTGTTGACAAGGACCTCCACTTCATTCCACCTTCAATATCCCAGGAAAGAGAAAAATGGATAAAGAAGTTGTGGTCCTTATGTACAATGGAATATCACTCAGCCATGAAATCAATGTCATAAGGCTAGTAGCAGCATGATGAGTGGATTTAGGTACGACGACTCTAAGTGAAATAAGTCACACAGAAAAGGACACTTCTCATAAGGTATCACTGATAGAGGGAATGTAAAAACCGTTACACTTGAACTGAATTACAAAACAGAACAGAGTCACACATGCAGAAAACACACTATGGCTGCTTAACGGGAAAGGTGAGGTGGGGTGATACATAAAACAAGGGTTTCAAATTAGCTCAGATACCGTTCCATAAAACCAATATGTAATAGACAACACCTACTCCTTGCTCAGAGAACTGGACTCAACACGCCCTATTCACCGCACAAGAATATATCTGACTAGTAATAATCTTAAAACCTATGTATTGATATCTCTCTGTTAGTGTGTCAAGTGGGTGAAAAGCGGCATAAACACAGCAGTGAAAAGCAGCTAAACCCATTTATAAAAATAAATTACTTTGAAAAACCCATGAAACAAAGACAGTGAAAGAGATAGAAATTCTTACACAATGCGTTCACGGGCTGTGATGCAACCTGGATTGACCATATCTAGACCCACAGCTGGATGAGACATAAGGGTGGACACTCTTGGGGCTGAGAGGTTTGGTGAGGTTGGGTGAGCAAACGCAAACCCTTTAAAGTAATACTGCGTGGTACCCATCGCATGGGTCCCAAATCTCCAGGTTCAAGGGCATCTTCCTACATCGAAAACATGCATGAGAAACCCAGAAGATGGTACACCGTGTGATGGGGAAAGGTTTCTAAAACGCACCTCATTTCTCATCTCCTTGTGCTCGGGTTCGCCATTCCAGCCACTTTACTAGCAATCTCCGTCCTTGGAGCATCATCACGTTTAACCTCCTGTTCCGTACAGGTTGATATTTGTCCTGAGGATGAACGGGAAGACGTGGAACCAATGAGAGACTAGCTCTTGGTGTTGGGACAGGCACAGGTCACTCTATTTTCCCATCAGGAAGAAGAATTAACCACAGGCTCAGCCTGCCACCCGGAACCAGAACAGGGCCTGAAGCCATCCTGCGCTTTTGCGGCCAGCTCCCTAAAAAGCGAGTTGTAAAATGGACGTTCAGGGCACTGCAATTCACAAACCTGCAGAGTTATAAATGATAACTCTCGTCCACAAATATATTGAGGGAAGGCAAAGAAGAGGATTTGAAATCAAGGCAGAATTGCAGGAAACAGATTTCAGGAGGTAGATTCGAATCGCCTTTAAAGCACATGAAAAGCGGCAAAACGTTGACAATGATGCCCTTGGCCAAAAAGGGCGTATGCGTTTTTTCCTGAATATATTCAGGAAAAAACGCATACGCCCTTTTTGGCCAACCAAGCAACCTGGAAAGGCAAATCAGCGCTACAAAGATGTCTCGCTTCCCATCGGTCAAAAGGGCCATGCTGAAAAAAGTGTCAACACCAGAAATGCAGGACAGGCCATGGAGAAATGGGAGCCTTGCTACACTGATGGGCGGGATGTAAATTGTCAACAGCCACTCTGGAGAAGTGTACGGTGAGTCCTGAAACGTCTAAAAAGCAAAGCTTAGAGAGCATAGGGCACTTCCACTCATGGGGGTATAAATTGGGAAAATTAAAAATCAGCAAGACACAAGCACCCCAAAGTTTAGGGCTGCTCTGTTGACAAGGACCTCCACTTCATTCCACCTTCAATATCCCAGGAAAGAGAAAAATGGATAAAGAAGTTGTGGTCCTTATGTACAATGGAATATCACTCAGCCATGAAATCAATGTCATAAGGCTAGTAGCAGCATGATGAGTGGATTTAGGTACGACGATTCTAAGTGAAATAAGTCACACAGAAAAGGACACTTCTCATATGGTATCACTGATAGAGGGAATGTAAAAACCGTTACACTTGAACTGAATTACAAAACAGAACAGAGTCACACATGCAGAAAACACACTATGGCTGCTTAACGGGAAAGGTGAGGTGGGGTGATACATAAAACAAGGGTTTCAAATTAGCTCAGATACCGTTCCATAAAACCAATATGTAATAGACAAGACCTACTCCTTGCTCAGAGAACTGGACTCAACACGCCCTATTCACCGCACAAGAATATATCTGACTAGTAATAATCTTAAAACCTATGTATTGATATCTCTCTGTTAGTGTGTCAAGTGGGTGTAAAGCGGCATAAACACAGCAGTGAAAAGCAGCTAAACCCCATTATAAAAATAAATTACTTTGAAAAACCCATGAAACAAAGACAGTGAAAGAGATAGAAATTCCTACACAATGCGTTCACGGGCTGTGATGCAACCTGGATTGACCATATCTAGACCCACAGCTGGATGAGACATAAGGGTGGACACTCTTGGGGCTGAGAGGTTTGGTGAGGTTGGGTGAGCAAACGCAGACCCTTTAAAGTAATACTGCATGGTAACCATCGCATGGGTCCCAAATCGCCAGGTTCAAGGGCATCTTCCTACATCGAAAACATGCATGAGAAACCCAGAAGATGGTACACCGTGTGATGTGGAAAGGTTTCTAAAACGCACCTCATTTCTCATCTCCTTGTGCCCGGGTTCGCTATTCCAGCCGCTTTACTAGCAATCTCCCTACTTGGAGCATCAGCACCTTTAACCTCCTGTTCCGTACAGGTTGCAATTTGTCCTGAGGATGAACGGGAAGACGTGGAACCAATGACAGACTAGCTCTTGGTGTTGGGACAGGCACAGGTCACTCTATTTTCCCATCAGGAAGAAGAATTAACCACAGGCTCAGCCTGCCCCCCGGAACAAGAACAGGGCCTGAAGCCATCCTGCGCTTTTGCGGCCATCTCCCAAAAACGCGTGTTGTAAAATGGAGGTTCAGGGCACTGCAATTCACAAACCTGCAGAGTTATAAATGATAACTCTCGTCCACAAATATATTGAGGGAAGGCAAAGAAGAGGATTTGAAATCAAGGCAGAATTGCAGGAAACAGATTTCAGGAGGTAGATTCGAATTGCCTTTAAAGCACATGAAAACCGGCAAAACGTTGACAATGATGCCCTTGGCCAAAAAGGGCGTATGCGTTTTTTCCTGAATATATTCAGGAAAAAACGCATACGCCCTTTTTGGCCAACCAAGCAACCTGGAAAGGCAAATCAGCGCTACAAAGAAGTCTCGCTTCCCATCGGTTAAAAAGGCCATGCTGAAAAAAGTGTCAAAACCAGAAATGCAGGACAGGCCATGGAGAAATGGGAGCCTTGCTACACTGATGGGCGGGATGTAAATTGCCAACAGCCACTCTGGAGAAGAGTACGGTGTGTCCTGAAACATCTAAAAAATACAGCTTAGAGAGCATAGGGCACTTCCACTCATGGGGGTATAAATTGGGAAAATTAAAAATCAGCAAGACACAAGCACCCCAAAGTTTAGGACTGCTCTGTTGACAAGGACCTCCACTTCATTCCACCTTCAATATCCCAGGAAAGAGAAAAATGGATAAAGAAGTTGTGGTCCTTATGTACAATGGAATATCACTCAGCCATGAAATCAATGTCATAAGGCTAGTAGCAGCATGATGAGTGGATTTAGGTACGACGATTCTAAGTGAAATAAGGCACACAGAAAAGGACACTTCTCATAAGGTATCACTGATAGAGGGAATGTAAAAACCGTTACACTTGAACTGAATTACAAAACAGAACAGAGTCACACATGCAGAAAACACACTATGGCTGCTTAACGGGAAAGGTGAGGTGGGGTGATACATAAAACAAGGGTTTCAAATTAGCTCAGATACCGTTCCATAAAACCAATATGTAATAGACAACACCTACTCCTTGCTCAGAGAACTGGACTCAACATGCCCTATTCACCGCACAAGAATATATCTGACTAGTAATAATCTTAAAACCTATGTATTGATATCTCTCTGTTAGTGTGTCAAGTGGGTGAAAAGCGGCATAAACACAGCAGTGAAAAGCAGCTAAACCCATTTATAAAAATAAATTACTTTGAAAAACCCATGAAACAAAGACAGTGAAAGAGATAGAAATTCTTACACAATGCGTTCACGGGCTGTGATGCAACCTGGATTGACCATATCTAGACCCACAGCTGGATGAGACATAAGGGTGGACACTCTTGGGGCTGAGAGTTTTGGTGAGGTTGGGTGAGCAAACGCAAACCCTTTAAAGTAATACTGCGTGGTACCCATCGCATGGGTCCCAAATCTCCAGGTTCAAGGGCATCTTCCTACATCGAAAACATGCATGAGAAACCCAGAAGATGGTACAAAGTGTGATGGGGAAAGGTTTCTAAAACGCACCTCATTTCTCATCTCCTTGTGCTCGGGTTCGCCATTCCAGCCACTTTACTAGCAATCTCCCTCCTTGGAGCATCATCACGTTTAACCTCCTGTTCCGTACAGGTTGATATTTGTCCTGAGGATGAACGGGAAGACGTGGAACCAATGAGAGACTAGCTCTTGGTGTTGGGACAGGCACAGGTCACTCTATTTTCCCATCAGGAAGAAGAATTAACCACAGGCTCAGCCTGCCCCCCGGAACAAGAACAGGGCCTGAAGCCATCCTGCGCTTTTGCGGCCAGCTCCCAAAAACGCGAGTTGTAAAATGGAGGTTCAGGGCACTGCAATTCACAAACCTGCAGAGTTATAAATGATAACTCTCATCCACAAATATATTGAGGGAAGGCAAAGAAGAGGATTTGAAATCAAGGCAGAATTGCAGGAAACAGATTTCAGGAGGTAGATTCGAATCGCCTTTAAAGCACATGAAAAGCGGCAAAACGTTGACAATGATGCCCTTGGCCAAAAAGGGCGTATGCGTTTTTTCCTGAATATATTCAGGAAAAAACGCATACGCCCTTTTTGGCCAACCAAGCAACCTGGAAAGGCAAATCAGCGCTACAAAGATGTCTCGCTTCCCATCGGTTAAAAAGGCCATGCTGAAAAAAGTGTCAAAACCAGAAATGCAGGACAGGCCATGGAGAAATGGGAGCCTTGCTACACTGATGGGCGGGATGTAAATTGCCAACAGCCACTCTGGAGAAGCGTACGGTGAGTCGTGAAACATCTAAAAAACAAAGCTTAGAGAGCATAGGGCACTTCCACTCATGGGGGTATAAATTGGGAAAATTAAAAATCAGCAAGACACAAGCACCCCAAAGTTTAGGGCTGCTCTGTTGACAAGGACCTCCACCTCATTCCACCTTCAATATCCCAGGAAAGAGAAAAATGGATAAAGAAGTTGTGGTCCTTATGTACAATGGAATATCACTCAGCCGTGAAATCAATGTCATAAGGCTAGTAGCAGCATGATGAGTGGATTTAGGTACGACGAATCTAAGTGAAATAAGTCACACAGAAAAGGACACTTCTCATAAGGTATCACTTATAGAGGGAATGTAAAAACCGTTACACTTGAACTGAATTACAAAACAGAACAGAGTCACACATGCAGAAAACACACTATGGCTGCTTAACGGGAAAGGTGAGGTGGGGTGATACATAAAACAAGGGTTTCAAATTAGCTCAGATACCGTTCCATAAACCCAATATGTAATAGACAAGACCTACTCCTTGCTCAGAGAACTGGACTCAACACGCCCTATTCACCGCACAAGAATATATCTGATTAGTCATAATCTTAAAACCTATGTATTGATATCTCTCTGTTAGTGTGTCAAGTGGGTAAAAAGTGGCATAAACACAGCAGTGAAAAGCAGCTAAACCCCATTATAAAAATAAATTACTTTGAAAAACCCATGAAAGAAAGACAGTGAAACAGAGAGAGAAATTCTTACACAATGCGTTCAGGGGCTGTGATGCAACCTGGATTGACCATATCTAGACCCACAGCTGGATGAGACATAAGGGTGGACACTGTTGCGGCTGAGAGGTTTGGTGAGGTTGGGTGAGCAAACGCAGACCCTTTAAAGTTATACTGCGTGGTACCCATCGCATGGGTCCCAAATCTCCAGGTTCAAGGGCATCTTCCTACATCGAAAACATGCATGAGATACCCAGAAGATGGTACACCGTGTGATGTGGAAAGGTTTCTAAAACGCACCTCATTTCTCATCTGCTTGTGCCCGGGTTCGCCATTCCAGCCACTTTACTAGCAATCTCCCTCCTTGGAGAATCAGCACCTTTAACCTCCTGTTCCGTACAGGTTGCAATTTGTACTGAGGATGAACGGGAAGACGTGGAACCAATGAAAGACTAGCTCTTGGTGTTGGGACAGGCACAGGTCACTCTATTTTCCCATCAGGAAGAAAAATTAACCATAGGCTCAGCCTGCCCCCCGGAACCAGAACAGGGCCTGAAGCCATCCTGCGCTTTTGCGGCCAGCTCCCTAAAAAGCGAGTTGTAAAATGGAGGTTCAGGGCACTGCAATTCACAAACCTGCAGAGTTATAAATGATAACTCTCGTCCACAAATATATTGAGGGAAGGCAAAGAAGAGGATTTGAAATCAAGGCAGAATTGCAGGAAACAGATTTCAGGTGGTAGATTCGAATTGCCTTTAAAGCACATGAAAAGCGCCAAAACGTTGACAATGATGCCCTTGGCCAAAAAGGGCGTATGCGTTTTTTCCTGAATACATTCAGGAAAAAACGCATACGCCCTTTTTGGCCAACCAAGCAACCTGGAAAGGCAAATCAGCGCTACAAAGAAGTCTCGCTTCCCATCGGTTAAAAAGGCCATGCTGAAAAAAGTGTCAAAACCAGAAATGAAGGACAGGCCATGGAGAAATGGGAGCCTTGGTACACTGATGGGCGGGATGTAAATTGCCAACAGCCACTCTGGAGAAGATTACGGTGTGTCCTGAAACATCTAAAAAACACAGCTTAGAGAGCATAGGGCACTTCCACTCATGGGGGTATAAATTGGGAAAATTAAAAATCAGCAAGACACAAGCACCCCAAAGTTTAGGACTGCTCTGTTGACAAGGACCTCCACTTCATTCCACCTTCAATATCCCAGGAAAGAGAAAAATGGATAAAGAAGTTGTGGTCCTTATGTACAATGGAATATCACTCAGCCATGAAATCAATGTCCTAAGGCTAGTAGTAGCATGATGAGTGGATTTAGGTACGACGATTCTAAGTGAAATAAGTCACACAGAAAAGGACACTTCTCATAAGGTATCACTGATAGAGGGAATGTAAAAACCGTTACACTTGAACTGAATTACAAAACAGAACAGAGTCACACATGCAGAAAACACACTATGGCTGCTTAACGGGAAAGGTGAGGTGGGGTGATACATAAAACAAGGGTTTCAAATTAGCTCAGATACCATTCCATAAACCCAATATGTAATAGACAAGACCTACTCCTTGCTCAGAGAACTGGACTCAACACGCCCTATTCACCGCACAAGAATATATCTGACTAGTAATAATCTTAAAACCTATGTATTCATATCTCTCTGTTAGTGTGCCAAGTGGGTGTAAAGCGGCATAAACACAGCAGTGAAAAGCAGCTAAACCCCATTATAAAAATAAATTACTTTGAAAAACCCATGAAACAAAGACAGTGAAAGAGAGAGAAATTCTTACACAATGTGTTCAGGGGCTGTGATGCAACCTGGATTGACCATATCTAGACCCACAGCTGGATGAGACATAAGGGTGGACACTCTTGGGGCTGAGAGGTTTGGTGAGGTTGGGTGAGCAAACGCAGACCCTTTAAAGTAATACTGCATGGTACCCATCGCATGGGTCACAAATCTCCAGGTTCAAGGGCATCTTCCTACATCGAAAACATGCATGAGAAACCCAGAAGATGGTACACCGTGTGATGGGGAAAGGTTTCTAAAACGCACCTCATTTCTCATCTCCTTGTGCCCGGGTTCGCTATTCCAGCCGCTTTACTAGCAATCTCCCTACTTGGAGCATCAGCACCTTTAACCTCCTGTTCCGTACAGGTTGCAATTTGTCCTGAGGATGAACGGGAAGACGTGGAACCAATGAGAGACTAGCTCTTGGTGTTGGGACAGGCACAGGTCACTCTATTTTCCCATCAGGAAGAAGAATTAACCACAGGCTCAGCCTGCCCCCCGGATCAAGAACAGGGCCTGAAGCCATCCTGCGCTTTTGCGGCCATCTCCCAAAAACGCGAGTTGTAAAATGGAGGTTCAGGGCACTGCAATTCACAAACCTGCAGAGTTATAAATGATAACTCTCGTCCACAAATATATTGAGGGAAGGCAAAGAAGAGGATTTGAAATCAAGGCAGAATTGCAGGAAACAGATTTCAGGAGGTAGATTCGAATCGCCTTTAAAGCACATGAAAAGCGGCAAAACGTTGACAATGATGCCCTTGGCCAAAAAGGGCGTATGCGTTTTTTCCTGAATATATTCAGGAAAAAACGCATACGCCCTTTTTGGCCAACCAAGCAACCTGGAAAGGCAAATCAGCGCTACAAAGAAGTCTCGCTTCCCATCGGTTAAAAGGGCCATGCTGAAAAAAGTGTCAAAACCAGAAATGCAGGACAGGCCATGGAGAAATGGGAGCCTTGCTACACTGATGGGCGGGATGTAAATTGCCAACAGCCACTCTGGAGAAGAGTACGGTGTGTCCTGAAACATCTAAAAAACACAGCTTAGAGAGCATAGGGCACTTCCACTCATGGGGGTATAAATTGGGAAAATGAAAAATCAGCAAGACACAAGCACCCCAAAGTTTAGGGCTGCTCTGTTGACAAGGACCTCCACTTCATTCCACCTTCAATATCCCAGGAAAGAGAAAAATGGATAAAGAAGTTGTGGTCCTTATGTACAATGGAATATCACTCAGCCGTGAAATCAATGTCATAAGGCTAGTAGCAGCATGATGAGTGGATTTAGGTATGACGACTCTAAGTGAAATAAGTCACACAGAAAAGGACACTTCTCAAAAGGTATCACTGATAGAGGGAATGTAAAAACCGTTACACTTGAACTGAATTACAAAACAGAACAGAGTCACACATGCAGAAAACACACTATGGCTGCTTAACGGGAAAGGTGAGGTGGGGTGATACATAAAACAAGGGTTTCAAATTAGCTCAGATACCGTTCCATAAACCCAATATGTAATAGACAAGACCTACTCCTTGCTCAGAGAACTGGACTCAACACGCCCTATTCACCGCACAAGAATATATCTGACTAGTAATAATCTTAAAACCTATGTATTGATATCTCTCTGTTAGTGTGTCAAGTGGGTAAAAAGCGGCATAAACACAGCAGTGAAAAGCAGCTAAACCCCATTATAAAAATAAATTACTTTGAAAAACCCATGAAACAAAGACAGTGAAAGAGAGAGAAATTCTTACACAATGCGTTCAGGGGCTGTGATGCAACCTGGATTGACCATATCTAGACCCACAGCTGGATGAGACATAAGGGTGGACACTGTTGCGGCTGAGAGGTTTGGTGAGGTTGGGTGAGCAAACGCAGACCCTTTAAAGTAATACTGCGTGGTACCCATCGCATGGGTCCCAAATCTCCAGGTTCAAGGGCATCTTCCTACATCGAAAACATGCATGAGAAACCCAGAAGATGGTACACCGTGTGATGTGGAAACGTTTCTAAAACGCACCTCATTTCTCATCTCCTTGTGCCCGGGTTCGCTATTCCAGCCACTTTACTAGCAATCTCCCTACTTGGAGCATCAGCACCTTTAACCTCCTGTTCCGTACAGGTTGCAATTTGTCCTGAGGATGAACGGGAAGACGTGGAACCAATGAGAGACTAGCTCTTGGTGTTGGGACAGGCACAGGTCACTCTATTTTCCCATCAGGAAGAAGAATTAACCACAGGCTCAGCCTGCCCACCGGAACCAGAACAGGGCCTGAAGCCATCCTGCGCTTTTGCGGCCAGCTCCCTAAAAAGCGAGTTGTAAATGGAGGTTCAGGGCACTGCAATTCACAAACCTGCAGAGTTATAAATGATAACTCTCGTCCACAAATATATTGAGGGAAGGCAAAGAAGAGGATTTGAAATCAAGGCAGAATTGCAGGAAACAGATTTCAGGAGGTAGATTCGAATCGCCTTTAAAGCACATGAAAAGCGGCAAAACGTTGACAATGATGCCCTTGGCCAAAAAGGGCGTATGCGTTTTTTCCTGAATATATTCAGGAAAAAACGCATACGCCCTTTTTGGCCAACCAAGCAACCTGGAAAGGCAAATCAGCGCTACAAAGAAGTCTCGCTTCCCATCGGTTAAAAAGGCCATGCTGAAAAAAGTATCAAAACCAGAAATGCAGGACAGGCCATGGAGAAATGGGAGCCTTGGTACACTGATGGGCGGGATGTAAATTGCCAACAGCCACTCTGGAGGAGAGTACGGTGTGTCCTGAAACATCTAAAAAACACAGCTTAGAGAGCATAGGGCACTTCCACTCATGGGGGTATAAATTGGGAAAATTAAAAATCAGCAAGACACAAGCACCCCAAAGTTTAGGACTGCTCTGTTGACAAGGACCTCCACTTCATTCCACCTTCAATATCCCAGGAAAGAGAAAAATGGATAAAGAAGTTGTGGTCCTTATGTACACTGGAATATCACTCAGCCATGAAATCAATGTCATAAGGCTAGTAGCAGCATGACGAGTGGATTTAGGTACGACGATTCTAAGTGAAATAAGTCACACAGAAAAGGACACTTCTCATAAAGTATCACTGATAGAGGGAATGTAAAAACCGTTACACTTGAACTGAATTACAAAACAGAACAGAGTCACACATGCAGAAAACACACTATGGCTGCTTAACGGGAAAGGTGAGGTGGGGTGATACATAAAACAAGGGTTTCAAATTAGCTCAGATACCGTTCCATAAACCCAATATGTAATAGACAAGACCTACTCCTTGCTCAGAGAACTGGACTCAACACGCCCTATTCACCGCACAAGAATATATCTGACTAGTAATAATCTTAAAACCTATGTATTGATATCTCTCTGTTAGTGGGTCAAGTGGGTAAAAAGCGGCATAAACACAGCAGTGAAAAGCAGCTAAACCCCATTATAAAAATAAATTACTTTGAAAAACCCATGAAACAAAGACAGTGAAAGAGAGAGAAATTCTTACACAATGCGTTCAGGGGCTGTGATGCAACCTGGATTGACCATATCTAGACCCACAGCTGGATGAGACATAAGGGTGGACACTGTTGCGGCTGAGAGGTTTGGTGAGGTTGGGTGAGCAAACCTAGACCCTTTAAATAATACTGCGTGGTACCCATCGCATGGGTCCCAAATCTCCAGGTTCAAGGGCATCTTCCTACATCGAAAACATGCATGAGATACCCAGAAGACGGTACACCGTGTGATGGGGAAAGGTTTCTAAAACGCACCTCATTTCTTATCTGCTTGTGCCCGGGTTCGCCATTCCAGCCACTTTACTAGCAATCTCCCTCCTTGGAGCATCAGCACCTTTAACCTCCTGTTCCGTACAGGTTGCAATTTGTACTGAGGATGAACGGGAAGACGTGGAACCAATGAAAGACTAGCTCTTGGTGTTGGGACAGGCACAGGTCACTCTATTTTCCCATCAGGAAGAAGAATTAACCACAGGCTCAGCCTGCCCCCCGGAACCAGAACAGGGCCTGAAGACATCCTGCGCTTTTGCGGCCAGCTCCCTAAAAAGCGAGTTGTAAAATGGAGGTTCAGGGCACTGCAATTCACAAACCTGCAGACTTATAAATGATAACTCTCATCCACAAATATATTGAGGGAAGGCAAAGAAGAGGATTTGAAATCAAGGCAGAATTGCAGGAAACAGATTTCAGGAGGTAGATTCGAATTGCCTTTAAAGCACATGAAAAGCAGCAAAACGTTGACAATGATGCCCTTGGCCAAAAAGGGCGTATGCGTTTTTTCCTAAATATATTCAGGAAAAAACGCATACGCACTTTTTGGCCAACCAAGCAACCTGGAAAGGCAAATCAGCACTACAAAGATGTCTCGCTTCCCATCGGTCAAAAGGGCCATGCTGAAAAGAGTGTCAAAACCAGAAATGCAGGACAGGCCATGGAGAAATGGGAGCCTTGCTACACTGATGGGCGGGATGTAAATTGTCAACAGCCACTCTGGAGAAGTGTACGGTGAGTCCTGAAACGTCTAAAAAGCAAAGCTTAGAGAGCATAGGGCACTTCCACTCATGGGGGTATAAATTGGGAAAATGAAAAATCAGCAAGACACAAGCACCCCAAAGTTTAGGGCTGCTCTGTTGACAAGGACCTCCACTTCATTCCACCTTCAATATCCCAGGAAAGAGAAAAATGGATAAAGAAGTTGTGGTCCTTATGTACAATGTAATATCACTCAGCCATGAAATCAATTTCATAAGGCTAGTAGCAGCATGATGAGTGGATTTAGGTACGACGATTCTAAGTGAAATAAGTCACACAGAAAAGGACACTTCTCATAAGGTATCACTGATAGAGGGAATGTAAAAACCGTTACACTTGAACTGAATTACAAAACAGAACAGAGTCACACATGCAGAAAACACACTATGGCTGCTTAACGGGAAAGGTGAGGTGGGGTGATACATAAAACAAGGGTTTCAAATTAGCTCAGATACCGTTCCATAAACCCAATATGTAATAGACAAGACCTACTCCTTGCTCAGAGAACTGGACTCAACACGCCCTATTCACCGCACAAGAATATATCTGACTAGTAATAATCTTAAAACCTATGTATTCATATCTCTCTGTTAGTGTGTCAAGTGGGTGTAAAGCGGCATAAACACAGCAGTGAAAAGCAGCTAAACCCCATTATAAAAATAAATTACTTTGAAAAACCCATGAAACAAAGACAGTGAAAGAGAGAGAAATTCTTACACAATGCGTTCAGGGGCTGTGATGCAACCTGGATTGACCATATCTAGACCCACAGCTGGATGAGACATAAGGGTGGACACTCTTGGGGCTGAGAGGTTTGGTGAGGTTGGGTGAGCAAACGCAGACCCTTTAAAGTAATACTGCATGGTACCCATCGCATGGGTCACAAATCTCCAGGTTCAAGGGCATCTTCCTACATCGAAAACATGCATGAGAAACCCAGAAGATGGTACACCGTGTGATGGGGAAAGGTTTCTAAAACGCACCTCATTTCTCATCTCCTTGTGCCCGGGTTCGCTATTCCAGCCGCTTTACTAGCAATCTCCCTCCTTGGAGCATCAGCACCTTTAACCTCCTGTTCCGTACAGGTTGCAATTTGTCCTGAGGATGAACGGGAAGACGTGGAACCAATGAGAGACTAGCTCTTGGTGTTGGGACAGGCACAGGTCACTCTATTTTCCCATCAGGAAGAAGAATTAACCACAGGCTCAGCCTGCCACCCAGAACCAAAACAGGGCCTGAAGCCATCCTGCGCTATTGCGGCCAGCTCCCTAAAAATCGAGTTGTAAAATGGAGGTTCAGGGCACTGCAATTCACAAACCTGCAGACTTATAAATGATAACTCTCGTCCACAAATATATTGAGGGAAGGCAAAGAAGAGGATTTGAAATCAAGGCAGAATTGCAGGAAACAGATTTCAGGAGGTAGATTCGAATCGCCTTTAAAGCACATGAAAAGCGGCAAAACGTTGACAATGATGCCCTTGGCCAAAAAGGGCGTATGCGTTTTTTCCTGAATATATTCAGGAAAAAACGCATACGCCCTTTTTGGCCAACCAAGCAACCTGGAAAGGCAAATCAGCGCTACAAAGATGTCTCGCTTCCCATCGGTAAAAAAGGCCATGCTGAAAAAAGTGTCAAAACCAGAAATGCAGGACAGGCCATGGAGAAATGGGAGCCTTCCTACACTGATGGGCGGGATGTAAATTGCCAACAGCCACTCTGGAGAAGCGTACGGTGAGTCCGGAAACATCTAAAAAACAAAGCTTAGAGAGCATGGGGCACTTCCACTCAGGGGTTATAAATTGGGAAAATGAAAAATCAGCAAGACACAAGCACCCCAAAGTTTAGGGCTGCTCTGTTGACAAGGACCTCCACTTCATTCCACCTTCAATATCCCAGGAAAGAGAAAAATGGATAAAGAAGTTGTGGTCCTTATGTACAATGGAATATCACTCAGCCATGAAATCAATGTCATAAGGCTAGTAGCAGCATGATGAGTGGATTTAGGTACGACGATTCTAAGTGAAATAAGTCACACAGAAAAGGACACTTCTCATAAGGTATCACTGATAGAGGGAATGTAAAAACCGTTACACTTGAACTGAATTACAAAACAGAACAGAGTCACACATGCAGAAAACACACTATGGCTGCTTAACGGGAAAGGTGAGGTGGGGTGATACATAAAACAAGGGTTTCAAATTAGCTCAGATACCGTTCCATAAACCCAATATGTAATAGACAAGACCTACTCCTTGCTCAGAGAACTGGACTCAACACGCCCTATTCACCGCACAAGAATATATCTGACTAGTAATAATCTTAAAACCTATGTATTGATATCTCTCTGTTAGTGTGTCAAGTGGGTAAAAAGCGGCATAAACACAGCAGTGAAAAGCAGCTAAACCCCATTATAAAAATAAATTACTTTGAAAAACCCATGAAACAAAGACAGTGAAAGAGAGAGAAATTCTTACACAATGCGTTCAGGGGCTGTGATGCAACCTGGATTGACCATATCTAGACCCACAGCTGGATGAGACATAAGGGTGGACACTGTTGCGGCTGAGAGGTTTGGTGAGGTTGGGTGAGCAAACGCAGACCCTTTAAAGTAATACTGCGTGGTACCCATCGCATGGGTCCCAAATCTCCAGGTTGAAGGGCATCTTCCTACATCGTAAACATGCATGAGATACCCAGAAGATGGTACACCGTGTGATGGGGAAAGGTTTCTAAAACGCACCTCATTTCTCATCTGCCTGTGCCCGGGTTTGCCATTCCAGCCACTTTACTAGCAATCTCCCTCCTTGGAGCATCATCACTTTTAACCTCCTGTTCCGTACAGGTTGCAATTTGTCCTGAGGATGAACGGGAAGACGTGGAACCAATGAGAGACTAGCTCTTGGTGTTGGGACAGGCACAGGTCACTCTATTTTCCCATCAGGAAGAAGAATTAACCACAGGCTCAGCCTGCCACCCGGAACCAAAACAGGGCCTGAAGCCATCCTGCGCTATTGCGGCCAGCTCCCTAAAAATCGAGTTGTAAAATGGAGGTTCAGGGCACTGCAATTCACAAACCTGCAGACTTATAAATGATAACTCTCGTCCACAAATATATTGAGGGAAGGCAAAGAAGAGGATTTGAAATCAAGGCAGAATTGCAGGAAACAGATTTCAGGAGGTAGATTCGAATCGCCTTTAAAGCACATGAAAAGCGGCAAAACGTTGACAATGATGCCCTTGGCCAAAAAGGGCGTATGCGTTTTTTCCGGAATATATTCAGGAAAAAACGCATACGCCCTTTTTGGCCAACCAAGCAACCTGGAAAGGCAAATCAGCGCTACAAAGAAGTCTCGCTTCCCATCGGTTAAAAGGGCCATGCTGAAAAAAGTGTCAAAACCGGAAATGCAGGACAGGCCATGGAGAAATGGGAGCCTTGCTACACTGATGGGCGGGATGTAAATTGCCAACAGCCACTCTGGAGAAGAGTACGGTGTGTCCTGAAACATCTAAAAAACACAGCTTAGAGAGCATAGGGCACTTCCACTCATGGGGGTATAAATTGGGAAAATGAAAAATCAGCAAGACACAAGCACCCCAAAGTTTAGGGCTGCTCTGTTGACAAGGACCTCCAGTTCATTCCACCTTCAATATCCCAGGAAAGAGAAAAATCGATAAAGAAGTTGTGGTCCTTATGTACAATGGAATATCACTCAGCCATGAAATCAATGTCCTAAGGCTAGTAGTAGCATGATGAGTGGATTTAGGTACGACGATTCTAAGTGAAATAAGTCACACAGAAAAGGACACTTCTCATAAGGTATCACTGATAGAGGGAATGTAAAAACCGTTACACTTGAACTGAATTACAAAACAGAACAGAGTCACACATGCAGAAAACACACTATGGCTGCTTAACGGGAAAGGTGAGGTGGGGTGATACATAAAACAAGGGTTTCAAATTAGCTCAGATACCATTCCATAAACCCAATATGTAATAGACAAGACCTACTCCTTGCTCAGAGAACTGGACTCAACACGCCCTATTCACCGCACAAGAATATATCTGACTAGTAATAATCTTAAAACCTATGTATTCATATCTCTCTGTTAGTGTGCCAAGTGGGTGTAAAGCGGCATAAACACAGCAGTGAAAAGCAGCTAAACCCCATTATAAAAATAAATTACTTTGAAAAACCCATGAAACAAAGACAGTGAAAGAGAGAGAAATTCTTACACAATGTGTTCAGGGGCTGTGATGCAACCTGGATTGACCATATCTAGACCCACAGCTGGATGAGACATAAGGGTGGACACTCTTGGGGCTGAGAGGTTTGGTGAGGTTGGGTGAGCAAACGCAGACCCTTTAAAGTAATACTGCATGGTACCCATCGCATGGGTCACAAATCTCCAGGTTCAAGGGCATATTCCTACATCGAAAACATGCATGAGAAACCCAGAAGATGGTACACCGTGTGATGGGGAAAGGTTTCTAAAACGCACCTCATTTCTCATCTCCTTGTGCCCGGGTTCGCTATTCCAGCCACTTTACTAGCAATCTCCCTACTTGGAGCATCAGCACCTTTAACCTCCTGTTCCGTACAGGTTGCAATTTGTCCTGAGGATGAACGGGAAGACGTGGAACCAATGAGAGACTAGCTCTTGGTGTTGGGACAGGCACAGGTCACTCTATTTTCCCATCAGGAAGAAGAATTAACCACAGGCTCAGCCTGCCCCCCGGATCAAGAACAGGGCCTGAAGCCATCCTGCGCTTTTGCGGCCATCTCCCAAAAACGCGAGTTGTAAAATGGAGGTTCAGGGCACTGCAATTCACAAACCTGCAGAGTTATAAATGATAACTCTCGTCCACAAATATATTGAGGGAAGGCAAAGAAGAGGATTTGAAATCAAGGCAGAATTGCAGGAAACAGATTTCAGGAGGTAGATTCGAATCGCCTTTAAAGCACATGAAAAGCGGCAAAACGTTGACAATGATGCACTTGGCCAAAAAGGGCGTATGCGTTTTTTCCTGAATATATTCAGGAAAAAACGCATACGCCCTTTTTGGCCAACCAAGCAACCTGGAAAGGCAAATCAGCGCTACAAAGAAGTCTCGCTTCCCATCGGTTAAAAGGGCCATGCTGAAAAAAGTGTCAAAACCAGAAATGCAGGACAGGCCATGGAGAAATGGGAGCCTTGCTACACTGATGGGCGGGATGTAAATTGCCAACAGCCACTCTGGAGAAGAGTACGGTGTGTCCTGAAACATCTAAAAAACACAGCTTAGAGAGCATAGGGCACTTCCACTCATGGGGGTGTAAATTGGGAAAATGAAAAATCAGCAAGACACAAGCACCCCAAAGTTTAGGGCTGCTCTGTTGACAAGGACCTCCACTTCATTCCACCTTCAATATCCCAGGAAAGAGAAAAATGGATAAAGAAGTTGTGGTCCTTATGTACACTGGAATATCACTCAGCCATGAAATCAATGTCATAAGGCTAGTAGCAGCATGACGAGTGGATTTAGGTACGACGATTCTAAGTGAAATAAGTCACACAGAAAAGGACACTTCTCATAAAGTATCACTGATAGAGGGAATGTAAAAACCGTTACACTTGAACTGAATTACAAAACAGAACAGAGTCACACATGCAGAAAACACACTATGGCTGCTTAACGGGAAAGGTGAGGTGGGGTGATACATAAAACAAGGGTTTCAAATTAGCTCAGATACCGTTCCATAAACCCAATATGTAATAGACAAGACCTACTCCTTGCTCAGAGAACTGGACTCAACACGCCCTATTCACCGCACAAGAATATATCTGACTAGTAATAATCTTAAAACCTACGTATTGATATCTCTCTGTTAGTGGGTCAAGTGGGTAAAAAGCGGCATAAACACAGCAGTGAAAAGCAGCTAAACCCCATTATAAAAATAAATTACTTTGAAAAACCCATGAAACAAAGACAGTGAAAGAGAGAGAAATTCTTACACAATGCGTTCAGGGGCTGTGATGCAACCTGGATTGACCATATCTAGACCCACAGCTGGATGAGACATAAGGGTGGACACTCTTGGGGCTGAGAGGTTTGGTGAGGTTGGGTGAGCAAACGTAGACCCTTTAAATAATACTGCGTGGTACCCATCGCATGGGTCCCAAATCTCCAGGTTCAAGGGCATCTTCCTACATCGAAAACATGCATGAGATACCCAGAAGACGGTACACCGTGTGATGGGGAAAGGTTTCTAAAACGCACCTCATTTCTTATCTGCTTGTGCCCGGGTTCGCCATTCCAGCCACTTTACTAGCAATCTCCCTCCTTGGAGCATCAGCACCTTTAACCTCCTGTTCCGTACAGGTTGCAATTTGTACTGAGGATGAACGGGAAGACGTGGAACCAATGAAAGACTAGCTCTTGGTGTTGGGACAGGCACAGGTCACTCTATTTTCCCATCAGGAAGAAGAATTAACCACAGGCTCAGCCTGCCACCCGGAACCAGAACAGGGCCTGAAGACATCCTGCGCTTTTGCGGCCAGCTCCCTAAAAAGCGAGTTGTAAAATGGAGGTTCAGGGCACTGCAATTCACAAACCTGCAGACTTATAAATGATAACTCTCATCCACAAATATATTGAGGGAAGGCAAAGAAGAGGATTTGAAATCAAGGCAGAATTGCAGGAAACAGATTTCAGGAGGTAGATTCGAATTGCCTTTAAAGCACATGAAAAGCAGCAAAACGTTGACAATGATGCCCTTGGCCAAAAAGGGCGTATGCGTTTTTTCCTAAATATATTCAGGAAAAAACGCATACGCACTTTTTGGCCAACCAAGCAACCTGGAAAGGCAAATCAGCACTACAAAGATGTCTCGCTTCCCATCGGTCAAAAGGGCCATGCTGAAAAGAGTGTCAAAACCAGAAATGCAGGACAGGCCATGGAGAAATGGGAGCCTTGCTACACTGATGGGCGGGATGTAAATTGTCAACAGCCACTCTGGAGAAGTGTACGGTGAGTCCTGAAACGTCTAAAAAGCAAAGCTTAGAGAGCATAGGGCACTTCCACTCATGGGGGTATAAATTGGGAAAATGAAAAATCAGCAAGACACAAGCACCCCAAAGTTTAGGGCTGCTCTGTTGACAAGGACCTCCACTTCATTCCACCTTCAATATCCCAGGAAAGAGAAAAATGGATAAAGAAGTTGTGGTCCTTATGTACAATGTAATATCACTCAGCCATGAAATCAATTTCATAAGGCTAGTAGCAGCATGATGAGTGGATTTAGGTACGACGATTCTAAGTGAAATAAGTCACACAGAAAAGGACACTTCTCATAAGGTATCACTGATAGAGGGAATGTAAAAACCGTTACACTTGAACTGAATTACAAAACAGAACAGAGTCACACATGCAGAAAACACACTATGGCTGCTTAACGGGAAAGGTGAGGTGGGGTGATACATAAAACAAGGGTTTCAAATTAGCTCAGATACCGTTCCATAAACCCAATATGTAATAGACAAGACCTACTCCTTGCTCAGAGAACTGGACTCAACACGCCCTATTCACCGCACAAGAATATATCTGACTAGTAATAATCTTAAAACCTATGTATTCATATCTCTCTGTTAGTGTGTCAAGTGGGTGTAAAGCGGCATAAACACAGCAGTGAAAAGCAGCTAAACCCCATTATAAAAATAAATTACTTTGAAAAACCCATGAAACAAAGACAGTGAAAGAGAGAGAAATTCTTACACAATGCGTTCAGGGGCTGTGATGCAACCTGGATTGACCATATCTAGACCCACAGCTGGATGAGACATAAGGGTGGACACTCTTGGGGCTGAGAGGTTTGGTGAGGTTGGGTGAGCAAACGCAGACCCTTTAAAGTAATACTGCATGGTACCCATCGCATGGGTCACAAATCTCCAGGTTCAAGGGCATCTTCCTACATCGAAAACATGCATGAGAAACCCAGAAGATGGCACACCGTGTGATGGGGAAAGGTTTCTAAAACGCACCTCATTTCTCATCTCCTTGTGCCCGGGTTCGCTATTCCAGCCGCTTTACTAGCAATCTCCCTCCTTGGAGCATCAGCACCTTTAACCTCCTGTTCCGTACAGGTTGCAATTTGTCCTGAGGATGAACGGGAAGACGTGGAACCAATGAGAGACTAGCTCTTGGTGTTGGGACAGGCACAGGTCACTCTATTTTCCCATCAGGAAGAAGAATTAACCACAGGCTCAGCCTGCCACCCGGAACCAAAACAGGGCCTGAAGCCATCCTGCGCTATTGCGGCCAGCTCCCTAAAAATCGAGTTGTAAAATGGAGGTTCAGGGCACTGCAATTCACAAACCTGCAGACTTATAAATGATAACTCTCGTCCACAAATATATTGAGGGAAGGCAAAGAAGAGGATTTGAAATCAAGGCAGAATTGCAGGAAACAGATTTCAGGAGGTAGATTCGAATCGCCTTTAAAGCACATGAAAAGCGGCAAAACGTTGACAATGATGCCCTTGGCCAAAAAGGGCGTATGCGTTTTTTCCTGAATATATTCAGGAAAAAACGCATACGCCCTTTTTGGCCAACCAAGCAACCTGGAAAGGCAAATCAGCGCTACAAAGATGTCTCGCTTCCCATCGGTAAAAAAGGCCATGCTGAAAAAAGTGTCAAAACCAGAAATGCAGGACAGGCCATGGAGAAATGGGAGCCTTCCTACACTGATGGGCGGGATGTAAATTGACAACAGCCACTCTGGAGAAGCGTACGGTGAGTCCGGAAACATCTAAAAAACAAAGCTTAGAGAGCATGGGGCACTTCCACTCAGGGGTTATAAATTGGGAAAATGAAAAATCAGCAAGACACAAGCACCCCAAAGTTTAGGGCTGCTCTGTTGACAAGGACCTCCACTTCATTCCACCTTCAATATCCCAGGAAAGAGAAAAATCGATAAAGAAGTTGTGGTCCTTATGTACAATGGAATATCACTCAGCCATGAAATCAATGTCATAAGGCTAGTAGCAGCATGATGAGTGGATTTAGGTACGACGATTCTAAGTGAAATAAGTCACACAGAAAAGGACACTTCTCATAAGGTATCACTGATAGAGGGAATGTAAAAACCGTTACACTTGAACTGAATTACAAAACAGAACAGAGTCACACATGCAGAAAACACACTATGGCTGCTTAACGGGAAAGGTGAGGTGGGGTGATACATAAAACAAGGGTTTCAAATTAGCTCAGATACCGTTCCATAAACCCAATATGTAATAGACAAGACCTACTCCTTGCTCAGAGAACTGGACTCAACACGCCCTATTCACCGCACAAGAATATATCTGACTAGTAATAATCTTAAAACCTATGTATTGATATCTCTCTGTTAGTGTGTCAAGTGGGTAAAAAGCGGCATAAACACAGCAGTGAAAAGCAGCTAAACCCCATTATAAAAATAAATTACTTTGAAAAACCCATGAAACAAAGACAGTGAAAGAGAGAGAAATTCTTACACAATGCGTTCAGGGGCTGTGATGCAACCTGGATTGACCATATCTAGACCCACAGCTGGATGAGACATAAGGGTGGACACTGTTGCGGCTGAGAGGTTTGGTGAGGTTGGGTGAGCAAACGCAGACCCTTTAAAGTAATACTGCGTGGTACCCATCGCATGGGTCCCAAATCTCCAGGTTGAAGGGCATCTTCCTACATCGTAAACATGCATGAGATACCCAGAAGATGGTACACCGTGTGATGGGGAAAGGTTTCTAAAACGCACCTCATTTCTCATCTGCCTGTGCCCGGGTTTGCCATTCCAGCCACTTTACTAGCAATCTCCCTCCTTGGAGCATCATCACTTTTAACCTCCTGTTCCGTACAGGTTGCAATTTGTCCTGAGGATGAACGGGAAGACGTGGAACCAATGAGAGACTAGCTCTTGGTGTTGGGACAGGCACAGGTCACTCTATTTTCCCATCAGGAAGAAGAATTAACCACAGGCTCAGCCTGCCACCCGGAACCAAAACAGGGCCTGAAGCCATCCTGCGCTATTGCGGCCAGCTCCCTAAAAAGCGAGTTGTAAAATGGAGGTTCAGGGCACTGCAATTCACAAACCTGCAGACTTATAAATGATAACTCTCGTCCACAAATATATTGAGGGAAGGCAAAGAAGAGGATTTGAAATCAAGGCAGAATTGCAGGAAACAGATTTCAGGAGGTATATTCGAATCGCCTTTAAAGCACATGAAAAGCGGCAAAACGTTGACAATGATGCCCTTGGCCAAAAAGGGCGTATGCGTTTTTTCCGGAATATATTCAGGAAAAAACGCATACGCCCTTTTTGGCCAACCAAGCAACCTGGAAAGGCAAATCAGCGCTACAAAGAAGTCTCGCTTCCCATCGGTTAAAAGGGCCATGCTGAAAAAAGTGTCAAAACCGGAAATGCAGGACAGGCCATGGAGAAATGGGAGCCTTGCTACACTGATGGGCGGGATGTAAATTGCCAACAGCCACTCTGGAGAAGAGTACGGTGTGTCCTGAAACATCTAAAAAACACAGCTTAGAGAGCATAGGGCACTTCCACTCATGGGGGTATAAATTGGGAAAATGAAAAATCAGCAAGACACAAGCACCCCAAAGTTTAGGGCTGCTCTGTTGACAAGGACCTCCACTTCATTCCACCTTCAATATCCCAGGAAAGAGAAAAATCGATAAAGAAGTTGTGGTCCTTATGTACAATGGAATATCACTCAGCCATGAAATCAATGTCCTAAGGCTAGTAGTAGCATGATGAGTGGATTTAGGTACGACGATTCTAAGTGAAATAAGTCACACAGAAAAGGACACTTCTCATAAGGTATCACTGATAGAGGGAATGTAAAAACCGTTACACTTGAACTGAATTACAAAACAGAACAGAGTCACACATGCAGAAAATACACTATGGCTGCTTAACGGGAAAGGTGAGGTGGGGTGATACATAAAACAAGGGTTTCAAATTAGCTCAGATACCATTCCATAAACCCAATATGTAATAGACAAGACCTACTCCTTGCTCAGAGAACTGGACTCAACACGCCCTATTCACCGCACAAGAATATATCTGACTAGTAATAATCTTAAAACCTATGTATTCATATCTCTCTGTTAGTGTGCCAAGTGGGTGTAAAGCGGCATAAACACAGCAGTGAAAAGCAGCTAAACCCCATTATAAAAATAAATTACTTTGAAAAACCCATGAAACAAAGACAGTGAAAGAGAGAGAAATTCTTACACAATGTGTTCAGGGGCTGTGATGCAACCTGGATTGACCATATCTAGACCCACAGCTGGATGAGACATAAGGGTGGACACTCTTGGGGCTGAGAGGTTTGGTGAGGTTGGGTGAGCAAACGCAGACCCTTTAAAGTAATACTGCATGGTACCCATCGCATGGGTCACAAATCTCCAGGTTCAAGGGCATCTTCCTACATCGAAAACATGCATGAGAAACCCAGAAGATGGTACACCGTGTGATGGGGAAAGGTTTCTAAAACGCACCTCATTTCTCATCTCCTTGTGCCCGGGTTCGCTATTCCAGCCGCTTTACTAGCAATCTCCCTACTTGGAGCATCAGCACCTTTAACCTCCTGTTCCGTACAGGTTGCAATTTGTCCTGAGGATGAACGGAAAGACGTGGAACCAATGAGAGACTAGCTCTTGGTGTTGGGACAGGCACAGGTCACTCTATTTTCCCATCAGGAAGAAGAATTAACCACAGGCTCAGCCTGCCCCCCGGATCAAGAACAGGGCCTGAAGCCATCCTGCGCTTTTGCGGCCATCTCCCAAAAACGCGAGTTGTAAAATGGAGGTTCAGGGCACTGCAATTCACAAACCTGCAGAGTTATAAATGATAACTCTCGTCCACAAATATATTGAGGGAAGGCAAAGAAGAGGATTTGAAATCAAGGCAGAATTGCAGGAAACAGATTTCAGGAGGTAGATTCGAATCGCCTTTAAAGCACATGAAAAGCGGCAAAACGTTGACAATGATGCACTTGGCCAAAAAGGGCGTATGCGTTTTTTCCTGAATATATTAAGGAAAAAACGCATACGCCCTTTTTGGCCAACCAAGCAACCTGGAAAGGCAAATCAGCGCTACAAAGATGTCTCGCTTCCCATCGGTCAAAAGGGCCATGCTGAAAAAGGTGTCAAAACCAGAAATGCAGGACAGGCCATGGAAAAATGGGAGCCTTGCTACACTGATGGGCAGGATGTAAATTGTCAACAGCCACTCTGGAGAAGTGTACGGTGAGTCCTGAAACGTCTAAAAAGCAAAGCTTAGAGAGCATAGGGCACTTCCACTCATGGGGGTATAAATTGGGAAAATGAAAAATCAGCAAGACACAAGCACCCCAAAGTTTAGGGCTGCTCTGTTGACAAGGACCTCCACTTCATTCCACCTTCAATATCCCAGGAAAGAGAAAAATGGATAAAGAAGTTGTGGTCCTTATGTACAATGGAATATCACTCAGCCATGAAATCAATGTCATAAGGCTAGTAGCAGCATGATGAGTGGATTTAGGTACGACGATTCTAAGTGAAATAAGTCACACAGAAAAGGACACTTCTCATAAGGTATCACTGATAGAGGGAATGTAAAAACCGTTACACTTGAACTGAATTACAAAACAGAACAGAGTCACACATGCAGAAAACACACTATGGCTGCTTAACGGGAAAGGTGAGGTGGGGTGATACATAAAACAAGGGTTTCAAATTAGCTCAGATACCGTTCCATAAAACCAATATGTAATAGACAAGACCTACTCCTTGCTCAGAGAACTGGACTCAACACGCCCTATTCACCGCACAAGAATATATCTGACTAGTAATAATCTTAAAACCTATGTATTGATATCTCTCTGTTAGTGTGTCAAGTGGGTGTAAAGCGGCATAAACACAGCAGTGAAAAGCAGCTAAACCCCATTATAAAAATAAATTACTTTGAAAAACCCGTGAAACAAAGACAGTGAAAGAGAGAGAAATTCTTACACAATGCGTTCAGGGGCTGTGATGCAACCTGGATTGACCATATCTAGACCCACAGCTGGATGAGACATAAGGGTGGACACTCTTGGGGCTGAGAGGTTTGGTGAGGTTGGGTGAGCAAACGCAGACCCTTTAAAGTAATACTGCGTGGTACCGATCGCATGGGTCCCAAATCTCCAGGTTCAAGGGCATCTTCCTACATTGAAAACATGCATGAGATACCCAGAAGATGGTACACCGTGTGATGGGGAAAGGTTTCTAAAACGCACCTCATTTCTCATCTGCTTGTGCCCGGGTTCGCCATTCCAGCCACTTTACTAGCAATCTCCCTCCTTGGAGCATCAGCACCTTTAACCTCCTGTTCCGTACAGGTTGCAATTTGTACTGAGGATGAACGGGAAGACGTGGAACCAATGAAAGACTAGCTCTTGGTGTTGGGACAGGCACAGGTCACTCTATTTTCCCATCAGGAAGAAGAATTAACCACAGGCTCAGCCTGCCCCCCGGAACCAGAACAGGGCCTGAAGCCATCCTGCGCTTTTGCGGCCAGCTCCCTAAAAAGCGAGTTGTAAATTGGAGGTTCAGGGCACTGCAATTCACAAACCTGCAGAGTTATAAATGATAACTCTCATCCACAAATATATTGAGGGAAGGCAAAGAAGAGGATTTGAAATCAAGGCAGAATTGCAGGAAACAGATTTCAGGAGGTAGATTCGAATCGCCTTTAAAGCACATGAAAAGCGGCAAAACGTTGACAATGATGCCCTTGGCCAAAAAGGGCGTATGCGTTTTTTCCTGAATATATTCAGGAAAAAACGCATACGCCCTTTTTGGCCAACCAAGCAACCTGGAAAGGCAAATCAGCGCTACAAAGATGTCTCGCTTCCCATCGGTTAAAAAGGCCATGCTGAAAAAAGTGTCAAAACCAGAAATGCAGGACAGGCCATGGAGAAATGGGAGCCTTGCTACACTGATGGGCGGGATGTAAATTGCCAACAGCCACTCTGGAGAAGCGTACGGTGAGTCCTGAAACATCTAAAAAACAAAGCTTAGAGAGCATAGGGCACTTCCACTCATGGGGTTATAAATTGGGAAAATTAAAAATCAGCAAGACACAAGCACCCCAAAGTTTAGGGCTGCTCTGTTGACAAGGACCTCCACTTCATTCCACCTTCAATATCCCAGGAAAGAGAAAAATGGATAAAGAAGTTGTGGTCCTTATGTACAATGGAATATCACTCAGCCGTGAAATCAATGTCATAAGGCTAGTAGCAGCATGATGAGTGGATTTAGGTACGACGACTCTAAGTGAAATAAGTCACACAGAAAAGGACACTTCTCATAAGGTATCACTGATAGAGGGAATGTAAAAACCGTTACACTTGAACTGAATTACAAAACAGAACAGAGTCACACATGCAGAAAACACACTATGGCTGCTTAACGGGAAAGGTGAGGTGGGGTGATACATAAAACAAGGGTTTCAAATTAGCTCAGATACCCTTCCATAAACCCAATATGTAATAGACAAGACCTACTCCTTGCTCAGAGAACTGGACTCAACACGCCCTATTCACCGCACAAGAATACATCTGACTAGTAATAATCTTAAAACCTATGTACTGATATCTCTCTGTTAGTGTGTCAAGTGGGTAAAAAGCGGCATAAACACAGCAGTGAAAAGCAGTTAAACCCCATTATAAAAATAAATTACTTTGAAAAACCCATGAAACAAAGACAGTGAAAGAGAGAGAAATTCTTACACAATGCGTTCAGGGGCTGTGATGCAACCTGGATTGACCATATCTAGACCCACAGCTGGATGAGACATAAGGGTGGACACTGTTGCGGCTGAGAGGTTTGGTGAGGTTGGGTGAGCAAACGCAGACCCTTTAAAGTAATACTGCGTGGTACCCATCGCATGGGTCCCAAATCTCCAGGTTCAACGTCATCTTCCTACATCGAAAACATGCATGAGATACCCAGAAGATGGTACACCGTGTGATGGGGAAAGGTTTCTAAAACGCACCTCATTTCTCATCTGCTTGTGCCCGGGTTCGCCATTCCAGCCACTTTACTAGCAATCTCCCTCCTTGGAGCATCAGCACCTTTAACCTCCTCTTCCGTACAGGTTGCAATTTGTCCTGAGAATGAACTGGAAGACGTGGAACCAATGAGAGACTAGCTCTTGGTGTTGGGACAGGCACAGGTCACTCTATTTTCCCATCAGGAAGAAGAATTAACCACAGGCTCAGCCTGCCACTCGGAACCAGAACAGGGCCTGAAGCCAGCCGGTGCTATTGCGGCCAGCTCCCTAAAAAGCGAGTTGTAAAATGGAGGTTCAGGGCACTGCAATTCACAAACCTGCAGACTTATAAATGATAACTCTCGTCCACAAATATATTGAGGGAAGGCAAAGAAGAGTATTTGAAATCAAGGCAGAATTGCAGGAAACAGATTTCAGGAGGTAGATTCGAATCGCCTTTAAAGCACATGAAATGCGGCAAAACGTTGGCAATGATGCCCTTGGCCAAAAAGGGCGTATGCGTTTTTTCCTGAATATATTCAGGAAAAAACGCATACGCCCTTTTTGGCCAACCAAGCAACCTGGAAAGGCAAATCAGCGCTACAAAGATGTCTCGCTTCCCATCGGTCAAAAGGGCCATGCTGAAAAAAGTGTCAAAACCAGAAATGCAGGACAGGCCATGGAGAAATGGGAGCCTTGCTACACTGATGGGCGGGATGTAAATTGTCAACAGCCACTCTGGAGAAGTGTACGGTGAGTCCTGAAACATCTAAAAAACAAAGCTTAGAGAGCATAGGGCACTTCCACTCATGGGGTTATAAATTGGGAAAATTAAAAATCAGCAAGACACAAGCACCCCAAAGTTTAGGGCTGCTCTGTTGACAAGGACCTCCACTTCATTCCACTTTCAATATCCCAGGAAAGAGAAAAATGGATAAAGAAGTTGTGGTCCTTATGTACAATGGAATATCACTCAGCCGTGAAATCAATGTCATAAGGCTAGTAGCAGCATGATGAGTGGATTTAGGTACGACGACTCTAAGTGAAATAAGTCACACAGAAAAGGACACTTCTCATAAGGTATCACTTATAGAGGGAATGTAAAAACCGTTACACTTGAACTGAATTACAAAACAGAACAGAGTCACACATGCAGAAAACACACTATGGCTGCTTAACGGGAAAGGTGAGGTGGGGTGATACATAAAACAAGGGTTTCAAATTAGCTCAGATACCATTCCATAAACCCAATATGTAATAGACAAGACCTACTCCTTGCTCAGAGAACTGGACTCAACACGCCCTATTCACCGCACAAGAATATATCTGACTAGTAATAATCTTAAAACCTATGTACTGATATGTCTCTGTTAGTGTGTCAAGTGGGTAAAAAGCGGCATAAACACAGCAGTGAAAAGCAGCTAAACCCCATTATAAAAATAAATTACTTTGAAAAACCCATGAAACAAAGACAGTGAAAGAGAGAGAAATTCTTACACAATGCGTTCAGGGGCTGTGATGCAACCTGGATTGACCATATCTAGACCCACAGCTGGATGAGACATAAGGGTGGACTTTGTTGCGGCTGAGAGGTTTGGTGAGGTTGGGTGAGCAAACGCAGACCCTTTAAAGTAATACTGCGTGGTACCCATCGCATGGGTCCCAAATCTCCAGGTTCCAGGGCATCTTCCTACATCGAAAACATGCATGAGATACCCAGAAGATGGTACACCGTGTGATGGGGAAAGGTTTCTAAAACGCACCTCATTTCTCATCTGCTTGTGCCCGGGTTCGCCATTCCAGCCACTTAACTAGCAATCTCCCTCCTTGGAGCATCAGCACCTTTAACCTCCTGTTCCGTACAGGTTGCAATTTGTACTGAGGATGAACGGGAAGACGTGGAACCAATGAAAGACTAGCTCTTGGTGTTGGGACAGGCACAGGTCACTCTATTTTCCCATCAGGAAGAAGAATTAACCACAGGCTCAGCCTGCCCCCCGTAACCAGAACAGGGCCTGAAGCCATCCTGCGCTTTTGCGGCCAGCTCCCTAAAAAGCGAGTTGTAAAATGGAGGTTCAGGGCACTGCAATTCACAAACCTGCAGAGTTATAAATGATAACTCTCATCCACAAATATATTGAGGGAAGGCAAAGAAGAGGATTTGAAATCAAGGCAGAATTGCAGGAAACAGATTTCAGGAGGTAGATTCGAATCGCCTTTAAAGCACATGAAAAGCGGCAAAACGTTGACAATGATGCCCTTGGCCAAAAAGGGCGTATGCGTTTTTTCCTGAATATATTAAGGAAAAAACGCATACGCCCTTTTTGGCCAACCAAGCAACCTGGAAAGGCAAATCAGCGCTACAAAGATGTCTCGCTTCCCATCGGTCAAAAGGGCCATGCTGAAAAAAGTGTCAAAACCAGAAATGCAGGACAGGCCATGGAGAAATGGGAGCCTTGCTACACTGATGGGCGGGATGTAAATTGTCAACAGCCACTCTGGAGAAGTGTACGGTGAGTCCGGAAACGTCTAAAAAGCAAAGCTTAGGGAGCATAGGGCACTTCCACTCATGGGGGTATAAATTGGGAAAATTAAAAATCAGCAAGACACAAGCACCCCAAAGTATAGGGCTGCTCTGTTGACAAGGACCTCCACTTCATTCCACCTTCAATATCCCAGGAAAGAGAAAAATGGATAAAGAAGTTGTGGTCCTTATGTACAATGGAATATCACTCAGCCATGAAATCAATGTCATAAGGCTAGTAGCAGCATGATGAGTGGATTTAGGTACGACGATTCTAAGTGAAATAAGTCACACAGAAAAGGACACTTCTCATAAGGTATCACTGATAGAGGGAATGTAAAAACCGTTACACTTGAACTGAATTACAAAACAGAACAGAGTCACACATGCAGAAAACACACTATGGCTGCTTAACGGGAAAGGTGAGGTGGGGTGATACATAAAACAAGGGTTTCAAATTAGCTCAGATACTGTTCCATAAAACCAATATGTAATAGACAAGACCTACTCCTTGCTCAGAGAACTGGACTCAACACGCCCTATTCACCGCACAAGAATATATCTGACTAGTAATAATCTTAAAACCTATGTATTGATATCTCTCTGTTAGTGTGTCAAGTGGGTGTAAAGCGGCATAAACACAGCAGTGAAAAGCAGCTAAACCCCATTATAAAAATAAATTACTTTGAAAAACCCGTGAAACAAAGACAGTGAAAGAGAGCGAAATTCTTACACAATGCGTTCAGGGGCTGTGATGCAACCTGGATTGACCATATCTAGACCCACAGCTGGATGAGACATAAGGGTGGACACTCTTGGGGCTGAGAGGTTTGGTGAGGTTGGGTGAGCAAACGCAGACCCTTTAAAGTAATACTGCGTGGTACCGATCGCATGGGTCCCAAATCTCCAGGTTCAAGGGCATCTTCCTACATCGAAAACATGCATGAGATACCCAGAAGATGGTACACCGTGTGATGGGGAAAGGTTTCTAAAACGCACCTCATTTCTCATCTGCTTGTGCCCGGGTTCGCCATTCCAGCCACTTTACTAGCAATCTCCCTCCTTGGAGCATCAGCACCTTTAACCTCCTGTTCCGTACAGGTTGCAATTTGTACTGAGGATGAACGGGAAGACGTGGAACCAATGAAAGACTAGCTCTTGGTGTTGGGACAGGCACAGGTCACTCTATTTTCCCATCAGGAAGAAGAATTAACCACAGGCTCAGCCTGCCCCCCGGAACCAGAACAGGGCCTGAAGCCATCCTGCGCTTTTGCGGCCAGCTCCCTAAAAAGCGAGTTGTAAATTGGAGGTTCAGGGCACTGCAATTCACAAACCTGCAGAGTTATAAATGATAACTCTCATCCACAAATATATTGAGGGAAGGCAAAGAAGAGGATTTGAAATCAAGGCAGAATTGCAGGAAACAGATTTCAGGAGGTAGATTCGAATCCCCTTTAAAGCACATGAAAAGCGGCAAAACGTTGACAATGATGCCCTTGGCCAAAAAGGGCGTATGCGTTTTTTCCTGAATATATTCAGGAAAAAACGCATACGCCCTTTTTGGCCAACCAAGCAACCTGGAAAGGCAAATCAGCGCTACAAAGATGTCTCGCTTCCCATTGGTCAAAAGGGCCATGCTGAAAAAAGTGTCAAAACCAGAAATGCAGGACAGGCCATGGAGAAATGGGAGCCTTGCTACACTGATGGGCGGGATGTAAATTGTCAACAGCCACTCTGGAGAAGTGTACGGTGAGTCCTGAAACGTCTAAAAAGCAAAGCTTAGAGAGCATAGGGCACTTCCACTCATGGGGGTATAAATTGGGAAAATTAAAAATCAGCAAGACACAAGCACCCCAAAGTTTAGGGCTGCTCTGTTGACAAGGACCTCCACTTCATTCCACCTTCAATATCCCAGGAAAGAGAAAAATGGATAAAGAAGTTGTGGTCCTTATGTACAATGGAATATCACTCAGCCGTGAAATCAATGTCATAAGGCTAGTAGCAGCATGATGAGTGGATTTAGGTACGACGACTCTAAGTGAAATAAGTCACACAGCAAAGGACACTTCTCATAAGGTATCACTTATAGAGGGAATGTAAAAACCGTTACACTTGAACTGAATTACAAAACAGAACAGAGTCACACATGCAGAAAACACACTATGGCTGCTTAACGGGAAAGGTGAGGTGGGGTGATACATAAAACAAGGGTTTCAAATTAGCTCAGATACCGTTCCATAAACCCAATATGTAATAGACAAGACCTACTCCTTGCTCAGAGAACTGGACTCAACACGCCCTATTCACCGCACACGAATATATCTGACTAGTAATAATCTTAAAACCTATGTATTGATATGTCTCTGTTAGTGTGTCAAGTGGGTAAAAAGCGGCATAAACACAGCAGTGAAAAGCAGCTAAACCCCATTATAAAAATAAATTACTTTGAAAAACCCATGAAACAAAGACAGTGAAAGAGAGAGAAATTCTTACACAATGCGTTCAGGGGCTGTGATGCAACCTGGATTGACCATATCTAGACCCACAGCTGGATGAGACATAAGGGTGGACACTGTTGCGGCTGAGAGGTTTGGTGAGGTTGGGTGAGCAAACGCAGACCCTTTAAAGTAATACTGCGTGGTACCCATCGCATGGGTCCCAAATCTCCAGGTTCAAGGTCATCTTCCTACATCGAAAACATGCATGAGATACCCAGAAGATGGTACACCGTGTGATGGGGAAAGGTTTCTAAAACGCACCTCATTTCTCATCTGCTTGTGCCCGCGTTCGCCATTCCAGCCGCTTTACTAGCAATCTCCCTCCTTGGAGCATCAGCACCTTTAACCTCCTGTTCCGTACAGGTTGCAATTTGTACTGAGGATGAACGGGAAGACGTGGAACCAATGAAAGACTAGCTCTTGGTGTTGGGACAGGCACAGGTCACTCTATTTTCCCATCAGGAAGAAGAATTAACCACAGGCTCAGCCTGCCCCCCGGAACCAGAACAGGGCCTGAAGCCATCCTGCACTTTTGCGGCCAGCTCCCTAAAAAGCGAGTTGTAAAATGGAGGTTCAGGGCACTGCAATTCACAAACCTGCAGACTTATAAATGATAACTCTCATCCACAAATATATTGAGGGAAGGCAAAGAAGAGGATTTGAAATCAAGGCAGAATTGCAGGAAACAGATTTCAGGAGGTAGATTCGAATCGCCTTTAAAGCACATGAAAAGCGGCAAAACGTTGACAATGATGCCCTTGGCCAAAAAGGGCGTATGCGTTTTTTCCTGAATATATTCAGGAAAAAACGCATACGCCCTTTTTGGCCAACCAAGCAACCTGGAAAGGCAAATCAGCGCTACAAAGATGTCTCGCTTCCCATCGGTCAAAAGGGCCATGCTGAAAAAAGTGTCAACACCAGAAATGCAGGACAGGCCATGGAGAAATGGGAGCCTTGCTACACTGATGGGCGGGATGTAAATTGCCAACAGCCACTCTGGAGAAAAGTACGGTGTGTCCTGAAACATCTAAAAAACACAGCTTAGAGAGCATAGGGCACTTCCACTCATGGGGGTATAAATTGGGAAAATTAAAAATCAGCAAGACACAAGCACCCCAAAGTTTAGGACTGCTCTGTTGACAAGGACCTCCACTTCATTCCACCTTCAATATCCCAGGAAAGAGAAAAATGGATAAAGAAGTTGTGGTCCTTATGTACAATGGAATATCACTCAGCCATGAAATCAATGTCATAAGGCTAGTAGCAGCATGATGAGTGGATTTAGGTACGACGATTCTAAGTGAAATAAGGCACACAGAAAAGGACACTTCTCATAAGGTATCACTTATAGAGGGAATGTAAAAACCGTTACACTTGAACTGAATTACAAAACAGAACAGAGTCACACATGCAGAAAATACACTATGGCTGCTTAACGGGAAAGGTGAGGTGGGGTGATACATAAAACAAGGGTTTCAAATTAGCTCAGATACCGTTCCATAAACCCAATATGTAATAGACAAGACCTACTCCTTGCTCAGAGAACTGGACTCAACACGCCCTATTCACCGCACAAGAATATATCTGACTAGTAATAATCTTAAAACCTATGTATTGATATCTCTCTGTTAGTGTGTCAAGTGGGTAAAAAGCGGCATAAACACAACAGTGAAAAGCAGCTAAACCCCATTATAAAAATAAATTACTTTGAAAAACCCATGAAACAAAGACAGTGAAAGAGAGAGAAATTCTTACAGAATGCGTTCAGGGGCTGTGATGCAACCTGGATTGACCATATCTAGACCCACAGCTGGATGAGTCATAAGGGTGGACACTCTTGGGGCTGAGAGGTTTGGTGAGGTTGGGTGAGCAAACGCAGACCCTTTAAAGTAATACTGCATGGTGCCCATCGCATGGGTCCCAAATCTCCAGGTTCAAGGGCATCTTCCTACATCGAAAACATGCATGAGAAACCCAGAAGATGGTACACTGTGTGATGGGGAAAGGTTTCTAAAACGCACCTCATTTCTCATCTGCTTGTGCTCGGGTTCGCGATTCCAGCCACTTTACTAGCAATCTCCCTCCTTGGAGCATCACCACGTTTAACCTCCTGTTCCGTACAGGTTGATATTTGTCCTGAGGATGAACGGGAAGACGTGGAACCAATGAAAGACTAGCTCTTGGTGTTGGGACAGGCACAGGTCACTCTATTTTCCCATCAGGAAGAAGAATTAACCACAGGCTCAGCCTGCCCCCCGGAACAAGAACAGGGCCTGAAGCCATCCTGCGCTTTTGCGGGCATCTCCCAAAAACGCGAGTTGTAAAATGGAGGTTCAGGGCACTGCAATTCACAAACCTGCAGAGTTATAAATGATAACTCTCGTCCACAAATATATTGAGGGAAGGCAAAGAAGAGGATTTGAAATCAAGGCAGAATTGCAGGAAACAGATTTCAGGAGGTAGATTCGAATCGCCTTTAAAGCACATGAAAAGCGGCAAAACGTTGACAATGATGCCCTTGGCCAAAAAGGGCGTATGCGTTTTTTCCTGAATATATTCAGGAAAAAACGCATACGCCCTTTTTGGCCAACCAAGCAACCTGGAAAGGCAAATCAGCGCTACAAAGATGTCTCGCTTCCCATCGGTCAAAAGGGCCATGCTGAAAAAAGTGTCAAAACCAGAAATGCAGGACAGGCCATGGAAAAATGGCAGCCTTGCTACACTGATGGGCAGGATGTAAATTGTCAACAGCCACTCTGGAGAAGTGTACGGTGAGTCCTGAAACGTCTAAAAAGCAAAGCTTAGAGAGCATAGGGCACTTCCACTCATGGGGGTATAAATTGGGAAAATGAAAAATCAGCAAGACACAAGCACCCCAAAGTTTAGGGCTGCTCTGTTGACAAGGACCTCCACTTCATTCCACCTTCAATATCCCAGGAAAGAGAAAAATGGATAAAGAAGTTGTGGTCCTTATGTACAATGGAATATCACTCAGCCATGAAATCAATGTCATAAGGCTAGTAGCAGCATGATGAGTGGATTTAGGTACGACGATTCTAAGTGAAATAAGTCACACAGAAAAGGACACTTCTCATAAGGTATCACTGATAAAGGGAATGTAAAAACCGTTACACTTGAACTGAATTACAAAACAGAACAGAGTCACACATGCAGAAAACACACTATGGCTACTTAACGGGAAAGGTGAGGTGGGGTGATACATAAAACAAGGGTTTCAAATTAGCTCAGATACCGTTCCATAAACCCAATATGTAATAGACTAGACCTACTCCTTGCTCAGAGAACTGGACTCAACACGCCCTATTCACCGCACAAGAATATATCTGACTAGTAATAATCTTAAAACCTATGTATTGATATCTCTCTGTTAGTGGGTCAAGTGGGTAAAAAGCGGCATAAACACAGCAGTGAAAAGCAGCTAAACCCCATTATAAAAATAAATTACTTTGAAAAACCCATGAAACAAAGACAGTGAAAGAGAGAGAAATTCTTACACAATGCGTTCAGGGGCTGTGATGCAACCTGGATTGACCATATCTAGACCCACAGCTGGATGAGACATAAGGGTGGACACTGTTGCGGCTGAGAGGTTTGGTGAGGTTGGGTGAGCAAACGCAGACCCTTTAAAGTAATACTGCGTGGTACCCATCGCATGGGTCCCAAATCTCCAGGTTCAAGGGCATCTTCCTACATCGAAAACATGCATGAGAAACCCAGAAGATGGTACACCGTGTGATGTGGAAAGGTTTCTAAAACGCACCTCATTTCTCATCTCCTTGTGCCCGGGTGCGCTATTCCAGCCGCTTTACTAGCAATCTCCCTACTTGGAGCATCAGCACCTTTAACCTCCTGTTCCGTACAGGTTGCAATTTGTACTGAGGATGAACGGGAAGACGTGGAACCAATGAAAGACTAGCTCTTGGTGTTGGGACAGGCACAGGTCACTCTATTTTCCCATCAGGAAGAAGAATTAACCACAGGCTCAGCCTGCCCCCCGGAACAAGAAGAGGGCCTGAAGCCATCCTGCGCTTTTGCGGCCATCTCCCAAAAACGCGAGTTGTAAAATGGAGGTTCAGGGCACTGCAATTCACAAACCTGCAGAGTTATAAATGATAACTCTCGTCCACAAATATATTGAGGGAAGGCAAAGAAGAGGATTTGAAATCAAGGCAGAATTGCAGGAAACAGATTTCAGGAGGTAGATTCGAATCGCCTTTAAAGCACATGAAAAGCGGCAAAACGTTGACAATGATGCCCTTGGCCAAAAAGGGCGTATGCGTTTTTTCCTGAATATATTCAGGAAAAAACGCATACGCCCTTTTTGGCCAACCAAGCAACCTGGAAAGGCAAATCAGCGCTACAAAGATGTCTCGCTTCCCATCGGTCAAAAGGGCCATGCTGAAAAAAGTGTCAACACCAGAAATGCAGGACAGGCCATGGAGAAATGGGAGCCTTGCTACACTGATGGGCGGGATGTAAATTGTCAACAGCCACTCTGGAGAAGTGTACGGTGAGTCCTGAAACGTCTAAAAAGCAAAGCTTAGAGAGCATAGGGCACTTCCACTCATGGGGGTATAAATTGGGAAAATTAAAAATCAGCAAGACACAAGCACCCCAAAGTTTAGGGCTGCTCTGTTGACAAGGACCTCCACTTCATTCCACCTTCAATATCCCAGGAAAGAGAAAAATGGATAAAGAAGTTGTGGTCCTTATGTACAATGGAATATCACTCAGCCGTGAAATCAATGTCATAAGGCTAGTAGCAGCATGATGAGTGGATTTAGGTACGACGACTCTAAGTGAAATAAGTCACACAGAAAAGGACACTTCTCATAAGGTATCACTGATAGAGGGAATGTAGAAACCGTTACACTTGAACTGAATTACAAAACAGAACAGAGTCACACATGCAGAAAACACACTATGGCTGCTTAACGGGAAAGGTGCGGTGGGGTGATACATAAAACAAGGGTTTCAAATTAGCTCAGATACCGTTCCATAAAACCAATATGTAATAGACTAGACCTACTCCTTGCTCAGAGAACTGGACTCAACACGCCCTATTCACCGCACAAGAATATATCTGACTAGTAATAATCTTAAAACCTATGTATTGATATCTCTCTGTTAGTGGGTCAAGTGGGTAAAAAGCGGCATAAACACAGCAGTGAAAAGCAGCTAAACCCCATTATAAAAATAAATTACTTTGAAAAACCCATGAAACAAAGACAGTGAAAGAGAGCGAAATTCTTACACAATGCGTTCAGGGGCTGTGATGCAACCTGTATTGACCATATCTAGACCCACAGCTGGATGAGACCTAAGGGTGGACACTGTTGCGGCTGAGAGGTTTGGTGAGGTTGGGTGAGCAAACGCAGACCCTTTAAATAATACTGCGTGGTACCCATCGCATGGGTCCCAAATCTCCAGGTTCAAGGGCATCTTCCTACATCGAAAACATGCATGAGATACCCAGAAGATGGTACACCGTGTGATGGGGAAAGGTTTCTAAAACGCACCTCATTTCTCATCTGCTTGTGCCCGGGTTCGCCATTCCAGCCACTTTACTAGCAATCTCCCTCCTTGGAGCATCAGCACCTTTAACCTCCTGTTCCGTACAGGTTGCAATTTGTACTGAGGATGAACGGGAAGACGTGGAACCAATGAAAGACTAGCTCTTGGTGTTGGGACAGGCACAGGTCACTCTATTTTCCCATCAGGAAGAAGAATTAACCACAGGCTCAGCCTGCCCCCCGGAACCAGAACAGGGCCTGAAGCCATCCTGCGCTTTTGCGGCCAGCTCCCTAAAAAGCGAGTTGTAAAATGGACGTTCAGGGCACTGCAATTCACAAACCTGCAGAGTTATAAATGATAACTCTCGTCCACAAATATATTGAGGGAAGGCAAAGAAGAGGATTTGAAATCAAGGCAGAATTGCAGGAAACAGATTTCAGGAGGTAGATTCGAATCGCCTTTAAAGCACATGAAAAGCGGCAAAACGTTGACAATGATGCCCTTGGCCAAAAAGGGCGTATGCGTTTTTTCCTGAATATATTCAGGAAAAAACGCATACGCCCTTTTTGGCCAACCAAGCAACCTGGAAAGGCAAATCAGCGCTACAAAGATGTCTCGCTTCCCATCGGTCAAAAGGGCCATGCTGAAAAAAGTGTCAAAACCAGAAATGCAGGACAGGCCATGGAAAAATGGCAGCCTTGCTACACTGATGGGCAGGATGTAAATTGTCAACAGCCACTCTGGAGAAGTGTACGGTGAGTCCTGAAACGTCTAAAAAGCAAAGCTTAGAGAGCATAGGGCACTTCCACTCATGGGGGTATAAATTGGGAAAATGAAAAATCAGCAAGACACAAGCACCCCAAAGTTTAGGGCTGCTCTGTTGACAAGGACCTCCACTTCATTCCACCTTCAATATCCCAGGAAAGAGAAAAATGGATAAAGAAGTTGTGGTCCTTATGTACAATGGAATATCACTCAGCCATGAAATCAATGTCATAAGGCTAGTAGCAGCATGATGAGTGGATTTAGGTACGACGATTCTAAGTGAAATAAGTCACACAGAAAAGGACACTTCTCATAAGGTATCACTGATAAAGGGAATGTAAAAACCGTTACACTTGAACTGAATTACAAAACAGAACAGAGTCACACATGCAGAAAACACACTATGGCTACTTAACGGGAAAGGTGAGGTGGGGTGATACATAAAACAAGGGTTTCAAATTAGCTCAGATACCGTTCCATAAACCCAATATGTAATAGACTAGACCTACTCCTTGCTCAGAGAACTGGACTCAACACGCCCTATTCACCGCACAAGAATATATCTGACTAGTAATAATCTTAAAACCTATGTATTGATATCTCTCTGTTAGTGGGTCAAGTGGGTAAAAAGCGGCATAAACACAGCAGTGAAAAGCAGCTAAACCCCATTATAAAAATAAATTACTTTGAAAAACCCATGAAACAAAGACAGTGAAAGAGAGAGAAATTCTTACACAATGCGTTCAGGGGCTGTGATGCAACCTGGATTGACCATATCTAGACCCACAGCTGGATGAGACATAAGGGTGGACACTGTTGCGGCTGAGAGGTTTGGTGAGGTTGGGTGAGCAAACGCAAACCCTTTAAAGTAATACTGCGTGGTACCCATCGCATGGGTCCCAAATCTCCAGGTTCAAGGGCATCTTCCTACATCGAAAACATGCATGAGAAACCCAGAAGATGGTACACCGTGTGATGGGGAAAGGTTTCTAAAACGCACCTCATTTCTCATCTCCTTGTGCCCGGGTGCGCTATTCCAGCCGCTTTACTAGCAATCTCCCTACTTGGAGCATCAGCACCTTTAACCTCCTGTTCCGTACAGGTTGCAATTTGTACTGAGGATGAACGGGAAGACGTGGAACCAATGAAAGACTAGCTCTTGGTGTTGGGACAGGCACAGGTCACTCTATTTTCCCATCAGGAAGAAGAATTAACCACAGGCTCAGCCTGCCCCCCGGAACAAGAACAGGGCCTGAAGCCATCCTGCGCTTTTGCGGCCATCTCCCAAAAACGCGAGTTGTAAAATGGAGGTTCAGGGCACTGCAATTCACAAACCTGCAGAGTTATAAATGATAACTCTCGTCCACAAATATATTGAGGGAAGGCAAAGAAGAGGATTTGAAATCAAGGCAGAATTGCAGGAAACAGATTTCAGGAGGTAGATTCGAATTGCCTTTAAAGCACATGAAAAGCGGCAAAACGTTGACAATGATGCCCTTGGCCAAAAAGGGCGTATGCGTTTTTTCCTGAATATATTCAGGAAAAAACGCATACGCCCTTTTTGGCCAACCAAGCAACCTGGAAAGGCAAATCAGCGCTACAAAGAAGTCTCGCTTCCCATCGGTTAAAAAGGCCATGCTGAAAAAAGTGTCAAAACCAGAAATGCAGGACAGGCCATGGAGAAATGGGAGCCTTGCTACACTGATGGGCGGGATGTAAATTGCCAACAGCCACTCTGGAGAAGATTACGGTGTGTCCTGAAACATCTAAAAAACACAGCTTAGAGAGCATAGGGCACTTCCACTCATGGGGGTATAAATTGGGAAAATTAAAAATCGGCAAGACACAAGCACCCCAAAGTTTAGGACTGCTCTGTTGACAAGGACCTCCACTTCATTCCACCTTCAATATCCCAGGAAAGAGAAAAATGGATAAAGAAGTTGTGGTCCTTATGTACAATGGAATATCACTCAGCCATGAAATCAATGTCATAAGGCTAGTAGCAGCATGATGAGTGGATTTAGGTACGACGACTCTAAGTGAAATAAGTCACACAGAAAAGGACACTTCTCATAAGGTATCACTGATAGAGGGAATGTAAAAACCGTTACACTTGAACTGAATTACAAAACAGAACAGAGTCACACATGCAGAAAACACACTATGGCTGCTTAACGGGAAAGGTGAGGTGGGGTGATACATAAAACAAGGGTTTCAAATTAGCTCAGATACCGTTCCATAAAACCAATATGTAATAGACAACACCTACTCCTTGCTCAGAGAACTGGACTCAACACGCCCTATTCACCGCACAAGAATATATCTGAGTAGTAATAATCTTAAAACCTATGTATTGATATCTCTCTGTTAGTGTGTCAAGTGTGTGAAAAGCGGCATAAACACAGCAGTGAAAAGCAGCTAAACCCATTTATAAAAATAAATTACTTTGAAAAACCCATGAAACAAAGACAGTGAAAGAGATAGAAATTCTTACACAATGCGTTCACGGGCTGTGATGCAACCTGGATTGACCATATCTAGACCCACAGCTGGATGAGACATAAGGGTGGACACTCTTGGGGCTGAGAGGTTTGGTGAGGTTGGGTGAGCAAACGCAAACCCTTTAAAGTAATACTGCGTGGTACCCATCGCATGGGTCCCAAATCTCCAGGTTCAAGGGCATCTTCCTACATCGAAAACATGCATGAGAAACCCAGAAGATGGTACACCGTGTGATGGGGAAAGGTTTCTAAAACGCACCTCATTTCTCATCTCCTTGTGCTCGGGTTCGCCATTCCAGCCACTTTACTAGCAATCTCCGTCCTTGGAGCATCATCACGTTTAACCTCCTGTTCCGTACAGGTTGATATTTGTCCTGAGGATGAACGGGAAGACGTGGAACCAATGAGAGACTAGCTCTTGGTGTTGGGACAGGCACAGGTCACTCTATTTTCCCATCAGGAAGAAGAATTAACCACAGGCTCAGCCTGCCCCCCGGAACCAGAACAGGGCCTGAAGCCATCCTGCGCTTTTGCGGCCAGCTCCCTAAAAAGCGAGTTGTAAAATGGACGTTCAGGGCACTGCAATTCACAAACCTGCAGAGTTATAAATGATAACTCTCGTCCACAAATATATTGAGGGAAGGCAAAGAAGAGGATTTGAAATCAAGGTAGAATTGCAGGAAACAGATTTCAGGAGGTAGATTCGAATCGCCTTTAAAGCACATGAAAAGCGGCAAAACGTTGACAATGATGCCCTTGGCCAAAAAGGGCGTATGCGTTTTTTCCTGAATATATTCAGGAAAAAACGCATACGCCCTTTTTGGCCAACCAAGCAACCTGGAAAGGCAAATCAGCGCTACAAAGATGTCTCGCTTCCCATCGGTCAAAAGGGCCATGCTGAAAAAAGTGTCAACACCAGAAATGCAGGACAGGCCATGGAGAAATGGGAGCCTTGCTACACTGATGGGCGGGATGTAAATTGTCAACAGCCACTCTGGAGAAGTGTACGGTGAGTCCTGAAACGTCTAAAAAGCAAAGCTTAGAGAGCATAGGGCACTTCCACTCATGGGGGTATAAATTGGGAAAATTAAAAATCAGCAAGACACAAGCACCCCAAAGTTTAGGGCTGCTCTGTTGACAAGGACCTCCACTTCATTCCACCTTCAATATCCCAGGAAAGAGAAAAATGGATAAAGAAGTTGTGGTCCTTATGTACAATGGAATATCACTCAGCCATGAAATCAATGTCATAAGGCTAGTAGCAGCATGATGAGTGGATTTAGGTACGACGATTCTAAGTGAAATAAGTCACACAGAAAAGGACACTTCTCATATGGTATCACTGATAGAGGGAATGTAAAAACCGTTACACTTGAACTGAATTACAAAACAGAACAGAGTCACACATGCAGAAAACACACTATGGCTGCTTAACGGGAAAGGTGAGGTGGGGTGATACATAAAACAAGGGTTTCAAATTAGCTCAGATACCGTTCCATAAAACCAATATGTAATAGACAAGACCTACTCCTTGCTCAGAGAACTGGACTCAACACGCCCTATTCACCGCACAAGAATATATCTGACTAGTAATAATCTTAAAACCTATGTATTGATATCTCTCTGTTAGTGTGTCAAGTGGGTGTAAAGCGGCATAAACACAGCAGTGAAAAGCAGCTAAACCCCATTATAAAAATAAATTACTTTGAAAAACCCATGAAACAAAGACAGTGAAAGAGATAGAAATTCCTACACAATGCGTTCACGGGCTGTGATGCAACCTGGATTGACCATATCTAGACCCACAGCTGGATGAGACATAAGGGTGGACACTCTTGGGGCTGAGAGGTTTGGTGAGGTTGGGTGAGCAAACGCAGACCCTTTAAAGTAATACTGCATGGTAACCATCGCATGGGTCCCAAATCGCCAGGTTCAAGGGCATCTTCCTACATCGAAAACATGCATGAGAAACCCAGAAGATGGTACACCGTGTGATGTGGAAAGGTTTCTAAAACGCACCTCATTTCTCATCTCCTTGTGCCCGGGTTCGCTATTCCAGCCGCTTTACTAGCAATCTCCCTACTTGGAGCATCAGCACCTTTAACCTCCTGTTCCGTACAGGTTGCAATTTGTCCTGAGGATGAACGGGAAGACGTGGAACCAATGACAGACTAGCTCTTGGTGTTGGGACAGGCACAGGTCACTCTATTTTCCCATCAGGAAGAAGAATTAACCACAGGCTCAGCCTGCCCCCCGGAACAAGAACAGGGCCTGAAGCCATCCTGCGCTTTTGCGGCCATCTCCCAAAAACGCGTGTTGTAAAATGGAGGTTCAGGGCACTGCAATTCACAAACCTGCAGAGTTATAAATGATGACTCTCGTCCACAAATATATTGAGGGAAGGCAAAGAAGAGGATTTGAAATCAAGGCAGAATTGCAGGAAACAGATTTCAGGAGGTAGATTCGAATTGCCTTTAAAGCACATGAAAACCGGCAAAACGTTGACAATGATGCCCTTGGCCAAAAAGGGCGTATGCGTTTTTTCCTGAATATATTCAGGAAAAAACGCATACGCCCTTTTTGGCCAACCAAGCAACCTGGAAAGGCAAATCAGCGCTACAAAGAAGTCTCGCTTCCCATCGGTTAAAAAGGCCATGCTGAAAAAAGTGTCAAAACCAGAAATGCAGGACAGGCCATGGAGAAATGGGAGCCTTGCTACACTGATGGGCGGGATGTAAATTGCCAACAGCCACTCTGGAGAAGAGTACGGTGTGTCCTGAAACATCTAAAAAATACAGCTTAGAGAGCATAGGGCACTTCCACTCATGGGGGTATAAATTGGGAAAATTAAAAATCAGCAAGACACAAGCACCCCAAAGTTTAGGACTGCTCTGTTGACAAGGACCTCCACTTCATTCCACCTTCAATATCCCAGGAAAGAGAAAAATGGATAAAGAAGTTGTGGTCCTTATGTACAATGGAATATCACTCAGCCATGAAATCAATGTCATAAGGCTAGTAGCAGCATGATGAGTGGATTTAGGTACGACGATTCTAAGTGAAATAAGGCACACAGAAAAGGACACTTCTCATAAGGTATCACTGATAGAGGGAATGTAAAAACCGTTACACTTGAACTGAATTACAAAACAGAACAGAGTCACACATGCAGAAAACACACTATGGCTGCTTAACGGGAAAGGTGAGGTGGGGTGATACATAAAACAAGGGTTTCAAATTAGCTCAGATACCGTTCCATAAAACCAATATGTAATAGACAACACCTACTCCTTGCTCAGAGAACTGGACTCAACATGCCCTATTCACCGCACAAGAATATATCTGACTAGTAATAATCTTAAAACCTATGTATTGATATCTCTCTGTTAGTGTGTCAAGTGGGTGAAAAGCGGCATAAACACAGCAGTGAAAAGCAGCTAAACCCATTTATAAAAATAAATTACTTTGAAAAACCCATGAAACAAAGATAGTGAAAGAGATAGAAATTCTTACACAATGCGTTCACGGGCTGTGATGCAACCTGGATTGACCATATCTAGACCCACAGCTGGATGAGACATAAGGGTGGACACTCTTGGGGCTGAGAGTTTTGGTGAGGTTGGGTGAGCAAACGCAAACCCTTTAAAGTAATACTGCGTGGTACCCATCGCATGGGTCCCAAATCTCCAGGTTCAAGGGCATCTTCCTACATCGAAAACATGCATGAGAAACCCAGAAGATGGTACAAAGTGTGATGGGGAAAGGTTTCTAAAACGCACCTCATTTCTCATCTCCTTGTGCTCGGGTTCGCCATTCCAGCCACTTTACTAGCAATCTCCCTCCTTGGAGCATCATCACGTTTAACCTCCTGTTCCGTACAGGTTGATATTTGTCCTGAGGATGAACGGGAAGACGTGGAACCAATGAGAGACTAGCTCTTGGTGTTGGGACAGGCACAGGTCACTCTATTTTCCCATCAGGAAGAAGAATTAACCACAGGCTCAGCCTGCCCCCCGGAACAAGAACAGGGCCTGAAGCCATCCTGCGCTTTTGCGGCCAGCTCCCAAAAACGCGAGTTGTAAAATGGAGGTTCAGGGCACTGCAATTCACAAACCTGCAGAGTTATAAATGATAACTCTCATCCACAAATATATTGAGGGAAGGCAAAGAAGAGGATTTGAAATCAAGGCAGAATTGCAGGAAACAGATTTCAGGAGGTAGATTCGAATCGCCTTTAAAGCACATGAAAAGCGGCAAAACGTTGACAATGATGCCCTTGGCCAAAAAGGGCGTATGCGTTTTTTCCTGAATATATTCAGGAAAAAACGCATACGCCCTTTTTGGCCAACCAAGCAACCTGGAAAGGCAAATCAGCGCTACAAAGATGTCTCGCTTCCCATCGGTTAAAAAGGCCATGCTGAAAAAAGTGTCAAAACCAGAAATGCAGGACAGGCCATGGAGAAATGGGAGCCTTGCTACACTGATGGGCGGGATGTAAATTGCCAACAGCCACTCTGGAGAAGCGTACGGTGAGTCGTGAAACATCTAAAAAACAAAGCTTAGAGAGCATAGGGCACTTCCACTCATGGGGGTATAAATTGGGAAAATTAAAAATCAGCAAGACACAAGCACCCCAAAGTTTAGGGCTGCTCTGTTGACAAGGACCTCCACCTCATTCCACCTTCAATATCCCAGGAAAGAGAAAAATGGATAAAGAAGTTGTGGTCCTTATGTACAATGGAATATCACTCAGCCGTGAAATCAATGTCATAAGGCTAGTAGCAGCATGATGAGTGGATTTAGGTACGACGAATCTAAGTGAAATAAGTCACACAGAAAAGGACACTTCTCATAAGGTATCACTTATAGAGGGAATGTAAAAACCGTTACACTTGAACTGAATTACAAAACAGAACAGAGTCACACATGCAGAAAACACACTATGGCTGCTTAACGGGAAAGGTGAGGTGGGGTGATACATAAAACAAGGGTTTCAAATTAGCTCAGATACCGTTCCATAAACCCAATATGTAATAGACAAGACCTACTCCTTGCTCAGAGAACTGGACTCAACACGCCCTATTCACCGCACAGGAATATATCTGACTAGTAATAATCTTAAAACCTATGTATTGATATCTCTCTGTTAGTGTGTCAAGTGGGTAAAAAGTGGCATAAACACAGCAGTGAAAAGCAGCTAAACCCCATTATAAAAATAAATTACTTTGAAAAACCCATGAAACAAAGACAGTGAAACAGAGAGAGAAATTCTTACACAATGCGTTCAGGGGCTGTGATGCAACCTGGATTGACCATATCTAGACCCACAGCTGGATGAGACATAAGGGTGGACACTGTTGCGGCTGAGAGGTTTGGTGAGGTTGGGTGAGCAAACGCAGACCCTTTAAAGTTATACTGCGTGGTACCCATCGCATGGGTCCCAAATCTCCAGGTTCAAGGGCATCTTCCTACATCGAAAACATGCATGAGATACCCAGAAGATGGTACACCGTGTGATGGCGAAAGGTTTCTAAAACGCACCTCATTTCTCATCTGCTTGTGCCCGGGTTCGCCATTCCAGCCACTTTACTAGCAATCTCCCTCCTTGGAGAATCAGCACCTTTAACCTCCTGTTCCGTACAGGTTGCAATTTGTACTGAGGATGAACGGGAAGACGTGGAACCAATGAAAGACTAGCTCTTGGTGTTGGGACAGGCACAGGTCACTCTATTTTCCCATCAGGAAGAAAAATTAACCATAGGCTCAGCCTGCCCCCCGGAACCAGAACAGGGCCTGAAGCCATCCTGCGCTTTTGCGGCCAGCTCCCTAAAAAGCGAGTTGTAAAATGGAGGTTCAGGGCACTGCAATTCACAAACCTGCAGAGTTATAAATGATAACTCTCGTCCACAAATATATTGAGGGAAGGCAAAGAAGAGGATTTGAAATCAAGGCAGAATTGCAGGAAACAGATTTCAGGTGGTAGATTCGAATTGCCTTTAAAGCACATGAAAAGCGCCAAAACGTTGACAATGATGCCCTTGGCCAAAAAGGGCGTATGCGTTTTTTCCTGAATATATTCAGGAAAAAACGCATACGCCCTTTTTGGCCAACCAAGCAACCTGGAAAGGCAAATCAGCGCTTCAAAGAAGTCTCGCTTCCCATCGGTTAAAAAGGCCATGCTGAAAAAAGTGTCAAAACCAGAAATGAAGGACAGGCCATGGAGAAATGGGAGCCTTGGTACACTGATGGGCGGGATGTAAATTGCCAACAGCCACTCTGGAGAAGTTTACGGTGTGTCCTGAAACGTCTAAAAAACACAGCTTAGAGAGCATAGGGCACTTCCACTCATGGGGGTATAAATTGGGAAAATTAAAAATCAGCAAGACACAAGCACCCCAAAGTTTAGGACTGCTCTGTTGACAAGGACCTCCACTTCATTCCACCTTCAATATCCCAGGAAAGAGAAAAATGGATAAAGAAGTTGTGGTCCTTATGTACAATGGAATATCACTCAGCCATGAAATCAATGTCATAAGGCTAGTAGCAGCATGATGAGTGGATTTAGGTATGACGACTCTAAGTGAAATAAGTCACACAGAAAAGGACACTTCTCATAAGGTATCACTGATAGAGGGAATGTAAAAACCGTTACACTTGAACTGAATTACAAAACAGAACAGAGTCACACATGCAGAAAACACACTATGGCTGCTTAACGGGAAAGGTGAGGTGGGGTGATACATAAAACAAGGGTTTCAAATTAGCTCAGATACCGTTCCATAAAACCAATATGTAATAGACAACACCTACTCCTTGCTCAGAGAACTGGACTCAACACGCCCTATTTACCGCACAAGAATATATATGACTAGTAATAATCTTAAAACCTATGTATTGATATCTCTCTGTTAGTGTGTCAAGTGGGTGAAAAGCGGCATAAACACAGCAGTGAAAAGCAGCTAAACCCATTTATAAAAATAAATTACTTTGAAAAACCCATGAAACAAAGACAGTGAAAGAGATAGAAATTCTTACACAATGCGTTCACGGGCTGTGATGCAACCTGGATTGACCATATCTAGACCCACAGCTGGATGAGACATAAGGGTGGACACTCTTGGTGCTGAGAGGTTTGGTGAGGTTGGGTGAGCAAACGCAGACCCTTTAAAGTAATACTGCGTGGTACCCATCGCATGGGTCCCAAATCTCCAGGTTCAAGGGCATCTTCCTACATCGAAAACATGCATGAGAAACCCAGAAGATGGTACACCGTGTGATGGGGAAAGGTTTCTAAAACGCACCTCATTTCTCATCTCCTTGTGCTCGGGTTCGCCATTCCAGCCACTTTACTAGCAATCTCCCTCCTTGGAGCATCATCACGTTTAACCTCCTGTTCCGTACAGGTTGATATTTGTCCTGAGGATGAACGGGAAGACGTGGAACCAATGAGAGACTAGCTCTTGGTGTTGGGACAGGCACAGGTCACTCTATTTTCCCATCAGGAAGAAGAATTAACCACAGGCTCAGCCTGCCCCCCGGAACAAGAACAGGGCCTGAAGCCATCCTGCGCTTTTGCGGCCAGCTCCCAAAAACGCGAGTTGTAAAATGGAGGTTCAGGGCACTGCAATTCACAAACCTGCAGAGTTATAAATGATAACTCTCGTCCACAAATATATTGAGGGAAGGCAAAGAAGAGGATTTGAAATCAAGGCAGAATTGCAGGAAACAGATTTCAGGAGGTAGATTCGAATCGCCTTTAAAGCACATGAAAAGCGGCAAAACGTTGACAATGATGCCCTTGGCCAAAAAGGGCGTATGCGTTTTTTCCTGAATATATTCAGGAAAAAACGCATACGCCCTTTTTGGCCAACCAAGCAACCTGGAAAGGCAAATCAGCGCTACAAAGATGTCTCGCTTCCCATCGGTCAAAAGGGCCATGCTGAAAAAAGTGTCAAAACCAGAAATGCAGGACAGGCCATGGAGAAATGGGAGCCTTGCTACACTGATGGGCGGGATGTAAATTGCCAACAGCCACTCTGGAGAAGTGTACGGTGAGTCCTGAAACGTCTAAAAAGCAAAGCTTAGAGAGCATAGGGCACTTCCACTCATGGGGTTATAAATTGGGAAAATTAAAAATCAGCAAGACACAAGCACCCCAAAGTTTAGGGCTGCTCTGTTGACAAGGACCTCCACTTCATTCCACCTTCAATATCGCAGGAAAGAGAAAAATGGAAAAAGAAGTTGTGGTCCTTATGTACAATGGAATATCACTCAGCCGTGAAATCAATGTCATAAGGCTAGTAGCAGCATGATGAGTGGATTTAGGTACGACGACTCTAAGTGAAATAAGTCACACAGAAAAGGACACTTCTCATAAGGTATCACTTATAGAGGGAATGTAAAAACCGTTACACTTGAACTGAATTACAAAACAGAACAGAGTCACACATGCAGAAAACACACTATGGCTGCTTAACGGGAAAGGTGAGGTGGGGTGATACATAAAACAAGGGTTTCAAATTAGCTCAGATACCGTTCCATAAACCCAATATGTAATAGACAAGACCTACTCCTTGCTCAGAGAACTGGACTCAACACGCCCTATTCACCGCACAAGAATATATCTGACTAGTAATAATCTTAAAACCTATGTATTGATATCTCTCTGTTAGTGGGTCAAGTGGGTAAAAAGCGGCATAAACACAGCAGTGAAAAGCAGCTAAACCCCATTATAAAAATAAATTACTTTGAAAAACCCATGAAACAAAGACAGTGAAAGAGAGCGAAATTCTTACACAATGCGTTCAGGGGCTGTGATGCAACCTGGATTGACCATATCTAGACCCACAGCTGGATGAGACATAAGGGTGGACACTGTTGCGGCTGAGAGGTTTGGTGAGGTTGGGTGAGCAAACGCAGACCCTTTAAATAATACTGCGTGGTACCCATCGCATGGGTCCCAAATCTCCAGGTTCAAGGGCATCTTCCTACATCGAAAACATGCATGAGATACCCAGAAGATGGTACACCGTGTGATGGGGAAAGGTTTCTAAAACGCACCTCATTTCTCATCTGCTTGTGCCCGGGTTCACCATTCCAGCCACTTTACTAGCAATCTCCCTCCTTGGAGCATCAGCACCTTTAACCTCCTGTTCCGTACAGGTTGCAATTTGTACTGAGGATGAACGGGAAGACGTGGAACCAATGAAAGACTAGCTCTTGGTGTTGGGACAGGCACAGGTCACTCTATTTTCCCATCAGGAAGAAGAATTAACCACAGGCTCAGCCTGCCCACCGGAACCAGAACAGGGCCTGAAGCCATCCTGCGCTTTTGCGGCCAGCTCCCTAAAAAGCGAGTTGTAAAATGGAGGTTCAGGGCACTGCAATTCACAAACCTGCAGACTTATAAATGATAACTCTCATCCACAAATATATTGAGGGAAGGCAAAGAAGAGGATTTGAAATCAAGGCAGAATTGCAGGAAACAGATTTCAGGAGGTAGATTCGAATTGCCTTTAAAGCACATGAAAAGTGGCAAAACGTTGACAATGATGCCCTTGGCCAAAAAGGGCGTATGCGTTTTTTCCTAAATATATTCAGGAAAAAACGCATACGCACTTTTTGGCCAACCAAGCAACCTGGAAAGGCAAATCAGCGCTACAAAGATGTCTCGCTTCCCATCGGTCAAAAGGGCCATGCTGAAAAAAGTGTCAAAACCAGAAATGCAGGACAGGCCATGGAGAAATGGGAGCCTTGCTACACTGATGGGCGGGATGTAAATTGTCAACAGCCACTCTGGAGAAGTGTACGGTGAGTCCTGAAACGTCTAAAAAGCAAAGCTTAGAGAGCATAGGGCACTTCCACTCATGGGGGTATAAATTGGGAAAATTAAAAATCAGCAAGACACAAGCACCCCAAAGTTTAGGGCTGCTCTGTTGACAAGGACCTCCACTTCATTCCACCTTCAATATCGCAGGAAAGAGAAAAATGGATAAAGAAGTTGTGGTCCTTATGTACAATGGAATATCACTCAGCCGTGAAATCAATGTCATAAGGCTAGTAGCAGCATGATGAGTGGATTTAGGTACGACGACTCTAAGTGAAATAAGTCACACAGAAAAGGACACTTCTCATAAGGTATCACTTATAGAGGGAATGTAAAAACCGTTACACTTGAACTGAATTACAAAACAGAACAGAGTCACACATGCAGAAAACACACTATGGCTGCTTAACGGGAAAGGTGAGGTGGGGTGATACATAAAACAAGGGTTTCAAATTAGCTCAGATACCGTTCCATAAACCCAATATGTAATAGACAAGACCTACTCCTTGCTCAGAGAACTGGACTCAACACGCCCTATTCACCGCACAAGAATATATCTGACTAGTAATAATCTTAAAACCTACGTATTGATATCTCTCTGTTAGTGGGTCAAGTGGGTAAAAAGCGGCATAAACACAGCAGTGAAAAGCAGCTAAACCCCATTATAAAAATAAATTACTTTGAAAAACCCATGAAACAAAGACAGTGAAAGAGAGAGAAATTCTTACAGAATGCGTTCAGGGGCTGTGATGCAACCTGGATTGACCATATCTAGACCCACAGCTGGATGAGACATAAGGGTGGACACTGTTGCGGCTGAGAGGTTTGGTGAGGTTGGGTGAGCAAACGCAGACCCTTTAAATTAATACTGCGTGGTACCCATCGCATGGGTCCCAAATCTCCAGGTTCAAGGTCATCTTCCTACATCGAAAACATGCATGAGATACCCAGAAGATGGTACACCGTGTGATGGGGAAAGGTTTCTAAAACGCACCTCATTTCTCATCTGCTTGTGCCCGGGTTCGCCATTCCAGCCACTTTACTAGCAATCTCCCTCCTTGGAGCATCAGCACCTTTAACCTCCTGTTCCGTACAGGTTGCAATTTGTACTGAGGATGAACGGGAAGACGTGGAACCAATGAAAGACTAGCTCTTGGTGTTGGGACAGGCACAGGTCACTCTATTTTCCCATCAGGAAGAAGAATTAACCACAGGCTCAGCCTGCCCCCCGGAACCAGAACAGGGCCGGAAGCCATCCTGCGCTTTTGCGGTCAGCTCCCTAAAAAGCGAGTTGTAAAATGGAGGTTCAGGGCACTGCAATTCACAAACCTGCAGAGTTATAAATGATAACTCTCATCCACAAATATATTGAGGGAAGGCAAAGAAGAGGATTTGAAATCAAGGCAGAATTGCAGGAAACAGATTTCAGGAGGTAGATTCGAATCGCCTTTAAAGCACATGAAAACCTTCAAAACGTTGACAATGATGCCCTTGGCCAAAACGGGCATATGCGTTTTTCCCTGAATATATTCAGGAAAAAACGCATACGCCCTTTCTGGCCAACCAAGCAACCTGGAAAGGCAAATCAGCGCTACAAAGATGTCTCGCTTCCCATCGGTCAAAAGGGCCATGCTGAAAAAAGTGTCAAAACCAGAAATGCAGGACAGGCCATGGGGAAATGGGAGCCTTGCTACACTGATGGGTGGGATGTAAATTGTCAACAGCCACTCTGGAGAAGTGTACGGTGAGTCCTGAAACGTCTAAAAAGCAAAGCTTAGAGAGCATAGGGCACTTCCACTCATGGGGGTATAAATTGGGAAAATTAAAAATCAGCAAGACACAAGCACCCCAAAGTTTAGGGCTGCTCTGTTGACAAGGACCTCCACTTCATTCCACCTTCAATATCGCAGGAAAGAGAAAAATGGATAAAGAAGTTGTGGTCCTTATGTACAATGGAATATCACTCAGCCGTGAAATCAATGTCATAAGGCTAGTAGCAGCATGATGAGTGGATTTAGGTACGACGACTCTAAGTGAAATAAGTCACACAGAAAAGGACACTTCTCATAAGGTATCACTTATAGAGGGAATGTAAAAACCGTTACACTTGAACTGAATTACAAAACAGAACAGAGTCACACATGCAGAAAACACACTATGGCTGCTTAACGGGAAAGGTGAGGTGGGGTGATACATAAAACAAGGGTTTCAAATTAGCTCAGATACCGTTCCATAAACCCAATATGTAATAGACAAGACCTACTCCTTGCTCAGAGAACTGGACTCAACACGCCCTATTCACCGCACAAGAATATATCTGACTAGTAATAATCTTAAAACTTATGTATTGATATCTCTCTGTTAGTGTGTCAAGTGGGTGTAAAGCGGCATAAACACAGCAGTGAAAAGCAGCTAAACCCCATTATAAAAATAAATTACTTTGAAAAACCCATGAAACAAAGACAGTGAAAGAGAGAGAAATTCTTACACAATGCGTTCAGGGGCTGTGATGCAACCTGGATTGACCATATCTAGACCCACAGCTGGATGAGACATAAGGGTGGACACTGTTGCGGCTGAGAGGTTTGGTGAGGTTGGGTGAGCAAACGCAGACCCTTTAAAGTAATACTGCGTGGTACCCATCGCATGGGTCCCAAATCTCCAGGTTCAAGGTCATCTTCCTACATCGAAAACATGCATGAGATACCCAGAAGATGGTACACCGTGTGATGGCGAAAGGTTTCTAAAACGCACCTCATTTCTCATCTGCTTGTGCCCGGGTTCGCCATTCCAGCCACTTTACTAGCAATCTCCCTCCTTGGAGCATCATCACCTTTAACCTCCTGTTCCGTACAGGTTGCAATTTGTACTGAGGATGAACGGGAAGACGTGGAACCAATGAGAGACTAGCTCTTGGTGTTGGGACAGGCACAGGTCACTCTATTTTCCCATCAGGAAGAAGAATTAACCACAGGCTCAGCCTACCCCCCGGAACCAGAACAGGGCCTGAAGCCATCCTGCGCTTTTGCTGCCAGCTCCCTAAAAAGCGAGTTGTAAAATGGAGGTTCAGGGCACTGCAATTCACAAACCTGCAGAGTTATAAATGATAACTCTCATCCACAAATATATTGAGGGAAGGCAAAGAAGAGGATTTGAAATCAAGGCAGAATTGCAGGAAACAGATTTCAGGAGGTAGATTCGAATCGCCTTTAAAGCACATGAAAACCGGCAAAACGTTGACAATGATGCCCTTGGCCAAAAAGGGCGTATGCGTTTTTTCCTGAATATATTCAGGAAAAAACGCATACGCCCTTTTTGGCCAACCAAGCAACCTGGAAAGGCAAATCAGCGCTACAAAGATGTCTCGCTTCCCATCGGTCAAAAGGGCCATGCTGAAAAAAGTGTCAAAACCAGAAATGCAGGACAGGCCATGGAGAAATGGGAGCCTTGCTACACTGATGGGTGGGATGTAAATTGTCAACAGCCACTCTGGAGAAGTGTACGGTGAGTCCTGAAACGTCTAAAAAGCAAAGCTTAGAGAGCATAGGGCACTTCCACTCATGGGGGTATAAATTGGGAAAATGAAAAATCAGCAAGACACAAGCACCCCAAAGTTTAGGGCTGCTCTGTTGACAAGGACCTCCACTTCATTCCACCTTCAATATCGCAGGAAAGAGAAAAATGGATAAAGAAGTTGTGGTCCTTATGTACAATGGAATATCACTCAGCCGTGAAATCAATGTCATAAGGCTAGTAGCAGCATGATGAGTGGATTTAGGTACGACGACTCTAAGTGAAATAAGTCACACAGAAAAGGACACTTCTCATAAGGTATCACTTATAGAGGGAATGTAAAAACCGTTACACTTGAACTGAATTACAAAACAGAACAGAGTCACACATGCAGAAAACACACTATGGCTGCTTAACGGGAAAGGTGAGGTGGGGTGATACATAAAACAAGGGTTTCAAATTAGCTCAGATACCGTTCCATAAACCCAATATGTAATAGACAAGACCTACGCCTTGCTCAGAGAACTGGACTCAACACGCCCTATTCACCGCACAAGAATATATCTGACTAGTAATAATCTTAAAACCTATGTATTGATATCTCTCTGTTAGTGGGTCAAGTGGGTAAAAAGCGGCATAAACACAGCAGTGAAAAGCAGCTAAACCCCATTATAAAAATAAATTACTTTGAAAAACCCATGAAACAAAGACAGTGAAAGAGAGAGAAATTCTTACACAATGCGTTCAGGGGCTGTGATGCAACCTGGATTGACCATATCTAGACCCACAGCTGGATGAGACATAAGGGTGGACACTGTTGCGGCTGAGAGGTTTGGTGAGGTTGGGTGAGCAAACGCAGACCCTTTAAAGTAATACTGCGTGGTACCCATCGCATGGGTCCCAAATCTCCAGGTTCAAGGTCATCTTCCTACATCGAAAACATGCATGAGATACCCAGAAGATGGTACACCGTGTGATGGGGAAAGGTTTCTAAAACGCACCTCATTTCTCATCTGCTTGTGCCCGGATTCACCATTCCAGCCACTTTACTAGCAATCTCCCTCCTTGGAGCATCATCACCTTTAACCTCCTGTTCCGTACAGGTTGCAATTTGTACTGAGGATGAACGGGAAGACGTGGAACCAATGAGAGACTAGCTCTTGGTGTTGGGACAGGCACAGGTCACTCTATTTTCCCATCAGGAAGAAGAATTAACCACAGGCTCAGCCTGCCCCCCGGAACCAGAACAGGGCCGGAAGCCATCCTGCGCTTTTGCGGTCAGCTCCCTAAAAAGCGAGTTGTAAAATGGAGGTTCAGGGCACTGCAATTCACAAACCTGCAGAGTTATAAATGATAACTCTCATCCACAAATATATTGAGGGAAGGCAAAGAAGAGGATTTGAAATCAAGGCAGAATTGCAGGAAACAGATTTCAGGAGGTAGATTCGAATCGCCTTTAAAGCACATGAAAACCTTCAAAACGTTGACAATGATGCCCTTGGCCAAAACGGGCATATGCGTTTTTCCCTGAATATATTCAGGGAAAAACGCATACGCCCTTTCTGGCCAACCAAGCAACCTGGAAAGGCAAATCAGCGCTACAAAGATGTCTCGCTTCCCATCGGTCAAAAGGGCCATGCTGAAAAAAGTGTCAAAACCAGAAATGCAGGACAGGCCATGGGGAAATGGGAGCCTTGCTACACTGATGGGTGGGATGTAAATTGTCAACAGCCACTCTGGAGAAGTGTACGGTGAGTCCTGAAACGTCTAAAAAGCAAAGCTTAGAGAGCATAGGGCACTTCCACTCATGGGGGTATAAATTGGGAAAATTAAAAATCAGCAAGACACAAGCACCCCAAAGTTTAGGGCTGCTCTGTTGACAAGGACCTCCACTTCATTCCACCTTCAATATCGCAGGAAAGAGAAAAATGGATAAAGAAGTTGTGGTCCTTATGTACAATGGAATATCACTCAGCCGTGAAATCAATGTCATAAGGCTAGTAGCAGCATGATGAGTGGATTTAGGTACGACGACTCTAAGTGAAATAAGTCACACAGAAAAGGACACTTCTCATAAGGTATCACTTATAGAGGGAATGTAAAAACCGTTACACTTGAACTGAATTACAAAACAGAACAGAGTCACACATGCAGAAAACACACTATGGCTGCTTAACGGGAAAGGTGAGGTGGGGTGATACATAAAACAAGGGTTTCAAATTAGCTCAGATACCGTTCCATAAACCCAATATGTAATAGACAAGACCTACTCCTTGCTCAGAGAACTGGACTCAACACGCCCTATTCACCGCACAAGAATATATCTGACTAGTAATAATCTTAAAACTTATGTATTGATATCTCTCTGTTAGTGTGTCAAGTGGGTGTAAAGCGGCATAAACACAGCAGTGAAAAGCAGCTAAACCCCATTATAAAAATAAATTACTTTGAAAAACCCATGAAACAAAGACAGTGAAAGAGAGAGAAATTCTTACAGAATGCGTTCAGGGGCTGTGATGCAACCTGGATTGACCATATCTAGACCCACAGCTGGATGAGACATAAGGGTGGACACTGTTGCGGCTGAGAGGTTTGGTGAGGTTGGGTGAGCAAACGCAGACCCTTTAAAGTAATACTGCGTGGTACCCATCGCATGGGTCCCAAATCTCCAGGTTCAAGGGCATCTTCCTACATCGAAAACATGCATGAGATACCCAGAAGATGGTACACCGTGTGATGGCGAAAGGTTTCTAAAACGCACCTCATTTCTCATCTGCTTGTGCCCGGGTTCGCCATTCCAGCCACTTTACTAGCAATCTCCCTCCTTGGAGCATCATCACCTTTAACCTCCTGTTCCGTACAGGTTGCAATTTGTACTGAGGATGAACGGGAAGACGTGGAACCAATGAGAGACTAGCTCTTGGTGTTGGGACAGGCACAGGTCACTCTATTTTCCCATCAGGAAGAAGAATTAACCACAGGCTCAGCCTACCCCCCGGAACCAGAACAGGGCCTGAAGCCATCCTGCGCTTTTGCTGCCAGCTCCCTAAAAAGCGAGTTGTAAAATGGAGGTTCAGGGCACTGCAATTCACAAACCTGCAGAGTTATAAATGATAACTCTCATCCACAAATATATTGAGGGAAGGCAAAGAAGAGGATTTGAAATCAAGGCAGAATTGCAGGAAACAGATTTCAGGAGGTAGATTCGAATCGCCTTTAAAGCACATGAAAACCGGCAAAACGTTGACAATGATGCCCTTGGCCAAAAAGGGCGTATGCGTTTTTTCCTGAATATATTCAGGAAAAAACGCATACGCCCTTTTTGGCCAACCAAGCAACCTGGAAAGGCAAATCAGCGCTACAAAGATGTCTCGCTTCCCATCGGTCAAAAGGGCCATGCTGAAAAAAGTGTCAAAACCAGAAATGCAGGACAGGCCATGGAGAAATGGGAGCCTTGCTACACTGATGGGTGGGATGTAAATTGTCAACAGCCACTCTGGAGAAGTGTACGGTGAGTCCTGAAACGTCTAAAAAGCAAAGCTTAGAGAGCATAGGGCACTTCCACTCATGGGGGTATAAATTGGGAAAATGAAAAATCAGCAAGACACAAGCACCCCAAAGTTTAGGGCTGCTCTGTTGACAAGGACCTCCACTTCATTCCACCTTCAATATCGCAGGAAAGAGAAAAATGGATAAAGAAGTTGTGGTCCTTATGTACAATGGAATATCACTCAGCCGTGAAATCAATGTCATAAGGCTAGTAGCAGCATGATGAGTGGATTTAGGTACGACGACTCTAAGTGAAATAAGTCACACAGAAAAGGACACTTCTCATAAGGTATCACTTATAGAGGGAATGTAAAAACCGTTACACTTGAACTGAATTACAAAACAGAACAGAGTCACACATGCAGAAAACACACTATGGCTGCTTAACGGGAAAGGTGAGGTGGGGTGATACATAAAACAAGGGTTTCAAATTAGCTCAGATACCGTTCCATAAACCCAATATGTAATAGACAAGACCTACGCCTTGCTCAGAGAACTGGACTCAACACGCCCTATTCACCGCACAAGAATATATCTGACTAGTAATAATCTTAAAACCTATGTATTGATATCTCTCTGTTAGTGGGTCAAGTGGGTAAAAAGCGGCATAAACACAGCAGTGAAAAGCAGCTAAACCCCATTATAAAAATAAATTACTTTGAAAAACCCATGAAACAAAGACAGTGAAAGAGAGAGAAATTCTTACACAATGCGTTCAGGGGCTGTGATGCAACCTGGATTGACCATATCTAGACCCACAGCTGGATGAGACATAAGGGTGGACACTGTTGCGGCTGAGAGGTTTGGTGAGGTTGGGTGAGCAAACGCAGACCCTTTAAAGTAATACTGCGTGGTACCCATCGCATGGGTCCCAAATCTCCAGGTTCAAGGTCATCTTCCTACATCGAAAACATGCATGAGATACCCAGAAGATGGTACACCGTGTGATGGCGAAAGGTTTCTAAAACGCACCTCATTTCTCATCTGCTTGTGCCCGGATTCGCCATTCCAGCCACTTTACTAGCAATCTCCCTCCTTGGAGCATCATCACCTTTAACCTCCTGTTCCGTACAGGTTGCAATTTGTACTGAGGATGAACGGGAAGACGTGGAACCAATGAGAGACTAGCTCTTGGTGTTGGGACAGGCACAGGTCACTCTATTTTCCCATCAGGAAGAAGAATTAACCACAGGCTCAGCCTGCCCCCCGGAACCAGAACAGGGCCGGAAGCCATCCTGCGCTTTTGCGGTCAGCTCCCTAAAAAGCGAGTTGTAAAATGGAGGTTCAGGGCACTGCAATTCACAAACCTGCAGAGTTATAAATGATAACTCTCATCCACAAATATATTGAGGGAAGGCAAAGAAGAGGATTTGAAATCAAGGCAGAATTGCAGGAAACAGATTTCAGGAGGTAGATTCGAATCGCCTTTAAAGCACATGAAAACCTTCAAAACGTTGACAATGATGCCCTTGGCCAAAACGGGCATATGCGTTTTTCCCTGAATATATTCAGGAAAAAACGCATACGCCCTTTCTGGCCAACCAAGCAACCTGGAAAGGCAAATCAGCGCTACAAAGATGTCTCGCTTCCCATCGGTCAAAAGGGCCATGCTGAAAAAAGTGTCAAAACCAGAAATGCAGGACAGGCCATGGGGAAATGGGAGCCTTGCTACACTGATGGGTGGGATGTAAATTGTCAACAGCCACTCTGGAGAAGTGTACGGTGAGTCCTGAAACGTCTAAAAAGCAAAGCTTAGAGAGCATAGGGCACTTCCACTCATGGGGGTATAAATTGGGAAAATTAAAAATCAGCAAGACACAAGCACCCCAAAGTTTAGGGCTGCTCTGTTGACAAGGACCTCCACTTCATTCCACCTTCAATATCGCAGGAAAGAGAAAAATGGATAAAGAAGTTGTGGTCCTTATGTACAATGGAATATCACTCAGCCGTGAAATCAATGTCATAAGGCTAGTAGCAGCATGATGAGTGGATTTAGGTACGACGACTCTAAGTGAAATAAGTCACACAGAAAAGGACACTTCTCATAAGGTATCACTTATAGAGGGAATGTAAAAACCGTTACACTTGAACTGAATTACAAAACAGAACAGAGTCACACATGCAGAAAACACACTATGGCTGCTTAACGGGAAAGGTGAGGTGGGGTGATACATAAAACAAGGGTTTCAAATTAGCTCAGATACCGTTCCATAAACCCAATATGTAATAGACAAGACCTACTCCTTGCTCAGAGAACTGGACTCAACACGCCCTATTCACCGCACAAGAATATATCTGACTAGTAATAATCTTAAAACTTATGTATTGATATCTCTCTGTTAGTGTGTCAAGTGGGTGTAAAGCGGCATAAACACAGCAGTGAAAAGCAGCTAAACCCCATTATAAAAATAAATTACTTTGAAAAACCCATGAAACAAAGACAGTGAAAGAGAGAGAAATTCTTACACAATGCGTTCAGGGGCTGTGATGCAACCTGGATTGACCATATCTAGACCCACAGCTGGATGAGACATAAGGGTGGACACTGTTGCGGCTGAGAGGTTTGGTGAGGTTGGGTGAGCAAACGCAGACCCTTTAAAGTAATACTGCGTGGTACCCATCGCATGGGTCCCAAATCTCCAGGTTCAAGGTCATCTTCCTACATCGAAAACATGCATGAGATACCCAGAAGATGGTACACCGTGTGATGGCGAAAGGTTTCTAAAACGCACCTCATTTCTCATCTGCTTGTGCCCGGGTTCGCCATTCCAGCCACTTTACTAGCAATCTCCCTCCTTGGAGCATCATCACCTTTAACCTCCTGTTCCGTACAGGTTGCAATTTGTACTGAGGATGAACGGGAAGACGTGGAACCAATGAGAGACTAGCTCTTGGTGTTGGGACAGGCACAGGTCACTCTATTTTCCCATCAGGAAGAAGAATTAACCACAGGCTCAGCCTACCCCCCGGAACCAGAACAGGGCCTGAAGCCATCCTGCGCTTTTGCTGCCAGCTCCCTAAAAAGCGAGTTGTAAAATGGAGGTTCAGGGCACTGCAATTCACAAACCTGCAGAGTTATAAATGATAACTCTCATCCACAAATATATTGAGGGAAGGCAAAGAAGAGGATTTGAAATCAAGGCAGAATTGCAGGAAACAGATTTCAGGAGGTAGATTCGAATCGCCTTTAAAGCACATGAAAACCGGCAAAACGTTGACAATGATGCCCTTGGCCAAAAAGGGCGTATGCGTTTTTTCCTGAATATATTCAGGAAAAAACGCATACGCCCTTTTTGGCCAACCAAGCAACCTGGAAAGGCAAATCAGCGCTACAAAGATGTCTCGCTTCCCATCGGTCAAAAGGGCCATGCTGAAAAAAGTGTCAAAACCAGAAATGCAGGACAGGCCATGGAGAAATGGGAGCCTTGCTACACTGATGGGTGGGATGTAAATTGTCAACAGCCACTCTGGAGAAGTGTACGGTGAGTCCTGAAACGTCTAAAAAGCAAAGCTTAGAGAGCATAGGGCACTTCCACTCATGGGGGTATAAATTGGGAAAATGAAAAATCAGCAAGACACAAGCACCCCAAAGTTTAGGGCTGCTCTGTTGACAAGGACCTCCACTTCATTCCACCTTCAATATCGCAGGAAAGAGAAAAATGGATAAAGAAGTTGTGGTCCTTATGTACAATGGAATATCACTCAGCCGTGAAATCAATGTCATAAGGCTAGTAGCAGCATGATGAGTGGATTTAGGTACGACGACTCTAAGTGAAATAAGTCACACAGAAAAGGACACTTCTCATAAGGTATCACTTATAGAGGGAATGTAAAAACCGTTACACTTGAACTGAATTACAAAACAGAACAGAGTCACACATGCAGAAAACACACTATGGCTGCTTAACGGGAAAGGTGAGGTGGGGTGATACATAAAACAAGGGTTTCAAATTAGCTCAGATACCGTTCCATAAACCCAATATGTAATAGACAAGACCTACGCCTTGCTCAGAGAACTGGACTCAACACGCCCTATTCACCGCACAAGAATATATCTGACTAGTAATAATCTTAAAACCTATGTATTGATATCTCTCTGTTAGTGGGTCAAGTGGGTAAAAAGCGGCATAAACACAGCAGTGAAAAGCAGCTAAACCCCATTATAAAAATAAATTACTTTGAAAAACCCATGAAACAAAGACAGTGAAAGAGAGAGAAATTCTTACACAATGCGTTCAGGGGCTGTGATGCAACCTGGATTGACCATATCTAGACCCACAGCTGGATGAGACATAAGGGTGGACACTGTTGCGGCTGAGAGGTTTGGTGAGGTTGGGTGAGCAAACGCAGACCCTTTAAAGTAATACTGCGTGGTACCCATCGCATGGGTCCCAAATCTCCAGGTTCAAGGTCATCTTCCTACATCGAAAACATGCATGAGATACCCAGAAGATGGTACACCGTGTGATGGCGAAAGGTTTCTAAAACGCACCTCATTTCTCATCTGCTTGTGCCCGGATTCGCCATTCCAGCCACTTTACTAGCAATCTCCCTCCTTGGAGCATCATCACCTTTAACCTCCTGTTCCGTACAGGTTGCAATTTGTACTGAGGATGAACGGGAAGACGTGGAACCAATGAGAGACTAGCTCTTGGTGTTGGGACAGGCACAGGTCACTCTATTTTCCCATCAGGAAGAAGAATTAACCACAGGCTCAGCCTGCCCCCCGGAACCAGAACAGGGCCGGAAGCCATCCTGCGCTTTTGCGGTCAGCTCCCTAAAAAGCGAGTTGTAAAATGGAGGTTCAGGGCACTGCAATTCACAAACCTGCAGAGTTATAAATGATAACTCTCATCCACAAATATATTGAGGGAAGGCAAAGAAGAGGATTTGAAATCAAGGCAGAATTGCAGGAAACAGATTTCAGGAGGTAGATTCGAATCGCCTTTAAAGCACATGAAAACCTTCAAAACGTTGACAATGATGCCCTTGGCCAAAACGGGCATATGCGTTTTTCCCTGAATATATTCAGGAAAAAACGCATACGCCCTTTCTGGCCAACCAAGCAACCTGGAAAGGCAAATCAGCGCTACAAAGATGTCTCGCTTCCCATCGGTCAAAAGGGCCATGCTGAAAAAAGTGTCAAAACCAGAAATGCAGGACAGGCCATGGGGAAATGGGAGCCTTGCTACACTGATGGGTGGGATGTAAATTGTCAACAGCCACTCTGGAGAAGTGTACGGTGAGTCCTGAAACGTCTAAAAAGCAAAGCTTAGAGAGCATAGGGCACTTCCACTCATGGGGGTATAAATTGGGAAAATGAAAAATCAGCAAGACACAAGCACCCCAAAGTTTAGGGCTGCTCTGTTGACAAGGACCTCCACTTCATTCCACCTTCAATATCGCAGGAAAGAGAAAAATGGATAAAGAAGTTGTGGTCCTTATGTACAATGGAATATCACTCAGCCGTGAAATCAATGTCATAAGGCTAGTAGCAGCATGATGAGTGGATTTAGGTACGACGACTCTAAGTGAAATAAGTCACACAGAAAAGGACACTTCTCATAAGGTATCACTTATAGAGGGAATGTAAAAACCGTTACACTTGAACTGAATTACAAAACAGAACAGAGTCACACATGCAGAAAACACACTATGGCTGCTTAACGGGAAAGGTGAGGTGGGGTGATACATAAAACAAGGGTTTCAAATTAGCTCAGATACCGTTCCATAAACCCAATATGTAATAGACAAGACCTACGCCTTGCTCAGAGAACTGGACTCAACACGCCCTATTCACCGCACAAAAATATATCTGACTAGTAATAATCTTAAAACTTACGTATTAATATCTCTCTGTTAGTGTGTCAAGTGGGTGTAAAGCGGCATAAACACAGCAGTGAAAAGCAGCTAAACCCCATTATAAAAATAAATTACTTTGAAAAACCCATGAAACAAAGACAGTGAAAGAGAGAGAAATTCTTACACAATGCGTTCAGGGGCTGTGATGCAACCTGGATTGACCATATCTAGACCCACAGCTGGATGAGACATAAGGGTGGACACTGTTGCGGCTGAGAGGTTTGGTGAGGTTGGGTGAGCAAACGCAGACCCTTTAAAGTAATACTGCGTGGTACCCATCGCATGGGTCCCAAATCTCCAGGTTCAAGGTCATCTTCCTACATCGAAAACATGCATGAGATACCCAGAAGATGGTACACCGTGTGATGGCGAAAGGTTTCTAAAACGCACCTCATTTCTCATCTGCTTGTGCCCGGGTTCGCCATTCCAGCCACTTTACTAGCAATCTCCCTCCTTGGAGCATCATCACCTTTAACCTCCTGTTCCGTACAGGTTGCAATTTGTACTGAGGATGAACGGGAAGACGTGGAACCAATGAGAGACTAGCTCTTGGTGTTGGGACAGGCACAGGTCACTCTATTTTCCCATCAGGAAGAAGAATTAACCACAGGCTCAGCCTACCCCCCGGAACCAGAACAGGGCCTGAAGCCATCCTGCGCTTTTGCTGCCAGCTCCCTAAAAAGCGAGTTGTAAAATGGAGGTTCAGGGCACTGCAATTCACAAACCTGCAGAGTTATAAATGATAACTCTCATCCACAAATATATTGAGGGAAGGCAAAGAAGAGGATTTGAAATCAAGGCAGAATTGCAGGAAACAGATTTCAGGAGGTAGATTCGAATCGCCTTTAAAGCACATGAAAACCGGCAAAACGTTGACAATGATGCCCTTGGCCAAAAAGGGCGTATGCGTTTTTTCCTGAATATATTCAGGAAAAAACGCATACGCCCTTTTTGGCCAACCAAGCAACCTGGAAAGGCAAATCAGCGCTACAAAGATGTCTCGCTTCCCATCGGTCAAAAGGGCCATGCTGAAAAAAGTGTCAAAACCAGAAATGCAGGACAGGCCATGGAGAAATGGGAGCCTTGCTACACTGATGGGTGGGATGTAAATTGTCAACAGCCACTCTGGAGAAGTGTACGGTGAGTCCTGAAACGTCTAAAAAGCAAAGCTTAGAGAGCATAGGGCACTTCCACTCATGGGGGTATAAATTGGGAAAATGAAAAATCAGCAAGACACAAGCACCCCAAAGTTTAGGGCTGCTCTGTTGACAAGGACCTCCACTTCATTCCACCTTCAATATCGCAGGAAAGAGAAAAATGGATAAAGAAGTTGTGGTCCTTATGTACAATGGAATATCACTCAGCCGTGAAATCAATGTCATAAGGCTAGTAGCAGCATGATGAGTGGATTTAGGTACGACGACTCTAAGTGAAATAAGTCACACAGAAAAGGACACTTCTCATAAGGTATCACTTATAGAGGGAATGTAAAAACCGTTACACTTGAACTGAATTACAAAACAGAACAGAGTCACACATGCAGAAAACACACTATGGCTGCTTAACGGGAAAGGTGAGGTGGGGTGATACATAAAACAAGGGTTTCAAATTAGCTCAGATACCGTTCCATAAACCCAATATGTAATAGACAAGACCTACGCCTTGCTCAGAGAACTGGACTCAACACGCCCTATTCACCGCACAAGAATATATCTGACTAGTAATAATCTTAAAACCTATGTATTGATATCTCTCTGTTAGTGGGTCAAGTGGGTAAAAAGCGGCATAAACACAGCAGTGAAAAGCAGCTAAACCCCATTATAAAAATAAATTACTTTGAAAAACCCATGAAACAAAGACAGTGAAAGAGAGAGAAATTCTTACACAATGCGTTCAGGGGCTGTGATGCAACCTGGATTGACCATATCTAGACCCACAGCTGGATGAGACATAAGGGTGGACACTGTTGCGGCTGAGAGGTTTGGTGAGGTTGGGTGAGCAAACGCAGACCCTTTAAAGTAATACTGCGTGGTACCCATCGCATGGGTCCCAAATCTCCAGGTTCAAGGTCATCTTCCTACATCGAAAACATGCATGAGATACCCAGAAGATGGTACACCGTGTGATGGCGAAAGGTTTCTAAAACGCACCTCATTTCTCATCTGCTTGTGCCCGGATTCGCCATTCCAGCCACTTTACTAGCAATCTCCCTCCTTGGAGCATCATCACCTTTAACCTCCTGTTCCGTACAGGTTGCAATTTGTACTGAGGATGAACGGGAAGACGTGGAACCAATGAGAGACTAGCTCTTGGTGTTGGGACAGGCACAGGTCACTCTATTTTCCCATCAGGAAGAAGAATTAACCACAGGCTCAGCCTGCCCCCCGGAACCAGAACAGGGCCGGAAGCCATCCTGCGCTTTTGCGGTCAGCTCCCTAAAAAGCGAGTTGTAAAATGGAGGTTCAGGGCACTGCAATTCACAAACCTGCAGAGTTATAAATGATAACTCTCATCCACAAATATATTGAGGGAAGGCAAAGAAGAGGATTTGAAATCAAGGCAGAATTGCAGGAAACAGATTTCAGGAGGTAGATTCGAATCGCCTTTAAAGCACATGAAAACCTTCAAAACGTTGACAATGATGCCCTTGGCCAAAACGGGCATATGCGTTTTTCCCTGAATATATTCAGGAAAAAACGCATACGCCCTTTCTGGCCAACCAAGCAACCTGGAAAGGCAAATCAGCGCTACAAAGATGTCTCGCTTCCCATCGGTCAAAAGGGCCATGCTGAAAAAAGTGTCAAAACCAGAAATGCAGGACAGGCCATGGGGAAATGGGAGCCTTGCTACACTGATGGGTGGGATGTAAATTGTCAACAGCCACTCTGGAGAAGTGTACGGTGAGTCCTGAAACGTCTAAAAAGCAAAGCTTAGAGAGCATAGGGCACTTCCACTCATGGGGGTATAAATTGGGAAAATTAAAAATCAGCAAGACACAAGCACCCCAAAGTTTAGGGCTGCTCTGTTGACAAGGACCTCCACTTCATTCCACCTTCAATATCGCAGGAAAGAGAAAAATGGATAAAGAAGTTGTGGTCCTTATGTACAATGGAATATCACTCAGCCGTGAAATCAATGTCATAAGGCTAGTAGCAGCATGATGAGTGGATTTAGGTACGACGACTCTAAGTGAAATAAGTCACACAGAAAAGGACACTTCTCATAAGGTATCACTTATAGAGGGAATGTAAAAACCGTTACACTTGAACTGAATTACAAAACAGAACAGAGTCACACATGCAGAAAACACACTATGGCTGCTTAACGGGAAAGGTGAGGTGGGGTGATACATAAAACAAGGGTTTCAAATTAGCTCAGATACCGTTCCATAAACCCAATATGTAATAGACAAGACCTACTCCTTGCTCAGAGAACTGGACTCAACACGCCCTATTCACCGCACAAGAATATATCTGACTAGTAATAATCTTAAAACTTATGTATTGATATCTCTCTGTTAGTGTGTCAAGTGGGTGTAAAGCGGCATAAACACAGCAGTGAAAAGCAGCTAAACCCCATTATAAAAATAAATTACTTTGAAAAACCCATGAAACAAAGACAGTGAAAGAGAGAGAAATTCTTACACAATGCGTTCAGGGGCTGTGATGCAACCTGGATTGACCATATCTAGACCCACAGCTGGATGAGACATAAGGGTGGACACTGTTGCGGCTGAGAGGTTTGGTGAGGTTGGGTGAGCAAACGCAGACCCTTTAAAGTAATACTGCGTGGTACCCATCGCATGGGTCCCAAATCTCCAGGTTCAAGGTCATCTTCCTACATCGAAAACATGCATGAGATACCCAGAAGATGGTACACCGTGTGATGGCGAAAGGTTTCTAAAACGCACCTCATTTCTCATCTGCTTGTGCCCGGGTTCGCCATTCCAGCCACTTTACTAGCAATCTCCCTCCTTGGAGCATCATCACCTTTAACCTCCTGTTCCGTACAGGTTGCAATTTGTCCTGAGGATGAACGGGAAGACGTGGAAACAATGAGAGACTAGCTCTTGGTGTTGGAACAGGCACAGGTCACTCTATTTTCCCATCAGGAAGAAGAATTAACCACAGGCTCAGCCTGCCCACTGGAACCAGAACAGGGCCTGAAGCCATCCTGTGCTTTTGCGGCCAGCTCCCAAAAAAGCGAGTTGTAAAATGGAGGTTCAGGGCACTGCAATTCACAAACCTGCAGAGTTATAAATGATAACTCTCATCCACAAATATATTGAGGGAAGGCAAAGAAGAGGATTTGAAATCAAGGCAGAATTGCAGGAAACAGATTTCAGGAGGTAGATTCGAATCGCCTTTAAAGCACATGAAAAGCGGCAAAACGTTGACAATGATGCCCTTGGCCAAAAAGGGCGTATGCGTTTTTTCCTGAATATATTCAGGAAAAAACGCATACGCCCTTTTTGGCCAACCAAGCAACCTGGAAAGGCAAATCAGCGCTACAAAGATGTCTCGCTTCCCATCGGTCAAAAGGGCCATGCTGAAAAAAGTGTCAAAACCAGAAATGCAGGACAGGCCATGGAGAAATGGGAGCCTTGCTACACTGATGGGCGGGATGTAAATTGTCAACAGCCACTCTGGAGAAGTGTACGGTGAGTCCTGAAACGTCTAAAAAGCAAAGCTTAGAGAGCATAGGGCACTTCCACTCATGGGGGTATAAATTGGGAAAATTAAAAATCAGCAAGACACAAGCACCCCAAAGTTTAGGGCTGCTCTGTTGACAAGGACCTCCACTTCATTCCACCTTCAATATCGCAGGAAAGAGAAAAATGGATAAAGAAGTTGTGGTCCTTATGTACAATGGAATATCACTCAGCCGTGAAATCAATGTCATAAGGCTAGTAGCAGCATGATGAGTGGATTTAGGTACGACGACTCTAAGTGAAATAAGTCACACAGAAAAGGACACTTCTCATAAGGTATCACTTATAGAGGGAATGTAAAAACCGTTACACTTGAACTGAATTACAAAACAGAACAGAGTCACACATGCAGAAAACACACTATGGCTGCTTAACGGGAAAGGTGAGGTGGGGTGATACATAAAACAAGGGTTTCAAATTAGCTCAGATACCGTTCCATAAACCCAATATGTAATAGACAAGACCTACTCCTTGCTCAGAGAACTGGACTCAACACGCCCTATTCACCGCACAAGAATATATCTGACTAGTAATAATCTTAAAACCTATGTATTGATATCTCTCTGTTAGTGTGTCAAGTGGGTGTAAAGCGGCATAAACACAGCAGTGAAAAGCAGCTAAACCCCATTATAAAAATAAATTACTTTGAAAAACCCATGAAACAAAGACAGTGAAAGAGAGAGAAATTCTTACACAATGCGTTCAGGGGCTGTGATGCAACCTGGATTGACCATATCTAGACCCACAGCTGGATGAGACATAAGGGTGGACACTGTTGCGGCTGAGAGGTTTGGTGAGGTTGGGTGAGCAAACGCAGACCCTTTAAAGTAATACTGTGTGGTACCCATCGCATGGGTCCCAAATCTCCAGGTTCAAGGTCATCTTCCTACATCGAAAACATGCATGAGATACCCAGAAGATGGTACACCGTGTGATGGGGAAAGGTTTCTAAAACGCACCTCATTTCTCATCTGCTTGTGCCCGGGTTCGCCATTCCAGCCACTTTACTAGCAATCTCCCTCCTTGGAGCATCAGCACCTTTAACCTCCTGTTCCGTACAGGTTGCAATTTGTACTGAGGATGAACGGGAAGACGTGGAACCAATGAAAGACTAGCTCTTGGTGTTGGGACAGGCACAGGTCACTCTATTTTCCCATCAGGAAGAAGAATTAACCACAGGCTCAGCCTGCCCCCCGGAACCAGAACAGGGCCTGAAGCCATCCTGCGCTTTTGCGGCCAGCTCCCTAAAAAGCGAGTTGTAAAATGGAGGTTCAGGGCACTGCAATTCACAAACCTGCAGAGTTATAAATGATAACTCTCATCCACAAATATATTGAGGGAAGGCAAAGAAGAGGATTTGAAATCAAGGCAGAATTGCAGGAAACAGATTTCAGGAGGTAGATTCGAATCGCCTTTAAAGCACATGAAAAGCGGCAAAACGTTGACAATGATGCCCTTGGCCAAAAAGGGCGTATGCGTTTTTTCCTGAATATATTCAAGAAAAAACGCATACGCCGTTTTTGGCCAACCAAGCAACCTGGAAAGGCAAATCAGCACTACAAAGATGTCTCGCTTCCCATCGGTCAAAAGGGCCATGCTGAAAAAAGTGTCAAAACCAGAAATGCAGGACAGGCCATGGAGAAATGGGAGCCTTGCTACACTGATGGGCGGGATGTAAATTGTCAACAGCCACTCTGGAGAAGTGCACGGTGAGTCCTGAAACGTCTAAAAAGCAAAGCTTAGAGAGCATAGGGCACTTCCACTCATGGGGTTATAAATTGGGAAAATTAAAAATCAGCAAGACACAAGCACCCCAAAGTTTAGGACTGCTCTGTTGACAAGGACCTCCACTTCATTCCACCTTCAATATCGCAGGAAAGAGAAAAATGGATAAAGAAGTTGTGGTCCTTATGTACAATGGAATATCACTCAGCCGTGAAATCAATGTCATAAGGCTAGTAGCAGCATGATGAGTGGATTTAGGTACGACGACTCTAAGTGAAATAAGTCACACAGAAAAGGACACTTCTCATAAGGTATCACTTATAGAGGGAATGTAAAAACCGTTACACTTGAACTGAATTACCAAACAGAACAGAGTCACACATGCAGAAAACACACTATGGCTGCTTAACGGGAAAGGTGAGGTGGGGTGATACATAAAACAAGGGTTTCAAATTAGCTCAGATACCGTTCCATAAACCCAATATGTAATAGACAAGACCTACTCCTTGCTCAGAGAACTGGACTCAACACGCCCTATTCACCGCACAAGAATATATCTGAGTAGTAATAATCTTAAAACCTATGTATTGATATCTCTCTGTTAGTGTGTCAAGTGGGTGTAAAGCGGCATAAACACAGCAGTGAAAAGCAGCTAAACCCCATTATAAAAATAAATTACTTTGAAAAACCCATGAAACAAAGACAGTGAAAGAGAGAGAAATTCTTACGCAATGCGTTCAGGGGCTGTGATGCAACCTGGATTGACCATATCTAGACCCACAGCTGGATGAGACATAAGGGTGGACACTGTTGCGGCTGAGAGGTTTGGTGAGGTTGGGTGAGCAAACGCAGACCCTTTAAAGTAATACTGCGTGGTACCCATCGCATGGGTCCCAAATCTCCAGGTTCAAGGGCATCTTCCTACATCGAAAACATGCATGAGATACCCAGAAGATGGTACACCGTGTGATGGGGAAAGGTTTCTAAAACGCACCTCATTTCTCATCTGCTTGTGCCCGGGTTCGCCATTCCAGCCACTTTACTAGCAATCTCCCTCCTTGGAGCATCAGCACCTTTAACCTCCTGTTCCGTACAGGTTGCAATTTGTACTGAGGATGAACGGGAAGACGTGGAACCAATGAAAGACTAGCTCTTGGTGTTGGGACAGGCACAGGTCACTCTATTTTCCCATCAGGAAGAAGAATTAACCACAGGCTCAGCCTGCCCCCCGGAACCAGAACAGGGCCTGAAGCCATCCTGCGCTTTTGCGGCCAGCTCCCTAAAAAGCGAGTTGTAAAATGGAGGTTCAGGGCACTGCAATTCACAAACCTGCAGAGTTATAAATGATAACTCTCATCCACAAATATATTGAGGGAAGGCAAAGAAGAGGATTTGAAATCAAGGCAGAATTGCAGGAAACAGATTTCAGGAGGTAGATTCGAATCGCCTTTAAAGCACATGAAAAGCGGCAAAACGTTGACAATGATGCCCTTGGCCAAAACGGGCATATGCGTTTTTCCCTGAATATATTCAGGAAAAAACGCATACGCCCTTTCTGGCCAACCAAGCAACCTGGAAAGGCAAATCAGCGCTACAAAGATGTCTCGCTTCCCATCGGTCAAAAGGGCCATGCTGAAAAAAGTGTCAAAACCAGAAATGCAGGACAGGCCATGGGGAAATGGGAGCCTTGCTACACTGATGGGTGGGATGTAAATTGTCAACAGCCACTCTGGAGAAGTGTACGGTGAGTCCTGAAACGTCTAAAAAGCAAAGCTTAGAGAGCATAGGGCACTTCCACTCATGGGGGTATAAATTGGGAAAATTAAAAATCAGCAAGACACAAGCACCCCAAAGTTTAGGGCTGCTCTGTTGACAAGGACCTCCACTTCATTCCACCTTCAATATCGCAGGAAAGAGAAAAATGGATAAAGAAGTTGTGGTCCTTATGTACAATGGAATATCACTCAGCCGTGAAATCAATGTCATAAGGCTAGTAGCAGCATGATGAGTGGATTTAGGTACGACGACTCTAAGTGAAATAAGTCACACAGAAAAGGACACTTCTCATAAGGTATCACTTATAGAGGGAATGTAAAAACCGTTACACTTGAACTGAATTACAAAACAGAACAGAGTCACACATGCAGAAAACACACTATGGCTGCTTAACGGGAAAGGTGAGGTGGGGTGATACATAAAACAAGGGTTTCAAATTAGCTCAGATACCGTTCCATAAACCCAATATGTAATAGACAAGACCTACTCCTTGCTCAGAGAACTGGACTCAACACGCCCTATTCACCGCACAAGAATATATCTGACTAGTAATAATCTTAAAACTTATGTATTGATATCTCTCTGTTAGTGTGTCAAGTGGGTGTAAAGCGGCATAAACACAGCAGTGAAAAGCAGCTAAACCCCATTATAAAAATAAATTACTTTGAAAAACCCATGAAACAAAGACAGTGAAAGAGAGAGAAATTCTTACACAATGCGTTCAGGGGCTGTGATGCAACCTGGATTGACCATATCTAGACCCACAGCTGGATGAGACATAAGGGTGGACACTGTTGCGGCTGAGAGGTTTGGTGAGGTTGGGTGAGCAAACGCAGACCCTTTAAAGTAATACTGCGTGGTACCCATCGCATGGGTCCCAAAT